>NC_134705.1:161276253-161942086 GCF_043290135.1 Rhipicephalus microplus | reverse complement strand
AAATAGGGATATAAAATGGCCGGCCTTCAACATACAACACATCGTAGAGAAAATCAGTGGTACTGCTCATGAGGCGGAAATGTTGTAGGCCCGTGTACTCAGATTTGGGTGCACGTTGAAGAACCCCAGGTGGTCGAAATTTCCGGAGCCCTCCACTACGGCGTCTCTCATAATCATATGGTGGTTTTGGGACGTTAAACCCCACATATCAATCAATCAATCAATCAATCAATCAGTGGTACTGCTCATTCGTTTTCAACAGCACATCCCACGCAATGGCACACGATTTTGCGCTGCAGCAACGCCCGTAAGCTGTACAAGTCCCTCAACACCGACACGCCGACGCAAACAGACGAATTGCAAGACATGAAGCAGACAATTTTTTTTTTCTTTTGGCCGAACGAAAGAAAGCAGGTGAAACGAGTCGTATACGAAGCAGACGATTTTTTTTTTACCATAAGGTCGACAGCCGATAAGTGCAGTAATGCACAATCACTTCTGCAAGGACGCGTATACAAAAAGAGCAGACGTGGACATGCATGCATGCATGCAGCATACGATTACGGGTTGGCCCAGTGCGAATAAATACACTTCCGCTATATTGGATGCACCCACGCAGTATAATAATATACAACAGGCATTTATACATCTATACAGCGCAGTCGAGTTGTACGCCATTGTTCGACGTTTGGACGGCGTTCCGATTCCGATCGGCAAAAATCAAATCGCAGAAATCGGTTCTTGAAAGAGAGGGAAAATGGCGTTAACTCCCGAAAGTACGTGAGAAGCAATCAACCCGAAGACTGCGCGAAAAAAAAAAATAACGACCGAACTGTCATGGAGGAAACGAAAACACTGATACACAGCGTTAAAGTATGCGGGCCACTCAACGTCGAAGGGAGGGTGCGTTTGTTATTATACGTCCATATACGGCATGGTTGAGGCAGGCGAAGCCGTCGCTGCGTATCCGGCCTAAGCAGACCGCGAAGGAGAAGGCGGAGAGAAAAAAAAAAAGAAAGAACATCGACGAACGCTACAAACTTCCACGAATGCTGGACAGCTATAGACAGCTCAACGTCGAAACAATGGCTTTTCAATCAACGTACCTTTTTTGTGTATTGAAAACGTTTAGCACCGCGGGTTCGGCACATAGCTTTTGTCGATGTTCACGGGCTCAACCCACGCTGTCTAACCCAAGGTTACACACATGAACAGTATTGTTCGAATGCAGCAGGTAATCTGAACCGCACAAAAAAACGCACAGAAAGTGCGATACACACTTGTACGTAATAACTGTATACTGGCGTCTGTTACACACTACCTCATCCCGTGTTGCAGTAACTGTTGGACAAGTAGAGTTTATTCCAATCTAATTCAATCCACTGCATGAGTGATATGTTGTAACTGAAAGTTTTAAATAGGCATTGTGCACTACACGCTTAACGAGCGACTGCCAACCATTCCAAGATTGAAAATTTCTACGATACGCGCTAGGTGCTCGCTTCGTGCACGCAATGCACGCCGGTATACATGCGTAGTCTGCAACAACACACATGTATAAAGTCGCTTATCTGCCGTTTCGAAATACACGGTGCGATGGCGTATAAGATGTTTGTAGGGGACTCTTTCATAACAAAACAGCTCTAATACAGTCACGGAAATGTGCTTCTTCCGAATGACGTACTCAGCTGTGATCAGAGCTACGTATGATGCACGTATTAATAATTTGTTTTTAGAGAAATGGCTGTGGTTCAGTCACGGAAGAGTGCCTGTTATTAAAAAAAGCTGGGACAGAGTGCTTTGTGGTGGTCGTGCTAACGTTAGCATTCCGTGAGAGGACTCCTTCTTACGGAAACCGGTCCAATTGGTCTCACGGAAGTGCTCGGCACCGCTATACCTTCAGCTTCCTCCGTGAAGGAGGGCCCTCATTTTTTACAGTGTACAGTTGACACGGCATGCGAATGCCAGCGTTGCTGGTACGCGAAAAATTCACCCCCCCCCCCAATGTACAGTAATTAGAAGCACTACGACTAATCTGTTGATTGAAACAAGCTTCTATCGGTCAACCAAGACGTCGGTTGAGGTTTACCGACGCCGTTTTTCTCTGGAAACTTTTAATTTTCCGTCAATGTTTAACAGCGAAACGCGGCAGACTCGGAAAAAAAAGTGTCGCCGCCAATCCATTTCAGCAATCGCGGCACACAAAAATAAGTAGGTATATAAACGAGGTACAAGCGGCCTAAATGAAAGCAAACAGTGGTCGACCCAGATTCTGATCGGCCTGCAGCACGAGAGAGCTACTTTCGCGTCGTTTAGAACGGCGCGGTATCTAGCCGACGAGGTTTATATACAGCAGACGACGTGTATAGCAGACGACACATATCTGGCCGCAGTCCAGGAGCGCCATATATGCCTCGCGGCGGGTAACGAAATCAAAAAAATCTCCGGCGCCCGCGGCCGCTCGCACCAGACAGCGCTACACACATCCACGGATGAGCGGGCGACAGAATAGGTGACGTCACATCGGGAGTTCGAAGTCCGAACAAAAAAAAATGGGGTCGCTTAATTACTAGAGAGGCGCTAAATGAGCGCGCCGAATGCGTACTTGCCACGCACGTTTTTCCCCGCTTCATTCGGGCGCGTTTAACCATGCAAATTGCCGCTTGTGTAAATAGACACGCTTATTACACATGAATGCGCCCGGCCACGAACGCTTCACGCAACGGTAACGAAGAGCAGCAGTACGCGAAAAGGGCCGGACCGTTGGCGTGACGTCACGTTGCCTGAGTTACGTGGACTTCGGTAGCAGACGACGCACGCCTCCAGTTCCAGAAGTGAAAGACATGCGAGTCTGTCTGCGTTAACGCCGGGAAAAGAAGACATGCAGAAATAGAAAGGACGAAAAATGGATGTCGACACGGCCACTGCGCAAATAGTCAACAAAGTATTCTAAAAAGAAAAAAGCTAAAGAAAGTAACCGACATCGCGGAAGCTTCAAACGTGTGTGTCCAAGCAGACGACGAAATTTGACCTGCGAAAAGTAGTTCGTGAAAACCGGAGCAGACGAAAGAGACGACAGGCGTGTCGCAACAAGCAGACGAGAATAAACATAACGTTAAAAAAAATACAGACGTACAGGAAGAAAGAGGTAACAGACGTGAAGCAAGTGTTAAAAGAAAGCAGAAGGCACGGCGCGACTAAGTGTAACAGACCTTTCAAGACAGAACGCACGACGCTTCAAGCCTTTTTTTAAACCCTGCGCCTACCAGTAAGCGCAAAATAAAAAAAATTAAAAATAAAACAGAACAGTCGAGCGCCTTTCTGCTAATGCTTCCGCTCAAGCGAGACAAGTGACTCAGCTAGAGCGAGTGCGCCTGCAGAAGAAAGTTGCGCAGTCTGCTAATTCCAGCTTCGCTAATCGCTCAGTTCCAGTTTCCGATTTCTCACCCAGAAAAGAATAAGATAAAACTAGTACAAATAAAAATATATCTTTTCCAATAAACCGAGATGTGAAGAAACTGGACTTCCTTTTTTTTTTTCTCGACCTGAAGCACCTATAAGTCTGAATCGACAATATCAAAAAAACCAATAACGAAGTAAGGAGAATTCGGCCAAGTCGAAACACAACCTAGCAATGCATAAACAAATTAATCCAACATATAATTAGGGCAGACAAATCGGAGGGTACAATAACTGCTGTCTTTAACTGTCGCGTTAGAATCAAAGACAAGTCACATTGGTGCAGCGTTCGACACTTAATTCAACGGTGGCAGGCTCGGACCCCACCAACGGGAAGGGTCATTATTTATTCACTTACATTCACTACAATTACCGCCATCAATACGACACTACATTTAAAGACAACCATTAAAGTGTTTTACGCTTCCTTATGGGCTAATTATCTGTTCGGCTAATTCGGCGACGTCTAAACAAGAAACGAGCACGTTGAAAAACTTCTCCTTATTTTAAAACACAATTCAGCCAAGCCGAGACACAGCCAAACGAGGTCATACAGACGACTACCCGGTCAAGCCGAAACCAAACAACCGCGCAGCAGACGACACCACAAACCTCTCTGGCGCTAGCGCAAACAGAAGCTGTCAGAGTTAATACACAACCGGCGCTTCGTTCTATTATAACTATAAACGGGAACAGCGTCATCATGCTGCCGTGTGTCAGAGGTAGCGCAGAGAGTCGTATATACATCGCATCTCTTGTGAAGTCAGTGTGTTTAATTTATTATTATTGCGCCACGAATCGCAGCGTGTTATAAGGACAGAGACCGGCACTCCAATGTATACACCTGACTTTTAAACAACCTTCACATTTGCAAACAAGCAGGCGAACGTGCACGTGCGAAAAAAAATAATAATTATAAGCAGACCACTATACACTGATACGTTCGGCTTTTGTTCAACTTTAAACAAGCGTTACAGTAACTACTCAAAAACAGGAAGTACGAGGGGGGGGGGGGGGGGGTCAGAAGTTCCAAGGTTACTATCCAGTGCATTTCTATGAAAGCGTGGCCTGAAAAATTTGGAGCACACTCTAAAAAAAATATCGAGTAAAAAGGGTGTCTTTTTGTCCCACAACAATAATCGTCATCAGGCTTGCGTGCGCTTCCTTTCTTGAAAACTCGACGCTGGCCACTTTCCTATCGAAAATGCAATGTAACCCTGATAAAGGGCACGTCGATCGTGACCGGAATGTACTGGGCGCGGGGCGATAGCGCAAGGATGGAACGCAATATAGATGACGATTATTGTTGCGGGACAAAAAGAGACCCTTTTTACTCGATATTTTTTTAGAGTGCAGGACTGTACGTTTTTATGAGGTATTCGTACGTGTTTTTTAAACTGTAAAAACAGTACCATGCGTCTGTCAGGCTGAAACGGACTTATTTGGGAAAATCAACGTACTGTTAACCATGTTGTAGCTTGATGATCAAAACCACAGCCACTAAAACACTCAGGCACCGGATTTCATTTAGCTGTTGCCGTTCCTTCGTTTGTTTGTTTGTTTGTTTGTTTGTTTCAACAATTGCCTCAATCAAGTAACACAAGTTGATAGGACGGTACGACCACATCTACAAAAAAAAAAAAAGATGTGAGATACTTGATTGATTGATTTGTGGGGTTTAACGTCCCAAAACCACTATATGATTATGAGAGACGCCGTAGTGGAGGGCTCCGGAAATTTTGACTACCTGAGGTTCTTTAACGTGCGCCCAAATCTGAGCACACGGGCCTACAACATTTCCGCCTCCATCGGAAATGCAGCCGCCGCAGCCGGGAATCGAACCCGCGTCCTGCGGGTCAGCAGCTGAGTACCTTAGCCACTAGACCACCGCGGCGGGGCAGATGTGAGATACTTATTTAGGCGCCAGTAAATGCCTTTTCTTTTGGAATTTTGTGATACTTGCTTCAATGCACCCACAAAATATAATAACAACACTTATCACTATAAGCCAACCAGATTAGACGTCTGAGTTCAGAAATTGCCCCGTCGCGGTGGTCTATAGTGGCTAAGGTACTCGGATGCTGACCCGCAGGCCACGGGACCGAATCCCGGCTGCGACGGCTGCATTTTCAATGGAGGCGAAAATGCTGCAGGCCCGCGTGCTCAGATTTGGGTGCACGTTAAGGAACCCCAGGTAGTCAAAATTTCTGGAGCCCACCACTACGGCGTCTTTCATATTGATATGGTGGTTTTGGGACATTTAACACCACATATCAATCAATCAATCAATCAATCAATCAATCAATTCAGTAATTAATATGAATGTTCCAGACTTATTACAAGCAACTTAATTCATACTACGCAGCGCTCAAAAGATCAATTGAAAAATACGTGTGTTAAATATTCCAAATCTTATAAACTTAAATAATGTTTTGACTAATATTTTAGACGAACAGTTCTACCAACGCCTTAGTTTTAAAAGGCCCGAAGCGACTCACGGAAACCTCGGCAACGTCGCCAACTTCCTCGACACAAATTTCGAGCACATATAGCGTCAGCCAAAATATCGTTATCTCTGACACCATTACACTACACTGCCGTCTGGACCAAACAACCTGCTACGCCAGGCGGGCAAATAAAACCGCGACAGTGTTTCGGGCTTCGAACAATGGCTTCGTTTTCACAAACATACACACTACTACCCCAGCTATCGCTGGCGTGTATCTCCAGCGCGACCACACAACGAGGTACAATACCTTTCTTTGCGAGCCGCAGTTTATTATAGTACTCACTCTGCGACGGACGGGACGGCTTTCGTAAATAGCTCTGGCCGCTTTTAGAAACTCGATCCCCCTTTATAATGCTACGCGCGAGGAACGCAAGACACCCGTTCGCCGAAGACGGTCGGTCCGTTTGGTTAATTACGTAAGCTGATACAGGCAAGCGATACCCCATGCAGTTTGAGGTTCCGAAAGACCGTCTGCCGTTTCAGATCGTCGTCTGCTATGGGCGATGGAGCAGCAGACGATACCCTGCTGCAGACGACACGAATGCATGTATGTGGGACTTCAAGAGAAAAAAAAAAGGAGGAAATCAAAGTGAGCACTTAGCCGCAAAGCAGACGATATAACAGAAGACATGCAAAAAAAAGCAGAAGGCAAATACAGTACTTTGCCTTTAAAAAGCAGACGAAAACGATAGCAGAATGATAAAACAAAAGCAGACGGCAAAGCGAACATTTTGCCTCCAGGCAGCAGACGAAAACTTCAGCGGAACAGAACAAAAGCCGAAGGCACAAAGGGCGCGCCTACTACGCCGTTAAGCAACGACATTGGACAACAATATGACACATTCCAGCACCTGGATCATGTGAAATCACTCTGGGGTATGACGCGCACGAGCGTGCTATAGAACAAAAACAGACAAAAAGAAAAAAAAAGCATGGAAAGAGACGCAACTGCGCGAGGCGGAGGAAATCCATGCACCCAAAGGGGGAAAGGCGCGCACTCGTGTCGCGGCAGTTGCAGACGACAGATTCCAGAGCCCATCACACTCTCAGTAGGAAACGCCAGACGAAGAAGAACGACGACGCCTGGTGCGCCAGAAGCAGCAGACGACCACGATGCCTAGTTGCAGACGACGAAGTGTGCAGCAGCCTGCCAACCATAATGCCAACTGCCAACCAACAACCCTTGTATTAAAAAGCTCGGGCTCTTCATGCTTCGTTTTCGCGCACGCCTCCGCACACTCACGAGACGCTGATTCTGGGAAGGCCTAGCGCGAACAAGTGCGTTACAATGGCAAACAAGTTGTTATTTGTGTGACCCGCGCGTGAAGGTAATGCAAAGTTATATGACGGCAGTGACTGGATCACGCCATAGAAAACAGCCAAGAGTTTCGCGGGTAGCACGCGTCTCACAACCTCGCACGGAGATCCCTCAAACTGGCAGTTTACAACTGACTCGCACATTCACGCAACTAAGAATTCGACTAATTAACGTTAGACACATTTACCCGCAACATTTCCTTCTCTCTCTCTCTCTCTTTTCCACAGTGCATACGAACACGTCGCGTAATACAACTCTGGACAGTCGCACTCGTTTCGCTGTGGCTGTCAGTCAACGACCCAAGCGATTGGGTCCCGCCTCACCAATTATCGTACCAGAATGATTGGCGAGGTTAGCCATAAATTTCACGCGCAGGACAGACCAAAGCTCGCTCAATAAAACGGCCGTCCCAGTTTCGAAGCAATTAACGTAAACGCCAATTCGTACGTCTGTTCTCTTTCCGGATAGCAGACGATGCGATCCCAAGCGTTGCAGACGACACAACCCGCAAGAAGTGTGTAAGTGCGCTTTCTTTTTTTCAGCGCTCTCATTGCTTTGATTTGCCGAGGGCGGCGCCAGCTAACACACTCGCACCGCACGGCTCTTCGTCGAAAAAGCGCTCCACGCACCGACCAAGTGACGGAGCGGCGCCCTCCTATGTAGTCGCACGGGCGATGGCGGGGAACGTTATGGCACGCGCGCGCCGCGAGGGCTATGAATAGAAAGGCGCTTTGTTTGCAAGTCTAGCAGTTGGCGATAGCCCCCCACCCCACCGCCTGCACTGGGGGAATGGTGCGCGGATACCCGCAAGCAATGAAAAGGGTCCGACGAGCAATGGCCGACGCCGCGCCCGACGAATGTTTACAAACCACGCGCCGAACGGCGGGAGTCAATGTCCCCACGATCACACCCTCACCCGCATCTCGCGTGCGGCTTTAGCAGACACCCTCAAAGGCAATAAAAAAAAACAAAACAAAGAAGGCTTAGCGGCACACGCTCCTTCCAGACCAGATGTGCAGACGAAGCATTACTTCTGCTCCGCGGAAAGCAGAAATCAAGCGAAAGATTCGCCATACTGCCCCAATATACGACGATTCCCCGTTGTTTACAAAGCCGAAAGAAAAAAACGAAATCGTCCAAGCAGACTCGACTCGTGTTGTCTGTGTGTGTGCAGCACTTTGACACACATCACGACACAAATGTCCCTGCTTGTGCTTTTGGCGGTCTTTATTCGGCCCGTATCTCGCTTACATCCTCTCCACATAACGACGGCGGTCAACGAACGATGAGCGCTGAAATATCGGACGTGTCTGTGATTGGAGCTGGGTCTGTTATAATTGCGAATAGCGAATACATTAGCCGACATTTTCCGTTTGTAAACTTGCATGAGAAAGTTTTTATGCATATTTGTCAAGTGTCAACTGTCGTCTAAATAACGACCGGGCACTTGTACCAGGCATAACCATTTCAGCACCAAACACTACAATCACCGTTCCTCCTGCAAAGAATTTGGATAGATACTCCATCCAATGACAATTGCTCATTTTTGTGGCATCGAGGACTTCTTGTAGCGTTTCAAATAGTTTAAATTCCCATAAAGACAGACTTGGTGTAACTGATAACAAATGGGGAAACTTGAACGTCATCGTAAATTTCTTTAGGGATACTTACACCGCTGCCGGCTCAGCCAAACGCGAAGTCCTAGATATAGTAACAACGAACCTCAATTCCTAGTACACGTTTAACTATATTAACATTAGCCGAGAAAAAGTGCTTATGGTTCAAGCCTGCTAACACGACTGTCTTTCACATGTGATTCAGCAGACATGTCGCGGTTTTGTGGGTGGAGCCGAGATTTTTTTTTTAAGATGATAGTATTTCTTGGAGCATTTCAACGCAGAAACTTTGGTATACCTGTCTCCCGTCGAGTGCCCAACGATTCAGTCACCTGGCGTAAGTTCGCGAAACATATGCGACAGATTGAGCGGCCTGCGTGCCAAACTGTATTTAGGAGCAGAGGCCCCATGTCAGGCTATATAGCCTTTAGACTCTGCTCCCGATCCTATAAGAATTTCAGGACAAATAAACTTCAATTCAATTCAAAGTTTAAGCCCGTGTTCAACGCCCACCCATCTTGATGTGGCAGCTGCGTTCATACTTGTGACCATTGTCGATCAAAAAGCAAATATCACGCATACTTGAGGCTAAACATCAATAAGTATTTGATAGTTTGTTTGTTTGTTTAGAAAATGCATAGATACCTGATTCCATAGAAAGCAGTGTTTATTATTTTTAAGGCTGTAACAAAGTATAAAGCAGTTATAGGGCCCGAGTGAGTGTATGCGTTAAGCCAGAACACCATCGGTAGCCACCAGGTCACGGTTCACAAATCAAACAAAAATTGTGTGCGCGCGTGAGTGTATAGGGGGGGGGGGGGGGGTATGTAAATAGCCTGTCTGCAAAACGACAACACACACACTTTGCCATACGCTACCACCCACAAATGCCTTATACGCCAACAGCTGCACGAGATAAGCACAAACACGGTTTGTCCCAGTCCCTCGCGCTGCACTCATTTTGCGCACGAATTATACTAGCATGACCAAGTCACCACACTTCACAGCAAAAAACACGGCGGACTTCGGTCGCGAATTTACAGGACAGACCAAGAGAACGACGACTCAGACACGGCCTGAACGACATATTGAACGCGAACCACTAAAACAGAAAGAATATACATATAGACAACCTATTCCCACTGGCATGAGCAAGTACGCGCACATTGGTAGGCGAAGCCCACGTCAATCACGTTAACGTGCCCCTGCCCACACTGGTCGTAATGAGGGCTGGCGTTTCACCGCCAAAAGTCTGCCCAGATGGAAAACGAAAACGAACAAAACAAAAGAACAACAAAGCGCACACCCGGTAGCAGAAGTAAGCAGAGATGCGATGAAACAAAAACAAACACCAAAATAACACTCTCCCCATTTGTTACTGCATTCACGGTAGGTGGCGCGACCTGCCGCTCCCGCACGCTACCCTATGGGCAGGGTCCGGCGAAGTCAGTGCCGATAAAGCGGCCACATTAATCAATCTGCCCCTCCCAATAGCTGCAGCTCGCACACAACGGGCGCCCACAACGCGTCAGCCAGCCAGTGAAAACAGCCCCTTTGTGACGTCAGGTATGTGACTTTTTTGCTTCGACCGCGCAAAACTGAAGGTTGCGTGGGTGGAGAGGCCTGGCTGCACACGCTCAGTCTCGTTAGAACAAGGGCAGCGGGAGAAAGACGCGGACACAGAAGATTGTCACTCGGGACGGGCGCGAACTGCCCACCTTATTTGGAAACACCAAAGCATAAACAAAATTTCTTGAGAGGTTTTACGTACCGTACCAATAATTTGATTTTGAGGGAGGCTATACTGAAAAACTCCGAAAATTTCAGAAATCTGGTATCCAATAAGCTACGTGCGTGCAAACAAATCTAAGGTTACACGGGCTTCTAGCTTATGGCGTTTCGCCCCATTAACTTTGTGGTTCCCCCAAACCGGGATCCAACCCCGCGACCTTCGGGCCAGCAGCAGAGGGCCATTACTACTAAACCAGCAGGCCAAATGGGAACGCCAAAGAAAGTCTACATGAATACAGACCGGCGCATGACGTGTCAACTTTAGATCCGCTATCGTTACGCCGTAAACCTCCTCCCAACCTCCGTGAAAATCTATTTTTCTAACCAACAGGATTATGTATGAAATAGCCATACAGTGTCATTAGACGATGCCATCTAAACACTGCAGTTCCAACCAACTCCAAGCAGAATGCAGCGACTGCACCAAGCAAAAGTATAACATGTCTCGCCTCCTTAGTCTCGCCAGTTCGCGTACGCCATCTATAGGTGGCGCTAAACAACCTCCCGATACGGATCACCCAGCTGCCAGAGGGGGTGGGGGGTTATGACGCAGTCCACAAACGGATCGATACTAATAGGCGGAAGCGAGGAGTAAGCCGGACGCATGCCCGGGTCTTATAAGCTTACCTCACCTACTAACACGCGTGGGAAAACCGATTGGACGCCACGTGGACAAATGATCGAAAGAGTATGACGTCATAATGACGTGCCCCTATATAGACAATATCCATCCAGATAATTTCGACGAAACACCATTTGGTCAGACAGAATGTGATAAATGACGACTCACTATACTTCTTATTATTACGTCACCAAATCGGGAGTCAACCGACCAAGTCGAACACAGCCACCTGAACGAGGTTTGTGAACAAGACTTCAGAACAAGTTGCTTGTTCACAATGCATGAACAAAAAAAACGATATTAAGGACCCGTTTTTTCTTTCTTTGCTAGACACTATAGGCTCAACGAAAAATCAGCAGACAATCAGGCCAGTGAGATTACGGGGGCGTTACTTGTAATAATTGTGATTTAAAGGTTTCTCCTTAGCAGCGCTGCACTGTGGGCAATCAGCTCGTAAGGGTTCCAAAACGTCACCTAACCCCTTTGAGACTTGGTTCAGTGACCACTTCATGATGGTCACCAAACAAAATGACTAAACCAGAGATGGTCACCGTGAGACGAACTAGAAGCAGGTCGCGTTTCATGCCACTGCACTGTTGCACAGCGGATAGCCAACTTTAGCCAACGGATAGCCAATGTAAAGAAGTACTAGCCAGCATTAATTATTTCGATATTATGCGAGCAATCATGTACGGTATAGACATCGCGCATAGCGTATACAGTATATTTTTTGTAAGGCAATTGAATAGTTACTGCAGCATATATTTCGTATTTGGTTACGTATTATATGATGACTCGTATTCCCTAATTAATTGCTGTATTCATGGGAAGTTGTGGCCAGGTACTGCACCAGGGTGGCCAATCCTGCTCTGGCGAGGGAGTGCATTACCGGTAGCTGGTCGCCAGTGATGCCGCACCCCAGACCCCTTCTTTGCGCCCGTCTCAGAGCCGCGCGTCTCGTTTTCCAAGATAACTACCAGATAGCGCTCAAGTCTCACGTGTGACGTGACTTGATGCGCTCGTTCGCCTCCGCTGCACGCTCGAAGCACTCTAACGCAGCGCCTCCAGAATACCATTCACCGATTAGAACATCAAATAAACGTTTTGTTTAATCTCTACAGACGCAGACTATCGTTTTTTCGACGACATTTGCAGATTAACATGCAGATATATTGGGGCCAATTTCCTTTAACGATTCTTTCATCACACGCTTTAGGTAAACATACGATTTGGAATGGTTCGGCATCTGCATTCAAACCGAATTTTGTCATGGCATGCTATAGACTGCTGCGTTATCTCCAAGTAAGGGGTTCTGTCGCACTTTCTTAAAAATGCACCTGAACACCTATCAGCTCTCAACTTCATTTGACTCGTAGCTCACCCGGCCTTCTAAACTCTTTGAAAGTCCTTTTTTTTTTCATTAAAAAAAAAACCCGCGGGGTTTCTAACCTCTGACCTTGTGAGCTTCGGCCGGCTTAGTGTCCTGGATGACCCTCCTTTTCACGCGTTTATTCTCTCGTAGCTTCTTCCTGCCTCGCTCTATTTTGACATTGTTGCCTTCAGTCGGAGTTCTGCCGATTTCGAGTGGTCGCACTCCAACTTTGACGCTTCTTGTCAACTGACGAGTTGCGCGTACCTGTCTTGCGAACTAATTGGGTATATACTTACACGTGATTTGTTACGCTCAGCGTATATACATCGCGGGCGGTTGGAGTGCACGAAAATTAGACGCGAGAAGTTTCTAACTGCTTAAAGAATAGACTGCAGGCGCTGCCTTCAAGGCTGAATCCCAATTTTTGTTGTTGGTGATGATGAATCATACGATAAAGGTTGTTCAGACACTTCTGGAAATGAGAAGCAATTAATAGACGTTGAACAGGCGTCTTTCAATTCCTAAAGACCCAATTACGCTTCCGCTATAACGCTCAGAATTAGATCGAAGCAGAGAAAACAAAAACACTCAGAAAAATCCGGAGAACGACATTCCACCATATCGTAGATCGTGTCATACAATGTAGACCAAGCGAGAAGAACTACGGAAGGCTAATTTTGGGAGGAGATTGTTCAAGCGTCGCGTCACACAATTAAAAAAAAACAAAATGAAAAAGAAGTCTAGAATGTCACTCGAGAGCTTCGAGAAACCGAATAACGCCGTGCAACTTGTCCCACAAAGTATACAACAAGCAAGCTGCACTGGCAATGTCTAGCAGAAGGGAGTGGGTACACGGCAAAGTTTGTGTTCGGGCGTAACTCCGAGATTCAGGGTATCGAAAATTCCAAATTCGCCGAGTGCCAGTGTAAAAAGAGACAGTGCGAATAAGAGCGCCCCCGATTAGCGCACTATACGCTCCCCTGTTCGCTCCGCGCAAATCGCCCCACCCACTGGGCCGATGCCGCTAGCACGTATATACAGAGACGCGGAGCCGTTATTTTTAAGCGCCGCCGCGACTCACCAAGACAACGTTGCGTTTTATTTCGGGCTCACGGGGGTCTGCTGCTTATTTTTAGCCGCATACATCGTCCCGAGGCGCGGTCTTATAAAGGAAAACCCGGTTTGCAACCTCCTCTTCCACGATACTATACGCAGGCTTAGAGGATTGGCGTACACTGTTAATAACCTTACTCGCTAGGGGACGGGCTATGACGAAACGCAACACGGCCTCTAAAGGTATCGGTGAAGTTGCAGTAACACTAAGTCACGCAGTAGCATACGCATCGCTAAAGACCGTAAAAAGACCATCGAAAGCCATCGTCGTTTTCTTTTTCTTTTTTACCTATCAAAGAACCATATGTATCAGCCGACAGATAGAAAATGTTACGAATACCAGTGGGAAATACTATTCGCCATTTAGCCAACAATATATAGCCAACAGTCAGCCATCACTAGACCTGGTAGGATGAATGTTAATGCGCTCGGAAAACAACGTCGACCAACGAACCTCTTTGTCATCGAGCTTGTTCACAGAAAGTACGCGGAAGAGCTTCAAGAAGATGCAAACAAAAAAAGAAAGCCGTGAAAAATAATAACAAGGCCTGTAAGCGTGCGGCCGCAGCTTTTTTTGTTTTCTTTTTTTTTTTGAGATACGTACAGTCGAAAACCTTCAAGGGTATGTCAACAGGTGTCGCGGTAACAATATAAAAGGCGACTCAGTTCGCAAATAATGCTAGAAAAACACCCGTGACAACATCGCAAGCCAACCAGCTGTCTATGTGCACAGTCCGCTTTAGCGGCGGTGCATAATTAGTGTCTTCCGCCATCTGACCTTTCAATGGAATTTACTTTCTCTTTTTCTCTCTCTACAAGTGTCTTCTACTTCGCGTCGTCTGCTTCTCCGAAGCAGCCGACACTTACAAAACAGACGACACGCTCGCTCACGATTTATACATAAGCAGACGAAAATAGGAGCTGCATGATACAGTACATCTCTTTCTTCCTCATCCTGAACCTTGAGATTTCCGTCTTAGGACCAGGCCATGACTCCGGAAAGCAAGGAAAATAAAATTTTTCTTTACCTTCGTTTCAACAGCGAGGAAGGACGGCTATATACGCTCGAGTACACATTGACCGCGGTCTCCCACTAACTAACTTCACAGGTGACCAGTAGCAAGTCGGACGTCGCAGTGAAGACGGAAAAAAGAACTCGAAAAAAAAGAAAAAAAAAAGGATGTACTCGAGTGCGCATGCGTGCGTGCGTGTAGTTGAACAACACGGCCGGTAGCATGCCGTAAAACGGCAGTACACGGAGCAGCTGAAAAGCGGAACCGCATGCGGTCCTCCACGATTGACTGCCTCCGCAATCGCCGTTACGCTTGGTTTCGTCGCCTAACGCATTCGCCACCGCCATCTTGTTTTTTTTTCTCTTTTTTTTCGTCTCTTCGCGTGCTGCGAGGAACAGAACGGTAGTACCCAGCGAAACGCGTAAGGCGGGTCAGACCTGCTGCTTTACCTCGGCAAATAAAAAAGAAGCAGCAGCGGGCAGACGACGGGGCAAGGTCGCGAGCAGACGAAAACGCGAGGCAACCAGCAGACGCGCAGAAGAGGAACGGTACAAAAGAGCAGACGAAAAATAAATAAAAAAATAGAGCACGCGTCCGCAAGCAGACGATACAAGATGGCGAACGCCGGCAACACAAAAGTTGCTCCGATGCGCGTCGTCTGCTGCGTGCGCAGTTTTATTCCGCTAGCAGAAGACGCGCGAGGGCGCTGTGCGCTTGTGCTCTTTTTTTTTTTTCAATATTTTGTCTTTAATCCCTTACGACATCTGATACCACCGTTTTCAGACTAATTTATGGAAAACGCCGAAATCCCAAGAGTTGCCATTTGATATGTGCGTGTAGCAGCTGATTAAGCGAAATTCACCGATTCAGTTCGGCAAGATCTGGACTCATTTTTTTTTTTTTGGGGGGGGGGGGGCAAACTTTAGCGACGGATATATTTCGTAATGCATGTCTTCCAGTGCACGTTTTGTAGTGCTTGTTGTTTAGTTTACGTTTTGTATAGTGCAAAGCTGCAGGAAATCAGTACGGACTCACTTAAGTGACAAAAAAAAAAAAGAGAGAACTTCTGTGCTGACGAAGAATTCCTTCTGGTCTGATTACAACAAAGATTTCACCCTCCGTTTTATAAATTAGCATACCACCAGGATTTTTCGCATTAAATATACCACGCAGCTAGAGGTGAATAACGCTTTAAGCGTTCGCGATTGTCACCGACAAACCCTGCCCTCCCTCTATTTTTTGTGCGTGTCTTATCTTTCACGATACCTTTTTGCCGTACGTGTTGAGTCGATTTTTTTTTCTTTTTTTTAATTCTTTGCGAACCCGACATGCGTTCATTGCACCGCTATGTGGTCACCGACTCCTCCGCACGCATGCCAGACTCCTCAAAATGACGTCACCCATCGCCGGGGAACAAAACAAAGAACACGGTGGCACGCGTTGTCGGGGCCAAGTGTTCTTCCCCCTGTTCAAGCAAAGCAACAACGGTTCCCCCGACCAGCTGCATTGTGTGTGCGCGCGCGTGCGTGCGTCAGCACAGATATGGCGGCAAACGAGCGAAAACCGCCGCGCATACACGTACATGAGAGAGACATTCCAATCGTTCCAACGCGTCTGTTTGCCGCCGCTATACGCTTCCCCCTTTTTTTTTCTTTTTTACTGCCTCGTCTCTCTTTCATTTCTTCCTCACTTTCAGACAGCTATACGATGTGGCACCTTTTCACCCCAGTTACCAGCCCGCATGTGCGGTTTAGCACCCGCGCAATCACAGCGACTCACGCAAGCACCTCGTGTTCCGCCAGTGTTCCGCCAGAATTTTCTCTGGGCAGTTCTTAATGCACGTAATGCACCTAGTAAGCGGTGGTTTTACATTACAGTCACGACGACGACGACGATGATAATGGTTATGATCATGATGATGGTGATGATGATGATGATGATGATGATGATGATACACTCTTCGGCAGAGTTGCAGCCCTAAAGTTCCACGATAGTACGCTAGAGGCAGCGCCTCGTGCTGCTAGAGGAAAAGTCTGGCGTTATCGTCTATGGGAGCTGCAAGGCATCACACTCCAACCAGCTTGAGAATGACAGGATGGATTTGCCTAAGCTGCGGTCCTTCGGCTCCGTGTGCAAGACAGTAATTTATTAGGTTCGGCAGTCACACTTCCGCGGCATGGCCCTCTATGCTCACTAATTCAAATACAAGACTCGCAACGAGCCATTTTTTTATCCAAAACAAAAGGCCAAGTACAACAATAAACAATTATTATAGGCTTCAAGTGGATTCGATAAAGCAAGCACGAAGACTATAGGCAAATCCGTGTATATACTGTATATACCAATTGTTACCATGGTGGCTGAATCATGAACGGATGGATTGATACGGCTGTACCCTTTACTAAAGATCGGGCGGTGGTTAACGCCACCAAGCCGTAATACGTAGTGAACCAAAAACTGGGTTTATTTCTTTTTCCTTTAAGTAGTGAGGTTCAGGACTCGTACTTTGCAGATAAGGGTTTAATTTTCACGATGGCAGCGCCAGAGTGCCCTCTACTGAATGAATATTGAAGGAAACGTTATGAAGACACGAAATCAAAATATCAGCACTTACAGAGTAGAGAGATAAAACTACGTGTAATACGTGAAACTATACAAGAAGTCCTGGGTACTCGGTGTGCTGTTTCAACCACGCCAGCTGACTACACCGAAACACGGCCCTTCCTCCAAATAGTGAAGTAAACAGACGAACACGTGTTGTGGAGATGAAAACAGAGCGGGAACAACAAATAAGTGCCAAGTGCAACCCTCCCCCCACACCACCTCACGAGCTCTAAAGCGCCACCTCGCGGTCATAAACAAAGAATAAGCAACCTTGTGCACCTTCATCAAAGCGGGACGGGCCATCAAGGCGGCCTCAGAAGTGGGACAAGGTGAACAAAGCAACGGGTGTGTGGGCGTGCGAATCTGTTCGTGCGTGTGCTTGTGCTCTGGCGCGTCGTCTGCATGCATGCGTGCGAACGAACGGGAATCGAGACCCGCCGCTGTGAGGCGAGTCGCCTTCGCGAACCATAACCAGGCAGTCGTCCAGTTATGTGCGCGTAGAAAGGGGCCTTTGATGCAATTCCCTTCCTATCTTGCTCGATTTGACGGGTTTTTTTGTTTGTTTGTTTGTTTGTTCGTTTGTTTATGCGCAACGGTTGCCACGAGTAGAGAAGCAGACGGTTTCGGAGAGACGACCGCCGGCACGTCGCGAAGCGGACGACACTGAACAGACGATTCCACAGCTAAAAAAAAAAAAGCAGACGGCAACGAAGCAGCAGGCTTGCAAACACATTCCGAGTTTCCCACAATTACCAATAGAGGAAAAAAAAAGTGGCGCTGAGACGCCACTGTTATATCCTTGTATACAGGAAGTATACAGCTGCAGTCGCTCTCTTGATTTGGTGCCGACCACCGGTTGTGCCCCCGCGACCCCCGACGACAGCGCAGCTCTGGCCGACTGGGCTCGCCCTACGCCATCTCCTGCCGCCGACATGAGCCCTCGCTCAGTGGTGCCCCGTCCTCGGACTCCTGCGATCATGTCCATCTTTCCCATCTTCTCCTTGCTTTTTGGGTGTCACTGTCCCTACGCCACGCTCTCTCCTTCCCCCTCTTTATCTCTATACCTTTAGTCCTATCCTTTTAATCCCTCCTTACCCCCATCCCTCGTGAGCTACTGTTGAGGTGTCGCACTCGGATGCAGGCAGTTACGGGGCTGACTTTTATCTTCTTTTCTCTTTTAAGAATCACATAAGTCTAACTGCAGAAGGCCTGCGAATGTCCAAATCTCCGTCGCCGTTTTTCGTCATTACTATATATATATATATATATATATATATATATATATATATATATATATATATATATATATATATATATATATATATATATATATATATATATATATATATATATATAACGTAAACGTGTTTCGCGCCAGTAAGACGCGTACATTTTTTTAAATATTCTAGGGGAGAGGGGGGCGAGCAGAATTTTTCAACGACACCTCCCGTCGCCCCCGGCTACGCCAATGCTTTAACGTGCGCATAAATACGATCCCGCGACTATTGCATCCCCCATCGAAACGAGGCCGCACCGTACACGTGGTGGAGGCCGGCAATCGAACCCCAGTCCTTCGATCCTATCAACGCGACAACCTTGCCTTCGATAAACTGCGTACACACATATCGTATACGGCGCGGATATGCGCGTCCAATCGAATCGCTGACCGCGTCGCGATTAGCAACCGTCCGCTGCGTCGGTCTCCTCTGTATACGCGAGAGCGAGGAAAGCGATAGCGACGTTAGCGAAGGAGGGAGAGGAGGTACAGGTCGCGCGCTCGAACGCCAAGAACGCAGGAAGCGGGAGGAGGTCGTATAAAAAGGCACCGAGAAAGAATGAGAACGGCAAGCAAGCGCTGTCACCGGGGCAACGCGCCGCTCGGCGCGAAAGCGATTCCAGGCATTTCCCGCTTATCGCGTTGCTTATTTTTTCCCTTGTTTCGTTTTGTTTTTTCTTTTTTCGTTGATCTCATGTGAAGAGAGGGCATTAACATCACCGTTAACCCACCCCGCCCTCCCCAAGGACAACGAACAAGCGAACAAACAACGCAAAATCAAAAGCACGACGCCGCGAAGGAGAGTCGCTGTCACGCGTCCGCAGTTTTGACTTAACCAATTATTTATAAGGACGAACGCCTAATACTCCTCAAGCGAACGTGAGAGCTTCGGTGCCAAGTCGGCCGCAGACTCGAAAACGTATGAAAGGTTGCATGTCCACACATGAGCCCGTGACTCGAAAAATCGCAGTGACATAACTAGTCAAAGCCGACACACTTATGACTGTGGGCAAGGGGAAAAGGAGGAGGGCGCGTGCGCGTGTGTATGTGTGTGCGTACAGTTAACTCTAGGTTTCTTTAGAAATCAAACAGCAAATTAGGAATTGCCGTTTCTTCTCAACCATCATACATACGCACGAACGCGCAGGAATAAAATCTTGAGAGAGACAAAGAGAGAACCAAATTGTTATTGGAAGTCACGGAGCAGACTTCTCTACGCCACAACCGTTACGCAACGGTTTCGCTTGTACACCCCCCTCCAAATGACCCCGACACGGTTTATTCGATCGACGCTCCGAAAAACGCCGAACGACGAGATCGAATCGAACGAAAAGGCGAAAAAAAAAAAGAACAAGGAACACACGCTAACGCCGCACACGTGGAGCTACAGCACAGAGCGATGTGGCGCACGTAACGCTCAACGGGAACGAAGAGACAAAGAAAAAAAAGGAAAGAAGAGTAAAAAGCGAGAGGGAGAGAGAAACCCGTATTATACGAACACGACGGCCGAAGGGGGGGAAGGGGAGACGATCGGAGCGAAAGTGGACCGCCACGCACGATCGAGTTTGTCCCAGTGCTCGACATCAAATGCGTTCGTATACGCCGAATCGGCTGCAAGCCGGGACGCGGCATACCGACACCTCCTTCCTTCCTCCCGTTTATACATCGGCAGAAGCGGCAGCAGCCGGTAGACCGTGACCGGAACGGGCATGTTAATACACACACACACACAGAAAAGACGAGGCAACGCAGACGACGATCGCAGCGATAAACGATCGACGACACGGGCACAGCAGTCTATGGCACGTGTGCCGTCGCTTTCCTTTTACAGAGAGCACGTAATACCGCACACAGAATTTACGGAACACAACCAGTCAGTTAAAGGAGGTTTCAGTAATATAATATCTGGGATTTTACGACCCACGATGCGATTCCGAGGGACGCCGTATACAGGCGTCGAAGCGCAACGAGGCCACGCCGCTATAAACGTGCATGCCAACATGTAAATATGCAAAATGTACATATTTATGTTTTATTTGTGTCTCGTGTTTACCTTGAAGTATTTTTTGCGGTCGCGTGATCCATCGAATGTTCACGTTCTTTCGACGTCATCTCATATCCTTGTTTATGAAAATGACGTCTGTTTTGTCATCATCGTTAGAGTATGTCTAAGAAGGAAATGTTCTGTTAAGTGTTATCGACGTTTGTGGCAATAATTTTTTTCTAAACAAAACTTGCTTCGCATTTTTTATTTTTTTTAGCCGGGACGGCTTTGTACTCTCCCACAGTAGAGTACTAAGTGCTCTAAATCGTTAAAGACTTTTTTTTCTAAGCATACTGGACCGAATGAGACGAGAGATCCTCGCGTTTCCTCTCTGAAGAGCTTTTCTGCCTCGGGGAACACGAGTTTTCTGCGGCATTGGTCGTGCCCTTTCGTCAGCGTTGAACACGAAAGGGTATACAACTCATTTTCTGACCGACGTGGCGCTAAGGAACTCCCGTTGAGTAGTTATTCGTGATTTCGTCCACAACCAATTGTGTTTCGTTGCATCTATTGTATCGTTATACCGTCCATTGTATCACATTGAGTTCTTGAGTACATGCATGCCAACATTGCCATGTATATTAGGGCAATGATGTCTTCATTGCAACGTAGTGATGTCTGTCTTGTTACATAGGTGGGCCTAAGTGTATGTGCCCTTATTAATGAAATGTTATCAAATCTTTGTTCTCTGTACATAGTGGAAATAAACTTTTTTTCCTAAACGGAAATTCCGACCACGTGGTGTTTAACGTGCACTGACCTTGCACAGCACGCGGCCCGCAACCATTTCTTACGGTATAGCGTTTAGCGCTATACCGTAAGACGAGAACGCATTCGGTAACCCTTCCACCACACCACACGAGAACATGCAACTGCGGTGCGTCACAACTGCAGGCGAACACGTTTTTTTCGAACCTCTATTTCCTCCACATCCTCCATCCCACTTCTTACCCCGACATATGCCCTGGCTGTGGAGCGGTACCAACGTTATTTCACGTAACGCTGGAATGCCAGCGTCCGCCACAGCCAGGCGCTCTGCCAACTCCTCTCCTATTCTTACCCTAACAAGACTGGGAGGTCATGCTGAGTGATGAAAGTGGCCAGCGGGCGCGGGACGCTGCAGCGGCTGTTGGAGCTCTGGACTGAGAGCCCCGGGCGACATTTTTCTATGCTTGAAATAAAAAGTTTCTCTCTCAAAAAATGTGAGGCCACGAGGGCGGGTTTACGCTCTCCCATAGTACATAGTAAAGTACCAAGTGCTCTAAACCATAAACAACTTCTAAAGGAGAGCATAAACCCATCCCGTGGGCCTCACGATTGGCGAGACCGTCGCGACGAAAATTCACAAAGGGGGAGGGGGCGGGGTGTAGAAAAAGTTGCTAACGACTTAGAGTACTTCATACTCTACTATGGGAGAGCTTAAAGCCGTCCCAAGCGGCGGAAGCAAGAGAAGAACGACTTTTCGGAGGGACTTCACCAATAAAATGCAACAACTTTCTCTAGAGTCGCTAAAGCTGATATCTTGGCAGTTCTATGTAACAGCATAGACTCGATGCAAGAAAGTCGAACTAACCTGCATCGGGACGCACTTGTGTCCCTCGGTTTCATATAAAAGAAACTTGAACGTTCTTCCCAGTTTTGCGAGAGAATGTGACGGCCACTCTGCCAAACGCGACATTTTAGACGTAAACGTCGAACTTTTATTTGATAGCACGCCTATAGAGCGCACATTAACGCATATAAAGAACTATACGCTTCGCCGAAACACCGTCGGACAATACGACTCTCGTGCCGATGATGATGATAATGAAAAACATTTATTATAAAAGGGAGAGGTACGGGGCCAAAGCATGACCCTGCTACATGGTCGGCGTCCTTAGTCCGGGACACCGCATGACGAGGCCCCTACTCGCGCCCGTCTCACTAGAGCCCGTTGAGACTCTAGTGATGAGCAGTTGAGGAGGGCAGTCTCCCATGCCTCTCGGGAAGGGGTAGGGGAAGGGGGTAGGTGGGGATTTTTCGTACATGCCCATACCATGTGGAAGATATCACACGCCTCCCCACAGTGTGGGCACCGCCCATCTGTGTTCGCATCGAAATGCTTTAGGATTGCAGGACAGAGTAGAGTACCTGTCTGCAGGCGCCTTAGAGTTCGCTCTTCCGCCTTACTCAGCCCCTTTGCAGGAGCCGGGTAAAGACGGTGAGTGTCGCGATAATAGGTCAGAACTTCTTTGAACCGCAGCAGCGGTGTATTGGCCTCCGAGTCATAAGAGCCAAGGTGAGGAGCCCGGTGGGTAAGCGCTCGGGCGGCCGCGTCAGCGGCCTCATTACCTCGTAAGCCCTGATGGCCAGGAGGCCATACGATGCGTTTTGGGGCTAGATCAGCGAGAGCCCGTTTTAGAATCTCGTGCCGAGGTTATAGGGGTCAGGCGCACGCTGCAGGCGGTTCACTGGGCGAAGTTGACACTCTTGTACGTTGTATTCATGAGGGTTTGACCGTATGTAAACTCGATCGAACAAAATCAAGTTGCTTACGTAACTGATCGGTCATTTGAGAAAGAGATCGTCGTTCCCCGCGAAAACATTGCATCCAAGTAAGTATGGGTGAGCCCGATAAAGCGTCCTAATAGTCGGCGGCTTCTTAAATAAAAAACCATGTACCACAGACAGACACAGACACATTGAGCGGTACTTGTCAGGCCCTGACAGTCGCGCTGTGTGACGCGGCACCTGCGCTACACAGTGAAGGTTCACGGCTTCGCTTTTAACCTTATAGGGTCCTGTTTGCGAACTCGTTCGCAATTTTTGTCGACACGGCCTCACGAAGTGTAAGGCCCACGGGCGGCCTTATACGATCCCATAGTAAAGTACCAAGTACTCTGAATCGTTAACAAATTTTCCCTAAACACAGTACTGCAGTGCTGAAAGTTGCATCGAGTGGGCACTTCTTCATTTGGTTTAGCGGAGTGTGAAAATTGTAGCCCCATATTTTTTTTAAACTTTGTGCTATATTCATATCTCTCTTACAGCATCGCTGCATTGACAGTACCAGTAAACAAATAATAAATATGTGGAGCTTTACGTCACAAAAATCGCAACATGGGTATGACGAACGCCGGAACGGAGGGCGCTGGAAATTTCGACCATCTTGTGTACTGACATGGTGCAGTATATACACGAATATCTACGCAGCTCGCCTATCGAAATGCGACCGCCAAGGACCGGCATCGAAACAACGACGACGCTCGGGTTAGTGGCCGAGCTCCGTAAACAGCTACACCACCCTGGCGGACCACCCAATAAGTAATGAAGAAATTCAACAAATAGTTAACGATATAGAATATAAACTGCGATTCGACGAAGTCGACATGTCACTTCGTAAACGTGAGTGCAGCGGTAAACAAAAAACAAAAGCTTCACTATATCGCAAATCGAGTATACGACGTCGAAGCTTTCCCCCCCCCCCCGGAGTTCAACCCTCTACGCAAAAAAAAAGTCGACAATAAAAAAATTAAAAACGAAAGCAAGCACAACTTATACACGTAAATACAAATACCAAGTCAAAGAAAACACGGCACTGTTTTTGTATAAAATCAGTATTTCAGCTCGAACGATTGCACCTGAACAGATGCAATATTTCTGCTCGGAATTTGCAGAACTCGATTTAACAAAGTTCGGTATACGTATTCACGAGTGTCACAAACGACTCCAATTTTCGGAGCATCCGCGGGCCCCATCTTCCAAGGAAGGGCGTTTTTGTGTTGGGAGACGACATCCGGCGACTATAACGACCCAGCGTGGCGCCGGCTCGTCTTCCCTGCCCCTGACCGGAAGGGGAACCGGCGGTCTCAACAAGGAAAATTACTCCCAGATGAGACGGGAGCACGTTGACGCCCCCGAGGAGGTTTGAACTGCATCGGAAGAGCAGTTGACGTGCAGACAGCAACAAGTGCGGTCGTCGGTGTCGCGAGTCTCGCGTAGGCGGCGAGCACGGAGTGACCCGCGCAACGTATTGAGACGGCTGCAATTCCGGGCACCCTCGTCGTCTACCAAGCCGGCGAGACCTTCAGCGGCACCCGTCAACTCCCCTACGTGCACCAAGAGCTGGTTTGGTCCGTATGGAACTTTTTATTGTGACTTTTTTGTTAAACCGTAAACTTGTTTTAACCAGCCTTTTTTTTAAATATTTGTAGTGTGCGCTGCGTCGCACGTTGAAATCCAAAAGCGCCATCATGATCCTTGTGTAATTATTTCCTTGTAACCCTCTTTTACGATTTCCATCTTGTCGTCATTTTATTAACATTCCGCATATTTGTCTTTAGCCTGTATCTGTTGTAGTGTTTTAAGCCCATTCTGTTATGTAGCTGTTGTTTCTATCGCGCGTATCAGTTTTTTCCTCCTTTGTTATTTTTCGTTAACTCCTGCTTTTGCCCTTGTTTCAATTAAATGCTTATTTATGTGTTATCAAACTCTGTGTCTGCTCTATGAGTGCGTCGGTCAGGCCCACACTTCACCACACGTGCAACCCCGCACGGGTCGGCCAACCCGCAAATAAATTCGAAATGTGCCACTTCGAGGCCTTTCAGGCGTCGCAGGCCGAAGCGTAAAGCGGAAGCCTGCGAGTCTGCCGCACGTCGATGTTGGATCGGCGGGGCCTCACCAGAAGTGCGTGACATTATCTGGCGTCCGCGACAGGACTGGCCGACCACGTGGTGGTGTCAGGGAGACTGACGTAACTCTGAGCGTGCAGCATGTAAACGTCCTTTTATTGTTTTGTTGGTGATCAACTGTTTGTAACAATGGACAGCACGCAGTTTGACAGGCTTATTGAACAGGGCAAAGCCTTGGGCTTTGTAGGCAAGGAGTTATATAATTTCGTTGAAAAAGAACGAAATAGGCTTAAAGAGGAGCGCGATGCCGAACGCATTAGGTACAGGCAATATCTGGAATATTCGATAGAACAGGAGCGAGAAAATTCAAGACTTAGAATTCAGAGAGAAAAAGAGCGCTTGGGACTGTGTGCCACACAGTTGGGTCCCAGCTTAGCCGCTGGAACGCCCAGTAGCGTGACCTACCGTGGCCTGAACAAGCAGTCGTACCAGGATCATGTTCAGCTACTGCGCCAGAAAATCGAAAGTGAACGGCGCATGTTTGAGACCTGGGATGCAAGGCACAAAAGGGGCAAAGAGCCCGTAGGTGTCAAACCGCCGAGAGCCGGGCAAAAATTTTGTACTGTTGAGGCGGACATCAGGTTTGCGAGTGAACCTAAACAGTTAGCTGCTGAAAGTCCCGTTGTGGCCACAAAGGCCACTGAAGGCCACAGTGATGGCGACGAGGCGCTGTGCCTGGAGAGTCTTGTTAATACAGAAATTCCATCTGTAATGGACTTGGCACAGCCACCCTGTTTGTGCGTCGCCATAGCAGCTAAATGTGAAGTTCGCAGTACCTCCGGCCCGGTAGGTGAGGACCCCTGCACAGAGAGCGGGGCACAGTCGGGTGCTGACGCATACTGCGAGCTGGGCAATGTTGGGGCAAGTAGTTCTTCCAGGTGCGAGCGGCGCAGCCCCGAGGAAGACGCTTGCATTGCTCAGCCGTCAGTCAAGCTTCCCGCAAGTCAGGGTGTCCGCAAGTTAATGGAAATTCCCGACTGTATAGGCATTATGGCCGAAGAGACAAGCGAGACAAGTTCTGCTTTGCAAATGTTGCAAGCGGACTTCTCGAAAGTGAGCACTGAGCAACGTGCAAAAGGAAAAAGACGCCGCAAAAGCAAGAACAAGAGAGAAGTGAAGGGTGTAAATTCACCCATGAAATCGAGAATTGTCCAACGGCAATCAATGCAACGAAAGCTTCGATTGCGTTTGGTGGCATTCGCCAGTAGAGTGGGTTGCCATGCTCGAAACCACCCGATAGGTAGAGGGGGGAGGCAGGCATTTGTTCGTGGAGCTCGGAAGAGCCCACCCCCTTCGCTCCATTGTCCTGCTCGAAGCGCGGGGCGCCTTGCGAGGCAGCGCCTTTCGGCCGAACGACACGACGTGGGTCGGAGACCCGTTTCCGTAGAACGCGGTGACGACGAGGGCATGCCTCCGAGGTATAGACTAACCGGAAACAGGCGCCCGTGTAGCGGCCGTACACGCTTTTGTCTGCCCTCGTTGTTTCGAACGGCTCCTCCAAGAGCGCGACCACCTCGAGCGCGGATAAAACTTATGTGTATGTACATCGAAACGTAAACCCAACCTTCAAGGCTAATGGAATACTTTTTCGAAACAATGTTCATTTCAGTCATTCGATTTTGAAACATTTGATAAACGTTCGGAGTAATCGCTTAGTTTTTTTTTATTGATTTTCTTGTGGCGTCTGTGTGTTTGTAGACGATGTTCTCTTGTTTCAACCTATTAGCCGTTCTGTTAGGGAAGCCTTGTTTTAGGGATTTTGTTATTTTATTAGTTCGGCTTTTCATTTAAGAGACTGGTTGGTCATACAATCGAAGTGTATCACGGCACGCATGTGTGATAAACATGACGCTATGTTATTGAAGACTTTCCTTTTTATTATTATTTTAAAATAGAGCGCTTTAGTGGACAGTAAGTTCAGGAACTGCGCGCAGGCGATCATGCCGAATAATTTTTCATCCATCCTTGTCGGAAGCTGCGTGTAAGTAAGTGATTTTTCAATACCGCTTAAAGCGTGTAGTTTTTTTTATATGTGGCATCAAGGAATGCTTACCTGTCTTACTCCTGAAGTGTGCAGTATTTTTGTCATTGTCGTTTCATGTGTGGTGCCATGACGTTGTGCGCGAGTTCTGACATTCATCGTATGATGACCGTGAAGCGTAGTGTGTCAGATGTTCTCTGCGATGTCGTCCACATCAGTGAAATGGTGCGCGAAAAAGAAAACGCATTGGTGGACGACCGGAACACTGAAAGCTCGCGAACATTGTGCGTTTGTGATTTTCTTGAACATTACGAAGTAATATTCTTAAGAAGGGAGCTATGTCACAAACGACTCCAATTTTCGGAGGCCAGATAATGTCACACACTTCGAGTGAGGCCCCGCCGATCCAACATCGACGTGCGGCAGACTCGCAGGCTTCCACTTTACGCTTCGGCCTGCGACGCCTGAAAGGCCTCGAAGTGGCACATTTCGAATATAATTGCGGGTTGGTCGACCCGTGCGGGGTTGCACGTGTGGTGATGTGTGGGCCTGACCGACGCACTCATAGAGCAGACACGGAGTTCGATTACACATAAACAAACATTTAATTAAAACAGGGGCAAAGGCAGGAGATTACAAAAATAACAAAGGAGGAAAACTGATACGCGCGATAGAAACAGCCGCTATATAACAAAATGTGCTAAAAACACTACAACAGATACAGGCTAAAGACAAATATGCGGAACATTAATAAAATAACAACAAGATGGAAATCAGAAAAGAGCGATACAAGGGAATAATTACACAATGATCATGGTGGCGCTTTTGAATTTAAACGTGCGACGCAGCGCACACTACAAATATTTAAAAAAAAGGCTGGTTAAAACAAGTTTACGGTTTAACAAAAAAGTCACAATAAAAAGTTCCATACGGACCAAACCAGCTCTTGGTGCACGTAGGGGAGTTGACGGGTGCCGCTGAAGGTCTCGCCGGCTTGGTAGACGACGAGGGTGCCCGGAATTGCAGCCGTCTCAATACGTTGCGCGGGTCACTCCGTGCTCGCCGCCTACGCGAGACTCGCGACACCGACGACCGCACTTGTTGCTGTCTGCACGTCAACTGCTCTTCCGATGCAGTTCAAACCTCCTCGGGGGCGTCAACGTGCTCCCGTCTCATCTGGGAGTAATTTTCCTTGTTGAGACCGCCGGTTCCCCTTCCGGTCAGGGGCAGGGAAGACGAGCCGGCGCCACGCTGGGTCGTTATAGTCGCCGGATGTCGTCTCCCAACACAAAAACGCCCTTCCTTGGAAGATGGGGCCCGCGGATGCTCCGAAAATTGGAGTCGTTTGTGACATATAATGTCACGCACTTCTGGTGAGGCCCCGCCGATCCAACATCGACGTGCGGCAGACTCGCAGGCTTCCGCTTTACGCTTCGGCCTGCGACGCCTGAAAGGCCTCGAAGTGGCACATTTCGAATTTATTTGCGGGTTGGCCGACCCGTGCGGGGTTGCACGTGTGGTGAAGTGTGGGCCTGACCGACGCACTCATAGAGCAGACACAGAGTTTGATAACACATAAATAAGCATTTAATTGAAACAAGGGCAAAAGCAGGAGTTAACGAAAAATAACAAAGGAGGAAAAAACTGATACGCGCGATAGAAACAACAGCTACATAACAGAATGGGCTTAAAACACTACAACAGATACAGGCTAAAGACAAATATGCGGAATGTTAATAAAATAACGACAAGATGGAAATCGTAAAAGAGGGTTACAAGGAAATAATTACACAAGGATCATGATGGCGCTTTTGGATTTCAACGTGCGACGCAGCGCACACTACAAATATTTAAAAAAAAGGCTGGTTAAAACAAGTTTACGGTTTAACAAAAAAGTCACAATAAAAAGTTCCATACGGACCAAACCAGCTCTTGGTGCACGTAGGGGAGTTGACGGGTGCCGCTGAAGGTCTCGCCGGCTTGGTAGACGACGAGGGTGCCCGGAATTGCAGCCGTCTCAATACGTTGCGCGGGTCACTCCGTGCTCGCCGCCTACGCGAGACTCGCGACACCGACGACCGCACTTGTTGCTGTCTGCACGTCAACTGCTCTTCCGATGCAGTTCAAACCTCCTCGGGGGCGTCAACGTGCTCCCGTCTCATCTGGGAGTAATTTTCCTTGTTGAGACCGCCGGTTCCCCTTCCGGTCAGGGGCAGGGAAGACGAGCCGGCGCCACGCTGGGTCGTTATAGTCGCCGGATGTCGTCTCCCAACACAAAAACGCCCTTCCTTGGAAGATGGGGCCCGCGGATGCTCCGAAAATTGGAGTCGTTTGTGACAACGAGCAAAGCTTACACGTTAAGCACCAGTCGGCACATACTTTGTTTCGAGCATTACTCCCGAACTTCAGTTATAGTTGATCGACCATGGTTTTTACGTGTCAAATGCCTCAGCAGGTGCCGTCAAATGTAATTTCTTTTTTGCGGATTTCGTGCTTTATACTTTTGTGCAAATTTATTACTCTGGCATTTCTATAGATTACGAACTACGTTTCGTATACTCTGAGGCCCCACACACAAAATCTGCCACTTTTTGCAGTCTGCATACACTTCGTTCGAATGCTGTTATCGGATTCAATATACTTTGCTGAAGTGCCTTCAGCAACTATCTCATCTAATTAATTAAGCATTCCTTTTAGCTGCATCTGAATGGAAGCAATTTGAAATCAAAGGAACTCCCGCTACGATGTAGGATCTTAATCTAATCGTACGGCTGCATCATGTCAGCTGAAAGTTTAATCACACACGGATAAGGCATTGCGCAAGCAATACATCAAAAGCTATATCGACAAGAAAACCGGAGCTAAGCTCGGAGATAATTATAAAACGATAACAAACGCCCCCTAGTAATCACACGGCAACGTAATATAGAACGAGAAGATAAGAGTGTGAAACTTTGATGAACAAAAAGAAAATGCAGCAATTACGCGTTCAGCGACAATCTTTGCGCAGCAAATCGGAAGCCACGATGGTTTCTTCTGCGTATACCCACAAAGACGTATTACCCGCGCGAAATTCACAATCCACGAGAGCAAATCGAAACGGCTGAAGAAAATTACGCGCCATCAATGCTCGATATACCACCTTAACAACAACAAAAAATATCATTGCGACTAACCAATTCCGCAGCATGCTCGAAGCTTCGAAGCAGACGAACGCTTATTAAAAGCAGACGAATCACCGCTTTTGGTATCGACCGAAATAACACTTAGGTTTACAGACGAGCGAATCGAAGTGAAAGACCTTCACCAGCAGGCGAACTAACGTATTCACATTAAACCACGAGCTAATGCCTTTCGTATCACACGTAGCATGCGCCTTCAGTATAGCAGAGGAATTAGTGCTTTCGGCAGCAGACGAACACTTTCAGTAGCAAACTAACGAATGTCTTCATGAACAAACTAACGCTTTTGGTAGCAGACGGACCGATGCTCTGTGTAGCAGACGAAAATGCACCTTCTGTAGCAAACTAAGAAATGCACCTTCGTGAACAGGCGAACTAACGCTATAGCAGACGAACTAAAAAAAAAAGTGATCGTAAGCAGACGAGCCGATACGCACGATATAGCTCACTGAACAACGCGAGAACACGAAAATGTATTCGCGCAAACAGAAGAACCAATATTCGGTACAGCAGACGGACAAAACGCCACGCAGCAAGGCTAACTGAAATACGCCTCCGACAGCAGAGCCTGGCGGGCGCCGTCCTCAATCAGGCCACCCGACACCGATGAATAAAGGCTCGTTGAGGCGAGTTATCGGTCTCGCTGTACGTATAGTACACTCCGTTAGAACAAGGGATCGTTTATCAAATACGCCCAAGTGCACACGCGATCCCACGAACGTGAGTGACACTGCTATACAAAGCGACGCCGTCGACGCGGCGAAACGAGTATGATGAGCTTACGACGAGTAAAAAAAAAAAAAAAAACTAACGCTCTGCACAATCGAAATATCGCCGTAACACGCGCAAATATCGACGTAAACAATCGCGCGAACTTGGCGGGCCAAACTGGCGGGGGGAAAGGAGGTGTGTTTATACTGTCGTCACGCTCTGAATGAGCCGCGAGGTCAAAGTCAAGGTCGAATTCCACATGTTGGCGCCAGTGCGAAAGAGCAAAAACAAAAACAAAAAAAAAAGCTGAGCGCGTTTGGCACACTCTTTAACACAGCTACACACTGCACAAGACCGGATTGCAGCTGTTTGGGAAAGGACGGAGAAGGAAGATAGATAGAAGGGGGCGAGGAGTGTGAGGCATCTGTGCACCACAAACCGACACCGTCAGCTATGCGACATATCTATCCATGTACGTGTATATGTATGTATAGGCGCATTTTGTTGTTCCTCTATTGACGGTCGAGCCATATTTCATTCGTATCGCCCCTACCCCTTCCTTCTTTTTTCTTTTGCTTTGTACGACGAACCCGTGCGGCGTTTGATTTTTGCGGATGTTCTGCATTGTTCCTCCTCGCAAAAACACATTCCGCATATGTGCACAATGTACACCGGGGAAAGCAGGCGGCACATGTACACGGTGTACATGTACGGCGATGGCTGCAAAACACCGGAAGCATGTGTGATGGAACTAATATATATATATATATATATATATATATATATATATATATATATATATATATATATATATGAGACGCACGTGGTGTGCATATATTCTCTATCGCTTATCATTATTGTTATCAATAGGTATCGTATTGTAATTATATACCGGCGCATATCTCCGGTATCGCTCTCTCTCTCTTTTTCTTTGTATGAGGACGTGCTACGTGCACATAACAGACTGCGTCATTAACAATGAAACATGGCGGCTGCACATAGCTATAGGGCTTCCAACTCCCTCAAGCGCGCGGTTGAGCAGATATAGAAAGCTCTAGCAGACGACGGTCACAAAACGCTTCGCATGACGGTGGATTGAGGGAGGTCAACCACCTGTCCCTCCGAGTACCATAACGACGATATGACACACGATGCAAAGAAACGATCTTCGATGTAATTATTCACTTGTTTCAAGACACATTATCGGTAACAGTGGGAATACGGCAGCGACGTAGCCATAATAGAGGGGGGGAAGAGGGGGGTCTTATCTCCAGCCCAATCGAATAAAATTTTTGACTACGCCACTGGCTTCAACAAAATTGTTTTCCGAGCATTCAGAAATATTTACCGTTATTCGTAACTCAGAGTCTATGCATCATTCCACAACGCAAACTTAATCGAGAATTCCCTCCAACCCAAGCAGGATTGCAATATATTAGAAGAAGCACACAAATACATCTGATGCAAACATCCCCCTCTCCCTCTCTCTAATGCGCGTGTGTATGTATGCGCATGTGTATGAAAGACAAGAGAGAAAACAAACATGAATTGATTCGGAGTCACAAACTTCTACACATGCAGTAAGTACAATATCTTGCGAATACTTCGTACCGAAACACTTCCACTTAAAAGTCGCGCTCACATAGATGGCGCTACCTGGGCCGTATTACAGCCCCCCCCTCACCCCCACCGAGCGTGCGCAATTCCTCCTATGACACCGTCCAACGCATCTTCCAACGGCGCCGCACAAGAAAAACATCATGGCGCCTGCACCTGTCACTAAGGTAAAGCGGAGCCTCTACACAGCGTGTGCACCGAACACACATACCACCACCGATCCTGGGCAAGTACGCCGACTCCGGAAGCGACGCAGCTGTGCTTCGATTTGCGCCGCGAGTCGCGCATAAGCGAGAAATGAAAAAAAAAAAAGACACGGTACAGGCACAAATAAGTACGCATAGACCATTGCGGATTTCGTTCTACGAGCGATGCTCCGCCGCAGATGGTTTCGTACGATATACCACAGGAATCTGCAGATCCGAATTTCCATTTCGAAGGCGAAAAGGTCTCGGATTTTTCATCGAACAAGAAAAGCGACCGCCCACGTCGGCACGGGTGATGCAGAAGATCGCCGCACGTGACGACGTCCTCCCTAACGAGGTCATCGTGACGTCGCGCATTACCGAACTTGTGACGTCATCGTGGCGACGCATTTCCCTATGACGTCATCACGACATCGCAAGTCACATTAATTTCTGAGGTCATGACAACGTACTCTAAACGTCATCGTGACATCGGATAACGTGACGTCCCACGATGACGCCACTTTAGGTCAAAGTTCAGCCGCTCAAAACTTCGTGAAGTGTGGATAGAGCTTTCAATTCGTCAATCGACACAGGCAGCAAATTAACACAAAATTAAGCGTTCCGTATGAGAAACATGGCTGATAAGTGTGGCAGACGGACCTTTGTCTCGCTATCAGACAAGGCATTCGCTTTATTGCGCAGCATGTGTCACTGGTACTGCCTTTTGCTGACCACATAAAGGCAAATTTGATAGCGAACCACGACGCCTCAATACAACCACGTCGTCCGTGACAACTACGTGTGCTTGCGACGATGTATTCAAGTGTCGTTCTTTATATCTAACAAACCAGTTAAGAGTTGACCATCGCGTTGTTTTTGTCTCTTCTTCGTTCTTGTTGCGCATTGAATGAAGGAATCAATTCAATACACTGAGATCAAAAAGAATATAGTTCTCGCATTCCAGTCGTAGTCGTAGGCAAATGCATGAGAGACCACGTGACTTTTTTTTTTTTTTCGTGCTTAGTGACACGACATTGAGTAGCCCTTTTCATAGCTAACGGACACTGCGAGTGGCTTGTATACAGTTAGCGCTGACACAGGGCTGTATGGCACGGATATAAGCCGGCCAAAAGCAGACAGAAAACAAATACGACCAGCAGACGATTTAACGAGCAGACGAAACCAGCAGTGCTGGCGTTGTCTGCCGTCTGTTTCCCTCCATGTTTTCCTCTGTTTTCCCCTGCTGCGCACACAGAATGTGAACGCCACATGTTGAGAAAGCATACAAGCAAAGCATTCGTGAATACGGCTAACTTGCGATCAAACGAGAAGGCAGCGGTATCTTACGAACGTATCCGCTCGATGCGCCATATTTATCAAACGCAATGTGTTTCTTTTTCCAGCAGATCGACATTTACAAGATTCGGATGCATACAGTATACTCGCAGATTCAAGCACGGCATCAATATTTTTAGTGCAACGATGGATATGCGTGATTATTCGAGATAGCCACGTCAGCGTCGCGACAACTTTAATCTCTATAGATAATGTTGGCTCTGATCTACGCGTTCGGGTCACGCAAATATGACACAAACTCAACACGGTGGAAACAAAAGCACAAGCGATACTGATCCTAAATTGCCCTCCTTCAATCCGCGAGTATACTGCACCCAGGCAAAAGCATGTAGAAAAAACGCATAATGTGGCAGAAAATAGTACCGCATAGTCAGTGGTATCAGTGACGTAATGCATGACGTTTCCGAAGCCGGTACTATAGTCTTACGGAACCATAGGTCATGTGATGTATACCGTCGCATCCGCATGATCCCGTTGCATCCGTTATTATTTGAGCATTATAGGGAAGGAGAAGTCACCGACCAACTCGTACGGATGGCGTAATGTTTATCTGTGCACTCGTGGTGAACGCAATTCCGCCGACATCTCGATATGCGTCCCGAACAAACGGCCCCAAAATAAGCGTAAGGTGATTCACGCATCCGAGTTCTACGTCAGACATTGCTCCCCTGTATCCTCAAACAACCGTCTCACGCACCGGCTTCCTGCGGCGACGTGTCGAAAGGGCGAAGTTGCGGCGCTTTTGTAAAGCGCCCGCAGCGGCATTGCTATAGACCGCGCATGGTTCGCCCAACTTCACTGAAATTAGCCGATTTCACCACATTCACGGACTTTGCCATCACGTGCATTCGAAAAATAAGCAACTATTTCTTTTTTCGGACGTCTGCTACTATACGTCCCATAAAAGCAACATGGCGACGAACACCAATTAGGCACTTAAGACTACTATCGCTACCGTACGCCAATGCACGAGGCATCGTCTGCTACTTCATTTGGGCACACCGTCTGGATCGTCTGCTATACGCTTTTCCAAACGCATCTCCGACTCGAAAGCAGCCGCCGAAGAACGGCGACAAATATGGCGTTCACGATGGCCAGGCTAATCGAGAGCTGGCTAGGTTAGGCAGTATTGTTGGCTTTCATGCGCATGCCACATACATTACGTTTCATGCACGAAATGAATCATTTGAAAGCATCACCCATGTCGTTGTGTTCGCGTATTCCTCGAGTGTGTTCTTTTCCCCAGAGGCAAAATGTCACACAGCGAAGCATAGGGCCAATGAGAATAGCACGAGGCTTTGAACGGCTTAAGAGCACCTATATATAGTCGAGGAATGACTAAACGCAGAAAAGAAGTACGCGATGCTGCATAACGGGCCCTTTGAAAAATTCGCAGCACATCCACGGCATGGATGATGATGAGTGGGGCGAAGCGCCGTCAATCCGTCTGTGCTTCCGCCTGGGCGTCCGTCCGTGCGTCCGTTCGTGTGTCTGTCTGTCCGTCTGCTTGTCTGTCCGTCCCTCCGTCCTTGCGTCCGTCTGTCTACCTAGTGAACACTTAGATACCGCCACCTCGCTTCTTGTTATCATATATTCATCATATACAAGTACCACCATCCAGCGGACAGTCCGAGGACTAAACCAGGGTATGTACCACATTTCTGCTGCCAGTGCTTTGTTAACACCGAAAACGTGATAACGACACCGTGCTACGTTTTGCGTAACACGTGGACACGAGGATATGTGCCCGAGGGCGGGTACGTGGCACTGGTATGCGGGTATGTGCCACAGGTTACGCACTACGACAACGGGGGGGACGCACAAGCCACGCCTTATTAAGGAGCTTCGCCACCAAAACAATCGTCACAACGGGCCGAGAAAAAGGCCTACAGAGACAAAAAAAAAAAAGAAAGGACGGCGGCACGAAAACACCCAGCAGGTAGACTAGGCCTGAACACTGGCTGCACCCATCATGGAGGGCGCGCAGAGAGCGCGCCGTGTCATCCGAGACGGGGGGCCCGAAACCCAGAAGGCTCCGAGTGAGAGCGAGGGGCACCCAAGAGTTCCTCCCCAGGACCAAATCGGGCACGGAGCAGCACGCCAAAACGAAGTTGGCCGAGAGAGGAGGACGACGAAGAAGAAGGGGGTTCGCTAGGGAGCCACGCTGCTGGGCTCCTGCACTACCGAGTTCCACGCGAGATGCTTCCCAAAGCAGAAAGGGGGCAGTGTGCGGGAGGTATACAGAAGGAAGAAAAAAAAGTAGACGCGAGGAGTCGCTTCCGTTTGCCACAACCGCGGCGCCGACAGACACGGACGCACACAGATAGACAGACGTGTGGAGTACAAACCGCTCGCTGTCCGTTATTCTTGTAAGAGCCTCTTCTAAAACGAGCGAGCGGTGTACCAAACGAAACACACAGAGGAGAGAGCATGATTGCAAGCTCGTGTCGTGGGAAGGGTTTAGCATTGCGAGGGCAGGGGTGGCGGGTTGGTAGTTGCTGTAGATCCAGTAACTAACTTCATCCACTTCACCACCACCCCTCTCACCAGCCTTCCTTCCGATGCCCTGTCACTCAAGCCATTGCGATAATTGACCTAGTTGATCGACGTAGCGCGTTTAGAAACATAGGACAAGGGAAGGGACACAAGGGAGCGCTTCTGTCCTATGTTTCTTCCCTTCCCTTGTCCTATGTTTCTAAACGCGGTATACGTCGATCAACCATGTCTTACCAACATGCCCAACTTTATACTCTAGTCAGTTGCGATAAGAATGCACTGCGAGTACGAGCTTGCTAGAAGCAACGACTGCGGGTGTGCAAGAGCAACTAGACAACCACACCAAGCAGGAAATAACTGCAAGCGTAAGATGAGTGAAGAGTTAAAAACAACTAAAACAAAAAAAATCGAGAAACACGCGAGAGCAGCAAAACGAGCTTCACAAATAAATACGATGCGTTCAAACATAAATATAGCACAGCTAAAGAAGTGTGCACTCAAAACAAAAAAAAAAACACGACTGAATTTTTCGATGAAATCGAATTAAATTAAGGAAGCAAGCTATATATACACCCTAAAGCCAAGACTTCTTGATTTACGCGCAGTAACTTTGCATCGTGAGTCGTTCACGCCGTAAAGCAAACGCACGATGACGTTTTCGAACAATTGATTGATTTGTGGGGTTTAACGTCCCAAAACCACCATATGATTATGAGAGACGCCGTAGTGGAGGGCCCCGGAAATTTCGACCACCTAGGGTTCTTTAACGTGCGGACGTTTTCGAACAGACTGGTGACACTTGAAAACTTGTCAGTTTAACACTTCCGTCTGTAGCAGGGGATATTTCAAACGCGGCGGAAAGTAAAGAAGCCCCCCTCCCCCACCCCTCACCCCCGAATGAGCAGACATACCGTCCGTCCTCGACTGTCCCGCGACCACGATCGTAACGCCAGGGGCGAGTTTTTATTGCATCCAGACAGAAAATTTAGTATTGAAGTAATCGACTTTAAGGCGAGGGTCACCTCAGAGTAGCCAAAAATCTAGAGAAAAAAGTTCGCATTACATTCCAGTAAACACGGCATTAGAAACACTCAGCGCATAAGCTTCCGCCTATCCCCCCCCCCCCCTCGAAGGACCTTGAAGGGATCCCAGGAAGAACGCGGAACAAGAAAAAAGATAAAAACAAGTACCAACTGTTGAGTTGCACGGCGCTTTCAAATCTTCAATCGGCTTCACAGAAAATGATACCAATCGAACGCCGATCGTTGCAAATCGAAACGCGCACCACAGTCACTTCGGGCATCGTGCCAAGTTTCTCGGAAAGAGATCGATACAGCTAAACGTCGCACCTATAACCAACCTCTCAGAATACTCGTCCAAGGTCCTCTAAAAGGCAAGCCGCCTTTCCGGGAGCAAAACGCGACACGCTTCGACCGTCGCGCGAAGTGCAGTGCCAAATCGGATCGAGAGTTGGTGGGGGGAAGTGTTTCGCCGATAAGGTGAACGCGCTGCCGTGATACCGACCGGGCTGCAGGTGTAAAACGTGAGCTGCGTTACAAGATTGAGTAGGCGTATTCCCTCATGGCTGACGCGTGTACGGTCTTTATAATACAGTTCGATATCGTAGCAGTAGAAGAGACCGTCGGCACGCCGTTTTAGACTATAGACGGTGCCGCGGCTAGCAGTCACGTATGGATTGAGATCGGAAACTACATCGGTCAATCAGTCGAACGGTTGATCAATCGAAAGACAATAAAGCTTACTCACGAATACGAGTAGCGGCCGCGGTGATCACATTTCGATGTTCTATACGGTCGAAAGTTCCCGAACCCTCTACTACGACGGCTCTCATAATCACATCACAATTTTAGAATGTGAAAGCGCAGATTCTGTTATTATTATTATTATTATTATTATTATTAAAAAACGACTCGAACACTAAAGGCCCATTTTTCTTCTCCGGCAATGTATTGACGCTTTCTGCAGCTAACGTAACGGTTTTGCACTGCTGCCAGGGTCGCAGGCATTACCAGTTTTGTGCACCGCACCTCGATCCACACTGTTGTTTCCGCGAACGGGCCCAGCCAAGTCAAAGCGACGATATCATGTGATGACGCCGGCATGCAACGCCACATCAAATGACTTTGTAATGACGTCTTCCGATAACGTCATCTCGTGATGATTTTCTTTTTTTCGAACCTCACGTTGACACCGACGATCAAGCACGCCCGAAGTGGAGGGGTTCCAGACATTTTTCGAGACCATCTGGTGTTCCCTAAATATACACTCACACAGTGGACACGGACCTCTATAATCTTTAGTCTATATTGATATGCGACCGCTGCGACTCGGATCGAACTCGAGAAAATCGGAGGGGGGGGGGGGGTCGGCAGCCATGCATTCTAAACGCTGTATCACCAAGGCAGACTAGACTGATCACAGGCAGGCTGATTACCAGATACATTGATGATTTTTTTTAATTGACTGACCGATTACAAATAGAATGAAAGACAAGTTATTGGTTTATTGATTGAAATATTATAGAGTAATGAATGAATTATCGTTTGACTGACAGATATAAAAAGATTGAAAGACAAATTATTGATTCATTTATTGATTGCTTGATTGACACATTTGAACACATTAATATATAACTTAGAGATTTATTAACAGACTACACATAAAATTAGAGACACCTTACCGAGTGATTGACACACATGTTGACAGAAAAATAAAAATAACCGAAGTCTCACAAAACTTCATTTTCCTATAGGAGCAACGAACGCACATTCGAACGTAACACAGCCAAGTCCGTCTTTTTTTGCTTGTCTTTGTTTCTTTACCTCCCACTTGCGCCTCCCAGAGCAGTCAATGGAACACTCGATAAGGGGTGGTTCCCGGTCAAATCGGATAAGAATGATAACAGCACCCAGTTATCAACGTCACAGGGCCGACGCATGCCACGTGCAACCCCCCACTGGGACATTTATCGCAGCGAGCGATATTGAAGCGTGAAGAAGTACCGCTAACTTCAATTGAAGGTGTCACCCAGTCGTACATCGGAGTCGCAGTGCTTCGTTATTTTCGCGACACGACCACAAGAACAGCGGAATTTTATTATTTTAGCGGGCTTCTCACGTGCACCGTACAGAATAGATAATAATCCTCGTCGGGATTTAACGTCCCAAAACCCACGACGTGTTTACGGAGGACGCCGCGGTCCAGAGCTGCAGTAATTTCGTGCACTTAAAATCTCAGTATACGGACCTCTAGCGTATGGCTTCCATCGAAATGCAGCCGCCGCAGCCGGGATTCGATCCTGCGACCTTCGGGGTCAGCAGACGAGCATAAGCATTAGACCGGCATGGCGGGTAAGGCACTGCTCCAATACGCTGTCGCGATCTGCTCAAGCGTCCTCCATGTTTGTTTGTTTTTTTCCTCCTATGTTCGTCAAAGTTTTCTACTGTTACCTCGCTCAACCTCGACAAATAAAACAAAAAAAATAAAAACGCGCCTTTCATCTCGTAGTCGATCTCCAAACCACCGGCCGATCACTCGGAAAAAAACGGGGTTAACACGTCGACTCTCCCCTAGTACGCACTCCCCCGCGCCCTCTCCATCTTACGCCTCCGATCCTCGCGTAGCATTTCCTGAACTGCGGTGGTGAGACAAGTCTAGGCCGACAGCGACACGAAAGCAGGCACCTTCCACGTCGTGCGAAGCGGTGAGAGCATCGGCGTGCCTACCAGCACACCTACCCACTACCCATCGGAAACCGGACAACTCCAAACGACCCCCCCCCCCCCCCCCCACTCCCCTTAAAACCTTCTCCCCTCACCAACAGCACAACTCTGACAGCAGCAAAGGAAAGTATCCAATCCAACAAGGGAGGCTATCACCGATTGCAACTACAATAACAAATAAAATCAAAAAGCGAGCCTACTTATCGGAACCGGACAACTACTAACGCACCTCCCCCTCTCCCCGTTACCGATGGTACAACTGCGACAGCGCCAAAGGGAAGTATAAAACCAAGCAGGGAGTCCCCGACTGCTAACACAAAAAGGAAGGAAGAAAAGAAAGATAGAAAGTAACAAGGTTCGCTTCGGCCTCCTGCCTCTGATATCACCAGTCCACGTAGTACGACCGAAGGAGCGGCGAGGAAGATTTTGGTTTTTTTTTTTTTTTCGCGATTCCTTCAACCCAAATCTGGGTCAGCGGACGACGGGGAAAGACATCGAAATGCGTCGCTACTACTTTTTTTTTCTCGCGTCTTGGGAAATCACAAGGAAGAAAGAAAAAGAAGCGGAACATAAAGTGGCAGGGGAAAAACGAAAATGCCGACAAATGTACCACGTGAACTGCACCAGAAGGTTCGCTGGCTGTAAGTTTTCTGCTAATTATGGTAAATATGTGCAATTATTTTTCTTTCTTTCGTGCGGTCCGGTAACGAATAAACCATGTTTCCACTATGAAATAGGCTATTATTAAATTTCACCCACGTCCCCAACATGCATCATTCCGTTACGAATCAACTAAAGAAATCTCGTAAAAACATTATATTTTATCCAGTTCCCGATGTTCGTGCATCTTTTTTTGTACAGGCCCTGTGTTTCCAATACAATTTTTTTTTTACATGCATTGAGTTTTTTTTTTTGTTGCGTATGTACAAATCGTATTGTTCTCAGTGATGCCAGTATTTGTAATACTATTGTAATGATACTACGCCACCTTCACCGAGAGTTACCTTGCACACTATTTATCTCTAGTACCCTGCATAATCTATGATATAGTGTTATTGACATCAATTTGACATCATGTCATTTATTACAATCATTCTCGATCAAAACATAACCTACACCTATCGTGTTCCAGCTAACGAGAATGCAATGTCGGGCGACAAGCAGCGATCACCGTCAACTGCTCCGATCGCGGTGCGCTCTTAATTCGAAACCGCGGAAAACTCGATGTTTCTGTATAGAATGCTTTTCAGGGCAGAGCAGACCACGCTCTAAGGCACGTATGCAACAATTCCATCCGGTACGCGCTTACTTCGAAGACTCGACGTTGCTATACTGCACGCATATCGGAGCAGACGACGCCCTACGGTTCGTCTGCAACAATACAATCCACAGTACTACGCTACTTTCTTAACGAAAACCTGATGGGATGGAGAGATGGGAGAGACACTCCACGAGTATTGCCTGTTTGTCCTGAAATGTAGCGAACACAAGCGAGTGAAATCTTATTTACAAAATGAATGTGCTACAAGTATTACATAGATGAGATGGCACTCCAACATACATCACATTCGTCTCGCGTGTTCATAGCCAACTGAAGCAGAAATCCAACGTTATTAGCTCACTTTGGCGGATATACCAACAAACGGATACATAATGATCTTCGTCTTTCTCGCATGTGTTCACAGAATTCTTGTCGCGCTAATTTACCTCCCCAGAGATCGAAGGAGTCGCGGTCACTTCCTGTCACAAATTTTAAAATAAAATCGTCACGAAACTCTGCTGCTGCGGTGGTTTCAGTTCGCCAGTGATCACGTTCATACGAGGTTATACTCGCAGCAGACGACTCGGGAACACGAGCATACGACACTACCTTATGTTTTTAATAATACAGTAGCGTAATAATGGATGGGCACACCTGTTAAGCTACACAGAATTTTTTTTTAAGACGAGCAGACGATAATGTCAAAATTAAAATGCATTCTGCTGCAAGCGCCTCTGTACAATCAGCTATACAAGAGCAGACGACATTGGGACATAAAAGGTGGGCCCACCGGTAAAGCAGCAGACGACAATGCATCTAAAAGTTCCTCGTGCTTTATCCCACGCATCTGTCCAATCGGCAACATATAAGCAGACGACACAGCAACAAGCTTACTACTTTTAATCAGCGAATAGTGTAACGTAATAACGCGTGGTCACGCCTGCCAAGCAACAGACGAAAAAGACGAGCAGACGACAATGCGACACAAAAAATGCTTTCTTCTTCTCCATGCGCATCTGCTACAGCGAAAGAAAACAGAAGTCGTGATCCCAGAGGCCACGCAAAAATATAGAAAAACAAGATCGTCCTGGGCCACCTTGGGAAAAGGCGAGGCAACGCGATCCGTTAGGCCTCCTGTGCGCTCGCAAGCGAGACACATTTGGCTGCGTGTGTGCTGCTCCCGTGGCGAGGGGTCTTTTAATCGCCCGCCCCGCCGGGGCTGCGTTGACGTGTTTTGACGGCGGCTTTTTGCTCGGAACTGGCTCGTTCGCCCACGCTACGGTGTGAGCAAGTGGCCAAACTAAAGCGAGCAAACATACAAAACGATAGCGCGGTAGCAGCCGGCAAGAGATATAGTACAGTGGAACGAGTGACAACGACCCTGGTTTCTCGGGGTTTACAACACACGTCTGTTCGGCACGTTTTTTCAGCGATACCACCGCTTTTCTTCGCGATAGCACAGAGGAATTCAGCCCCCCACCGCCGGTTGCGCGCGTCACTCCGAGATGGCAGACGATTTTCTTGGTCCATCTAGGTAGCCGATTGACATTAGTCACCTTTGAATTGAACGGCAAAGAGGACTCACCTTGCGTTGCTGTTTTTCCCATGCCGGATCGAGTAGTCCCTCACGCTCCCACTCCTCTTCCTGTTCCATGTAGCCGTCGGAGTAAGGTCCTGCGTCTCCCATCTTGAATGGCAAAAGCACTGGTTCTCCCGCGAGGCGGTAGACTACGAAAACGAACGAACAAACCTGGCCGCCCTACTACAAACGCACCAGATGAGACGATTTCCGCGAAACACTATACAGTCGCTGGAGTTCGGGTGTCAAATCGGTCGGTAGCGTGCGCGACGTCGTTTAGACCGTGCGGCGAGCTTCGCCGGAACTTGATCGGCCTCTTCTTTTCGTCGCCGGGGAGCAAGTTATCTTCGAAATGTCGCGCACCGTCTTTCTTTTTTTGTTTGTTATCCCCTTCCTTTCCGGCCCAGCGGTCGAGTGCAGGCGCTCGGCTTGAGGTTCCTTCGGCGGTCTTGCCCGTTGGATAACCTTCCCGAAGCAAACCGCGGCCACAGGCCCAAGTTTATTTAGGGCTTTTGACGAAAAAGCATCTCTCCGGGTGGCGCGCCAGCCAATGGGAGAGCGCGGTGAAACCATCACGTGTCGGCGATGGTGGCGCCATCCATTGCATCAAACGCGTGTCAAACAGCGGCGGCGCGCCGCTCTTGGGTCACGTGACAGGGGTCACCATAATAGGAGATGCAGAGCAGCCTCAACCGTGACTCACCGCCGGCGCGGCTTCATCTTTTACGCTCGTCGCGCTCTCGCCACCGTTGACGTCGATACCGTTCTTTTTCTGAAGCTGCCGCTTCTGGCTGGTGTGTCCGCGGCGCGAGATTTCGTCTCTCGGAGTCAAGAGGGAATTGTTGCGACTGCACCCTTATCTCAAGGAAATTGAGGCTTTAGTGAGCAGTGATAGCAGCGATTTGTGCACCGTGCCTGTGGGTGTTCCGTGCAGTGCGATCATCTTTCAGCACGCTCTCGTCCACTCTCGCTTGTGCAGTTGTAACCTCTCATATTACGTTAAATCCCGCGCTCTATTGTGTCCTCTTACTTGGTGGTCCCCATTAATACGTTACACACAACCGTTCAATGCATGATTTTTAACGAGATTAATGATACAACGTTCGATATCACATCAAACGCGAAACACGCCCGCCGGCATCAACTTAAGTGATGCAAAATATCATTGTATGATGACGTCACCATATAGAATCATCGTTACGTCACATGTCGGCAAAATTTGTGACGTCACGTAATAACGTCATAACGTGACACATGGCGGCTTGCTCGAAGGCGGGCCGACCTCGAAGGCACTGCAAAACCACGTGAGATGCCGAAATGCTTTCCCGTGCTTCTGATCTCTTGAGAGGCAGTACCACGACCTACTGTACTCCTGACCTGCCCAGCTGGCGGCGGTCTACGGAGCTGCCTGCGCCGGCTCGGATGCCGAACTTCACCGCCTAGGGAGCGCTCGAGTTACCCCAGCTGAGCGCTGGTGGATGCATGGAAATGCATGGGTTACCGCCGTTTCGAGAAGAGTTTCATCACGCATTGAGTAAATATGGCGGGTACCTTGAATCATTTTATTTCATGTGGCTTTGAGAATCTTCTTTTGCATTTTAGTTGACATTTCAGTGCATTATTTTTCAAATAGAACCACAAATCAGATACGAACACATGTATCAGCATGCAAAACAAGAATGATGACAAAGACAGGTTGTAAAAAGTGCTGGCCCACCAAATGTGTATTTAACTCATCATACCGTCTATACGTGTATACAATGGTAGACTTGTTGTCGCACACTCAGCTGGATTGAATTTACTGGACAAGAACGGGCAAGGACTATGACATTCGACAGTGGCCGCGGCATCCAGCGCGCAGAGAAAACAACCCAATACAGACAATTTTGCGCATAAATACCTTCGTCTAAAATGGCAAATGTAGATCGCAGGTACATGAATAATCAATAAAAAACACTGCAACTGTTTTTAAACGAAACAGCACCAACAGCAAACAACTTTACCCGCAAGACTGCAGCGTTTGCTCTTTTGGAGAGCAGATTAACCTCTGCAACTTCACGGTTCAGCTTGGCTATTTGCGCTTTTAATTCAGTATTATTCCTTAACATGGTTTGGCATTTCCGGTGCGATGATTTTGCGGAAGTCATCACACGGCACATCTTCTGGCTGGTTATAGTTGTTTGCGTGGTCAATGAGCGTTGGTATTTTTTTTTTTTTCACTTTGTCGCCAGCGGTGCAGTTTCAGGTGGTTCTGTGCGTTCAAATTCGGTGAGAGGGTGCATAAAGTCTGAGGAAGGTCCCGAAGTTGTGTTTGCGGATGGTACTGATGACATTTCGGTCGATGTCAAGCGCTGCTGCACCGGGGCTGAACCTGTTTTCTTCCTGCATTAGGAAATTGCGTTCTGTGATACGCCTTTCTTTGAAATTCGTTTTCATTGGTACAAATTATATGCAAGAGCCGTGGGGAGACTTCAAGCATTAGACATTGTTAGTCACTTTTTTTCTTTGGGCAGGGGCCATGTTCCTGAACATTTGAACGTTTCACGGTGCGGCGGACTTTTGCCATGGGCGGCACCATGTACTTTGGGTAGTGTGGAAACACTGACGGCACAGCATCCACTTTCAGTCTTTTTATCTTTAGTCCCGGCTTATCGTCGGTGGGAGCAAAGTGCACACTGCACACCTTCGACCTGTCATTTGGGAGCCAAGCTTCATTGCCAGCACTTTGAAAGGAAGAAGATGAACATTCAGTGAAATATTGTGAATAAAATACAAAATTTCTTGTTCTTTTCTAAGGAGTATATCATGCAATTAGAAGTTTATACCATGGTGGTGAAGTGAATAAAACACTGTTATGAAATGAGCGTATGACTTCACCTAGTTAACCATGTGACACACGTAACTGGCTGAGATACATTAGCACTAAACAAAACGGATGACCACAAGAAAGAAGGCGAGGACACACAATGCTCACAAATTTTCATTAGGAGAAAATGATCGTCATCTTTTCTTTCTTTTTGCTAATAAACAGTTGTGACTATAGCACATCATCATTTACTTTCTTGAGGTTGTTGGTTTATTTATTATTTTTGCGCTAATATGCGTCTCAGTCTGTCATGCACCATCAACCAGCCCAGCAACTCACTCATTAAAGACATGTAGTCATTTACAACCCATTACAGTTTCAGCATGCCAGACAACGCCTAATTGAGCAGACTTACCCTTTCTAGAAATCACCTTGATCCATTTTTCACCAACCTCGGTCACTGGAAACTCATGAAATGTGACATTAGAAGTCTTCCCTGGCCTTGATTCGCAGAAAGGTACGCAGCACACCACCATCGTGATGGTTCATTTGCACCAACAAACCTCGCTTCACTGGTGTACAAACTGCGCCTACCTGCACGCTTCTATCGCAGCTCGGCACGAGGAGACGGTAGCAAAAGATCGTCATTATACTTTTAAGTTTATTCAAAAAGAGGCTTCTATTCATTTTTTTTTTCAATAGTCTAGAGTGTATGGTGGTGGTGGTGGTAGTGGTTAGAAGATGAGAAAAGGCACCTAATTTCTGCAACCCGGTCGGGAGCACGGCGCAGTGCCTAGAGTGTATGCACGCGTAAACATTGCTGCTTTCTCCCAGTGTCGCGAGAGCAGACGACAAAAAACAAAAAAAAAAAACAAAAAAAGCGCGGCGGCCTATGTTTTGGCCGTCAGCAACCGGTGCGGATGGGGTAAGTTGTAGCGCCATAGAGCGCATAGCGGCAGGTGCCAGTACCAGAAGGGCGTGCTGGCGCTTCGCTCGCTCGGCAGGTCAGTAAAATACAGTAGGTCGTGGGCAGTACAAGACCACTCTGGATGAAGAAAGCTTTCCGGTGGTGTGGGGTGAGAAGAAAAAGAATGATTCGACTCCGAAGAACATGAAGATGGTTTTCAATTTCGAGTCGTCAAGCGCTAGGTTAAAAAAATCGATCAATCAATCAATTACGGATCATGTGACTGTTTACTGCATACGCTTATTTGATGCGTGGTAGGCTTACATGTATATGCATACATGAAGTTCACGTGCTCAAATCAAAACAGCTTATTCGTTCATCCTCTACGGTACTGTCCTCTAAAGAAGGCTTGTCAAGCAGCTCAGTGTAGCAATTTTTCTGTCTGTGGCTGTTTCTTTTCTTAGCTCGTAACTAAATATAAACATTGCGTTTTGCTCGTTCCGTGCACAAGCTAAAGGGCGTTTCCTTGAATATTTTTACCCCAGACTGCGACGAACTTCGCAATAAATGTGTTTACCCTGGTGAACTCTCTATCTTTAGTCTTCTAATCGTGCTGAGACGTGCGTTAATGCATACTGAACAACTTAAGTATAGGACATTTCGCTGCGTAGAACTTGCTAATTCCGTGCACAGAATGAAGCGAGAACGGCGAGGGTCCACCCCACTTTTCAATTAGGTGTGCGTACACTTGCATAACGATTCAGAATCATATATGAGATATAGTATTGTTAAACGTGTGCTGCCAATCGGAACAAGAAGTGCGAACAAAATTATTTGATAGACTTAACTATAAACCAGGGCCCCACAGTAGGCCTGTGGGAGTCATTTTTATGGTTGATTGGTTGGTTGGTTGTTAAATTATGAAAAATGACGTCCTCCATCAATCGAATAAGTCAACGGAAGAAGCTGTACACGTGGATTGTGTCGCTATTGCGACACGTTCTCGTATTAATTCTCGTATTAATTTAAAATTAATTAAATGACAGTTTAGCAACAAAATACTCTAAATGGATTAAAATTTCCTCGCCAGAGGAACAGACAACCCTGTGACAATGCGCTAACGCGGAGCCTTCCAAAGACCGAATATTTGAAATATTCGGTCTTTCGAAGTCTCCAATCTTATCATTTCCTTATTTATATATGAAAAAAATTACCGTTTGATAACTTCCTTTCCTTTACGCACATTTCTTTAATTCAGAATCGCTCACGTATTTAGAACCATGTAATTTTCATTAACAGTTATGCTTTATACGATGTTGTATCACTTGTTGTATTGCTTGCTTTGATGCGTATGTATTTCTGCACTGTAGAAATGTATTAAGCTACAATTATTCATTATCTGCGAAAATTGTATCGTATTTATGTACCCCCCTCCCAATGTAATGCCTCTAGTGGGCTCTTTGGGTACTTGAATAAATAAAATAAACAATTAAAATACCCACTACAGAGAATGGTTCCCCAATTTGATAAGATGCGATGAGATGTTAGTGAAGTATGTAAAAATAAGCAGCTATACAGCACTGTGCTTTGAAAGAACGAATGGAAAGGAAAAAAGAGACGTAACACCCCGTTTTCTGCTGTGACTCACCAACTGTGGCACATCATTTTTCTTTCTTTGAGTTGTTTTGTGGAAAGCTTTGACGTACCTTGTAGCTACCTGAATTCTCTCAATCTAAAGTGTTCTGCCAACCCTCACAGCAGCCTTCCCGCGTCATGCGCGACTGTACTCCTACAATCACCGGACTTTTATGGTCGTTTAGCGCTCTCACGTCCGACGAGCAGTGTTGGAATGAACGGCAACCATTTCCGCCGTTCGAGGAGCCCATGAAATCAGACTCGGGAACGACGTATCTTCCTTCGGTGGCTGCTGATGCGGGCGCCTTGTGAAAACGATGAGATGCTTATGCATCTCACGTTTCTTTGTAAAGCTACAGCCACGAAACACCTTTGTCGGTGCCCACCAGAGACCAATCTCTCTCTTGGAGGTGTTCATCAAGCTTCGTATGAGTAAACTAAGTGCAATTAACAATTTAATTCAGAATGAAAGGTCAGTACGTGAGAACACCTAAACATCAACACTACGCACAGTATAGTGCTTTAGTAACCGAAAAAAAAAAATGAGTTAAATGTAGAAGACAGCTGGCGCCACCAACGAGACGTTCTGGTACTATCCTGGTGACGTATTAAAACTGGCCATAATTAGCACGATTGATTACTAGTATTAAAGCAAGCCACAATTTAGAAGAAAAAAAAAACACCATTGCGGTGCATTGCAAGATGGAATAAAATGCGGCTTCTGTAGCTCTGTTTCATTTCTCATAGAGAGAAGATACCTGCAGTGTCAGCTGTAGTAGGCTGTGGGGAAGTAAAGGTCGGTATGGCGAACGCTACGTCACAAGCCCTTTCCGAGGCGGGTGATTCAAACGGCGCTGACGTTATGTGGACTTTCTTTCGAACTAAACATTTTCCTTGGCGCCAAAGTAGCACTACTAGGTTTCTGGAGCGCCATATAAACACTACACGTCAAGTTAGTATTTGCCTCTATTGTTCCTTTAGATGACCGCTTGCGAATAGCAGCTTAGAAAGATTAATATCAAGTTCCAGAATAAGCAGCAGTGTAGAATTCCGAGAAATTCGAAGACTGCCAGCTACAGTGACGTTGAGTTCGTATGAAGTCCCGCATAATTACGAAGTATACCTACAAGGAAGGAAGCAAACGAGTAATGCCTATACCAAATGGGCACTCGTTGCTGTAGAGAGAAATAGGTGGAAACACGGGGAAATTAACCTGGTACAAGCAAACATTTGCTACCCTGCGCAGGAGTGGGGAAACAGAGGTTGTAGAGGGGACAGACAGAAAAATTACTACAGCGAGCTGCTTGACCAGTTGTTGAGAAGGAGGTGTTATACTACTCAAGTATTATAACACTTTCAAGTGTGCATAAACCTTGGAAAATTCTCTTTCTGTTCTCTCTCTGGCGCGCGCTGATATTTTTTCTCAGATAAGCTCAGCCAGGATTTTTTTTATGAGGAGGGTGGATTAATACGCCATTTATGTGTGTGTGTCTGTGTGTGCATGCATGCATTCAAATGCAAAACAGAAAAAATTCGAAAAAAATAGGAGTTCAACTCCCCTCGCCTTGCTGTTGACGATGGACAGACAGACAGACAGACAGACAGACAGACAGACAGACAGACAGACAGACAGGCAGACAGACAGATAGATAGATAGATAGATAGATAGACAGATGATAGATAGATAGATAGATAGATAGATAGATAGATAGATAGATAGATAGATAGATAGATAGATAGATAGATAGATAGATAGATAGATAGATTACACGAGGCCAACATTACTTTGGAGCTCAACACTACGGCGTCTCTCATAATCATATGATGGTTTTGGGACGTTAAACACCACATATGAATCATCAATCAATTTCCTGGCGTAATTTTTGCCAGCACGGCCTCATCAAGTGTAAGTGCCACGGGACGGTTTATGCTCCCCCATGGTAAAGTACCGAGTACTCCAAATCGTTAACCACTTTTTCTACCTCCCCCCTCACGTTGCCACGATATGACGCTTGCCTATATAGTGTTTTTATTTTTCAAGATTTCTTGGTCGCAGAACTTTCGGTCTGTCTGTATGTCACACGACTAACCCCCGTATTCAGAAACGCTCCTCGACTCAAATTCCATCCTTCACTTGACAAAGTTGAGCACTGCGCCGCTGCTCGACTGAAATCGACACTACGCTTCTCAAAAATCGCTGCAGAATATTGCCAATATGCAATGACTTGGTCTGCCAAGAGACGGCGCTCCCATCGACTTTTTCAAGTCGAGGATAGCCTTGGAGTGAAGGAGCGTGTGTGAATACGGGGGTCAGACAGCCGGCCAAAGTTTACGCACTAGCTGAACGCCCAGCCATCTTGAACTGGTGGATGCGTTGGCACTGTGTGTCGATCAAAAAGCAAATATTATGCATTTCTGAGGCGCAACATGAATCCGTAATGATTAGTAGGTGTGTTCCTTTACTAGAAAATACATATGTAATTGTAAGTGCCTCTCAGGCTGCGCTGAAAATGCGACGCTATGCACGAAAGAAGTGCGGCAGAGGACTACATCGTCTTTCGAGGGCATTTGCAGCGAAACCCGCGAACACGCGTCAATTTCTTTTTCCTTTTTTTTTTCACGTAAGCAGCCTTAAGCACTGGCGTAGCTTAGTGGTAGAAAAGGGATGCCTGGATTTGAATCCGGCTCTAACTATGATAATATGTCTGCCATAGGCGGATAGTTTTCATTTCCAGGAGGGGGCGGGGCACTCGACTTACTCTTCCACTCCACATTTCTCTCGCTCTCTCATTCTATATATATATATTTCTTCTTATTTACATTCCATTGGTTCTAATAACTTCTCCTGTACATTCCTTGGCATTACTGTCTGTTAGATCTCATTAATATTGTGTTAAAACACGGAAACACGAGCCGTTAGGTATACACTTCTTTCCTATATATATATATATATATATATATATATATATATATATATATATATATATATATATATATATATATATATATATATATATATATATATATATATATATATATATATATATTATATATATCGGGAGTGTTAGGAAGGCAATAAACAAATGCCGCAATTTTCGTAATCCTATGACTTTGTTTTTAATGCAACCCCAGCTCAAACTTCCTGCTGTCTGCCCCATAATCCGAATTCGAATACGCTGAAAGGGAAAGGACCGGGCCTAAACATTTCCCTACGAAATACCTGCAAACAATGGTGGCCAGCAGTTCGTTGGCAATGGCTGAGAACCTAAGCCAAGCTCTTAAAGACTATCTCGGGCCAGCGCCAAAAACGCTCTGCCCCCCCCCCCCCCTCATAAAGAAGGGAGCCCCTGCCCGACAGATAAGGTCAAGGCCTTTGGGCCGCTAATAAATGATTTCATTGAGGAAAAAAAAAAACTTATGGCAGCGCCCAAAGCGTACTTCAATACGCTCCGAGGAAGAAAGATGCATTTGAGGAATAACATTTTGCGTCAAGAGTCCGGCATTTCACTGAACTAAATGATGCAACGTAACTCCTAGCAATCGGAGGACCCCTCGACAAGATCGCGAAAACTTCCTCGTCGGACGCTTTGTACAGTATACGGCTTTGAAGCCTTCACAAAGGTTCGTCTGCATCGCATTAAGGGCGTACGTTCCCACAGTATGACGTCATAACTAGCTGCGTGAACACTGTGTCCCCCACGAACGGGAATCGACGGGTGCCCGTGCTACGCACTTCCGCATGTTTCTCGGTGGTGGATCTGCGTTTCAGATGCGAGAGCTCGGGACAGTGTCCGTTCTGCAGCGTCCGCACCCATACTGCGCAATTCGACCTCCTCGTTCTCCTCTCCTACACAGATGCGCGCTCTCCTCCTCCCGTCTCCGCCACAGCAAATCATTGCACATTATGATGGATGGTAGCGCAGACAACGAACACGGACAAGAGAAGGCACATAGACACAACACAGCGCTAACTTTCAACAACAGTTTATTACACGCAGATCTCCGTGGTGTATGCGATCCACCACGCCAACGTCGCACGTGCGTAGCTCTAAAAACCATCAAATATAACCAACGCGCGTGTTCCAATACTTTACAATTTTATATTTTTCAATCTTTTTCTACTTTTTCTTTCTTCCTTTTATCCCATGTTACCACAAACCCTATCGCGAATACATGTAATCAAGTTCCTTATCTGTCAACACCACTGATGGGCTGCTCACACACGTGTCACCTAGCTCTGCAATTCTGCCGGCCTCCAATACCAACCGCGTCATCTCGTGCCTACTTCTATTGATTATAACCGTTTCCTTGAATTTCGGTGTGCAATTACATCTCTGGCAATGAAGGGAAAGAAAACCATCAGGAACAACACTATTTACTTTGTTATTGTGCTCGCGCAAGCGATCGTTTATGCATCTACTGGTCTGACCGATATAACACTTTCCACAAGTAAGTGGAATGAGGTATACAACACACATGATGCACTCCACAAATAGGTTTCTATGTTTCTTTTGGCATACATTTGATTTTCCCTTGTCTGGTCTTGTGCTTCTGCAAAGACTCACCAACTTATTGGGTGCCGAGAAAACTACGTTAGTGCCACATTTTTCCGCAATCTTTTTTATCCTGTGAGAAACCTTATGCATGTATGGAATTACGGCAAAACTTTCCTTTCTTGAGCTCACCCTATCCATCCCTTCACATCTTTTCTCCAGCACTTTTCTGTGCAATCCTTCAGCAACGGACACGACGAGGCTCTTGGGGTACCCGGCATTGCTTAGCCTCGAGACCTGTTGTCTGAAGCTTTCATTCATGAGGCACCGGCAGGACTTCTTTAGTGCCTCACTCAAGCACATCTTCGCAATGCCTCGTTTTACCAGTTTAGTATGCGCTGAGTGAAACTGTAGTAAAGGCTTACTTGCTCTGGGCTCGTAACACCAGCATGTCTTTTCATCTGAGAATTGAAAGTTAATGTCAAGAAATCTGAGCCTTCCGTCACATGGCATTTCAAAAGTCACTTCAAGTGGGTTAAGCCCCTCACGAAAAACGCTACACACGCTACTACATTGAGTAGCAAAATCTGCAGTTCTGTCATTGATAAACACTAAAAAGTCATCGACGTACCTAAATACGTGCACAACATTGTATTCATTTAGGCGTCCTGATAGCCTCCTGTCCATTTCAGCCAAAAACAAATTACTTAAAACTGGTGCTAAGCACGAGCCAATGCATACTCCTTGTTTTTGCAGATACAGGGTACCATTGTTTTCAATAAACGTTGACGACAAGTAAAACCTAAGTAATTCTAAGAAATTGTCGACGGACGTACCTGCTTGTGAGCTAAATCTAACGGCACCGTACTCATCGATGCATTCGCCAACACTTGTTAATACTGCTGATTGTGGCAGAGAATAGTACAGATCTTTTATGTCAGCCGAAAACGCTTTTAACCCTATGTTTTTTCGTTCCCTGACGAAACTTATCACCTGTTCCGAATTTTTTGTCAGGAAGGGGTCATTTATGTCAAGCAAGTTTAATGTTCTTTGCAGATACACAGCTACAGCTTTTTGCCACGTGTCCTTCTCCGACACTATCACTCTGAACGGTACTCCTTCCTTATGCGTTTTAGCACTAAAGAACACATCCAGACTGTCATTTTTACTTTTTCTGATACCGCTAAGCACACCTTCTAGATTCATCCTCTTACAAAGTTCTATTGCTTTTCCCCTCACTTTTTCAATCGAAATACTTTTCTTTTCGCTGAACACTGCCGTAATAGCACTTTTAGCCTTTTCTTTAAATTCATCATGCGAGAAAACCGCAAACCCTCCTTCTTTATCGACTGGAAGTACACTCAGAGCATGCTGTGTCAAGTAAGTTTCCACGCGTTTGAGAGGCAAACTGCGGCATGGAGGCCTACACAATTTTAAAGCGTCCACACCTTCGTTGATGATCCTGGTTGCTGAAGGATTGCACAGAAAAGTGCTGGAGAAAAGATGTGAAGGGATGGATAGGGTGAGCTCAAGAAAGGAAAGTTTTGCCGTAATTCCATACATGCATAAGGTTTCTCACAGGATAAAAAAGATTGCGGAAAAATGTGGCACTAACGTAGTTTTCTCGGCACCCAATAAGTTGGTGAGTCTTTGCAGAAGCACAAGACCAGACAAGGGAAAATCAAATGTATGCCAAAAGAAACATAGAAACCTATTTGTGGAGTGCATCATGTGTGTTGTATACCTCATTCCACTTACTTGTGGAAAGTGTTATATCGGTCAGACCAGTAGATGCATAAACGATCGCTTGCGCGAGCACAATAACAAAGTAAATAGTGTTGTTCCTGATGGTTTTCTTTCCCTTCATTGCCAGAGATGTAATTGCACACCGAAATTCAAGGAAACGGTTATAATCAATAGAAGTAGGCACGAGATGACGCGGTTGGTATTGGAGGCCGGCAGAATTGCAGAGCTAGGTGACACGTGTGTGAGCAGCCCATCAGTGGTGTTGACAGATAAGGAACTTGATTACATGTATTCGCGATAGGGTTTGTGGTAACATGGGATAAAAGGAAGAAAGAAAAAGTAGAAAAAGATTGAAAAATATAAAATTGTAAAGTATTGGAACACGCGCGTTGGTTATATTTGATGGTTTTTAGAGCTACGCACGTGCGACGTTGGCGTGGTGGATCGCATACACCACGGAGATCTGCGTGTAATAAACTGTTGTTGAAAGTTAGCGCTGTGTTGTGTCTATGTGCCTTCTCTTGTCCGTGTTCGTTGTCTGCGCTACCATCCATCATCATGCAACCATACCAACAAGCCCAAATCGCCACCCTCATTGCACATTAATTGCGGATGACATTTGGCGCAAAAAAAAAAAAAAAAAACGGACAACAAGGAAAAGAGCGCAGACAGGCGCACACTGCGACGCTTTCGCATCCCACCACGGTTGCCCGTAGGGGGAGATATGCAATTTTCTTTAACACTGCTTTTTTGTGTGTGCTATGTAGAAATATACTTCCAGAAGGCTCCTTCTTGGACAATTTGAAATCTCGTTTTCTGACGGGATTGGCGATGACTAGTGTATAGTGAGGCACACGCGAAACGCGTTTCCGTTTACAGTAATTTGTTTACAGTCCGCGTCATTGTTTCACCGTAGCTCCCAGTGCACTCGTCGGAACGAGAAGAAAGCGCTCTAAGGGCCACTGAAAAAAAATCTTTTTTTTTTTTGCAGCGAGCGCTGTGTATGGCTAAGCGAAACGAATACCCTTTCGCCACCCTTTCGCTACGCCGTCAGTTACATTCTCCTCTGCATCGCACCTAAGCGCGCGCGCGCTACTGGGTGCGCCATCAGTGATGTCGTTCATCCCTTCGCAGCCGTGCTTGCGCGCAACATTCTCAACAACTTTCGCGTGGGAAGGGAACAGATCGTGCGAAGGCCCGAACAGCAGACAACTTTCCAAGAACAGCGCCGACAGATGATCCGTGTGAGAATTCATGTTCGCCGGATCAATGTAGCAGTCCGAGCACAAGTACGGGCCCGGGTGGCACAGGACAAACACAGAAGACCCAGCAGGCTTCCAAGCCGAATGTAAGCGACAACGGCAAGCCGCGATAGCGGCGTCGAGAGCAGAGCAGCGCCAACGTTGCAATGGCGGGAACGCTGGATAGATGTATTGATATGGCTGTACCCTTTAGATCGGGCGGTGGCCCACGCCTCCAAGCCGTACTTAGTGAACAAAAAACTATATTTATTTTTTCCATTAAATAGTGAGGTTGAGGACTCGTACGTTGCAGTGAAGGGTTTCATTTTCACTCGTGCATCGACTTTAGCCACCAATAAGATAACCTCCTTCTAGTTAATTCTACCCGCTTAATGTCTATTTTACCCTCCCTGTCCCTAAACCCTAGTGCTTTGAAAAACTCTGCGCCATCATCCTGAACTATAGGGTGAAGCCCTTTACAGAACATCATCAAGTGTTCGGCAGTTTCCTCTTCCTCTCCATACGCACTGCATACTTTGTCTACCGGATGGATGGATGGATATAGCTGTACCCTTTAGATCCGGCGGTGGCTAGCGCCACCAAGCCGTAATACTTAATGAACCAAAACCTAGATTTTTTTCCCTTTAAATAGTGAGGTTGAGGATTCGTACTTTGCATTGAAGGGTTTAATTTTCACTCGTGCCTTGACTTTAGCCACCAACCAGATAACCTCCTTCTAGTTAATTCTACACGCTTAATGTCTATTTTACCCTCCCTGTCCCTAAACCCCAGTGCTTTGAAAAACTCTGCGCCATCATCCTGAACTATAGGATGAAGCGCTTTACAGCACATTATCAAGTGTTCAGCAGTTTCTTCTTCCTCTTCACACGCACTGCATACCGTGTCTACCCCTTCGTATTTGGCCCGATATGTCTTGGTTCGCAATACTCCCGTTTTGGCCTCTAACAGTATATAACTACCCCGAGTATTATCATAGATCCTTTCCTTGGCAATTTCGTGCTCAAAAGTCCGATAGATCTCTAGTGCGGACTTCTTATTGATGCCAATTCTCCACATATCGGTCTCAGCTTCCTTCATCTTCTTCTTAACCAATAATTCTTTTTGGTTTGTCCCCCTGCTGTTTTCTAAGTATTTACCAGTCAATTTTCTGGTTCGCTTCCTCCATTTTGTATCGAAATTTTTCATGTATAAGTAGCTGAATACCTTCCTAGCCTAACGCTCCTCCCCCATTTCTCTCAATCGCTTCTCAAATTTTATCTTGCTGCTAGCTTCCCTGCCCTCAAATGATGTCCAACCCATATCACCTTGTACTCGCTGATTTGGTGTATTCCCGTGAGCTCCTAAGGCAAGCCTACCTATTCCACGTTGCTTAATTTCTAATCTTGCTTGAACTTCTGATCTCATGCACAAGACCGCATTGCCGAACGTCAGCCCAGAAACCATGACCGCTTTCCATATTCCTCTAGCAACATCATACCTATTGTAATTCCACAGTGCCCTGTTTTTCATTACCGCTGCATTCCTGTTACCTTTAGTCGTCACGTATCTTTCGTGTTCCCTTAGATACTCGGCCCCATTGCTTATCCATACGCCCAGATATTTGTATTTTCTGCTATCTCTATCATGACCTCCTGTACTCTAAGCTCACTACCTTCATTGTCATTAACAATCATGACTGCTGATTTGTCCTTGCTGAATCTGAAATATCACCTATCTCCCTCATTACCGCAGATGTCCACCAATCTCTGCAAATCTTCCTTGTTGTCGGTCATTAGCACTATATCATCTGCATACATCAATGCTGGTAGTGCCTGTTCAATGAGTCTCTCTTGTTTGACAAAAGAAAGGTTGAAGCCCCGTCCACTTCCCTCTAATTTAGCTTCTAATCCTTGTCGGTACATCATGAATAATAAGGGTGACAGGGGACACCGCTGACTAAGCCCCCGTTTTACCTCTGGAGGCTTGGATACCTGTTTTTCCCACTTTATAACTATCTTGTTACCTTTATAAATATCCTTTAAAAGATTAGTGACTACATCTTCCACGCCTAGTGTGTCTAGTATTCCCCACAAGTCCTCTTGAACCACGCTCCTTTGATATCCAAAAATGCTAGCCACAGGGGCCTGTGTTCTTTTTCTGCTATTTCGATGCACTGCGTCAGTGAGAACACATTGTCTTTCAACCTCCTGTGTTTCTGAAACCCATTCTGCAGTTCCCCCAGCACCTCCTCATCCTCTATCCATGCCTGCAGTGTTTCCTTTATATAATCTGCGTCGCCAGCCTGTAGACCACTGATATCACTGTTATATGACGGTAGTTGTTTATGTCAGCTTTGTCCCCCTTTCCTTTATAGATCATGCTCATCCTGCTGAGTTTCCATCCATCGGGGACTTCACCATCGATTATTATTTTGCTTACTGCCTCTCTCAAGGCCTGCTTAGACATCGGACCTAATGTCTTAATCAGCATAATTGGAATGCCATCTGGGCCTGTTGATGTACTACTAGGAACCCTCTTCTCTGCCATTTCCCACTATCGTTGTGAAGATGGAGCCACTGCGCCACTTGATTCATCCTTATCTATTGTGGTGCATAAAGCAATTCTTTGTTGAAATTTTTCTGTCACCCTTGTTCTTATATATTCAATAGCTTCGTCCCCTTCATGCCTAGCACCTTGAGCTGTAGTTATAAACCTCTGCTCTAGACTCGTCTCATTTCTTAGGGAGTTTAGATGGTTCCGAAATTTCGCAGCTGCCTTTCCATCTATTGAGCTTCCTTTCTTCTAATCTTTTTATTGATGAGAAGGGATGCACCCCTTCCACAGCTTAGAAAGATTTTCCATTTTCTTTCAACATCATCTGTCAGTTCAGCCCACTGCTTAGCATGTCTGTGTTCCCTAGAGGCTTTCCGACGTTTTGCTATGGCTCTCTTAACTTCCTCATCCCACTACCTCTTGGGTTTGTGTCTTTTTTTTCGGGGTGACTTGTCGCGTGCCTTAGCAAGCTCTAGCTCAAACAGTCTAACTAGATTCGTGTATGTCCACACTGTTTTATTACCCTCAGTGATTACTTTTTCAATTTGTTTAGTAGCTATTTCTATTTGCCTTTCTGAATAAAAAATTTTCCTGTAGTTGCTCATCTTGTCTCCTTTCCACTTTCACTGCTCTTCCAAAACTTAGCTTGATACGTTTGTGGTCACTACCCAGACTTTTGGAGCCACCTTCATCTATGTGCATTCCCCTGAGCTTATCATACATCCTATGTGACAACAGTGCGTAATCTATCGTCGACTGCAGCCTTCCTACCTCCCATGTTACTTGCCCTTCACACTTCTCGATACTGTTGCAAATGATCAAATCAACGCGTTCACCGGGGCCAACGCCCTCTTTCGGCGAGTTTCTCTAGCGGCACTTTGGCTGCGATCTCTGCAACCATCTGCAGCTGCATGTTTCAGCTTCGCAGGTTAACCATCCGCGCGGATTCTAAGTACTTGGGCGACGTACTAATTTCTTCTTTGCATTAGTACATTACTCTTTCAATATACAAATATTTTGCTTGCCGCGAAAAAACACTTAAGATAGAACACGCAAAAGGAGGATGCGGGTGGCGACGCCGCCCTGAGGTTCCCACACCAAACATAGTGACATCATGAATTTTTACGGTGCGTATACGTGCTACGTAGTTGAATAACCAGTAAAAATAAAACACGTTGTCCCTTGGGGGACGGGCATATACGTGATATAACAGGTTCAAGGTAACTTGTTAAAGCCAACGCCCGCCAAAAATACGAAAAATTCCCTATGAAATGCAAGATGTCAGGTGCGGTGACAGGCACAAAATTCAAGGAAATTTTTACCTTAATTTTATACGTTATGTAACCTACGATGGTGAAACTAACACCATTCAGGTTCTCAGAATGCGATTTATCAATCTATCAGTTTGTTTTTTTCCTCTTTAGTGAGCCTTTGAAGCGCACGACGGAGCTTAGTAACTCGGCTTGTTCTTGACAGATTTGGAAAATTTTTGCGGCGATTGATTCATGACAGGGGGGGGGGGGGGGCACAACGTCAGGGGTGGGGCGCTACAATAAACCATCACCCCTACTCCTCCCTGAAGGGGAACCCTGCACTCACCTACATTCATGAAAATGAGGCAGTAAACTCGCACCGAGTTTATTCGAATGTAACTCGGAAAGGTGGTACGGGACTCCACAAGGGCAATTTAACTGCCAGGATAATTATAAAAAATCGAGTTGCAGACGGTTTTCTTGCGAGAAGCTGGCATCGCAGCGGCACCTGGCGGAGCAGATCCCAACCAGGCACGCGGCCTCAGAGATACGCCACAGCAGCGAGACAACTCGCAAAATTAACCCGAGGAATGCACTACGACTGACCAACGCCCAAATGCGAGTGTTAACATTAAATGTTTACAGACTAGTTCTCATTGAGGTGAGCGTGGTCGCCATCATGGCGTACCAGCTGGTCGAGATGCTGCATGAACTCTCCCAAGGAACAAGAAACGATCGCATCAGATTAGTGCCGGTGTCCCCTCGCGTTCCCATGTTCACCCTGGGCGCAGCTGGCGAACAGAACGCGGGGACCAAATGAATGGCTGTACTTTTGTGCATTGGCACACTCTAATGAGATTAAAAATCACAGTGGCTGCCATGTTGACGTACCAAGCACAGAGAACCTGTTTCTCACATCATGTGAACACTGTGTATAGAAATATTTGTTTGGGTTATACATCTCAAAATCACAATCAGGTTAGTATGGGCACCATAGTGGAGGGCTCGGAAAAATTTGACCACATCGTTGCACACTTAAATCTAAGTACACAGGTGTCCAGCATTTAGCCTGCAATGAAATGCGTTAGAGCGCCCAAAAGTGTTGAAAATTAGGCGAGTTAAGGTTTCTCGTTGTTAACTGGGTCAGCGTATAATGCAAAAGAACAAACGATTGAGCCAGCCCACACAGAGGGACAGAGTGCTTTAATAAGAACAGTGCACAAAAAGCGCTCTGTCCTCTAGTCTTTTATCCGGCATATTGTCGACAAGTAGTTAAGCACATCGCATTCACTCTCAAGCGAGGTCCTACGATGCGCGTGTACACGCAGGATGGGCCACAGACATATGTACAGACCATGCTTTATTGGCTTGAGGAAATGGACACGGCATACTTAGGTACACTTGGTGCATTGCATGATCTAGAACGTTCTGAAATTTAAAAAAAAAGGATTGAATAGCTTAAATGATTCACCACGTATGGCTAATGCCAGTCCTGCCCCATTCACTTGTGCTTGCAGGAAGGCAGGGACAACGCACTGGCGGGCAAAAACCGGGCTCATTGCTAATGAATTATGCGTCCAAAAATGATAAAATAAGAATGATAAACTCTGTTGCACCACTTCTTACACAAGACGGGAAAGGTGGTTCTGATTTTGCTGCGGATGGTAACGAGTGTAGTGTTACAACGGAAGGAAGTCTGCGTAGACCAGTTACCACAGATAGAGAATCCGCAGAGAATCTAGAAGGGTTCTTGTTCACCAAGCCGTAACAATGCGATTGCTTACACAACTGATCCTTGCACTGGCTTTTCTTTAAAACACAGAGACGCGGCTACGCGTGGTTGGAAAGCAGCAGTATTACTAATGTTGAGACTGTTACGTCTGGGCGGAGCTGTGAAGAAGTGGTCTTATAACTCTTACACAGGCTCGCATTTAACCACCTTTGACAATCTCCACTTAATATAAAAGCCAGTGGAGCCAATGATGAATGCAGTCTCGCATGTGCCCTGCAGTCTTATCCCGATATTTCTCTGAGATCGCTTTCGGGGATAGCACGGGAACTACAAGTTGATGGGACACTTTCAAAAACACAGTTGAACACCTTTACAAGAGACATGCACAGGGAAGCGATTCCCATCTTTTATAATCCAGTACCACTAACAAGTTTTCTAATCAACTCGTTATTCAGTGCACGCATACTGGTGCCTCTTACACCCATTTCTCTCTTACACTAGTGCCTCTTATATAGCGGTTCGACTGCATTTCGAAACAGAAAAGGCTGGGCCAGAAATGAAGAAATAAAATAAAGGAATTCATTTACCCAAAATGACGAAAACCACATTTTTAAATGAAGCGATGACAAAAGCTTTTGGATCACAGGTACATAAAAAAAATGACTGTGCATCTATGTTGACACTAAAATAAACAAGACAAAACATGCACAAAAAAGAAAAAAAAGGCACACAATACGATTTCTTGCTAAAGCAAGGCTTACAATTTTATACCATCCAGAAAGCACAGTTGCAGCAACCATGACACCTATGACATCATGTGGCCTTTGAATTGTACGAATGAAACAATCAATTTGGAGACAAGACTTCCTCCGTTTACAAAAAATACAAAAAAAACATTCACGACCACGCGCACACTCAACAGTAAAAAATTTAAGGGCACTATAAAGTGACGGATGCGCATGTGAATTTTAGCAGGCTCTGGCTGCCTTACGCATTTCGTTCAAACTCCTAGAGCACCCCAGCGTGATGTTTCTATCTGCGGCTTGACGCCATAACGCCCTTTCGGTTAATGCGCATTGCTTTTCCATTCACAACATCCTTAAACTCGCATTCTCCCGACCCTTGTAGCAGGTTACCGCCTGTCGTTCGGCCTTCTTGAACGTTATGATCCAAAATGCGCAAGTGAGCCCTAATTGAAACACAAAAGTATGCATAAACACTAAGAACGACAAGACAGAACAGAAACAAGTAAAAACACGCATAACCATGGTCACGCATATTTTTGTATTTCAGTAAGCTTGTACCAACACCAACAAGCCCAGCAAGTGAGACTTAGCGGTGCCTCATCATCAACAACTAAGGAAAAAATAACGAGACTTCGCATTCAAGAAACAAGTTCATTTTTAATCCATGACATTAGTTCTGACCACGGCTTGAAGCTGTGTTATTCGATTCACGAAGAAAATCTAAAACGTCAATAATTACTCTTCCTCTTAAGTGCCAAGCCTGACTCATTCGCCACACATTCCACCAACAAACTATACTCCTGAACTTGTAAGACACATACCGGCAGACCTCGTTCCCAAGAAAGAACGGCGCGCTGCCCAAGCAGCACACAGCAATCGAACGACGAGCGAGCGCTGCCGATGCCACACTGTCCTTTACTTCCCTTCCACCTGTTAAAACACACCAAGCGAGACTGCAAGCAAAACCGTCACAACCGTCACACCACAAGCTACAAATGCCGTCGTCAACGAAAGCTTCCCGTTACATAACCAAGTCCGAAGAGAGATGCCGGGGAGGAGGTAAATCCTCGCACATCCCCCTACGCATTTGGGTGAGGACAGACGCCTATATCTGCTACAATAACCGCGAGCCAACAACAGCCGAGCACTTCCTCAGAAAAAAGTCACGGCCAAGAGTGGATGCGGCATACGTGGAAGAACGCGCCGCCTGTCCGTATGCAATCATTTGTGCCCGCTAACAGGTACAAGTATGAAAGAAGCCACACAACATGGGCACATCGAAGAGGGTGGGAAGGAGAAAAAATTGCGCGTATATAAATAACATTTTAAAACGTCCTCGCCTCCCCTACAAAAGCCCCCAATGCATCCGCCTGAATATTCAGCCCCTCCTGCTAGAGGGAACAGACCGAAGGAAAAGAAAAAAATAAGGCATGTAGGGGCCAGAGGGAGAGGGCATCTGGCTCAACATCAATGCAGTTGCATCCGGGGCAGGCTTTCTTCGGCGAGCTTCGTCGCTTGCTCCACGATCGAAGCAACCGGCGGCAACCACTTCAGAGGTGTAGGGGCGTGGACCCAGGGCTGGACTTCAGCTTCTTACGCGAACCCCGGGAGGAGTTGTCCGTGTCGTCAGAGCTCTCGGAGCCGGAGCCACCGTCGAAAGCGGAGATGGAGTCCCCCTTGATGTTCATTGCGTCGAGCATGGAGCCAGTTGAGTAGCCACCCCCACCGGCCACCTTGGTCTTCTCCAGCGCCCGGACTGCAAGGCAGGACAGACCACGGCGTTCACACACTGAAAACCAGAACCCACATTCACCAGGGCAGTTCCCAACACCACCGCTGTTACAGAGTGAGCCATGGCAGATGGGTTTGCCTGAAAAGTTCAATGCATTCTTCAGAGGTTAAACAAGAGCAGGAACCCGAACGTTTGTGCAACCGCACTTTTAAAGAAACAGTTTCTTCAACACTATCCTTTTCATTCCGGAAGAAGTATTTTACGTTGGAGTCCACCAAGAAGTGACGCACGTTATTTTAGTCTCCATAAAAATACAGACAGGAAGCTCAGAAATTTAGGACAAAGTTTGACCAATTTACTTAAAAGGGAACTTTACCTTTGTCTTGATGACTTTTGAGCATGGAAGTTCGATGCACAGACAACTATACCATTATAGGTGTCTTGGTACGAATGCATAATGTATGTTCCCCACTTTAGTAGGAATGATGACGCCATCTAGGAGCGTTGCAGCCAAATAGCATTACACCAGAGTGCTGAGACCCAATTGTTTAAAATATTTGCAACAGGAAGTTCTGGCACTGCAGTCGTTGAGCCACTATGGTAACGATAGTGCATCGATTAGCCTAACCTTTAGCTTATGGCTTCAACAGCACTTGTTGTTTCGGATAGAAGAATAGCTCGGTGTAAACTGGAGCTGATTTGAATTGCTGAGCCTAAAAGGATCAACGTGGTGAAACTGGACAGCGGAACTTTTACTGACCTTTGGCAGGCCACAAAAAGCGAAGGTAGGACAAATCGATAAACTACCAATAGATCCAATGCTGGCTGAAATGTCATACATTGCTGCACCCACAGAGCGCCAAACCTCCCCGTAGTGTACTATTTTGAAACCTTATGGCTGCAGCTACTTCTTGGTGTGGCGCGGCAGTCGTGACAGCTTTTGACTAGCGAGACATGCCTCAAGTGGAAAGCGTAACACTTTCAGATGTTCAAGGAGCACACTACAGACTGTGTCTCTCACATTCATGAATTTGAGTGCATCATAACATACTGGGCTGCCAAAAACACTACACGTTTGAACCATTGTAGACACGAGAAAATGTGGCAGAGGGTGTCGACATGGGCATATCTAAGTCTGTCATACCGGCCCAATAGTAATATCTGCTGTAAATTTTATTCAGCGTCCAACTCAGCTGCAGCTATTTCTACAAGGACAATTCTCATGACGGAGGAATCAACAATCATCCCCTCTGTAATCACGCCCTACCAGTTCATAATTAAAAAAAAAAACTTTTTCTCTGGAAGCGTAATGACAGAGTAATGACTTTGTGGTCAATCAACGCAGTGGTGGTAAAAAATCTTTGAATATGTGGAAAAAAGATACTTGTACTTTTGATTTGCACATGCTTATACACTCGAATCTCCATATAATGAACCTGGATCTAACGACATACCTGTTGAAACGAAGTAATTGATAAGATAGCCTTGCAATAAATAGTGTTCGAAATTAACTTTTATAACAAATTTTTGGCTATAACAAACTTATTCTTGTGTAAGATTCAACTTTGTCATAACGAGGTTTGAGTGTACACGTTAATACTACATCGTTTAACGCCCAAGATTTGGTGGTTATCCTCTCATTTTATCGTTCCCAGCTGGAGACAAAGGATGCACACACCTAGTCTCCCTGCGACATGAAATGGTGGTAAATATTGGCCAAATGAGGTGGTCGAGGAAGGATCAAGCTTTTGTGGGCGACAATGTCATGCGGGAATGTTGCCCGAGGGCACCAAAACACAGAATGAACCAAAATGTACTTTTTGTAGAGTACAAGCTAGAGTACAATCTAACTGTCCCCACTGACTTGCGGTGTGGCCCACAGCACGCTAAGCCATTAATGACTCAACTAAGCGAAATTTCCAGTTACAAAGGCCTGTCAAGCAATGACGAAATGACATAAAACTTGATTGATGAGGCTTTTGATGAAATTCCTACACAGACAAGCACTGGAAATACATGGAAATGAGACGACGGCCACCAACACACACTTGATGACTTATAGACGACGATGCTATCGTGACAGGTGCCTTCAACTGTCCCTTTGGCAACACATGCGACGTAATGCCATTCGTGTCACCGCAGAGTACACGGCACACTTTCAGTGCGTGGCAGCCCTAAACGAGCTGGGCCACTGCCGCCTCCTCGTGCAGGACTGTTTTAAAGTGCACCTCGTGTTCAGAACAGAAAGCAGCAATGTGTTCACTACTTGGTCTGACGAGACTTGCACCAAACCTCCACGTGATTGGGAATGATGCAAGGGCGATAAAAAAACCTTGCTACGCAGACCTTCTCATGACAAGCAAGAGCACCGGCAGAAATGATGTTGGCAGGGAACTACACACAAAAACTGTTGGAGATGATTAGCATTATACAGCAGCAGGTACTGTGTTTCAGCAGCGGTTTCCACTCGAGAAGAGGTTACTCATACAAATGCATACTCGTACTCAAACTAAAGTCGCAAAGTGGGCGTGATGGTATAACGTTTTTTACGGCGAAAGCCTCGGATGCCTCATCAAATGCGAAATTCGCTTATCGGCGTCACGAGAAGTCGAGGACAAGTGATGCAAAAAAATCACAAGCACGTGGCGACGTCGCCGTGTGATGTCGCAAACTGCCAAAACTTGAGACGTCATTATGACATCATAACATAAAATCGTAGTTTGGTCAAAGGTGGTCCAAACACGGAGGTAATGCAAAAAATGTATTTTAGAGGACACTTGAGTTTCGCTTTCAAGAGTTGGTCGCGATACCGTAATCAGACCCTGTGTTCATCACCTTCTCGATTGCTAGTCTGCATTGTCAGTGCTCGCCTGAAAGGGGGCCCTACAACACTTTTGGCACATTTTTTTTATTTAAGTTTCGTGTAGAGTGATGGCTGGATATAATGTTAGCATAGACCTAAGCCTCGATGTGAAATGAATTAGCATTTTAATCACGACATAAGATCACTACATGGCTGCTGACCGCATCAGCTCGTAATGGAGCTCGCCAGAACTTTTGCGGGTGGAAATGACGGAGGACAGTTGCAAGCCTATGATTGCATAAGTGTAACATTAGAAGAGATCGTGGCGTGCCATCAGAACTGATATTACAAATCTGTTTCATTTTTTTTTTGCACTTATTCGTTGAACCCAGACGCAGCGGTAACAAAAATAGATCACTACAACTACATAGCACGACAGAGATGCTGGCCACCATATCGCCGGTCGATTTTTGGCTCAACAGTATTTCACCACCTGATCATTAGAGCTCCCTTCTCAGAATGAGAGGAGGGAGTGACATGGAATGTTTTTAAAACGAGGTGTCAGGTGACCTCGCAAAAATCAAGTTGAGGGTAGGCAATGTTTTTTTACTTCAATTTTTTTTAATCAAATAACTTGGGTGCGCGGGCCATTATCACTGCCATTCATGGTGCGTTAATTTGTCTGTACTTCAGTTCACACAACTCACGAGTAAAAGATGGGGGCGTTAAATAGTATTGGAGGGTCCCTTTAACCGTTTCAACGTATCATTGAATGCATTTGCAAGCCTAGTTGTTAAGAGCCCACTGCGCGTCTGTAAGGCAACACATGAACCTGCACAGCTGTTCACTTTGTTGATGGTTGTGCTGTTGATAATGACAAAATATGTATGAGCACTTTGCAATTGGTGCACCTTTAAAGCACCTCCCTCTTGCTTAATTCGCACCTTTTGACGCCTGGCCTTCTGTTTAACAGAAGTTCCGTTTACTGTGAGATGACAAGGGGTGCAGAATACGAGAACGGAACCAATCTTGCCAGAAGCACTTGTTCTATTTAAGCAGTAGCACCATTTACCAGATTTCTGTTTACTGGGAGCCAACTATATATGCTGCGGTTAACGAGACTCTTTTCCCTACCTAACATCCATATATAATGTTTATTTTTTTTCCAGAGCAACTCCAACAAATCTCGTGGCTCTGTGGTAGAACACCTCGTTGTCACACAGACGGCCTGGGATCGATCCTCCCATTCGCATCTTACTCTATTTTTCAGTCCCGAACAAGACGACGATTTTTCCCTCACAACCAATGACGCCAACGGTGAAGCCGGAATTTCTATGAAACAGGCTCTTGAACCCTGTTGCATTAAAGCTGGGTGGGGTGCCTCGAAACTTGGGCGCCATGTACAACCACAAAAAGTGTACACAGCTTTCAAATAATAATATGTGAGGTTTGTTGTCCCGAAACCACCATATCATTATGAAAGCATAGTGGAGGGCTCCGGAAATTTCGACCACCTGGAATTCTTTAATGTGCACCCGAATCTGAGCACACAGGCCTACAGAACTTTCACTTCCATCGAAAATGCAGCCGCCGCAGCCGGGATTTGGCAAACGAAAAGAAAGGAGCACACCTATTGCAATCGAAACTACACTGGCCCAGGCAGAGCTCCGTTCTGTAATCAAATGAACGGCATGCATATTCTGCTTTTGATGGAACAACAGAACTCAATGGAATACATGCAACCAGCAGCACAAGTCAGAATGTAGTTACCTTGAAAACTGTTACGGCCCTCTAGCAATGTAGCAACGCAGTGACAAAGTGCTAGTACCGCTCGAAGAGGCCCGCTACTCATGAGCGGTAGCCTTCTTCAACCTCGGGCTCACTAGACAGGTTCTTCAACTTGAAGTAAATCTGACGTGAATCGCCAAAGAGATGCAATGTTCATATGCAAAGCGCAACCATTTTCGCTGTGTCGCCAGGGAAATCTTTTCTGCCAATGAGAGTGAGGCGGCCCACGGCCAGCACCCTTTCGCCTTTGATGAAGCAACGAGATCAGATTCCACAATAGAAAAAAATTCAGCACAGTGCCAAGAGAAAGTGCCGCGTTGACCCTGTTAAGCATAGCAGTCTTCATTTATTCGACTAGTGTTGCCAGCACATGGGAGCGTTTTACAGAGTTGCGAATAGGTATAAAGTTAGGAACACACCTTCACAACGAATTTAAAATTATGGATACAACAAACTAATTTTCGTGTAAGATGCAACTTCATTATAGTAAGGTTTGAGTGTAAGTGATAATTCCTTACATCCGTACTCTATACAGTGAGGTTTGACTGCACCTACTGTTTCTGCTGTCTTTAAAATCTGCTTGGTATTTGTACCATGCACTGTGGCACGGTAATGCATGAGAGCTGCCACTGCTCGTGCCTCCCCAGCTTCCAATGGGCTACTGTAACAAGCAGTCACTGGTATTTCCCCATCACCCACTCGAGCAATTTCAGCTCAGTCTGTTCTGTAAGGAGGTCCAGGCCGATTTTCTCAGAAACCGCTGAGCTTATCCTAAGTGCTGAAGCGCGACAACGAAATTCACGACACAGCAAAGCTTTCCGCTTGAAATACGTCGCAGGGTAGACCCCCTTCATAGTTCAAGAACACGCAACCTGAATAGCGTCCAGTTTCGTACTTTGACACACCCAGGAAGCTTTGGCCGAAAAGACTTGTGGCAAGTAGCAAGAGCGCAATGAAACAGAAGCCCATATGTTTTAAATGCTTTTCTTCTTTCGTACGACTACACATTTTGCATTAAATGTTGTTACAAGCTGAACAAATGATTACAAGAGTTGACCTTAAATTATCGTAGTTTTTTTTATCTGAAAACTTTTTCTGAAAGAAAAGCCTTCCATACTCTGACACAGCATAGCAATAAACCCTCCGTTTTAGCATCAAATAAAGATAAATGAAGTAATCGGAAGTTTCTTGGGGTAAAGTGCTGCTACCATCATGATACAGAAACAATGTGGGCATGTTCTGGGAACTAAAAGTGTTATTATCCTAGAGCAGACAGAGCGGCTTTATTGCGATTAACGCAGAGCCTCCAATTCTCTGATGACTACTGTATCAGTACATAGTTCCCAAAATATTACCTGCACAGATCGCGGGGATACTGAATTGGTGTTCATGAAACAGTGACGAATTTCATCATAGACTCTCATTTGACACGGCTGAAGTTCTTCATTGGGCAACAACTACGCTTAGAGGCGTTTACATGTGCATAGCTTGCTGTTCCCCCCAGTTGAAACCTTAGAAAAATGATGGCTAAAAATTGAACAAGATGTCTACTATTAGACTGAAGACCAAATTTAAAGCAATTCCTCATTTTGTTCCTTGTGTTTCTGTTGCTTGCCTTTGATATATATGAGCATGAATTAGAGGTTAAGGAGGGCTTTGATAGTGCCTACAAATGCCTCTTTTCCGAATCAATGCCTATATGAATACAGCCTCAAATTTCACGTTTGAGTGCAACTTGAGACCATTATTCCTGTTACAGGACAACACTGACTGTTCGGAAGTCTATGTTGTTAAACCTAGTCCTTTAGTTCAAACAATTTCCAGAACACAACCACTAGCAGCAGTGAAGCGGGACGCGCCGGCCAGCATATGCCGCCATGCCAACATGGAGCGAGCGGTTGATGAATGCCAGAACCACAGGAAACCGACAAGGGATTGATTGATAGGTATGCGGGGTTGGTTAACGGACAAGAGAAAGAACAGTGAAGAGAAAAATAAACCCAAATGTGATGTGCACACAGCTTTCGTTTAGCTTGTAATTCACTTTTTAAAGTGTTCACTGATCAGGGAGAAATTGTACCTACACAATTTGACTTGGCCAGCACAAAAATGCCTCCCTACTGCTTGCTCTTTCAGTGGTTTGGCTATCTGCTCCTGCTCTGGCCTTCTCTATAGTGATGAGACCGCGTTCTCCGAAATGCAGTGAAAGTTTTCTTGTGGTCATGTTGCTCGCAAACGTGCCGCCCACATTTTGTTGGGACAATGTAGTGCCAGTAGGGCTCAACCAAGGCATTTCGGGTCATCGCTTATCAAGACAGACATGCAGCAGACTTTACAACAGCTGCACAGTATACGGCTGCCTCAAAAAAGCTGCGAAGTGGGCGGCTGTTGGCATTAAAAGGGTACTGGCACAAAATTTTGTAGCCGAGATGGCCTACAGGATCTATTCCTGTGAAGATGCATGCATCATCTGCAAAATATCAACAGCAAATAGAGCTTGGAAGGTATTTCAGAGCAACTTTGAAGTTTGAATATTGAAGGCAAGTGACACCATCTAAAGGGACCCCTACTTCCCTCACGTAACCACGCTGCAGTCAATAATACGAGTTATGATGACATCATAGCTGCCATTTTTCTTTTGCCACGTTTGTTTCAGCGATCTATACATCTTGGTGGTTGTTTGTCAGTGCGTGGCCGTGGCGCATAGTTTGAAAGTTATGTTTGGCGACACAGCAGCCCTGATTATTATACAAAAGAAATTCTTGATGCGTAATGTGCAGAAGTGTATCACAGTTCTGTGTGCTGACGTGGCCAACAGCCGAACACGCTAGGTCACGATAGTTGCCCCCGGCGGCTTGTAGTTTTTGAAGCTCTTTCAAATTACAACTGAAGCTGGTTGATAATGAGGGGCCTGTAATTATATGCCGCATGCTGCAGCGATGTGCCGTGTTATAACTAACAGGCCCCCAGCAACACATCGCAGAAAAAAATGAATAAATGCAAGGCCAAAGTTTTTGCATCAGTTCTCCATTTAAGTCAGGTTGCCGATGGTTTCCCAAAGTGCTGTATTGCACTGATTTGCTTCCCATGCATTTTCAAAACATAGCATGCTTTTTACAACTAGATTTTAAACATGTCCCAAGTGATAATAGCCATTGCTATTCCGTAGATGATGTGTGCGCCCACACAAAGTAATCTCGCCGGTTGTCATACCTTCAAAATTTGCTGCCTCAACTTGATGGTTTGGAAACAAATAATGTAATTACGGAGCTTTAAGCGCTGCAAAACCAACACGAATATGAGGTCATGCTGTGGTGGGGCACTGCAGATTAGGTTGATCACGTGGGGGTTCTTCAATAAGTGCCTAGACTTCGCTAGCCAGGGCATGTTTGCACTTTGCCCAGAATCCAAGTGCGGCCGGCATGGCGAGGAGTCAAACTAGTACACTCATGTTAAGTAGGAGCTTATCAGCTAAGCAGCAGCTGCTCCGCAAGCCCAGTCAATCAGACTGGACAGGACTACAAGCACCCCCCTTCCTCCTTCCGCAAGCCCCCCCCCCCCCCCGCCGGTATTGTGCCGAGAATAAATAAAATTTTCTCTACACTACATTACCTGCAGAGGAAGCGCCACAGGTAATGCGCTAAAAGCCATGCACACCTGTCAACAAAAGTTTATGGGAAGCACATGCAGCTACAAAATGCGAATTTCTGCTCCACCAATGTGCAACACTTCCACTTGAACTGGTGACTGCATTGGCTTCAATATACAAACTACAGGATGGAGGACTAATGAGGATTGTATCTTGCCAGATAAAAAGGAAAAATAGCTTTTTTTGAGAATTTTGGGTTCCGCAAACTTTCGCTCACAGGTGTGGGCAGAACTGCGGTCGCAGTAAGAATGCAAGCATGCAAGTGAGTACTTTGTTCCTCGAGGAGCTTGTTCTGTCGCTTGAGGTCCTCGATGTCCTGCAGGTGGGCAGTGTTCTTACGCCGCATCGACTGGATGTAATCGGCCGCCTTCTTTAGGATCTGAGCCCGCGATGCCTGCGAGGAAAGGCAGCACTCGTTGATTAGTATGGACACATCTCACACGCATTTTGTAACCACACAAAACTCATCCTCTCTTCTGGCTTCTCAAATGGATGAGCATAGCTCGTCTACTTGACGGCGAAGATTTTCATCATTGACAGAGTATACAAAACTGTCAGAATGATGAAACCAGTCTCAGAATGTGTGAAAATTTCTAAAGGCATTGTCGCTGTTGTGCCCTTTTCACCGTTAATTAGTGGAAGGTAGCCAGCCTTTATCTTTCTACTTAAAAACAATGTTCAGTAAGCTGCTTTGACTGCGTATGTGCTTCCATTTCTTTCTGAACAGCAAAAACTTTCTTTTTCGGAGAGAGGTATTAAATGCCAACTGTGAATAAAATTTTTTTTTTAATTTTTAGGCAAAGGACTTCTCAGAGTATCAAAACAGTTAAGAGGTCAAGCACCTGTCTTCAAGTTCCTGTCTTGAGTTGGATACAACACAAGACAGGTAAGGCCTTGCACAGATAACCACAGTACACGAGCCAATTGCCTCCACGACTAAAAAATTAGTCCAGCTTGTAAACAGCGATGTTCTTCGACATTGGTGTCACCGACCATTCAGCTCACTAAGTCGGTGAAAAGCGTGCGTTCGGTGGCGCGGGCTTGAGTTCCTTCGCATTCGGAGTCGGAAATTCCTCAATTATTCTGTCGAGACTTTTTGATCAGTCATTAGAAGAAGGTGTTCTCCCAGAGGACTGGAAGGTTGGGAAGGTGGCTCCCTTGTTTAAATCAGGAAACGCTCATAGTCCCGGGAACTATCGCCCCATTTCACTAACCAGTGTACCATGCAAACTTCTCGAACATGTAATTTACACCCACGTCGCGAGTTATCTTGAAAGTAACGCCTTCTTTAGCATTCACCAACACGGGTTTAGGAAATATTATTCATGTGAGACACAGCTTCTGGCCTTCACTAACGATTAATTCTCTGCTGCTGATCGTTCATCTACTGTTGATTGTGTCTTCATAGATTTTTCAAAAGCCTTTGATACCGTCTGCCACAAGTTACTTCTTCTGAAACTAAACGCGCTAAATATTGATGCTAACGTCTTAAAATGGATTGAATGTTTCTTATCTAACCGCACCCAGTTTGTAACTGCTAACGACCATTGTTCCCCGACTAGCCCTGTAACGTCTGGCATTCCGCAAGGTTCAGTTCTTGGTCCCCTACTATTTCTTATCTACATCAACGACTTACCTAAAGACATCTCATCATCCATCAAACTATTTGCCGATGACTGTGTAATTTACCGTGAAATCCGGACTAACGCAGATAATCTTGCCCTTCAAACAGACCTGGATCACATTTCATCATGGTGCGACGCATGGTTAATGAAGCTAAACGTTACTAAATGCAAGGCTATGCGAATTTCCCGTTGTATTTCTCATAATGTACCGTGCGACTACACACTTAACCACAGCAATCTCGATCTGGTTTCGTCCTACAAGTACCTAGGAGTATATATTTCTAACAATCTCTCTTGGAACACGCATGTCGATTATATTACAAACAATGCGAATCGCACGTTAGGTTATCTGCGCAGAAACTTTTCTTTGGCTCCGACTAACCTTAAACTCCTGCTTTATCAAACATTAGTCCGACCCAAACTCGAGTACGCGTCATCAGTCTGGGATCCACATACCAATTACCTCGCTGACAGCATCGAGGTGGTTCAAAATCGCTCGGCACGTTTTGTCATGTCTAACTACCATCGCACGTCCAGTGTTACCTCAATGAAAGCCAATCTTCACTTACCCACTCTCTCACTTCGGCGTAAAATATCTCGCCTTTGCCTGTTCCATAAGATCTTTCATTGTATTCCGTCTTTTAGCAACACTCTTTTCCAGCCCCCATCGTACGTTTCCTCACGCAACGATCATCAGTTTAAAGTGGGCGTTCCTAGCGCCCGCACGAATTTATATTTTGAATCATTCATCCCGAAAACTGCAAATGAGTGGAACCACCTTCCCGCCCCTATCGCTGCTATCACTGACCTCACTTTGTTTAAAAACGCCCTCTCTAACCATTTCGCATAAATTCGCCACTTATAAGTCACGCTGTGTTTTCTCTTGTTAGTTTTTTGTGTGCGCGTGTCACTCAAAGACGCAACCATGTTGAACATTGTTGTTACAACCACCCTGCCTCTTCTTCACATCACGCAGTCTTTCTTTTCTTTTATGGTTTTCAGATCGCCATTGTGCACATATAATTTTGATTTGCTGTATTTCCTGATTTTTTTTTTTGTATGATGTATACCCGCTCCTCTCTGTAATGCTTCGGCCTTGAGAGTAAATAAATGAAATGAAATGAAATGCGGCTGCCTTTTAAACGATGATGATAGTTATAGCGCGAGAACAAAACGACGACACAGAGACAAGAAGGACACGAAAGACACGAGCCGTGACCTTCGTGTCTCTGTGTCGTTTTGTTCTCGCGCTATAACTATCGTCATGCCATACCAACAAGCCCAAGCTGCCACACTTCTAAATGCCTTTTAAAGTTGTCCCTCACTGTAAATATAAGCACGTAGATATTTTTACGTTTCTACTTCCACAAATCTGCAGCCAACAGCCATGGCCTATCCTCTGTTGCAACCTTCATAAAAATGCATGCTCCATCCACAACCATTGCAGTCCTTCCCACGGAGACATTGCATTAACGCTCATAGCGCTTGTGCATTTCGGTTATGTAAACCACTTCTACAGCGTTTTCAGACAGCTGACTTTACCATACAAACAAACATTTGTGTCATTCGTTTTAGGTCAGAGATAGTAAATTTATGGGCTTCTAGTTTTTTTAAGACAATATTAATATGACAACAGACAATAATTACAAGGAAAGTACAGGGGATGCTATTAGTAAATATAATGCAAATGTGAAGAAAGAAAAGTGTACAAAAATACAAACTGCTGCCGGTACGGACCGAACCTGCAACCTTTCAATAACGCATCTGATGCTCTATCAACTGAGGTATGGCAACGTCCACAGAGACAGTCAAAGGAGACGGGTAAATCAGCTGGTAGAGCATCGGACACATTATTGAAAGGTTGCACATTAGGTCCTTGCCGGCAGCAATTTATATCTCCATACATTTTTCTTTCTTCACATTTACATTACATTTACTAACAACAGCATACCCTATACTTTCCTAAGCAGAGTTGTCAGTTAGTTACCATTAATATTGGTTAAAATCATAAACCTGAATGTCCTGGCAAATACTGTCAGAGATTCTGACATCACTGCTCAGCCAAACATGACGTGAAAAGGTAGTAACAACAAACCTTTAACTTGTAATATGCATAGTATTCGCATTAGCTGAGAGAAGTCATTATGGTTTAAGCAGAAACGGGCTGTCACAACTGTCTATTACAGGTAACGAAGGCGCCCCGCAGTTCTGTGGGCAGAGCGGCATTGTTTTCTTTCTTTTTTTTTAGGTTGTAAGCGAGCGCAGACCAAAACACAGCGAATTCCATGCGTAGCACCATATGTGTATAGTGCGTCGCCCCATCTCTTGTAAACGTAATAAGGCAACATCCCTGGGCTGCCATGCCAGCAGACACTACACAGAGTAAACCCGAAACTTCAAAAACTCAATTCCTCAGAAAGCTTTTTTTTTTCTAGTCCAGACATTTTTGCTGTTTTTAAAAGACCATCAAAACCCACTGATCGTGCCAGTCTACAATGTATTCAGCACATGCTGAGCAGGCTGCGAAAGCAACCTCATCAGGTACGTACGCCGTTACATTTGTACAAAAACGTTCTTGCTGTAGCACACGAGAGTTGTAATGGCAGTGCCGCTCACGAACAGTGAAACAATGTTTTCTTGCTGCACGTTTCAAGTTGCACACAACGTTTTGTGAAAACTCTTCATTTCAACATGCACCACGTAATGATTAGAGTACACTTTGCGGGTGATTTCGCTGAACGTAATTTTTTTCAAGTTTCACCGAGCGCACTTACGATAATGCATCTGGCTCACAAAGACGTGCTACCAGACAGTATCACCTGCTGTATCGTTCAGTGATCCCTTATGAAAGCTACCTGCACAATTTTAATCCTGTAACGATGATGCTTTACGAGTGTAACTGCACTACTTTTAGTTAAATCAATACTTAAATGCACGGAATACTGCTATCTTTCATCGAATAGGTGCTGTGTAGATGTGCTAAAAATTTTGCTGTTTCAGCTAGCATTTCGCCTGCATCTCCAACATAAAGGACATTTACACGATAACTGTATTTACCCAATTCCGACACGCACCTTCTTTAAGGAAAAATAGATCTTAAAATCGCAAGCACGTTACATTGGGGTACAGACGTTTAAACTGCCCCATAGCAGTATCTCTGTTTTGGGGTCATGTAAGTCAGGTGCACACTGGAATTCGGTACCATAAGGTCTTGTTCACTAGCATACCAACATATGTATTCTGTGAAGATGGATGCCTTGAGTCCAATTAAATTTGGCAAAATCAAACACTGGAATGACTGCACGAAGTTTTGGCCAGCTGTTCAATAACACCGTACCATTTACTACCATCCGAAGACGAAAGAAAGCTTGTAATCTTGAAGATGTGAATGCCTTCCAAAAGCACCAAAGCTTAGTACTAGATTGAAAGTGGCAAAGCAGACTGCTTGCATAAGCTCGGAAGCACTACCTCACACTAGATTTTTGTCAAAAGATATGCTGGAAGGTATTGAGTGCACCACCAGACAAATCTTGCATCTGCCTTCGACTGAGCAGTACGTCGTGCAAATCAAGTGGGCAAACTGGAATAGGTGGACGTCACATTAGAATCCTCTCAGTTAGTGCACTTGTGCATTTTCTTTCGCCTCTTAGTTTTTCTGTTTGAATCACACTTATCCACTAGCGATGAAGCTGGACACATCGCACCGGCACAATTCCCGTGGAGCATCGTGATCGTCGCAGACAGCCCCAAGTAATATTCGCCTGCTGGGCTTCTCACTTTGGCATCCAAAGACGACACAGTAGTGCCCCCACGAGCCATTATACACAGAAGCGGCGTGGGCCGTGAATTTTTTTCACTTTCAAGCCTCAGAGCCGCAGCTTGCCTTGTTTACTTGGCGCGACCGATGCGCACCGTGGCAGTCCATCGTCTGGGTGCGAGAGCATCTCCTCGGCTTGCCAGCAGCCTGGGTGCGAGACAGGCGTGCTCCAGTGTACAGCAGCATTGACACGCACAATTTCTTTGCAACAGGCTTTGTTAAAGTAGTGCCCAAATCAGAAGCCCATTAACAGCTCACCTTCTCCCCTTGTAGAGAGGGCACGGCGTCCCGTAGGCTGGTGAAACTGAACTTGATGTGGTCCCTCCGTCGTCGTTCCAGCGCGTTGTGGTGTGCCCTCTTGTCCGCCTGCAAGTGTAAGCGAAAGGCAAGGGTTGCAGCAGCACATCTCACAGGTTCATTGTACACATGAAAACCTTCTTGCATAATCATTCCGTTGTATTCGTGAACTTTGGCACCACTTTGGAGGAGTAAAATGCTGAAGTATATGTGGAGCACTCCTTACTATTTAGAAAAACCTGGCAGCCGCTCTTCCGGCTGACAGAAACGAGAGGCGTACGTGGCCCGACACTATTAAAGTAGCGAGACAAAAATTTTCAATTGCTTTTTTTGCATCAAATGAAGGACCAGACCCCTAAGAACATAGAACGTGAGTACACCTTGAAAAAGTAATAGCAGTATGTTTATATAAGCTAGTGCTGGTTTCTGCAGTGACGACACAGCACTGTGCGAGACTCTCATTACCAGCTTGCACAAGACGCAGCGATGTTTTCGTCGCCTCTTTGCTCCAAGGCTCCAGTGGCGATGCTTAAGTGGCCACACATTGACTGTTTTCGGTACCTCACGTAATCGAAACTAGCCATGCTAGTGTGCCAAGTCACCTGAACTGACACTAGCCAAGCGTCGCGATAGTGAGCATTTCAGTAAATGTGCCAATCAGAAAACCAACTTTCTTCATGTCAATATAAAATGTCTTAGCATTCACTAAGCTTCACACTTGCTTGGAGTTTTTTTTGTGTGGCAGAGTAAACTTGCATAGAAAGTTGGTGCTGCCAGTATCCCTTTAATGTGACCCTTCCGGACCTCGCAGTGTGTTACGTTGCATAACTTCAAAGTACTATGATAACCAGACAAGCATATATATGCATGGAATCAACATTAACGTGCTTTTATATGCCTTCTGCAATCAAAACAATCAGCACGCAGATGATCTGGGACACTCATTTGCAATAGAAAACATGCAAGCTCAGACAAAGCAGAACCAGATTTCTTGCGATAATGCATACAAATGCTTCGTAGTATTTAACTTTTGCAAGTCATCTTGGTTTCAACCGTGTTCTTTGAGCAGTTTACTTAATGAATGCAGAAAGCTTCACACTTCGTATTTAAATTTCACTTGCAAGGTACACCTGGATCAGAGTTATCTTCAGGTGGACTTGGAACTGGTATAGACGAAATTGCGCCAGAAATACAGGCGCCGCGACATTGAGATTCTTAAATGAATGGCTGTTTATAATTTTTGTAAACTGAAACATGAATCAATTAGGTCATGGAAACGGTTGGCCACCAACCCAACCGTTTTTATGCATACACAATTTTCATAAGTTGTTAAAGATACAAAACGGTTTCAGTGCCCAATGTGGTGGCACTGAAACCCATCCGTGAAATTGGCTACAGTGCATCACAGGAAATGAAATGGCCGAGCGCCCTGTCCTTTCGTTCGTCCGTTTCTTCTCTTTTGTGATGCGCTGTACCGGTTCAAGTACGACAAACCAACTTGACCAGTCATCAACAGTAGTCGACCTCTAATGGAGTGACGGCAAGAGTTTTCTTAGTGTGCCACGCGGTTGACACACTACCCCATTCCAGTACAGCGTACAGGTATACTGAGACATTATATTACGAGACGCCATTGAAGAAACATTTCAAAACCGACATGCAACATTTTTGTGAATACTGGTAATGTTGAAGCGTAATTCCTGCTTCACATCACACATTGCATTATTTTTATCAAGCATTCTTTCACATATTAGTTTTTTTTTTTTGCTCTAATGGCCCTCTTGCCTGGTCTATAGTACTGGTTTACTGTACTGGGCTAATAAATGCACAAAAAATATTATGCCGGCAATAATTTTAGCGATTTCGCCTGTAAGACAGTCATGGCAAGAAAAGGTGGCAGGCGATAAGGACTGTACATGCCGCAAGAAAACAATTGCGCAAATGTTTCTTCGGTAAAAAAAAAAAAAAAAACGGCTAAACTGGGTAACAAAACAGACTATAGGAAAGACATTCTCAAATTAAAACAAACACTTCCATAGCAAAAACGGAAGCGTACAATCACAGCAAGAACCAGGGACAGTGACATGGGGGCATCGCAATGCAAATACACTGTGCATGCATGCAAAACATACTTCCTCGTGCAAAACTCTGTGAGAGGCACCTGTCGATGACAGCACAACACTAGCAAGATGCTCTAACACGTGCAATGTTACGTAAAAATGCGAAAAGAAAAAGAGGGCCATACCCGATCAGCATACAGGAGTACAGACACAAGTGCCAACTTACAACTAAGAGTTCACTAGAGAGGGCAGATATACAAAGTGTGCTTGAAACGCATCATCACAGCACCGCTGAATTTGTTCTTGCTCTTTTCGGTGTGTCGGCAACTTCAAGTGATCGCATGTGTTATAATGCCAACAAGTATTAATCTTTTCTAGTGAACGCTTAGCTTGAAGTTAGCCACTTCCCCTGTTTCGCTTTAGCCCGCAGTTATTCCTTTCCACCCAATAGCACAGCAATTACCCCTGTACTGCATTGGTCCAATAAGACTAATAGAGAGTTTTTGAATAGGGGCCCCAAAGAAATAGCGTCGAGATCACCATGTACAACACCAAAACCACCTTTGGGCTTTGCGTTGAGGATGCTATTTCTTGAATTCAGCGGGCGCCCAAAAAGCTTTGCGACAGACAAGCGTGACGTCACCCACTGAAGTGACAGCTGACCTAGAATAGGAGAATGATGTGCAAAGTGCCACAGACCCTATTTGAAAACTCGTTGCTCCTGTTTGACCCAAAGCGTACATACGCAAAGGGCTTTTGTGCCCCAAAATTATAGGGCCCCTGTTTGAAAACTCCCTACTGTCCTATTGCTACAAGCAAAATGGGTCAAACTAGTCAAAATCAGAAAACTGCAGCACTTGGCAGCCTGACAAAATTGCTGTGCTAGTTGGCAAAGTCACTTCAACTAGAATGTTTGATGCATGTAAGGGTCAAAAGAGGCAATTGTACCGTGTCTTTTCGTACATAGTGAAAGGAATCGTGTTAAAGGTGTGTTTGTTTAATAGAGTCTGAACAGAGGCCCATTGACAGGTTTTTGTAGGCAAACCAGTGTAAAAGGAAACGTGGACAAGTAGAAACAGGAAAATGCTGTCATAAGCATCGCTGCCAGAACAGTGTTCCACACACACACACAAAAAAAAGGGATAAAAGAAAGAATGGAGGGAAGTATATTGGAACTAACATTTCAGTCAATAGCATTAGCCGGGGGTGACATATTGATCAGGTAAGACAATGCTCTATCGCGTTTTACATAAGCGATCGGCATGTTTCGTTCAGTAATCTGGAATTTCATCAAAGCCTTTCACTGTCTTAACGTGTAACTGTTCGCATACTTCGGCACCGTTCGCTCACTTTTCCGCTGGTTACTTCATTTATAACCTAGCGCGCGGAGCACGTCGCGTCTGACGTTCGAGTCATTCGTGTTCCGGCGCCGAATTTACCAAGACCCCATTTTTTAAACATCGTCTCATACTAGAGTGGTGACGTAGAAAGTGGGATAAGAGTCTGCTAGAAGCAAAGAGAGAGCACAGTTAATAATGACGGGGTGACGCTACCCAGCGCAAGTAATCACAAGAAAATGAACACGGTACGGACGACTGAACACGTTGGCGGTGGTGCGGAGGCGGCGTTGAGACGGGCAACGCCAGCGTTGAACGAGTCGCATGAAACGCGGTAGTACAGCACAACTCGTAGTTTCGTATGTTGATGGTTTGAAAAAGAAATGGCTTACACCAAAAGCGCCGCGGTAGTACAGCACAAATCGTAGTTTCGTATGTTGATGGTTTGAGAGTGCAATGGCTTACACCAAAAGCGCCATGAGGTCGTTGTAAAACGGCATCGAATGCTAACAACGCGCCCCTAATGAAACTGAACTACGAAAAAATTAATTTAAAGCTCCGTGGATCGAAAACTCCAAGAGCCACGGCACGTTTCATACGGAAAGCGAACACGCACGCGCACGAGGAGAACCGCAGGAATCGCGGACGAAGGGAAAAAAATATATATAACAAAAAGTGACCCGACAGCTGACAGCCACGCAAGCTTCAGTTAATGGAGGAGCAGATCGAGACGCTGTCAAGCGAGAACTCGCACGATGGGGCTTCGTGCTCTTGAGAGGGAAGCGACAAAAATAGGATAAAGAAACGAGCCGACAGGACGGTACACGATACGAGTCCAGTACACGCTGGTGTTTGCGTTTTGGTTCTGTAACGGCGCGATTGTTTTGAGTCACGTGAACAACCGAGCACGCATCTTGAACAGCCGCCCGTGCAACGCACCACACGGCAGCGGCGGCGGACAAATAGCGGTCACGTCCCCTTGGAACGCTACGGAGCGGGCCGTTGCACCGAGCCGACATTTTTTTTTTTTTTTCTGTAATCCCCAGCCGCATGCTTTCGCACGTAGGCGCAACTAACCGGGAGACGACTGGTACACTAGGCCTCGTCACCCCCATCCCGAGCGAATAACAGAACAAACAAAACACCAAACGCCGTGAACTGAGCCAGCCCGCCGCCGCGTCACGAAACGCGGGCGTCGGAGGTAAGAAAACTACGACCGCGTCCGAAAACCCTGGCATTCAGCGCGTGGGCACTGAGGAACCCCCGAAGGCGACCACATGACCGATAGTGCGGGGCCCACCACGCTCCCTCGGTTGATCGAGCGTGCATAGCGCGCGCGGGGAAAGGAAGGCGCGGAGATTTTTTTTCCTTTCTTCATCGTCAGTACTCACGTCACTTTCGATGTCGACGTCGCGCTCTTCATCGCTCATTATTCCTTGCCGACGAGCAGGAACACCACTGGTTGTTGTGGTAACGGCGATGGTGCACAAAAAAGACGTTATGTAACTCGCGTTCGCTATCCAACGCCGACAACGCGACGGGAGGATCGGCGCAATGTGCGAGCGGAGGAGAAATATGGCCGATGCCAGCGCCACGCTGGCCACGCGGTTCTCCCTACCCACGTGCGCGCCGTGACGTCACAGCCACCTTGTAAACACGAGGGGCTGCAGGCGCGTCGGTACAGCCGCTCGAAGCGGCTGCGGCAGACCCAACCTGGCCCAATGGCGCAACGAGGTTGCAGGGCTGGGTCTCGGAGAGCTGGCGAGAGGCCACGGGGACCGAACATGACGCCGAATGCGTTCGTAGAGGTCGCTTTTTTTTTTTCTCTTTTTTCGCAGCCGGGCTGCTTCGCACGGCTAGCCACCATAGCATGGCCTCCGCCTTCGAAGCACTTTACTGCGGCCTTCTCGAGAGCGTTGTGGAGCGACGCACGGGCACAGACCCGATACGCCAGCGAGCGACTGCCGAGCGTCGTTTTTTATTTTTATTTTGCTCATCTCAATCATTGCTCCCAATGACGAAGAAATGAAAGCAAACAATTTTAAGGGCTTGTTCCTTTCTTTGATACAGCCCCGATAAAACTACCTGACAACGAAGCCAAGGAGGCATTTTTTGGGACTTCAGTTATACCGTTTTAAGTGTGTTGTAGTATAGTTACGATAGAAATGTGAAGAAAGCGAAGGGTACAAAAAAACAAGTAGCAGTGGGCAGGGACCGCATCCTCACCCTTCGAATAAAACGCGCATGTAGCTGCGGCCGCGGTCTCAGCTTCATGCTTGGTTGTGGTTTCGGTCCCTGTAGGTTGAAAGTTGTCTTTATCTTTTTTTACTGTACTTTTTGACAACTACATCACAATTGCTACAATGCACTTAAAATAGTACAATTAACGTCCCCTACACGTTCCTTAACATCATTATCTGTTGGAATTCATTAAAACTGTACATTAAAATCGGCAACTACGAGCGAAACATGGGGGAAACCACTTGAACCCCCACTCTTCCCTGCGTCGACAGTGTATCGGTGCTAGATAAGTGAAAAGCAGCTACCCTAATGTCTTGGTACCTAAGAACATAACTGGAAGTTATGCTGGTTGGAGTATGCACAAGCGGCGTGCAGGTGGGTGATTATTTGTCGGTTTCAAGACTGATAAGAGCTGTGGTACGACCGATACTTCACATGGCATAATTAATATTGTTGAAGTACTAGCGATTCAGTTAGTATTGCTGGTTCATCGAGTTCTTACGTAAAGACTAGTTTCTCCGTTAAAGGGATTGATGGCATCTGATGCTCAGTTAATATGCCCGAAGTTCCTCCGTCACTGATATTGCACACATGCTTATTAAAGGTGACTTCAAACAAATGCAGTCATAGAAGAAAAGGATTATAAATGGAATGCTATAAACACACATCTTCTGGTACAGCATTTGCACAGTGAACCTACCAAGATGACGACCTCCTTCCATATCATCTTCTTAGTGACGCTCATCTAAAGGAGTATGGGCGAAGAAACAGCACGTGTCGTCTTTTTGCGTCGTTTTTTTCTTCTTCTTAAACACTACGGCCCCATTACGCACTTCCTCGTCCATATTAAAGACCATTTACGTAATTCCAACTTGATCCTCCAACGACCTGGTACAGTCTCTTCGATTGGCTTACAGAAATGCCGCCATTATGGAGAGATCCACAGCCAGTACTAATAAAAACCCCATTAATTCGCCAGCTCATGTGTGCACAGCAACCCTCAGATCCTCGCAGCAGGGTATATGTTGGTTGCTACTTTATCTACTTAACACCTTTGTGTCCTGTGGAAAAGCTATTTCGACGACGCACCGACACTATGACGAATAAAAGGGACAATCTACGGAGATAACGGCTGTTTTCCTCCATATCACCGGTGAATGTACGGACGAAATCTGGTCAAGGACTCGATCACGCCCTGCATAAGATACCGCTATACGCATTGTGAATCTCTGCCCGGGGCCTGACTCACTCTCTTAGCTTGCTTTGTGAGCAAGCTAAGAGTCACCGATTGACAGCGTTTTCTGACCAGCCTCAAAGTGTTGCATTTTGTTTAAGAGCAGGGCAGTGTTATGGCGACGCAAGTTCTTGGCGATGCTAAAAGCGGCCAAGAAATGTTTATTTCCACTCCTCACTCCCGGAAAGCCACTGACCACGGCCGTTCATTGTGAAGCGCGTTTACTTTCGGACTCGACCAAAGGGAAGAGGTGTAGACGCTGCGATGGAACTTTGCCCTCTCTTGTGGTGGTAAATATGCGTGACCCCCCAAAAAAGAGAAGTTTAGCTTAAGTAAGTATTGACACGAATAGAAAAAAATCCAGTTGTTGCTCTCCATGGTAGAAAAGACCTATATGCTATAGGTATTTCCTTGGCGTAAACAGTCAAACCTCAACCTGTCACAGACCACTCCCAACTCTACCGCCGGAACTAACGTGCAAAACTGGCTGCGTGGGGGGGGGGGGGGGTCATCTTAAGTGAAAAGAAGAGAAAAGTGAGCCCCGTAATTGTCTCGCAGGGGGGGGGGGAGGACACCTCAACAGTAGCTCACGAGGGATGGGGGTAGAGAAGGGATGAGAAGGGATTAAAAGATAGAGAGAGAGGAAGGAAAGAGCGAGGCGCAGGGACAGCGAACGACGGAAGTAAAGAGAAGACAGGAAAGATGGACACGGTTGCAAGAGTCCGAGGACGGGGCACCACTGGCGAGAGATCTTGTCGGCGTCAGGAGATAGCGCAGGGCAAATCCAGTAAACCAGAGCTACGCTGTCGTCGAAGATCAGCGTCAAGAGATGGCGTAGGGCCAGCCCAGAGCTACGCCGACGTCGGAGATCGCGAGGCAGGCAGGCAGGCAAAGAACTTTATTAATATCCGGAGGCGGCACTGAATCCCCCTTAGGGGGTAACACCGGTGGGCCACTCCCACGATGGGACGGGAAGGTTGAACTCCACGGCTAAGTCGTGGGCCCTCTTGATGGCCCTAAGCTGGTCTCCTTTGTGGTGGCTTGTGAGGAGACAGGTCCAGTCCGCCTCCGTTGAGAAGACTCGCTGCTCTCACGCAACGCAGGGCATTGCCACAGCATGTGTTGGAGAGTACATTTGGGATGACCACAGCGCGGGCACTCCGGATCTATGCCATCTATGTATGGGCACAACCGGTCGGCACAAAGTGCAGCGAGCGACCCTGGACAGCTAGCAGAAGCGTGGGCCTTTGGTCGTTCGTATTCGGCCCGCGTGGACTGTTGCCGTCGGTGGGCTCGGCGCGGAGGGTTTTTCTGCGGACACCCGACGCTTTACGTCGAGCTTTAGGAGCTACTCTCTTGAAGAATGCCCTGCAGGCACGTCAGTCTCTGAACTGAGTGAAACAGTTCAGAAATCTCAGTTTCGGCCTATTATAATAAATATATAGGAATATCCGGGAGCTCCCAATGAGGTGGCCGGCAGGCTCGGTTTGCCGGTCCGTATACGTGGTACTGAGCCGGTTGCCTGACTCAGTCGCGTTCCGCAGGACCAGAATAAAGCTATTTTCCTTCCTTCCTTCCTTTCTTCCGTCCTTCCTTCAATCCCTCCCTCCCTCCTCTTCTTTCATTCCTTCCTTCCGTCCTTCCCTCCCTTTCTTTCCTTCCTCCTTCCGTCCTTCCTTCCTTTCCTCCCTCCTTCCTTCCTTCCTTCCTTCCTTTCTTCCTTCCTTCCTTCCTTCTGCCGTTTTCCCTCCCATATTCCTTCTCTCTCTTCTTCCTTCCCTCCGTCCTTCCTTTCTTCCGTCCTTGCTTCCTTCCTTCCGTCCTTCCTTCCCTCCCTTCTTCCTTCCTTCCGTCTTTCCTTCCCTCTCTCTCTCCCTCCTTTCGTCCGTCCTTCCCTCCCTCCTTCCTTCCCCCCAATACAAAGCAATATTCGTAACTCTTTCATGATGGGAGTGCCGACAACTAATGTAATTATCACATACCTGTTCATTGAGCCAAAAATGAATTATTTTATAATAAAAATGAAGACCCACACGGACGTACTGTCAGCGGAGAGAATTCTTTATTTTACAAAAAATGAAACAGCGCAAAAAATAAAAAATGAAGGCCGAAAATTGCCCTATACGAATTAGACATGAAAATGCAGATTTTGTCATGCAAGCGCCATCAGAAAACTCGTCATGAAAGTGCACAAAGGACAAGGTCAGTCTCGCAACAATACGATAAAAAAAAAGTAAAGGAAGAAAGGAAACTTCGCACATTTTACCCGTTCATGAGGCAGAAGTCCATAAAAATGCGTGGCTGAACAAAACAAAAACACGACTTTGGATTTATGACGAGGCCAGCTCTTCATATAGATCCTCACTTCTCGGCTTATGGTGAGCTCTCGTTTTATTGGGGCACTTTTTTTTCTTTTTACTTCCTGAATGACCTTTAACTTGCAGAGAAAGGAATGTTAAGTTCTCAGAAGTGTGGCAGCTTGGGCTAGTTGGTATGGCATGACGATAGTTATAGCGCGAGAACAAAACGATGACACAGAGACAAGAAGGACACGAAATCTTTCGTGTACTTTTTGTCTCTGTGTCGTCGTTTTGTTCTCGCGCTATAGCTATCGTCATCGTTAAGTTCTCCCTCGCAGCCTACATGTATAAGTGTTACTTAATAATCTACTTTTTGGTGCTCGACTAGGCTATTACAGCTGTACTACGCTGCTGGACCACAAGGCTACCAGGTTGATTTGGCTATTGGTCTATTTATGTTGCACATTTCATCACATTTGATGAATGTAACTATATGCGTACATTCCTGGTATGGGCTGTAGTGTTTCATAAATAAATAAATTAATTAATTAATAAATAAACAAATAAATAATGGTTATGCATATGTATGCACGTATGCACGTACGTACGTACGTACGTATGTATGTATGTACGTATGTATGTATGTATGTATGTATGTATGTATGTATGTATGTATGTATGTATGTATGTATGTATGTATGTATGTATGTATGTATGTATGTATGCATGTATGTATGTATGTATGTATGTATGTACGTACGTACGTGCTAAGATCTGTTTAAGCTTCCATCACAGCCCACGCTTCTCGTCGCATGCACAGTTTCCTGATCGGACAATTGCTGACAGATGGCACGCGCAGGGCTGAGACATTGCACTCGTTGTAAAGACAAACGAACAATTTTGCCGTATGCCGATTGGTGAAATTTGCGCTTCCGTCAAGAACGAGGGGGACGTTAGAATGGATTAACTGTGCATGTTGGCTTATCATGATACGAGGGGATGGGTAAGAAGACGACGATGGTGTTTCTTCTATAGCACCACCTACTCGGGAGCTAAAGTACATCAAAAGCAGTTATTTCTTCTATTTGGGGCACGATTTTTGGGCCACTTCTCCGGGATGCCGCCGCACAGATGTTTTCTTTGGCACTGAGGAATCCATTACTGAGAAAAAGAATAACTTGCTAAATCCCGCCCGCTTTAAATATCTTATTACTGATTATTTGCCCTTCAAATTGATATGTTGATACTAGATATAGTATCCAGTAATCATACACTTGAAAAATAACGGAAAAATCCAACCACTATTCGGCATGGTGTCAGCAGGGGCCAGGGTGCAAAAGGGACATTTGCATGCCCCCTCAAGCCACGCTATAGGGCTGGACCTCCTGTTGAAGCTGAACCAGCAATCCTAACCTCCCCAACTGCAACGAAACACGGGCTCGCGCCCCTCCCTCTTCCCTCCCGCCCTCCCGAGACCAAATTCTGCCGACGACCATGTGGCTTGCACAGTCTCCTGCCTTGGATGGGTACGAGTCATGCTCAGAGGAAATCAACAGTCTCCCTTTTATTCTCCGTCGTCGTCTTCGCGTTTTCCAACCCCGTTTGCTCATTGACGCTCAATGGGGCGAGCGGCACGTGACAAAAAAGTTCGGTATCGTAACGAATGCAATGTCCCGCCAAAGGGACTAGTTTCACTCCTCCTGCGGCATCCTTCAGCTGTTGCCGGCACCGCCGTTCCTCCCTGAAATGGCGGTAGCTTCCATCTCCAGCACGAGCGCCGTCAGACTTCCGATATCGGGTACGGTGTGAGAGTCCTCAGCAGGAGGCGCACTGGCGCCGGCCTGAGTCGGTTGCCACGGCGACGGCACCCAGGTACCCTGAAGCACGTGACCAGTTGCGGCTGCTGGTTCGGGCTGTGTCCACACTCCCTCCGGGACCTTGTGCACCTGTGGTGGTGGTCCCTGAGGAGGCTCTGCCGCTGCGGGCTGCGACCAGGTCTGGACGTTGTGCACCGGTGGTGGTGGTGGTCCCTGGGGAGGTTGTACCACCTGCTGCCACTGCGGTTGCGCTTGCCACATTGGTGGCGCTGTAAACGTAAGAAGAGACGAAGTAGACGGAGTAAATAAGATGACAATTAGGCCGTCGAACCGACCAAATACGAAGCGCTGTGACTGAAAAAAAAAAGTTTTAATGGCAATATTCTGTTCACGGATTGTGCGTATCATGTGAATTGTGCTTTTTATGCCATATCGTGACCTATATGCATGTTTGCCAAACTTAGCAGAAATCAACTTGATAAACGTCACACCCGTGTCGTCACACCTGAATGCTGTGTCGCGAGAAAGTGAATTACTTACACGAAAAAAAAACTTGAAATTTTTCTCATATTGCTAAATCGCAATCTTGGATAGCAAAATCACCATTCTCACTGCGAGATGACACTCGGTAAGCACAAAAACGCGCAAAAGATTACTGAGCTCGGTGACGTCGCCTTGAAATTACCGCGTCGTGACTTCACAGATTTGACGGCGTCTACCGGGGCCTACAAAGTTCTTAATTAGTAAAAAATAAGTAAGATATCCTTTTAGTGTGCCATACTCTTAGCATATACAAAGTTCTTGTGAATATCGTTGAGCCATTGTCACTAAAATAGAAGAAAAATCACATTGAAAACCATGACGTCATGCACGTAGATTTCAGCGCGAAAATTAAAATGAAAGCCTGTCCTTGATTTTCCTGTCTATGATCTTATGATAGTGAAATTGACAAGACTGGAGTTATCAGAATACTAATTCCCGTTATAACTGATTCAACGTATCCCTGTAGTGCCCCTTTAAGGAGATGCAGTGTTTGCTCACCAGCGGCGGTACTGTAGGGCGCTTGACGGTACCGAATGCAATCGTGTCCCGTAGGGCTCCTCCCAGCCGTAATGCACGGCGCCGAATGGCTGAACGAGGAGGTCAGTGGAGGCGGAGGACTATCAGGCCAAATTGACTCGACGCTGCCGTACGGTCGGTACGGGTTTGCCGCCACGTTAGGCCTAAGTTCCACGGACGCGGACAGGGCTTCCTCGTCGCCACTGCTCACAGCGGGAGAAGGTGACGACGGTACTGTGGGAGACCTGCGTGACGAAATGCGACAGTATTACTGACCTCACGTTGATAGTACGAGGCGCAAGCCCGTCTTTCTGGTAATAAAGCAGCAAAGAAAAAAAAAGCGAATTGGAATCGGTCGTCTAGTCGAGTTGAGAAACGCTTAAACGAAGTAGTGTACACGACCTGGACCAAAGTGGCTCGAAATCATACAGTATCTTGGCTCTCTCGTTAAAACACAATCTGATGAAATGCAACCCTGGTGGTGAACCAGTGAAGAAGCAGAGTAGCCAATTACTGTTAAGCTTTATTGACTGGTGTCGTCAATCGATAAATTGGCACGCAGGGGAACGACGCCGTGCTCCATGAAAACTATGAAAAAAAAAGTCAGAACTTCAAGAAAGCTATATAACGCCAGGGTTTTCAGATTCGGCAACTTAGTGCGAAATTCGCTGCTTCGGGCTGTTCGCGAGAACAATTTCGGCACGGGCTCAGACGCGGTTGAACGAAATGATCCATGCTACTCACATTCTGTCGTTCCATCGTGGCTGCGGAACCGTGAGGTAGCCGCCGCCTGCGGGAAAAGATCCGTGCGGCGGCACCCTCTGCTGCGGTTGAAACTCGGTTCCCGCGGTGCACTGCGCTTGGACTCCGGGATTGTCGACTGCGAACGCCGACGGAACAGCGGCGGGCTGCGACGGGCGGCTGTCACCCGCGCCTCGTGGAGAAGCCGGTGGCGTGCGCGCCTTGGATTGCGCTGCTGGCCGCTGTAACTGGGGAACGTAGTTGCTGCCGGCCGCCCTGATCGCCAGTCGCCGCAGCATGGCGCGCTTGTTCTGAAACCACGTCTGCAAAAGGAGGGCCGCCGCCATGTTAGTGCCAACGAAAGTGACTGCGGGAAGCATATATATAGTGGGAATAATAATTCAATGGGCCTAGTCTTCGTGAAGGTATGGGATATGGCAGAACGGGAGCGTTGTCAACAAGGATAAATATATTTATTTCCCAACAGTTTCGGGAGGGGTCCTCCCTTCATAACTCATCCCCTGATGAAGGGAGGACCCCTCCCGAAACTGTTGGGAAATAAATATATTTATCCTTGTTGACAACGCTCCCGTTCTGCCATATCCTATATATATATATATATATATATATATATATATATATATATATATATATATATATATATATATATATATATATATATTCACCACGCATGACGTCTTGGTTGCGACAGCGTTGATTCGATAAAACGAACGGACAGAGCCTGCACACAGACGTTGATGACGATGATGATGACACAGAGTGTCTTGAGGACAAAGAGACAAGCGAATGATGGTGATTATGATTATGCAGGGATGAGAACGATGTAAATAACAAACGCCGACACCGATTCCCCCCACTTGGAAGCGGACACCTTGGCCGTTGTTAGTCTAAGTGACGAGGAACGTCGCGTGACTCTGTTTCAAGCAAGTAACGTGGACAATCTCGGTGCTGCGGCAACGGTGGTCTGTTGGGGCGACAAGTGGCGTCACACGATGATTGACCGGCGAAGTCTGTTCTAAGACTATGCATGGCCCGATGAAGTGTGTTTGGAATGTCTCACAATATATATAGCAAGACGAAATACAAAAGGACGCGTGCCATTCAAAGGAAGAAAAATAAAGACATAAACGAAAAAACTTCACTCGTAAAGCGCATTTTTTTTGTCTTTCGATAACCATATGCATCAACTAGCCCTAACAGTTTACTATAATAGCAAGCTATGTGGATTACCAACCTGCACAGTCAGCCAACCTTTGAGCATTACTGTGTGGATGTGATGACAATGTATTTAACGCAATGTAATGCTCGTGAATGTCAGGTGAAATGTATGGAATGATACGAAACTCACTGGACTAAATGCACAGTGAGCTTGGTTTATTCTGGAAACCACGTCTGCAGCACCTATTGGGATGCCAGCGCCACATTAGGGTTAGCGAATGAAAACATCGCAAAACAAACACGCAGGCTGCGTGGATTATGAATTGGCCCGGTGGTCAACCACTTTCTGAGGGCTGCGGTGTGAATCGAATGAGATTGAGACGTACACCCTAATGCCCGTGAAGGCCTTAATAATTAACAGATAAAATGGACGATGTGTGGTGAAAGTCAAAACGAGATTGAACATGTTGCGTGGATTATCAAAATCAGCCACCATCTGAGTCCTGTTAGTCCTGTTAACGGGTACGAGAATAACGTATGTCCAAGAGGGTCTTTTGGGGGTAAACAAACGAAACAGAGTGAAAGTATTGGACAAAATAGCTAGCTGGGCGAGTTCGTGCCGATTTGTTAGGAAAATGCGGCAGCTGAATGATGACAGACGAAAGCAAGATAATAACTGTAAAAAAAAACGGACAAGTGACAGCCGTATATAAACGACCGCTTTAGACAATGAATCTGGACACTTCCATGAGGTAAAGCCTAAAGACATTTAGTACATGAATCTACTTACATTTACACACACCATCAATGCAATCGACTCAGAAAGAAAAAAACAACTAAAAGATTACTTTCGCCTTTGAGTCGTCCTAAGCACTAACCACACGTACGCGTTACAACGCGTCAGCGCGTGACGCGTAGACTCGGTGCCACGCCCTCTCCTATACAGAGAAAGAGCAAGGGCGAGCGGCTACGCGCAACACTCTCTCTACGCGAAGCTGAGCACCCTCTCTCTCTCCATACGGAGAGGGCGCGGCGCCGATTACACACGTCACGCGCTGACGCGTTCTAACGCGTACGTGTGGTTAGGGCTTTAGGTGAACATATAAAAAGACAGTGTGACTTTTTGTAGACGTAAGTTTGTATGCACTGCACGCGCACTGGCTTCATGATCAGGCGCATATACTGTTATTGATTTTTTTTATTGCCTTACTCGTGTAGCGTTACGCTCCCTCCCGAGCTTCCTTCCTCCAGACGTAAATCTTTCTTGTGGTACAATACTGGTACTCTTAAGATGGCGACCGCTATGGTCTAAAATATATACCCTTGAATATACTCTGTAGGCACTATACCTCAATCCAGGGTATATCACGAACTCACCCTGATCTGCTTGGCGGAGATGCCCAGTTCGGCGGAGAGTCTCAGCGTCTCCTGGGAGTCGATGAACTGGTGGTCGTTGAACTCTTCCTCCAGTCTGTCCAACTGGTGGCGGGTGTACTTGACCCGTGCCGTCTTGTCCGCGGTTTCGTCTGCCAAGGACGGTGGCGACGCCATGTTGGAATGTCAGAACTTCGCGAGGGGGATCCACCTGCCGTTTCGCACGAAGCGTGACCAATGGAGGGAAGAAGAGATGCCAATTACTTTTACGTTTATGGCCCAAAAAAGCTTGGGTAACTTCAGCAAACACGCAATCTTGGAATGGGCGTGGCATGTTCTTAGGCAAAGATACAACGGAAAGAAACGTGGCTGAGGTTGAATTCTTGTGCGCTTGGTTATCGCAAAAAACTCCCAAGCATTTCCCCGAGGGTGAACACGGTTAAGTGCGAATACACGGGGTGATGCTATGAGGGGTATTTATTAATTCGCACTATTATATTTATTAATCACACTATGGTGCCTTTATGGTGTAATGGTTCCTGGGAATCGCGATTTGATCACACGGGGGAGTTTACGTTAACTCACTGGCGAATGCCAACGGATTTTAACTTTACTCCCCCTCACGACCCGCTCTCGACGGGAGACTGAGAGAGAAGGCGGGCGCGCGAGAGAGAGGGGTGCGCGCGCAGCTGCAGCGAGCGAGGAAAGCGGAGGAGCGAGCGAAGGGGGAGGGGGTATAAGGCGCGTTACTGACACCGATATCAGCGTCGCGTTCGTGGCTTATTCGGTAGAGCGTCGCGCTGCGGCCCGCCAAGTCCTCTTTCTTTTAAAGATAGAGAGAAGACTGCGGACGCCGCCGACGGCGGTGGATGGTTTGGGGTCGCTTATAAAGTGTATTCACACTTAAAAAGAGGTACGCTTGACTTGGTATTGTTCATGTTGCTGAACGAGGACGGCGGCTCAAGTAGCTTCGATCTTGACACGTTTCTAAACGCTTGGCAAGCTTCTCTATAACTTGCTTACTTGGTCTCCTTTGCTCAACTTTCTCATCAAGCAGCTGTGTCTCTGCTTTATATTTTCCAGAATGCCGTTTACTGGATGACTGAATTCAGCCTGTCGCTAGCGCTGAAGTACACTCGCACAGACGTTAGCTGATCCGCCGTATGTGCATGGCGACCCTTCGTGACCAAGCATCAGACAGTGGAAAAGCGTTCTAGCTTCTCTAAGAAGCGCCAGAGGTCACCTGTGAACCAGCCGTGAAATCCGCGCTTGGTCACGTGGTACTGCGCGCAGCAGCAAGTGGTGAGCGCAGCTACGACGTCTTACGCATGCGGGTCACGTGGCGTGAAGTCACGCCAGCCGCACTAGTGGCCCGGACGCCCAAGGTGAACGCGACGCGATTGATCACCTCGGAAGGCGCGGCGTAGTAGAGCGTTCGCTCTAAAGCGTCGATATACGAATGCAACATCCTCAAGAGATGGTCATCTCGGAATCTGATTGAAGATTCTGGAGCATGAATAAACCTTAACTTTACGTTACACTTCGTGCAACGAAAGCACCTTTCAGGCACCCTGGTTTTATATAAGGATAGTTCAGTTAGGTGTTGTGCGGTGCGTTTTGGAGGGCGAAGCTCCTTATGGGATCAGCCTTGTCTGCCGTATATGGTCACAATATAGAATCGTTGCTATAGTCGAAACATGTGACACACACACACACACACACACACACACACACACACACACACACACACACACACACACACACACACACACACACACACACACACACCCTGATGTGTGCTATATTACGAGAACGTGTCGCCCGCATGAGGGCAAGAACAGACTATGGATAATCTATAGATGCGTGTACAACAAAGAAGGACGCAGCGGCCTCTATAACGTGCAGTGTTATTTACGGTTTCCTGCATTAGTGCCCGCATCCTTTTCGACTCATTTATATGGAACACATGGAGGTCGCTGGTTTTGCCGCTATTCTTCTAATTACGGCATATTCATACACGAAATTACACCATATGACACACACTTACAAATAACTACACATCCCACAAAATTACACGATATTTCTTTCCTCAAGATATTTGCTGGTTGCGCGGGTCACACTGCAATACATGAAAAAAGGCTCCTCACAGCTTTTCGCATTTTTGTTTTAGGAAAGGCGTTGCGCTTGTTATTTAAAATTGATCAGAACTATCATGACTCACAGCAATAACTTAAAATTTTTACAGGCTAATCTAGACCATACACGTGATGCCACAAAATTATTGAAAGAACACATGACGCAACAACACTTCAATTTTGCCTTCGTGTGTGACCCGCACATCCGCGCAGGCACTGTTCAAGGCATACCACACACCATAACAAAGTTCCACGCACCAAACAATCCTCGCATCATGCTTCTAGTACACAACACTAATTTTGACTTCTTCCCATTGCACGTAACAGATTTGGTTGTTGCAGTAAAGTGTGAAAGCCTTGACCAAACATTAATATTGATAGCTGTGCATGCACCGCCGCAAAGACCTATTGACCCAGTTCTGGATGAGTTGCAATGTGTAGTTTCATTGATTACAGATTGTACTGTTATCATAGCCGGAGATTTCAATTCGGCATAGAATGTGGGGGCCAGCTATAGGGGATGTTCGAGGCTCTCAAGTAGTCCAATTCGTAACGGTGAATGACTTAGTCATATTGAACAACCCCAACTCCCCTCCAACTTTCACAACTCCGTATGCAGATTCATGGATAGATTTAACCATGGTTTCGCATGACCTCACTCGCGATGCTTACCATTGGAAGGTTCTCCAAATTCCTATACCTCTCAGACCACAACTACATTGAATTCTCGTTCTCGCAAGCACACACCAGCAGGGCTAAACGATTAACTAATCTAGGAAGAGCGAAAATTCTTAACAAATTAAAGGACGACACTTGGTTCACAAAGATACTCGGCTGCAACATTGGGTCACCTGAAGCCCTAAACATGGTTATAGACAAGTTTTATGCCATATACTCCGCTTTAAGCCAACGTTACTCACGACGCATAACATCGCGTAGTAAATTAGGTAATGGTTGGTGGACACCAGAATTGACTATTGAACGTAAGCGTGTTCGGGCTATGCGACGACGATACCAGCGAACAGCTGACCCCCTCCTTCGAGACATGTATCGCAAATTGTACGTTGATGCATTCTCAACCTACAAGGACAAAATCAGGAAAGCAAAATCATCGTTTGATAAAGACATTTGTGACTTTCTCACTAAGAAATGTTTATATGGTGATGTTTTCAAAACCGCATTTCAAAATTACCACCAAGTAACTTTTCTTCCTCCTCTATAGATTTACCTAACGGCACTCGCACAGCTTCTGTAATTGAGTCCGCCCGGCTACTACTCGATACATTGGTAGTAGTGGACAGCTGTTCTGAAGACAACATGCACCACACTATCATGCGTAACATTGCGGCTAGTCCTTACCCGTGGCATACTTCTGACCCTCCTTTTACAATATCTGAGATAGAGTGCGCGATGAAACAGGATAATTCACACTCTGCTCCTGGACACGACGGATTAACCTACTCGTTCATTAAAGCATTATTTGAATACCATCCTCAATTTTTATATTTTATCTTCAATACCGCCGTAAGAATCGGACACTTCCCACAGGCTTGGAGAAGAGGGAAAGTAATATTCATACCAAAGCCAGGACGTCCGCTCAATTCGCCTAATGCATATAGACCAATAGTTATGAACTCTGTATTCAGTAAAGTATTAAAAAGACTCTTAAATGCTCGTCTGTATTATTTCCTGCACAATAATAATCTTCTTCACAATAATCAATACGGTTTTATGCACAATAAAAGTGCTACTTTAGCACTATACACACTGCGAAGCAAATTGGCTGCATACAAGGCAGCCAAACTTCCTACCATACTCATATCTCTTGATTTTGTATAGGAGCATTCGATAGTGTTTGGCATCCTGCCGTCTTGAACTTTTTACGCAAGCACAGGTGTCCACAAAACTTGTACTTTCTACTCAAATCCTTTTTATCGAACCACACTGTAACTTTTTCAACCAACGTTGCAGAAGAGACAGTTCGTACAACAATTGGCAGCCCGCAAGGATCCCCTATCAGTCCGCTACTGTGGAACATAGTAATATACAGCTTACTCAATCTTCCCGTGCCACCCGACGTACACATACAGGCGTACGCGGACGATACCATCATTGTTATCACAGATAAGTCAAGACTCCGATTACAAGCAAAGGCTGAGCATGTCCTGGCTTTGGTATATGGTTGGGCACGAGAACAAAAAGTTACCGTAAGCGCCGAGAAGTCGTTCTTCGTGTTCTTTAATAACGGACACATGGGTACATCAAAATGCTGCCCATCTATCCGCATGGATGGCATTTTTCTCAAACACAAGAAAGAAATTAAGATTCTAGGCGTATTATTTGACCCCTCTCTAAATTTTCATGCCCACATTGACTGTATTAAAGGAAAGGCTGAAGTGTCCACGTCCCGGCTCCTCGCATTTGTTAAATCGCACCGTTCAATAAAAAGTACACTCATTAGACGACTCTACCGTCAAGTGATATTGCCCTCTCTCACGTATGCATTTCCGGTATGGTGGCCTATGTTCCCATCAAAATTCATTAGGGCGCGAGTTTTATCAGTTCAGTGAACCGTCTTAATTTCCTTAACAGGTGCATTTTACACCACACGTACGTCATCCCTACAGATTCTCGCTAACGCGCCTCCGTTACCACTAGAGTTGGACAAAGAATCTGCAGAATTTTCCTTATTCATACTCCGGAACGTAACTTATTATGGTGTAAAAACATTCAAACCGGCTGACATACTATATCCATGCAGTCCGTGGGCTCATCACCCCAGTAAAAAATATAAATTTACTTTCACTAAACTCTCACCATCACAAGAACCGGTTATTTTCAAAACAAAAGCCATTCACGTATACACTGACGGCTCATACACGTCCTACGCGGCGGGTGCGGCATATATTGCTTTGACAAAGGATGGAAAAATCATAACTGTTAGAAAATTTCAGATCCGCAACGCTTCAAGCGCATACGACACGGAATTAATAGCATTCCAAGAAGCCCTTCATTTAGTTTTTATAAACAACTTTAACACGCCAGCCCACATTTACACAGACTGCCTATCGCTTCTAATGAAACTTTCAAGTCTCACTGATAACGATGAAAGAATTCGGAACATTAAGCTGCTTATTAACCATATAATCTCGTCAGGCAAAATTATAAAATTGTTTCATGTAACTGGTCATATGTGAATTTTGGGAAATGAGCTAGCTGACGCTGCAGCTGCATTAGGAGGGAAATCGGGCTTCGTGCGTTACACGCCAAAATATCTATTCGGTCAGTACGAACTCAGTTTCATAAAATCTTGAATTCATATTGGCACACCCATTGGCAGACTGAGGGACCTGAGACAACGCTATTTCATAGGATCACAAGTCTGTACAAAATTCCTCAATGGTTCCCCCCTCCTAAAAACCTAACGCACTAATTATCTGGTCACGGACATTTTCAGTATAATCTTCATCGATTCGATATAACTGCATCGGACAGGCGTATGTGTGGTGCACCTTGCTTGAGCGAACAACACTACTTTAATGAATGCCCAAACACGCAACACATTGTGACCCATTTACCTGTGCCCAAAAGTGATACAACACTACCTGCGCATTATTATGGGCTATTGACCAATAGAAAATATCGCGCGTATCTACTTTAGTTAGTGACTGTCATGCGCAGCTCTGTTTCTATGACATCCACATGACACGCATTAGCTACCAACACTTTATCATGACGTCGCTTCATACTCCGAATCACCTCCCTATCACAACTTTTGCGTGAATGCTCTCGATTACAGTCGCAGTTATGCCAACAAAGGTGGGGGAAAACTTCGGCGACTGCTAACGATAGTATCACTGCTCCATTTTCCCTAAGTACTCGAACCATAGCATTCGCAACGCTTGCGCAAGTACCTAATCCTGCCCCCCTCCCCCCTTTTTTTAAAGCTTGTTACTATTGCGAATGGCGCCTCGTCTAAGTTTGCAGCGGCAAACAGGCTGCCCAAGGTTCCCTGCTGCATCGCTGGTTGGAACGACAGCCCGACGTGCCTGGCTACATGACTCCTGGTAAAGAAATGGGCTTCGACATCACAGAGGCCACTGCTACCATCCTCGTCAACGTTTACCCATCCTCAAGACCACTGGCTCGCATCCCACTTCGTTGTTTGTTTTTGGACTTTCTGCATTCAACGACAATTCATTTAAAATAAACACACACACACACAAACAAACACACACACTAACAAACACATAAACACACACACACACTCTCTCTCACACACACACACGCACACACACAAACACACACACAAACAAACACACACACACGCACACGCACACACACACACGCACACACACACGCGCGCGCACACACACACACACACACACACAAACACACACACATACACACACACACGCGCGCGTGCGCGAACTCCAAAAACTCAAGTGGGGGAAATACACTGCTGCTGCATATCGACCTGCTCATTCCTGAGAAGCTAACTAGTTTATTTATTACAGTTTTATGCTGCACTCACTAGGTTTTACCCATGTTATTTTTTTTAACTAATTGGCTTTTTCAAAAAAAAATAAAAATTTGGGAAGTTTCCCCTCTTCATTTATGTTAGATTGGCTTGAGCCCGTTATACCTCCTGGTGGTACGGGCTACCCCCCTTTTTCCTTTTAGTTATTTTTACATATAGGGGGCGGAAAACACACACACACACACACACACACACACACACACACACACACACACACACACACACACACACTCACACACACACACACACACATAAACTGCCCCACCACGGTGGTATGGCTAAGGTACTCAGCTGCTGACCCGCAGGTCGCGGGATCGAATCCAGGCTGTGGCGGCTGCTTTTTCGATGAAGGCGAAAATGCTGTAGGCCCGTGTGCGCAGATTTGGGTGCACATTAAAGAACACGAAGCGATCGAAATTTCCGGAGCCCTCCACTAAGGCGTCTCTCAAAATCATATGGTGGTTTTGGGACGTTAAACCCCACATATCAAACACACAAAACATTTTACAATAGACTTCAACGTAGACATAGGCTAATTATAGGATAGCAAAACACTATTACCGGCGAAAATAAACCATTTAGAAGTGTTTTGATGAGTTCATCTATACTATATGTACATATATAGATGCCGAGACTCCTTAAAGAAACCTGCAACATAAAGGCATACAAATTACTTGTTATATCTTGCCACAGGTGAGGTAGCGGGCTCTTCGATTACCCTTCTTAGCACGCCTCTGAAGGCTGCGGGACGGCTTCAAGCTCTCCCATAGTAGAGTATACCTTGTGCTCTGAATCATTACCCACACTTTCTGAACACACAGGTTTCAGGCAATTTCCGTTACGGGACGGCTTCATGCTCTCACATAGTAGAGTACCAAATACTCTAAATCGTTAGCCACTTTTTATAAGCACACATCCACTCCAGCAGTTTTCTAAATCCTCCTTGAATGGCCTAAGATGACTAGATCGGCTAAATAAATTTGCATTTCAATGTACACTTTGTGTCACAATTTACAACATGCATATGGGGCAATGCTCGGGCAACGTACGGTTCCTCACCGATACGATACCCAGAGCTTCGCCCACCCATTCACTTCGTGGAGATGTGTGGATGTTTTTGTAACATTTCCATATTTGTCAGGTGCTTTTCATACAATTTCATTCTTCATCTCTCTCATAGAGATGAAGACCCGACATTGAATGTCGGGTTTTCCTCGAATAAATTTTCGTCGGAGTTTTCTCGTTTCTCCAGTAATCCATAGCAGCATAAAGAGGCCTCAATAATTCGAGCATGTCGAATTCGCTGACAAATTCTAACCGAAAATAAGTCGCAAAAAGCGGGCACGTGAAAGAACACCAGGGAAAAAAAATTGTCCCAGAACGGGCGAAGAACAGATCACCTCCCGAGTCAATGATACGGGCGTGCCATGTACGAAAAGGGGGTGCTCAGCCGCCGTGGTGGTATACAGTGGCTAAACGGTGCTCGGCTGCTCATCTGAAGGTGGAGGGTTCGAGTACCTGCCGTGGCGATCGCAATTCAACAGAGGCGCAAACACTACAGAGGCCCACGTACTTATCCTCGTATTCAGAAACGCTGCTTGTCTTGAACTTGACTTGAAACAGCCTCCAATGCAGCGCGTTTGAAACGCGCCTGTGCGATTGTGCTACCTCGGCATCGCCTAAAAACAGCGCGTTCGAAATGCGTTTGTGCTGCATCGAAGTCGATGTCAAGTCAAGTCAAGCAGAGTTTCTGAATACGGCGGTTAGATTTAGGTGCGCGAACCTCAGGTGGTCGAACTTGCCGGAGTCCGACACTATACGGTGTGCCTTACATTCATGCCGTGTTTCTGGAACTTAAAACGCTGCCACTTATATTATAAGCTAAAAATCATTGTTTCACTTACTCGAAAGAGCACAGAACGTCGTTCCGCGATGCGACGGTGGCGAGTCGGTTATCCATGCAGACGAAGTTGAGAGCAGACGACAACGTCGGCCGAAGAACAAAAAACTCAACGTTTCCCAGCGTTGCCATCATTCGTCAACGGCCAACAGAATACGGATACTCTTCCTGTTTCCTCTGAGTGCATTGACGAGGGATCAAGCAAGGTACAGGATCCCGCGAGAGTTGCTGCTTGACCATTTGCTTGTCTGTCTGTTTTTTTTTTTTTCGTTTCAGAGCTCAACAACTGCGTGCAAGAACGCAGCATACACAGCGTACAACCAGAAAATAGCGGTCAGGAATAGGAGTACCGTCCGTCGGTCATTCCCCTCCTCCCCCAGTGGAAAGTGTCCATCTCTAGCGAGGGCGCTACATAGGATGCGATGCACAATAAAATCAAGCCGATAAAACATGCACAATCGCATTGACGTCAGGACTTCGTCACGCGCATGTAAATATGGTTTGACAAACATGGAAACTATACATCCGAAAACGCCGGAAATTGGTTAGGTCGCGATCTACTCGCCCGATCGTCGGGAAGCCACCAATGTAGTTAATTACAGACGAACTCCTTTCTACCATGACGCGCACCACGCCTGTAATATGTTTATATTTTTTTGCCATGTTTTACAGGTGATGGGTTTCGGGTGATAGCTCTACACCGCTCGGTATACAAGCACAGAAAATGCGTCTTATGCATGCGTTTAACATTGGCGTTTAGCCAAAGTCAATTTCCTCCTCTTCCTCCTCACACGTGCGTTGTCATGGCAGCGAACATGGGCAGTGTTGATTTATTCTCTTTTCCCGTGCACTCCTCTCCGTCAGACGGCGAGAGCCGGCCGTGAGCCAGCGGAGGGAGCTGCTGCAACACCTTTTAGAGAGTCAAGAGGGTGTAGGCAGCGCACCTTCGAAAATAGAGGCCTCAACTACTGTCGCGTGACTATGGCGGTGGCCATGCGAAGAGAAAACGGAGAAAGCATATGCCGCTGCTTTCCGCTCCAGACACCACCGCGATATGCTTCCTGCGGTAGTTGCTGATGTCGCTTCACAAGTACAAGTTTAACCGCGTTCAACGTGACGAACGTCTCACTGCGGCGTCTGCCATACAGCGTGGCTCTGGTACCACGAAATGTCGTTTATATTCAGTGGCGGAGAACACGGCGCCTCATTTTCACAATGCTAATTTTTGGGCTGTTGCTTGAAAAAAAAAAAAACGACGATATGATTGTGAGCTGGCGGAATCTGAACTGATTTCGGCCCCCTGTATAGTTCGTCTAAGCAAACGGTTGTCCTTGAATTCAGCCCCCATCGATGTGCGGCAATAGTGCACTTGATGTTGTAAAAGACTACGCCTACTTAGGACAGGTAATAACCGCGGAGCCGAACCACGAAATTGAAGCAACTAGAAGAATAAGAATGGGGTGGAGCACATTTGGCAAGCACTCTCAAATTATGACAGGTAGATTGCCACTATCGCTCAAGAGGAAGATACACAACAGCTGCATCTTGCCGGTACATAGCTATGGAGCAGAAACCTGGAGACTTACAAAGAGGGTTCAGCTGAAATTGAGGACGACGCAGTGAGCAATGGAAAGAAAAATGGTAGGTGTAACCTTAAGAGACAAGAAGAGAGCAGAGTGGATTAGGGGACAAACGGGGCATAAGGATTTCATAGCTGAAATAAGAAAGATGAAATGGACATGGGCCGGGCATGTAACGCGTAGACAGGATAACCGCTGGTCATTAAGGGTAACTAACTGGATTCCCAGAGAAGTAAAGCGCGTTAGGGGGAGACAGAAGGTTAGATGGGCAGATGAGATTAAGAAGTTTGTGGGGATAAATTGGCCGCAGCAAGCACAGGACCGGGTTAACTGGAGGAACATGGGAGAGGCTTTTGTCCTGCAGTGGGCGTAGTCAGGCTGATGATGAGGATGATGAAGATGATGATGATGATGTGCGGTCGCCGTTTGAACCGGCGTTTTTCAAGCTTATCTGCAGCCAAAATATTTGCACGCAGACCACAGGCCCGTAGCCAAGCAAACCCCCCCCCCCCCCCACACACACACACACAAAATCCGTATGGAAGGGGGTCTTCAACCGAAAATAAATAATGAAAACTTATATATAGGTCCCCTTCCCCCCCTAAAAAAAGAAAAAAAAAACGAATTCGTGGCTGACCTAACAGACCATGTGGTTATTAACTTTATTAACTATGATGTCGACGTGCGCTGCTCTCTTTTTCGATTTTACATAATACTTTAATTGGGATATACAGTCAACTATACCACGAGCAATTGAAATTATTGCAGGTAGAGCATTATTTAACCAATGATATATATATATATATATATATATATAAGGGTAAGTAAATCATAGACACCTTCAAATAACAATTATAATCTTTTTCGTTTGTGTCTTTGCACATTACGGCTTTTGAGGGTTGCTGCCGTCTGGACGTACAGTCAGGGACAAATTAAATGCGAACAAGAACTGAAACGCATCGTTTCCATTATCATAGACACGAGCAGGGTTCCCCTTTAGAGGGGTGGAGGCGGATGTCGATCACAGCACTCTGCCCTAAAAAGTCAAGGTATAGGGGCAGACTTTGCGCCCCCCCCCCCTTTACGTGACTCCTAGGGGAGGGGGGACCCCGTGCGCACGCCATATGCCAGTGACCGTTTGTGCACCTAATATCAGCTTGCATGGTTCGGGCTTGCGCACGTAATTTGAGGCTTTGGCCATTTGTGACGACCGCATAATCAGCGATCATGCCACATGTATGGTATACTTATACAGACCGAAAGATGTTAACTGACCTTGTTTCAGAATTTCCGAGTTATGATATAGCTTAGAAGAGGTGCCCTTATTCCAGGGTGCCTTGAGTTTGGGCAGTGGCCCTCGCGATTAAACTTAGGTTGCGTATTTTCTAACATACGTTTTCCGTCTGTCTATAGGCTTTGGAATTCTTATTGCTGCCACATTCGATAACCAATCGATGAACATTTCGTAAAGCTTGTGGTAGTCACAATTTTCGGCGAATAAAATCAGAACATCATCGATCACAAATGCAAGAAAAGAAAACATCGCGCAGTTGCAGAAGGCGTCCGCATCCCAGCAAGGAAGCTTAACGAAGACTTCGTTTGGGGAGCGGTTAATGCACGCTAATCCGCCGCAGTGGTGTAAGATGCTCAGCTGCCGACCGAAAGGTCACGGGTTGGATCTCGTGCGCGACAGTCGCTTTGACATTGTGGCGAAAGGGCACTTGTACTGTGCGATGCCAGTGGTCTAAATTTCCGGAGTCCCCTTCTACGGCGCCTCTCGTAACGATATATCGTGGGTTTGGCACGTAAAACCTGATATGCTATTATAATCTTTACGAATACCTGCTTGTTAGTGAAACACACACAACCACGGGGATCTTTTTTTTTTTTTGCGTGGAGAAAAAGAAGTGACCTGGGCCACACACGCACTTGAAGTTGTGTTTCAGCGGTATTGTTCTGTTTTTTTTTTGTCAAAATAAATTTATACTATAGGGTATAACACAAGACGGCAACACGAGAAGATAGACCCGAAGATCTTACAACAACTACAGCCCCAACCTGCACGCTGTAACAAATGGCTCATACGTTTGAATAGTCGCTACACCATGCAGTTTATTCATCGTTCCGCGCAGGTAAAGCAGCGCACATGAATGTATACGAGAAAGACACAAGAAAACGCCCCGATGCGGCTGCTTTTCTCGTGCCTTTCTTAGCGCCGTATAGTTCTGTGCGCTTCATTGCACTCTCACGGAGTGATGATCGATCACACCTTTGCCCAATTGTCCGCTTTCCTACACGAGCTTGTTAATTTGTTTTAAATCATTTTTATGGATAGGAGACGGAAATAAGCATTGCAAGGAGCGGTTTACGAGGAAGGAAACGGACTATACTACAGCTAAATATTTAGCCAACCAACTAACTCTGTGCAACGAGCCTCAAGCCTGACGAATCACTGGACGTCAAGCGCTGGATCTGTGGACCTCACCAGCGATCATTACGAGGCGTTATACACGAATCAAAGTTCCATGTATATTTTTGACGCCACTAATTAGTATGACGAATGGCAGGCTTTCGAAACGAAACAGAGAAACAAATAAATACTTAAATAAACCAGTTAATTATTCAAGAAAAACGAGCAGGATACTTGCCAGAGTGTCGGTGGTGTCGTCCTCGCAATCCACGCGTCAACTCGCACGGCTTGTTCGGCCCGATGTAGTGCGACGAGAATGGCGACGACGGCAACGTGCCCCCCTCCCGCTTCGACACGAACGAATCACAGATGTCTAATTACCAGCCGAAATGGCGGTAACTCGCATTTCTCGAATGATAATGAGGGCAAAAAGATCGAAAAAAAAGACACACCTACAGTATATACACGGGCAGCGAGACTTTTCCCAGTTAGCAAACTTCGAAGCGGCCTCTCTGCGTCAGGTACGTCGAAGTTCGGGCCGATAACCTCGAGTGGCGCGGCCTGAAGTGCGAAGTATGGGCCGAGTGACCACGTCAAAAGTGATTGACTTGCACATGTACCACAGTAAAGCGGTTGACAATCAAACTGCACCGCGACGCGGAAGAAGGAAGGCACACACGGCCCGACAAACGAAAACACCGCCGGTCGGCGCTCTTTGTGTCTTCCTTAAATTCCTTCATTCTACCCCGGCGCCTTTAGAAAGAAAAAAGAAAGGAAAACGCGTGGTCGATTTGGCAGTACCTACGATAGTCACGGAGGCAAAAGGGCAACTTTCTTCAAAACGAGTAGTCTATCTTAAATAGCTGCAGGGGCGCAAAAGATCCGTCACGCGTACTTTCGCTAAAGCGTTGGCGGCGAAATGAAAGAGAAGCGGGGAAGATCAAAAACGAAGACCGCCTACAGAAGCCGCGCACACCTTCCCTAACACACCCGGAGAGCGCAGGGCGAGGGGAACGGGTACAAAGGCGTCAGTAGCGGAGAGGGTCCGTGTTAAGCCGACAAGACGAGCGACACCGTGCGCGTGCCCTTTGAACCATGCCGCCGCCGCCGGTGTTGATGATGCTCACGTACCATGCATGAATCGGACATGGCTTGGAAACTTTTTAACTCGATCGCGTCAACGAGCTTGCTTCGCAGGAATTCTCTAGTCGGCGTCGGCTTCGTCGGTTGTGACCGAAAAAAATGGGGGTTGTCCGCGAGCGAAAATTCGAGGTATGTGCAAATGTACATACCGTAAACTGGTTTGGTTAGAGTTGCTAATCGAGCCAAGGCGTTAATCGGGGCAAGCAGGTGTTCTATATACCGAAGTGATGGTGCCGCTGCTTGAAACTGATCTTAAAAAAAAGAAAAGAAAAAAAACCCCAATTATCTAACACTATCAAGTACAGCCGCTGCCAGACTCGACTCTCTCCTCCAGAGTGGAGGAGAGAGACGAGTCCTGCCATGGTACAGCGTATACGGAATACACCCCAAACTCAGCCGGGGCTGCAGTCAATTCAATGGCGGTAATTACAAACAGGCACCCACACTAATACCGTAATTCTGAAGCACAATCTCCCCGATTTGTACACGACCAACTTGTGCGAGTATCGCACTGATTAGGGCCACTATAGTGCATATTCTGTGGGAGCGTTCAGTACTTTATAATTGGCGACACAATAAAGACGCGGCCACCAATGAGGACCTTCGACTGCATTGGCGGGTCACGCTGCTCAGCTGAGGACCACCAACTCTGGGCGAACCGGGAGTCCAAAAAAAAGGTACTGAGAGGCACGGTCTCTTGGCCGGCCACTAGGCGGGAACCCATCCAGGAAGCCGGCAGGAACTGAATAACGTTATTTACTCACTCACAATATACGATTGTCGTGTAGAGCAAGCATATAATGAGAACTAACGGACAACGTTTTACATTATTACATTTACTACTAATTACATCCCTTATACTTTCCTTGACAGTGTTGTCTGTTACAATTAATATTTTTTTCTAACAAAGAAGAACGAGCCTTCAAAATTTCCAATTCCTTGCTACACGGAGAGCAAAGAGTATCTTTAGCGCATAAATGATTGCGAGATGGAATCGTACAATCACACCACGCAAAAAGTGCGCAACGACAACGTGGCTTATTGCACAATGCTCGGGTATAATTAATCGTCTTCATCAACAACAGCGCACCAGCAACGTGTTCGGGCGTCGTCTTACGAACTCGTATAGTGGGTATATACTTCGCCAATTCGCAAAATGGAAGAACTGTGGCGCAGTGTGGCACTTCCCGACTGTATTGCAATAGACATTCTGAGAAAGTCTCAAAACGGCCACTTTATACGCCATAATAGTTGACAGCGCACTCAGAGACGGCGAGTGAAGAAGGGACAGACGAAGACAAGGAGTCCCTCCTTCGTCCGTGTCTCTGAGTGCGCTGTGAGCTATCGTGGATCTTCACCAATTAGCCCTGTCAGAAATCTAGTTACAATTTTTACCGCGTCTGCCTCGGTTATCTAGTGGTCACGGTGCTCGACTGCCAGCCAAGAAAGTCGCGGGTTCGAATCGAGGCCACATTTTTGGTGAAGGTAAACATGCTCGAGGCCTGTGTACCTATATAGAAATGGGTGCGCTTTAAATAACGCCACTTGGTAGAAATGATCGGAGTCTTCCACTGTGGTGTCTCTCATATTTATATCTTGGTTTGGGACAATCCAACAATTACTGGGTGAGGTTCGGTGGCCTTTCTCTTGTGTGGTCGTTCTGCAATCAGGAGGAAACGATCTGCAACTTCTATCCAGCCTGTCGCCGTTCCAGCATTCTCAAGCAATTAACACTATAAGCACTCCTTAAAAAGCTGGGTCTGTACCCAACAGAACCAGTTATTCTTTCGTTTGAAGCTACGACCACAGATATGTTTTCTTCGCCATTGAAGAGTTTGTTACAAATACTAAAAGCACGCCCTGGTAAATTCTGCCAGCTCTGACTATTTTACGAGTGATAATTTGTCATTGAGTGTTGGATATTATTTACCGTTGTTGGTAGTCTCCATGGCACTGCTGCACTCTAGAACTAATGAAAAAAAAAGAAAAGAAACCACTCACTTCTTGACCAATCCTGCCTGTATTGGGTATATGAGCTATCGGCTGATGATAAAAAGACATACTTGCGGTCGTGTGTTCATGCTCAGTTTGTTTTGTTCTTTCATAATTATTTATTTTCTATCACGTGTTTTGTTCATTCAGAAAGATTTTATTTCTTCTTGTTTCTTTTGTTCGCTTTCACATCTTTTCTCTTTGTTGCTGCTTATTAAGGTGAAAGATTGGACATCGTCGTATGCAAAAGGACTACGTTAGGAGGCGCTATAGACACTAAACAAACATTTTAGGATCTTCATCTACGGCATTAATTCCTTATGTGACATCATATCGCGCACCATTCCCATGCATAGTTGGACCCGATTCAGCCTGTTATGCAAGCAGCAAACAGATACAAAAAGAGATGCCTGAATTTCAAAACCCGGGATTAAATTCCGGACGTTGTCTAACTCCGCCATTAGTCGACTGTAATTGGACAGCAAAGGGATGATCCCGGGTTGGCTGAAAATACTACCATTGAGAAATGCGACAATATGGCGGAACTCGACGCTGTCCAGAAAAGCAACCCCTGTCTCAGTTCAACCGCTAATACTCCGCAGCTGAACCTGAAGCCACACGATTGGAAAAGCACACCACGGCTTCACGCTTATCGTCAAAATAGTCCAGCACTGCCTCAGAGCACGTTGCCATTGTTCAGAGCCAGACAACCGTCCCCTTTGATGTCGCGCCGCCAAAGACGGTGCCGCCACAGGGATGGCACCAGGATATTTAGATGCGATGCGGCTCTTTGACTAGCCTCTGTAACGCTGTCCCTCCGTACGAACGCACTGCGCGCCACAGGAGTTGGCGCGGTGCCAATGTCACGTTGCAGCTGCGCATTGACGTCACGCTCCCTTCGCAGTGCGCGCTGACGTCACTTCATTTCTTGCCTGCCGCGCGCTCACCGAGGCGTTCGCAGCTGCCGCCTCGTTCGTTCGCCCGCAACACCTGCCGCTTGCTGCACCACCGACTCGTCGGTTCACGCGCAGTAAACCTGACGTTCGACTAACGTACGCTTTGAAACATGTCTGAACGTGTGACCTATACAAGACCTACGCCAGCCATCGCTTCAAACGAATCTTCCAGCACTCACCGCGGCACCCGCGTTAGCGCCGTTCCACCCATGACGCCACCCGTGCACAACACTGATGCTTCGCATCCCATCAGTGTTCCATTCGGGGAGAGGTTCCAAGTTTTAAAGACAGCAGTCTTTCTTTGCGACCTTCGACGCCGAAATTTTGGCCTGTCTGTACATTTTTCTGCTTGTCCTCAGTAACGATATCCCTTATGGCACCAAAGTGATTAAGCGATACCTGATACGGCCAACCCCATACGCAGCGCCCACGCTGAAGTTTCAGCGTTCATACTTGTGCGATCTATTGAAAAGCAATTATTGCGCTCTGTGAGGCACCGTAACAGCACGTCGATGTTTTGTAAATGTGCCTTTATAATAGAGAAGGCACACGGAAGTAATTCTAAGGACCGTAGCGTTCATCACATTGCGCTGACGGTGCAACGCGATGCTCAAAAAGGCAAGTGTTTCCAGCGTTTTGCGAAGACGACACGGTAGTGGCACCTGCCCGTCACTTTGCGTTGTACACCTTATCGCCTCCAAGACAGACGCGCACGCCTTCCTTCGTTTTAGAAGACAACCGCCAGATAGCGCTCGTGTCTCACGTGCCTCTATGCGCTCGTATGCCTCCAGTGCATGGTCCGAGGCGCTCTAACGCAGCGCCTCCACAATACAATGCAGTGATTTTCTCGCGCAGAACATCAAATAAACATTTTGTTCACTCTCTCCCCACGCAAGACTATAGTTTTTCGACATTTGCAGTGAAGCATGCAGATACGGGGCCAATTTTTTTTTTTTACATGGGCAGGGCATCTACGACAGGGCAGTTCGTTCAGGGGGCACAAAGGCAGGTAACTCACGCAATTTCTTTTGTCTATGTTTGCTCTGGTGGTGGGGGCAGGCTCCAGATTACACCCCCCCCCTCCACATTTCCGCTCCGCTGCTGTGCCGCGAACATCACACCTTGCAAGCACCCATTGATGACACACCATTTGCGAATCGACAAGTTTAATTGTGAAGCGCTATTTTTTTTTCGGGGGGGGGGGGAGTGGGGAGGATGCTGATTTTTATTCTAATACCAAGCTGAACTTGACAGGTCTAAAGTCCCCAAATGGGACTTTAGACCTGTTCACAGGCGGCTCCCTGGGCACCGCCATGGTCCTCTCTGTGCTGCGCTAAGTTGGCATGACCCCCTCCCCCATTCAAATGCACTGTCGAGGCTGTGACGTCAGCCTTTGAACGCCCGCGCGCAGCCCAACATGGCCACGTTTGTTTGTTTTTATCTCTCTCCTGTGGAAAGTTATGCCGTGTTATAGATTTCCTTCTCAAAGACAGGTGCACAGAATGCTTCACCAATGGGCACGCACTCCGGAACATCACGAACCCGCCTTCGGAGAACATGGCATTCGCGGGTTCGCATCTGAGAGATCCAAGTGCTGGGAGATCCATCTGGGAGATCCAAAAGCATCTGGGAGACCCAAGTGCTGCTGCGGTCGAGTGCTGTGGCACTCGACCGCAGAACTTGGGTCTCCCAGATGCTTTTACTCTGTCGGACCTGCTTTATATTTGTTTAAATGCATAGTGAAGAAAAATGGGAAGAACTGACGAAACTTCGAAATTCTGCTAGGAAAATGCGACTGTTCTGAAAACAACAACAAAAAACAGTGCTAATTTCGGTATTTTTGAACAGTTGGCTGTATTTTTCGTGGATTGTCAGCACGCAGCGGCTGCACGCGAGCGGGAGCCATGACGTCACAAGCCAAGGCGCATGCGCGGTGAATGAGTGCGTGGTTCTTGATAAAGGAAAGAGGTACCCAATTTCTGTATGCCTAGTAGGCGACACGGCACAGTGCCTTGTAGGGAAGCGGAGAAGGGGAATAAAATAATAGTGCAGTGCAAAGATAGAAAAGAGGGAGCACTCGCTGCACACGAGCGACAAAAAGAAGAGAGAGAGGGTGAAACGGTAGAAGGAGTCTGAGGACGGGACACCACACGGCGAGAGCTACGCTGGCGTCGGTAAGGCCCAAACTCCATAAGCGCGAAAATGCACGCGACAGCGACGAGCGACGCGACGTAGATCGGCGTCGCGCGATCAGTCGCTAGCGCAGGCAAACCTCATTCACGCGACGGCTTCGGCGAGCGAATTCCACTGTTGCTGGCATGAGGCCGTCTACTCGCACCAGGAAAACCACGTATCGAGCGGTATGAAATTTAAAAATAAGATATATTGTGGTGTAATGAAACGGAAAGTGTTTATTATTGCCTTGCAGCACTTTTTTATATGCACATGCGTAATAAACATTGCGTTATTTCTTGTTGCGCATACGTGACTCGGGCAGGGTCACGTGCACGTACGTAGTCTTCGTCTTTTCCGGTATTTCGCTATTGGCTGCTTGAGCCCAGCACTTCCGGGCGATGAGCGACGGTTTCCAAATCTGGAGAACCGAGCGATTGCGCGAAAACGAGCACGCGACACGTCGCGCGAACGCCCTGTTTCGTCGCTCATAGCGTCGCTCGTCGCTGTCGCGTGCATTTTCGCGCTTATGGAGTTTGGGCTTAAAGTCGGAGATCGCGGGCGACACGACCGTTCAGCACGGAACCCAGCAAGTGGATCCGGGTGGCACGAGTTCCTGTCCTTTCCCCACCTGTCCTTTCATTCTACACTCCCCCTTTCCACAAAAGCGCAGGTGCTTTGCCTCAGCCAGGAGCATTGTTCGTAAGCGGTTCTGTTCATACCGGTTCTGGGAACCGTAAGGGGAGATGAGCGAGACGATCGAGAAACGCGGGCGACGGCCGGAATTGTTGGTTTGGCCGCTTCGGGTAGGTGTGAGGCATTCACTCGCTGGGTTTCGTTACCCCCTTTTAGAACACTGTAGTTTCGTGCCGACCGGTTGTGCCCTCGCGATCTCCAACGACAGTACAGCTCTGGCCAACTGGGCTCGCCCTACGCCATCTCCTGACGCCGATCTCCGACGACAGCGCAGCTCTGGCTGACTGAGCTCAGAAGACTGACCTTCGTCATCTATTCACGTCACGTGATGCCAAATTTAGTATATGTGGAGCTATATAGCGAAGCGGCCGCGAGCACGCTATGAGCGTGGTATGTTGTCATGTTCTTACATGACACGCGTTTCATGATTGTCATGTTTGCACTAGTCATATCCCTTCGTCATTCATTGACGTCACGTAACACCAAATTTGGTATATGTGGAGCTGGCGAAACGGCCTCTAGTGCATCATGAAGGGTCCAATATACACTAACGTAAGGTTGACGCGCGCGCACGCTGGGCACAGCGAGGCTACGTTAGCAAAACGCGACCACTCTATAGTCCGACGCCAAGCGCGACCGTTGCGACCAGCGTCCGTCGGCGCGGCCCGATGGCAACCGGCACGAAATGCGACAGGCTGCATTTGGCGCCAATGCGTTTCCCAGACAGCACTGCGTTATGCCTCTTTTCGAGACGAAGGGACGCCGGACGCGCTGAAACGCACATGCGTCGAAGCAACGCAGCGCGCGCCTGCGAGTATATATGGGAGGACCGGCGCCTGGCGTGGCAACGCTGGCGTGACGTGACGAAACGAACGCGCGCCGGGTCACGTTGAAGTGTATTGGTGCCGTGACTGAGGCTTGTAGTCATGTTCTCACATGACACACATCTCATTATTATATTGCTTGCACGAGTCACATACCTTCGTCATCCATTGACGTCACGTAATACCAAATTTGGCATATGTGAAGCTAGCGAAACAGCCACGAGTTAGTCATGAGTGTGGCATGTAGTCATGTTGTTACATGATAAGCATGTCGTAATAATCATGTTTGGATATGTCATTTACCTATGACGTTCGTTCGCGTCACGTAATACCGAATTTGGTATATGTGAAGCTAGCGAAACGGCCGCCAGCGCATTATGAGCGTGGCATTTAGTCCTGTCGTTACATGACACGCATCTCAAGATTATCATGTTTGCACCAGCCAGATACCTTCGTCCACCATTCACGTACCGTAATACGAAATTTTGTATATGTGACGCTAGCGAAATAGCCGAGAGCGCATCATGAGCGTGGCATGTAGTCATGTTGTTACATGGCACGCATGTCATGATTTTCAAGTTAGGGTCTGTCGCTTGTGTTCGCATTGCAATGATGTCATACCATACCAGTTTTGCAACATGCCATGTGAACGAAGCCACCGCAAGACCATGAAATGTAAATCATGACATACATGTCATGATTTTTATGTTACGACTAGTCAAATATACTCGTCATAAAGGCATGTTATGCCATACCAAGGTTGGTAACGATACGCTCTAAGTCGCCGAAGTTTGTTAAGAAACGCTTCGCATTTAAACAGTGGTTAACGATTTAGAGTGCATAGTGCTCTACTATGGGAAAGCATAGAGCCGTTCCGTTGACCCGACTGAAGACTGGGCGTGAATTTGCGCTCTGTGTATAGAAAGAAGGGTTAACAATTTGGAGCACCTGGTACTCTACTGTGAGAGAGCCTAGAGCCGTCCCGTGTGTATAAGGTTTGAGCTCTTGGGGGGGGGGGGGGGGGCGGTTAGAAAAAGTGGGTAACGATTTAGAGTACCAGGTACTCTACTATGGGAGAGCTTACGCCGTCCCTGGTTTAGAAAAAGTTTATTTACAGCATGTACAGAACACAAAGGCTTCATATCATTCTAGTAACAGGGCACATACACTTCGGCACATCTATATTTCACGACTAACATCACTACGTTACAGTGAAGACATTTTCTCTAATATACATGATTATGTTGGCGCACATGTACACAAAAATTCAATGTTATATCACGATACAAGGGTATAACCATACAATAGATCCAAATGAAATACACAAAGGGAAATTTTATTAACGAGTCACACGTTGCCCTCCACCGAGGGGCTACAACACAAATGGACAATAGGCTCAGGGTCACAAAATAACATGAGAGGCACCGCGACATGGGTTGAAATCACGCAGTAGCAGCAAAGTGCAATTTCCAGGTTACAGCCTTATACACCATTTCAAGGGGTGTTTACAATGCAAGATTAACATGTGCATTCATTAAAAAAAAAATCAAGAAACATGTGATCAAACACACAGTTGCCTACACATGTGTTGAGAAATTGCACAAGCACAGTGTGTATTGTGGCTAAACAAAAAGGACTCTTGCAAAACACAGAAGGTTATACAGTCTCAAGGGATGAAACAAGCACGCGGACAATAAAAACGGAGATACTAGTTTAAAGTAGAAACGTGGGTTAAGAGGTCAACACCATACCGAGCGACAGTTTGGTGGAAAAGGGTTAGAAGGGGGTGATGGGGAGACGCAGCTTGCCTTTTTGTAGTAGGAAGAACCTCGTGTGCCATCGGCGAAGGAATTTTTCCTCGCCACTGGTTTCGAGGTCCTCTGACAGATAATGCCACAACATCAAGCGTATCTTGGCTACCGCGGGGAAGGCTGCCCGTACTGGTTTATGCCTAGCTTCGGCTAGGCAGCGCCGGTTCCAAAGCACGAACAGTGTGCACGCTACCACCAGTTTGGCGAATGCGTCTCTGTTCCTGGCGAGGGCTGGAGGGGGGCGAATGCGAAACTCTCTCGCCACTATCCGCCATACCGGCTTAGCTGCGGGGCACTTGTGCAGGGCGTGTGTAAGGGTTTCGATGGAGGGACAATTGGGACAGCGGGCGGAAGGTGTGATGCCTAGCCTGTGTAGGCGCTGGCGAGTTGGTAGGATGTCCCAATTTTTCCTCCACGTGAAGTCTGCTACCTGCTTGGGCATTCTCCGCCCATCTCTACGCGCATTCCGTTGCCATTTTTGGGACAGCCTGCACTCATCATGCGTCAACTGGTGCCGCGCAATGTCCTCCGCGATGCGAGCGGGTGGGGTTTTGTCGATGTCGCATTCAGAGGCGTCTTTCTCAAGCATCCGCATCGTGTTTGCGGCGCCCTTATAAAAGCTTGAGGGAGCTTCCGCAAGCGGAGTGAGGGGACGCTCCGCATTCAGGAAGGCAGCGTTTGTGCTGCACCAGTAGCGCATGATGTCCGTCTTTACGTATCCGGTTGTTTGGAACAATGCCCTAGCCGTTTTTAATGCCAGCACTTTGCCAGTAGTGGGCGGGTGGGACAATCCGAGGCCACCCTCGTCCGTCGAAAGGTGTAGGAGGGTGCGGCGTATGGGCGCGGGCTTGCCATCCCATAGGAAGGCGCCGATCATTTTCATCAGCCTTGTAGCTGTCCTAGCGGGCATCACGGCGACTCGACTGGCGTAATACGCAAAGGCGCAAATGGTGGTTGTCACTGCCAGGGCTTTTTCGCGCAAAGACATGCCTTTTGGGCTGAGGCGCTCTATTGCCACTTGTGCGCGTTCCAACGCTCGTTGCCAGGTTTTCTCCGCCACACCGCCACCAAAGAAGTAGATGCCCAGTACCTTGACGGTGTCCACTGCGCACAGCTCACCCAGGGCCTCTCGGGGGAAGGCGCCAAAGGCAATGGCCTTGCTTTTCTCCATGTTAAGGAGCGCGCCTGAGGCGTCCGCGTAGGGTGCGAACGTCTCCCAGAAAGCCTGTAAGCTTGCCGGGTCACGGACAAACAACGAAACATCGTCCGCATAGGCGAGCACTTTGATTGTGGCCTCCCCCGTTAGTGGAAAGCCCCTAATGCGGTCGTTGTTCATGATTCTTGTCAATAGCGGCTCGAGCGAGAGTATGAAGAGGGTGGGCCCAAGTGGGCATCCCTGGCGGATGCCTCTCTCGTACGCGAAGTTAGTCGATGGGGCGCCATTTACGACTACGTGGCACGTGAGATCTCTGTACAGTAGGGCGATGCTTTCCACAAAGTGTGCGGGGAAACCGAAACGGCGCAGGACTTCGAGCATGTACTCGTGCCCAACTCGATCGAAGGCCTTCGCTTGGTCGAGCGATATGAAGGCGCCCGACAAAGATTTGGCAGTCAAATATTCGAAGGCATCCCGCGTGACCGTCAAGTTGTCGAAAATTGAGCGGCCCGGCACTGCGCAGGTCTGTTGTGTTGAAACTATGGTCTGTAGCAGTGGTTTCATGCGGTTGTTTAGCAGGGAAGCCACCATCTTGTAGTCAGCATTCAGAAGGGTGACCGGCCGCCACGCCGAAAGCTCCTCCTGTTGGGCGCCCTCCTTGAGGAGGAGGACGATCCTCCCTTCGCCGAAGGATGGTGGTTTCCGGTGATGGGTAACCACCATGTTTACCATGAGCACGAGGACTTTCTCCAGTTCGTTCCAAAAGGTGGAATAGAAGGAAGCTGTGAGTCCGTCTGTGCCAGGAGCGGAGTTCGGTGGCATGTTCTTGATGGTAGTCCTTACTTCATCCGCTGTTGCATCACTGCCCAACATTTCAGCTTCGTCCTGCTCGAGGCGCGCAAGGTTACGACAGAGCTCTTCATACAGAAGCTCCCCGTCTGGGGTGCCGGCGCAGTCTGTGTCTCGAAAGAGGTCTGCAAAGTAGTTCCGGAAGGTCCTGCCAATGTCATCTGGGTCAGTGGCGAAGGAGTTGTCCGGGCGCTGAACCCGCGTGATGTGGACACGGCCGTTCCCGGTCACCCCATTGGGGTCTGCTTCGGCCTGGTCTTTGGGTGGCCTCCGCGCACGTTGTTGAAGTAGCCGGGTATGTTCGGCCTCCAGAGCAGCGAGGTAGCCCCGCGTACAGTCCGTCAGGGTGTCCGCCCCCCTGATGATACGGATCCTGCGTAGGATCTCATTCAGTCTGTCTGTGATCCTGTGCTTCCGGGCTTTTCCCTAGTCCTGGAGAATGGTCTTCCACTCCGCTTTCAATGCTTCCCATGATTCTGGGGTCACTTCTGAGACGTCGTCAACTGAGGCCTGAATGCGCTCTCTGATTCGGTCGACGCTATCCTCGTCGAGGAGCAAAGCCGCGTCAAGCCGCCAGCCATGGTTGCCACTGAGAATTCCGGGGCGGCACCTTATTGTGGTGACAAGTGGAAGGTGGTCGGATCGGTTTGCGAGGGTGGCAGGGAGGGGCAGGACCTCGCATGCCTCCACTGAGGAAAGGAGGAAGTCGGGCAGGTAGGTCCGATCGATATGAGAGGCAGTGAACTGTGAGGAGCGCGTGGGTGCGAAAAGATCGCCATGGACGTGAATCCAGACATCCGTGAGGGATAGGTGCCTTAAGAGCGCCACTAGCTCCTTCGCATGGTATGTGGAAGCTCCGCGGCCCGGCCCCCTGACGTCCCTGTGCGAGTCTATTACGCAATTGAAGTCTCCCAGGAGAATGTGTGGGAGTGGTTCTGAGAGCATCTGGAGTAATTCTTGAAAGAAGTTATTAGTGTACATTCTCGTCACTGGAGCGTAAACATTAACGAAGCGGCACCGCTTCCCATTAACGAATATGTCTAACAGAAGAGTGCGGCCGTTTGCGCCGAATGTGCAAAAAGCTTTCTGCCGGAAGCGGCCCGTAATGAAGATGGCCCCCACCCCACATGCCCTCGCGTTTGTCAGTGAGAAAAAGGCGTCGACCCGGAAGGTTCTCTTGAAGATGGCGACGTCCAGCGGCGATCGAAAATTCGTCTCCTGGAGGAATAGCACATCGATCCCCAGGGACAGGGCAAACGCTAGGACGCTTTCCTGTTTTGCCCTGTCCCGGAAGCCCCTGACGTTCCAGGAAGCTATTTTAAGGTGAGGCATAGCCTAATAAAATGGTAATGGGAAGGAGGAAAAGGGCCCTGTCATGATGACAACAGGGCGCAACAGCTGAGGAGCGCATGCCTCTATGACAGCCGACGCCAAGAGCAGGAGACCCGACCGGCGTGAGCCGCGTCTCTACAGATAACAAAAAGAAGGCAGCCAGAACGACTCTGTGGCGTTGTACCCCAGGAGCAAGCCAAGAAAACACGCCGGGATCACGGGACGCGGCCAGCGTCCGTGCACTCCAGGCGCGAAGGCACGGCAACGCAAAACGAAGAAAAGAAAAAACAGACACGGACGCGTCCGAGGCACCCGAGCAGATCACCCCCCCCCCCCCCCAATGCCGCGCGGCGCCGCTGCCTGCTCGGCTGTCTCGCCGCCATCCGCGGGGGGGTCCCCCTTGGTCACGGCGTTCCCACCCAACCTCGGGGTCTTCGCCTTCGGCGGGGCGTCGCTGTCGCCGCTGCTCACTTCTAGCCCGGTCCGCCGCTGCCTCGCCTCACGAGTGGGGGAACCCTCACGGGAGTTGCGCTGCGGCTCGTCTCCGTGACGGCGACGCGAGCGAGACCTCGGCTCGCGGCCCTTGTCGCGACTTGAGGCCCGTACGCCCGAATCGCGACCATCCCCGTCTCCGCGGCGACGACGCGAGCGCGAGCGAGATCTCCGCTCGCGGCCAGACGCCGGGCGAACCACGGGCGGGTCCGGTCGCCGGCTCTCGCGGGGCACAACCTGCTCGGGGGAAGGGTCTGACGGCGCGTGGTCGTCGTCCTCAGGCAGGGCATAGTGCCCGCGGCTCACAATAGGCCTGTCATCCCTGGCCGGGGCTTGCTGAAGCGCTCCCAAATCCTGGGCCGTGACAGGGGCTAGTACGTTGGCCGGCGCGTCGGAGACGGGGTGGCTCGTCTCCTCTTGCTCAGGAGGCGCCGGGGACGCGGCCTCTAAGGTAGCCAAAGGCGGCCAGTCCTCGGCGCCCGATAGGCTTGCGGGTGTTGAAAGGGACGCCGATCGCGTCGGGCCCGACTCGGTATCTGTTGTGTCTGCGCCAGAGGACGCCGACGCCGAACTAACGGAGGCAGACGCTCCGCGCGTCACCTCCTTGACACCCGAAGACGCCGCACTGCCGCTTGCGCTTGAGTCTGATTCCCCGTCGCGACGCCAAGAGAGAGGGCCCCTTGCGGTCGTGCGGGGCGTGATCTTCGGCGTGAGGACCTGTAGACGCGAAGTGGTCTCACCCGACCTCGGCGAAGGGGCACCAGATGACTGGCTAAGTGCTGCGTTGGTGACTGTCAGCACTGACGAACCGCGCCTGCGGAAACACGCCGGGATCACGAAAACACGCCGGGATCACGGGACGCGGCCAGCGTCCGTGCACTCCAGGCGCGAAGGCACGGCAACGCGCCTGGAGTGCGTCACGGGACGCGCGAGCGCCTGCGGTAACACTCGCGCGTCCCGTGACGGCCCCCGCAACGCGTACACTCGGCTGTGCAGCCCTCTGTGTCGTGGCCGAAGACGCCACAACGCTTGCAAAACGCGGCCGTGCACGCGGTGGCCATGTGCCCGACCTCGCCGCAGCGCGCGCACACACGGCGCATCCCGCGGTACTCAAACATTACTCGGTGGCCCGCGATGGTGATGAAGTTGGGCACCGGTCGACTCATCTCAATTTTTACAACTCGAACGCCGCTAAGCTTGTTAAACCTCGTTGTTACAGGGGCAAAAGAAATGCCCTTAATTTTGCCGTACTGCGCAAGGGCGTTGCCAAGCGTCTCGTCGGACATGTACACAGGGTACCGGTAAACGTTAACAAACGTGACCGGTGGCCCGACGGCCTCAACCGGCACGTGCTGGTCGTTCACGCGGAAACCTTCCGCAACCATTAATTTCGTCGCCTGGCTAGCGTTCCTGGTGCAAACGAGAAACTTGGCACCGCCCATGTGCTGCAACACATAAACACTATCGTCACCGGCAGTCAATTCAACAGCGTCAATCAAATTATCTATGCTTACGTCGCCTTCCGGCGCGGTGAACAAGAAACAGTTCTCCCGGGCTGGGAGCTCCATTGGGGTCGCCATACTGAAGGACGCTGGTCCCAGGAGGGCGAGACTTGTGGAAACTTGTAATGTGCAGACGGGCTGCACTCTAGTAGAGTGTGCGGCTCAGCCGAGGCGAGGACCGCTCAGTAGAGGTAGGCGCCGCGAAGACGGCAGGGGGACTCCGGGGCAGCAGGCGTTGTCCGGGTCCAAGCGGCTGCAGGCATCAGGGGGCACCAGGCGGGAGCCGGGAACCCAGGAGCGGCAGGCGCGCGCGGAACGGAGCAGCGCTGCCACGGGGCGTCTTCTTTCTTCGGTCTTCAGAGGGGCCGGGGGCCGACGTCAGCGTGACGTGACCCCAGGTCTCGCAGGGTGACTCGTAGAAATGAAATATGAAATACAAATGAAATACAATTTGTAACAAAACTAGTTTTATTACGATCACACTCGTTCCGAGTAGCTTACATTGGACATTCATCGTCTCAACCTCAATGGGTGTGCTGGTCATACGCCTAAATGTTTGTCAAATTCCTAGACAATAAAAAAACTATGCCATATTTATTCTCATTTCTTAAATGTAGAACACCAAAAACAAACTACCTTTATTTACAGTAAATCATAAGTCAAAAAGAAGACGAACAGAGCACATGTTGGCCGTGTTAAAAAGGCACTTGCTCGGCGCAGCTTCGTTTTCTCATCCCGCAATACGGCTGAACGAAAACCCGGTACAGCTTCGCTAGTAAAATAAAAGAAAAAAGAGGCAGAATGTCCACGGAGTGAATGATGGAGAGTGGGGCGAAGCATCCATCCGTCCATTCGTTCTTGCTGCCGTCCGTCCATGCGGTCGGATTTGCTTTATTCACATCCATCTCTTTCTTACTCTCCTTCTTTTCCTTTCTTCTTTTCATTTCTATTATTCTCCCTTTATTCTATTAACCTCCCTGCCTTTTCTCAGGCACTGCACCGGGCTCCCGAACGGGTGGCAGAAATTAGGTGCCTTTTCTCATATTATAACCACTTCCACCACCACCATGCGGTCGTCTGGGTGACCGTCCGTGCGTCCATCCGCCCGTCCCTGCATGAATCTGTTCATGCGTCCGCACGTCCATCTGTGCGTCCGTCCCTGCTTTCGTCCATGCATTCGCTCCTGCATCCATCCGTGCCGCCATCAGTGCGTCCGTCCATGCATCTGTCTGTGTGTCCGTTCGTGCATCTATTCAACACTCCAAGTACCACCATCTCGCATCTATTCATCTGCCCCGCCGCGGTGGTCTAGTCGCTAAGGTACTCGGCTGCTGACCCACAGGTCGCGGTTTTGAATCCCGGCTGCGGCGGCTGCATTTCCGATGGAGGCGGAAATTTCGTAGGCCCGTATGCTCAGATTTGGGTGCACATTAAGAAAACCCAGGTGGTGGAAATCTCCGGAGTCCTCCTTTACAGCGTCTCTCATAATCATATGGTGGCTTTGGGACGTTAAGCACTACATATGAATCAATCAATCATCGCATTTTTTCATCGCATATTCCACATATAGAAGTACCGCCATCCAGCGGACATTCCAAGGACTAAACGAGAGGTGGCACACGCACACTTTCTTACGGCTTGCACTTCGTGTCTACTTCCCACCTTTAACCACCTCGAGTTCATGGTATACACTAGTTCACTGTATTCATGGCACTGCGGCCCAACGCTCGCTCAACCTTTCTAAAACCAAGGAGGTTACGCCCAGCTAGTATAACGTAGCAACCCTTTCTTTTCAGATAGTGCTCAATGTACATGCCAAGGGCTGCTAATGGGGAATGAGAGACAGGAGAATTCGGCTTTTAGTTAACGCGCACGCTGCGAATTTTTTATTGTTCAACAACGCACAGGATAAATCTCCCATCGGCACCACCTTGCAGGTCAAAACGTAAGACTGGTTACATAGTACGACTACTACGAGGGACTAACGGGTGCCGCTTTAAGGAGATTCGTCCCTACACACACTCTTCTGTGACGCCACTTGATGTTCAGTGCGCGAATGACCCCAGTTCTCGGGCTGCTGCTGTTGGAGTTGACCCTACGAGCCCTGTTATTTCGGAAAACAGTGGCGAAAATACCACAGACTCTTCTGTTGCGGCCGCTCCGACCATTTCGACATCGCGTCGTACACGTAAAAAATCGCCCACACAAAGGGTGCCTACACCGGCCTGCCGAGACGTGGACAGTGCTGCCAGCATCAAGGATGTGGATCCAAGCTTGCCGGCGGCTCAGTCCCTACCTCCTCAGGACACGTCTTCAGAAGACGGCTTCAGCCTGGGACTGGATAGTAGCATCGGACTGTCTAGCCTTGCTGATTTTGACGTCGATATGGGAGCTACACGTGAAACAAAGCGAGGGCACACTTCCAGGTCGTGCTCCGATGAACGCAGTGATAGCCGTGGTAAATCCCAACGGTCCAAAAAACCTCGACTCTCTTCTGGAGGGTCGAACAGTGCGTTGTAATTTGATTGAGGAAGTGTCCCCTGGGCCCTTTCCAGGACACCGTCTAGAACTATGCGTCCAGGTTAGTCTTTACTTTTTATTATGGCTACTACACTGCATATTATTTCATTGAACGTTCAGGGTTTTCGCAGTCCGGCAAAGCAGGCTGAAGTGATTAGTGTCGCTCGCGCTGCAAATTGTGATGTTTTGTGCCTCCAGGAAACAAATTTCTTCTCGCTATTCGACGTGCTTGCTTTTAAACGAAAGTTCAACCTACATTGTTATTTCTCTTTTGCTACATCTCGTTTTATGGAAGTAGGCATTATTATTTTTAATCGAGCTCTATTACGGGATCATCATGCTTTTTACGATGGCGTGGGCAGGGTTTTGGCTTTAGACTGTAGCTACTTTTTTTTTCAGATTAAGGATACTGTGTGTGTATGGGCCAGCGCAAGCTGGACAGTCTAATGACTTTTTTAGAGACCTGGATGTGTTTTTTCTTGACGGTCGTGATGTCATTCCGATTGGCGACTTCAACTGCGTTCTAAATACACGAACCGATGTACAGGGTCCTGGCTGGGGCCGGTCTGCTTGGAATTCACGCGAGCTGCGTCGCCTTGTCCACCACTTTTCATTACTAGACGCGCACAATGTAGTGCACGGAAATACCTTTGTTTGGACATGGCGACGTGGACGATCTTCCAGCAGGCTCGACCGGGCTTATATCCCACGAGCGTTAGAGGCGTGTGTCTCCGATTTATGCGTTCCGTCCTTCCCACCTTCTCCTGTGTACGTATCTGATCGTCGGCCTATTGTCTTGAAGCTCGAAGTTCCATTTTATTTTTCGGAAAAGCCATGGCGTCTTGATGTTTGCGTCTTGCAGGACGCGCGCTCAAGATCAGATTTGTCACGCGCAATACGTGTGTCGCTCACGGCGTCTGGTCCTGAAGATTGGGATGCGCTTAAAACACAGTGGCGCCTGCGCTGCGCAGTAGAGGGGCGTTCGCTTCGTCGACGCATTTCTGAAGAGCTTGCTGATACTGCGATGAAGTTGCGCATTGCTTTGCGCGCCGAGACGCCTTCTCCTCTGATGCGAGCGTGGCAGCGTGAACTGCGTGAACGCTTTCAACGCTTGACTGCTGCTTCGTCCCTGGCGGCAGCAGCATGGCGCTGTAGACACAACCCATGTGCACATCCCGAGGTGCTGCGCTACGCGAGACATTCGTTTTTTGGGCAATCAGAGCCATCTGTCTCTATGACAGCACAAATACCACCTGCGCAGCGGCTTCCTTACGCGTGATCGATCTGTTTTCTTGGCGCATTTTGAAGCAATGTCGTGTTCGGCCATGCGGACTAACTGTGATGAAACACCGCCAATGCTTAGAAATTCGCCCCGTATTCCTCAAGAAGCTGCGGATTTCCTGCACATCCCTTCGTCGGCTGAAGAGGTAAAGGCAGCACTGAAATCTATGAAACGTGGAACGGCCCCAGGGCCAGACGGTTTTCCTGTTGAGCTTTACTTGACATTTTGGGATGAGATTGGTGCTACCTTTACCGCGGTAATCCGGCGATGCTACGAGGACGGTGTCTTTCCATCAAGTTCTCGAGATGGACGCATTGTGCTTATTCCAAAGGGTGATGCTTCCTCTGTTAAGCCTGAAGATTGGAGACCTATCACGCTCCTCAACGTTGACTATAAGATATTCGCGGCGGTAGCCGTTCAACGTTTGAGGGGTCTGTTGAACACCCTGGTAGGTCATCACCAGACTTCATCAGTGCTTGGACGAGAAATACACAGCTTGTCTTATACCACACGGGATATCATAGCCTATACTCTCTCCTTCCTCTCTCTCTCTCTCTCTTTATATATATATATATATATATATATATATATATATATATATATATATATATATATATATATATATATATATATATATATATATATATATATGCCTTTAATCGTATCCTTTTATACCCTCCTTTCCCCCATCCCTCGTGAGCTACTGTTGAGGTGTTGCACTCTGATGCAGACAGTTACGGGGCTCACTTTTATCTTCTTTTCCCTTTTAGAACCACATAAGAAGGTAGGTGTGACATCACCAAACATCACCTCCTGTAATTCACGGCGCGGTCGCTAGACCCGGCAGTTTGTAAGAAACGCATTAAAATCGTTATTTTTCCTGAAGTTTCTGACTGGAATGAAGGTTGCCTATCAATTTCGGGGCCCAATCTTTCAATTTGGTTGAACATCTTGACGCCAAAATTTTTGTGCAGTATCTTTTTAAAGAGCGGGCCTGTTACGGCTTCAACTTTCTTACTACAATGGGCGGGCGAAGTACATGATGTTTCACCTCATGTAAAGTCGTTTGCGCCTCGTGGCACGCACGTGCCTCGCGGTTAAGCCGCATTTAGGGTTAACAACCATCGATCGGTGAGTGGCGCTGTAATCGCGTGCGAGTTCATCATCAACATCACCATTAGCATTGACGCCTGACAGCGAGGCTGGATGGCGGCACATGAAACTTGAACAGCCTTCTCTTACAATGCACTTCCCTGGCGGCTGGAGCGAGCGGTCGGCTCCAGCGGCGACTCCATGGGGACGGCGCAACGGGTCCTTTCCTGTGGGCCCCTCGTCGCGAGTCGAGCGTTGGCGACACCGCATTCGCGTTACCTTATGTTTGTTCTTATGTTTGATCGAGTGTCCTGGGATATTGTAAAAGGTTGCTCAGCGTGTTGATCACTAATGATGCATTCCTTCGGCTGAAAATATCGTCGATGTAAAAGCAGTTCAATAAATGTTAGGTTTGGTTCGACCACGTCTAGTGTCTCCGTTCGTTTCAAGAGCGGTGTTCTCCTTCAGAAACCCCACAATTCCCAGCACTGTGCACATAGGCATGAGCAAGAGGGGGGGGGCACCCCCTAGTCACCTGAGAGGGGGGAGGGCACTGCAATGCATCCTCCCTATTGGGGAAGCCTGCGCACGCCTATATGACTGCACTTCCCGTCTTTACTTCCGGAAACTCCAAAAGAAGGCGACTATGGGAAGCATCCCATCGCTTCATTTGAATTTGTCCAACAATTCGGAAGAAATAGGATGCCGTCTTTAGGACTCGACAAACGAACCTCGATCCCTATACCTCTATTTCGCCAAATCTCCTGTTGGCTGGTTTGTGTGACCTCTAATCTGGCCGTCACGCATAATACAGCGACGCGCTGTATGCGATTAGGAGGCGCAAAAAAACGTGGCGGTGCGTGATCGCGCAGAAACTAGAATGAATCAGCCACGCGATTATAATAACGAGATGAAACACAGTGTGATGATGGTTTGACGCTTCGGAACAGCACGCGGGTTTTCTGCTCACCGAGCTCGACTTCTGGTGCAGGTGCATTGGACAAGGAAGCCGTACATGGTTCCGAAACGTCAGGTCATTATCCGACTGGGTCAGTGATCGAGTTTCATTTCATCCAATGCCTGACCAGACAAACTTTCGTCAAACCCTTGACTGCTTATTATTATATTTGCACTACCTCGAAAAACCTCTGCGCTTGCACTAGCTTCTCCAAGTTTAGTTAATACGCACCCGCCGAAACCTCCATCAATACCCATAAAATCATTTAGGTGTTTTAATGGCCATCGGCTGGATTTTCTCTTTGGGGTGTGCAAACCGAGGAGGTAGTATGACCTCCTTGGTGCAAACCTGTGTTGCATCGCGGCTGGGGCAAAGCGCTGGTGTAGCTCGGGTGTGGGCAAGTGCCCCTTTCGCGCCCTCCTGCTGACGCCTATATGGGTGTTCCTAACATCACCACCAAACACGAAGTTCGAAGCGCGCACCTCTTAAATGTGGCGATACAAAAATGAAAAGCTACAGCGGAACGCACTTCGATAGATCCGCACTAGTGGTAAATACAGGGACCGCACGCTACAGATTAGCTTGCAAACCATCTGCGCTGGCGATATTTGATTAAAGAAAAAAGAGGCGGTGTTTTTCATGTAATGTAGAAATGTCGAAGTCTGTTGCTGCTAGTCCTGCAATTCAAGGACAAATGAGCCGCTTCTTTTGAAACGGGCACGATACAACGCAAAATACGGTGCTCGTCATTGCCGCTTCATTGAGATTTTCCAAGAAGCCGTGCTGTTTGTTTAGAAATGTTCCGACAATTCAACCCGTTGCGACTTCTGGCACAGCATCAGCGACAAGGTGAAGGTCAACGTTACGAGTGGTGAAGGTAGCAACGGACGGCGCGCAGCCGGTGTCGATCACGGAGGCCATGGGCTCAAGGTTGGTGTTCTGTGCCTCCACCGCCAGAGGCACTGGCTACCATCCAAGTTGCTGCGCGTTCACGCCGAGTAGAGTACGTCCACGTGTAGGCTTGTGGTGAAACACGCTGGTCCCATTCCACGGCGTCCAGTCTAAGAGCGTAACTTGCTTGTTTAAAAATAAAATTGTACACCACCCAACGTTCCCTCTCTCACGTAGAAAAAAAGACAACGAAGTTTTTTTTCATTCTTTTTATTACTCTCATTATCAAATGCACTTTCAATTTTTTCTGTGAAGGAGAAAAGAGGAACAGACATCGTTCAACAACACAGATAAATCCACGAACAAACCGAACTGGCAGATACAATTAACGCAGTGAAAAAAAAAAAATGAAGATGGGGTGGCGAAAGAAACTGATGGCGAGAAACACGTAGGTACCGACCCGGCAAGGAGGTTAGTAGTAACTCGAGAAAAAGTACACCTCAAGGTATAACAGACCACCAGAAAAAGACTGCTCTCTAAGCCACTCGCAGAGGCACACTTACCGATACACACATAGTATATAGATATACTCGAAATGTGTCGCACATAGATCTATCATATAGGCAGTGCCCCCAAGAGAGAGCGTTTCTCGACTCCTCTCGCAAAGCGGTCGCGACGGAAAACCGCCAAAAGAGCAAAAAAAAAAAAAAATGACGTCGTCCGCTACCACGCGTTTCTGCTGCGCAGACAGACGATCGGCACTGTGTTGCGCAGACGACAATGCGCAGTAGTCCACGCGGCTGCACAAACATGGCGCCGCGGCCTATCCTCTTCCATATTAGGAAACTGTATGCCCTCTCCCACCACCCCGGTGCCGCAGCTAAAGGAAAAAAACAAAAATGTCGGCCGACACCACCGAGTACGGCGTTCGCTTGCGTCGCAAATGTATAAACTACTACCTATCACAGATGGGCATTCTTCGGTGACTTCACACACGACGTACGATGTGCAAGAGGGGTAGGTAGTCTAGCAGACCGATTGCGAGGTGGATTTTACAGCTTGAAACGCAAAAGGCGGATACTGCAAGTGCCAAGCAGCGTCATTGGGCATCACATCATACAGCACAGTCCCCATTCCAACTTGTAATTCAACTTGAACCATTTCGATGTAGGCCTAAGCAGCAGATGTGATACGCCTTTCAGACAAATCAAGCAGCTGTCAAAAACTATACTCGTTACTTGTGAGGGAGCAGAAAATGAAAGATACATTTCAAAAGTTTTTTCAGTTTACTCTGCCACGTAAATGTCAAGCTGGTACGACTGAGATGCTCGTAGTTGTCACTAAGAAACTGCCCGTCAGTTCGATACAGCTCAAGCTCAACAAACCCGAGAGACACACAATAGCTCTAACTCGCAAGCTAAGATGACGTCAACGGTGTATTCCCAACCTTCAAGATTAAACAACGTCGAATTATAGCTTTCCGGGACATTGCCGGAAACTTGAGATTCCACCGAGCTGACGGAAGTACGGGAGGTGTTGCAACACCATGTTGTGTATTTGAATAGTGGTGTCAAAATTTAGCAACTGTAACGGTGTGCAGATAACCAAGAGCTGATGAATAAACATCGTTACGCAACCATTACCATCACACTGTGGCACGTCCGTCCCATGTCGTAGGAAAGGATTAAAGTTTCCGAGAGCTTGCAACACTTTGTTTTCTTAGCTCTAGCTAGGACTAACACTTAGAAGCCTGTGAGAATGACCATTACACATTCCTTCTAAAGCAAGCCCTGTCAATTTTCTCATTTCATTTTAAATGCAAAGCTGAAAGTAGAACTCCTGAAGACGTGCAAGCGAAAAGGCTTTCCCAAGTACAAGCAAAGCCTTGACCAAATATTCTGCATCTGGTTCGAAAGACAGCATTGCATCAGACTGAAGGAAAATGCAGTGTTCTTTTTGTGGGCACCCTCACAGCCGTACACCATGGAGGGGTGTGCATTTGCCCCACTACACAGGCACATGAATTTATGCTTGGCCCACCATCTTGAAAGTGCCATAGGAAACAACAGCAAAAAAAAAAAAAAAGTCACCACAATGCTAACACACAGCGAGCAAGCGACACTGCAGAAGGATAGAACACAACTGTTGCACCAGACACACCACACAAGCGCTAACCAAGATTAAAAAGGCTACCCACTAGCAAGCTTTGCGACGTCGAAAGTTTTTGACGAGCAGGTTTACGACCAAGCTGCACACGCAAGGACTCGCAAACCCAATGCAGTCGTCGGCACACAGCTTGAAATAATCCCTCTCCAAAATGAGGGATGCCGAGCTTGACGAGCAAAGAGCTTTTTTGGCAATTTACGGCAAGAACTACCTAGTACCCAAGACGACTTGCGCCGGAGCTGCTTAACTGCTGCGCAAGCGTCGTTCCACACGTCTCAGAACGCTTAGTCTCCACAGTGCGCCAACAGAACACAAAACTGGTGGAGCGGCATTCCGGTTCGGCACCACGACTTTCCAGAGGAGTGCCAGAATTCCACAGTGACCAAAGCTCCTTAATATAAGCACGTCGTAGGTGTTGAAATGCAAGGAGACGATCTGTTTCTTTCTTCGTCACATCTACACACACAGGCCAAAATGCAGAGTGGACCCTCGTGTCAGACACAGCTCAGAAGACTTCAGACTCCTGCAACTCACCCTTGTGTAGACAGATAATAAAATGATGAAACATTAGTTTAGGTATTTCACGTCGCACAGGTCGCAAACGTTTTCGCGCTTCCTCTGACGAAGTCGCAGGTAATAAACTGACTTTTGGATCCAAGACTGCCTTGTCATCCCTGTTATGTCCACCCTGCACAATTCTTAAAACTTTTTGATAACTGTTCAACTTAGATATATCGTGCAATGATATAGCAAACTATTGAACTGAACATAACAAATTCAATTGAAATCACCCCTTTCCAATTGCCCACATAATAGGTGCATTGATGCGTTAACTTCGCACTAAAAGAGACTTTCTTGTAAGGTTCACCAGTATCCTTAAGGAAGAAAAGGTGCGCTGCTTAAAGAGGCCCTGAAACACTTTTTCGAGTAACCACAGAATGAATTCACTGAAAAAGCTTATTGCCACATGAATTCAACGCCGCAAAAATTTTAAGAATCCGTCCAGTGCGAGTGCAGTTACATAGGTTTGTCGCATGCTGCAATTGCATTCTCTCTTCTCTCGTCCCGACGGAAGCGCTGGAAGCTAAGCAGGGAGAGATGGCAGGGTCACAGAAAAACGTCACACTTTCCTCGTGATCTTGAGCACTTTTTTTTTCTTCAAATGCGCTGCTTTTTAGTGTGATCGCGCGCACACGCGTAGACAAGTCGCGGCCTCCGGCAGCGATCTCTGTAACGAGCGAGCGCACCATGTTCAAATCAGCCAATGGCTGATACGCCCGGAATAGACGGGCTTAATATGTGTGATTTTTGGGCATATTTCAGATTTGTCGAGAGAGGAGAGCAATTTTTAGCTGACTTTGATAATTTATTGTGAATTTCAGGCCACATGCTGTGCTATAATATTTGACTCGCATGTTGTCGGGAATTTCTACTACCGATCGGCAGCATTTTCTGACCATGCTCAAAAAGCGTTGCAGGGCCCCTTTAACACATGTGGGCAGGTGAATCTCTTAAAAATAAATAGGCGGGTCTGAACCTTTACGGACACGTTATATTCTCAAAAGCACTGTGCAGATGAAGTACACACACACATGCCAATGTAAAGACACATGCAGCACATAATGAAATGAGCAATTCTACAGGCTGTAGAAATGTGCAGAAAACAAGTGTATATATTAAGGTCCTTGTGCAATAAAAAAAAGGTAAATACCGTGGGGGGTGTGTGAAAGAACCTGAAGTTGCTCACATAAACAGCTTCATGACTAACGCAATGTGTGCACCTCCATATACTTTATTTTATGTATATATATATATATATATTTATGTCTATTTATATATGTACTTATGTATAGATAGGCATTGTCTCAGTTGCATAAATGCAGGGAGGAAAAAAAAAGAAGGTCTGGATTAGCGCATGTTGCATACAGCAGCCAATCTCGGACAAAAGCGAAAAAAAAAAGTGACATTGTATAAAAAATTAGTCGGGTGCTTCTTTGTACAACGTAGAGCAAAAAATAAGGCATATGGTGACGTTCAAAATAAAACAGGCAGGCGAGTTAATTCTAGCAGCAAAAGTTCACTTAATTAGCTAGACGAGTTCATTTGCACAACTGCCATGATTCCATCCCGTTTGTAGCAGCCGACGGCCAAGTGGCATGGCCTGGAACTGCAGCGCACGACGACTAAGCTTTAAGAAATGGAGGACGCACGCAAGTCTCGGAATCGTAAGAAAGCATACGCATGCAGCAGATTCACAGTGGCATAAAAAAAAATTTCAAGAGAAATTATAGACAAGTTCCGGCACGAACAACCCGTCTCTCCCCGCACACACCAAAACTTCTGGCATGGAAGCTCGAGGGCACCAGTGTACTGCTAACATTACCCATGCCTCTTTGAATGGCTCCCGATGGTGTGGGCGTACATTGATTCAATGTCACTTTTGTTTTCTTTCTTTTTTTTTTTTCACAGGCTGTATGTTACAGCAAGTGGGACATAGTTCAACTGGAGACATGACCTCCACACGATGTCCCCAAGCACTTCACGACAATTGCATCGATGTCCAAAACACTCACGACCGAGAAAAAGAAATGTCTCTAGGGGACAGCCTCGGCAACACAGCAGTTGACAGTGGGAACAATGACAGTGGTATGCTTTTTCTAAAGGATGATGATAGATGCTGGTTTTGTCCTGGTTTGATCACGATTGGTCCACATTCCAATATTTCTTTTGCAGGGCGTGTTCCCAACATCCGAACATTCACACATTTCTTTTCCGTATATCAATTGTCACATTCTTTTTCGTAAACCAGAAGCAAGGAAGTATGGAATATGCAGTGAAGACTGAATAGCGGTCTGGTGGCTAGCCGAAGCCTCCGTCCAGGTATCTGAATAGCAAAGACATTCTTTGCTTTCGTCATTACGAAATGCTTCCCGTATGTCTTCTGCACAAGACTCTTTCAGTGCTCCAATCTTGCACTGAAATGAATGAGCTTGCAGCTTTTCTGCACATTTAAACAAAATGCTGCAGGGCTTAAACAAAGAAACTGCACTTTTCAAGAAACAAGCAAACAACTTTGGGATTAAGTCACTGCGAGCACACACCTAATGAAAATGCACCAAAACACGAACTTGTGTTGAGTGTGTCCAATATTTTTACATATACAGCCGCAATTTCCCGGAGAATTCCAGAGAAAAAGTGGCAAAAAGAAAGAGGCCATCAATTTGTAAAAATTAACGTGACCTGACACAGCAGGTGCCAAATTACCAACTGCCGAAGCTATTCTTCACAAAACTACAATAGTTGATACTCAGGGTCGGAAAAACTGAATTACCAATATTGCATGGAACAAAAATGCACCTGGAGCTTTCAATCAGGTGTTTCATTTGGTTATTTTGAATCTTCTGGCAGTTGTCGTTCAAGGCCTCAAAGCTTTGACCTCCTGCAAAAAGAACCTCAGAAATTTTGACGAAAGCTTACTGCTTCCGCAGAAAACATGCTAATGAACAAACCTAATCAACAAGTGTACAAGAAGACGAGGATTACTGCATAGGAACAGCATACCTATCAAAAGCAGCATTTTGTTTTGAACAGCTGTGGCAGATTGCGTCTCTGGAGTTGTGTCACCGAACTGAGCACACAGATCTAAAACAGTAGCTGGCTGCAATGCCCTGCAAGTGTCTTCCTAATTTCCGGTCATGCATAGTTATTGCATGTACCTCAACAAGTGTCAATAACCTGAGCCACGACCAGCTGTCTCCATCACTCATGGCTTTGCATAAGGATACCGCTGCATCATTGAAACGAATTCGCGTTGACGGATATCGTGCTACAAACAAGCCGTGGCATGTTGCAAGCGCCTGCTCATTGATGAACAGTCTTTCTCGATGGCACGCTTATCTCAGTTCTGCCCCTTTGAGGAAAACATGTGCCGAGTGGGAGTGTGAAACGTTTTTCTTCGGTAATGAGAACACAGAACTGTACGATGACATTCATTTGTATTGCCCGGCCCCGGATAAACAATCGAAACCCAATGGGAATGGCGCCGACGGACAAACGAGGGATAACAGAAAACAAGAGTAAAAAAACAGGAGGAACGTGGGATGTGCCGTGGGCCACACTGCCACGCAGGAATGAGTCATCCGTTGTCTAAAGCTGTCCTCTGAGAAGAAACGGGGAAGGGGTGGGGTGAACATCCGGGCACGACTTTTTTCAGGATGGGTTCTTGAGGATGCGCTTCTGACGAAAGTCGTACACGCGCCTGCAGAAGAACACCATCTGCGGGTCCATACGACCCGGGGGCAGCCTGTCATGCCGAGGGTAGCCGCTTTCTTGGTCTGGCACGACTGGTGCCGGTTGCCGGACGCCTTCTTCGAGCATCTTTGCTTTTGCTCGATACCTGCGAAGGGAAGGAAATGATGCAACTTCACGACATTGTCTTACCAGATCTGTAAGAGTTTGCTGTGAGAAAATGTAGTATGGCCAAGCTTGGATGAAACCTACATAGAACCTACATACTCTCTACTCTCATTAAACGGAACATGAACTTGAATTTGCTGCTGCGTAGGCTAGGACAGTGAAGAAAGCAAAACCAGCAAGGGGGAGGGGGTGGTGGTTTAGTTGGTGCTAAGTGTCAGCAAGCATTGCCCTGATAGACTTTTTCCATATCTCCTATATGGGTAGCGCCAGGATACTTATCTTCGAAATGAATAAATCTGGGTGCCAATTTTGAGTTCTCTTTCACAGTGATGTATCAAGACATAGGAATTCGCAGAAGGTGAATCTTTAGAAAAAATGCCTGTATAGCTCATAAACATAGTCCAATGAATGAAGCTAAAAAAAAAAAAAAAACGTGAGTTAAAAATGATCTCTTAAATTTCTGACACTAACTGAAGTCGCTGCAAACATGAATATCCGCACAACAGCTGAACCTCTGCCTAAGAGACATTTAGCGGGAAGCATTTCTTGTTGCACATACAAGGTGTCTCTTCTAAGCAGAGTACTACGTATGAGTTTTCTAATCAACACCCATTTCAAAGCTGGCACACTTGCATCTTATACCCATTTGTCTCTAACGTCTTTACTCTAATAATGGGGTTTAATTGCATAGCCAAAACAAAATTTTATTGCAATAGCAATTACATCGACAGTCTCGGCTGGATTTTGCCATCTCCGCCGTCATTCACGTATATATATATATATATATATATTGTTACGTGAGTAACGAGACAAAGTATTGCGAATATATTCGAAAAATATATTTGCAAGAGCGGTTGCAGCACTGGCCAGTCTGGCTCCGAGCTCGAGCAGCCAGCGAGCCTCATCTTCCTCGTCGGGCGCACACGCGCGTTCGCACTATGGTTTGTGGCAGCCTACAGGTAGCATAACCCCCGTCGGCAAAGGCGCCGTCTCGGCGCATCTAGATGTCAAGATCATTGGGCGAGTGGTACTGCTTCAGGCGTGCGACGTGTACGATGTCGGTGGCCCTAGGGGTGGATGAAGACGGCGAGGCAGCAGGAGTGATTTCATAAGTGACGGGAGTCACCTCACGAAGCACTCTGTAGGGCCCTGTGTACCGAGAGAGCAGCTTGTCAGACAGGCCAACGTGCCTGGTCGGAGACCACAGCAGAACCAACGAACCGGGCGAAAAGTGCACATCGCGGTGTCGTTGGTCGTACCGACGCCGTTGGTTTGCTTGGGAGGTCAGAAGGCGAGCACGAGCGGTTTCGCGTGCGTGGGCGGCCCGGCTGATGGCGTCCAGAGCATATTGTGAAGTTGGAGCTGCTGGTAACGGAATCGTCGTATCGAGGGGTAATGTGGGTTCGCGGCCGAACAGCAAGAAAAAAGGGGAGTAACCAGCCGTGTCGTGGCGCGAAGAATTGTAGGCAAATGTCACGTATGGTAAAGCGATGTCCCAGTCAGAGTGATCTGAGGAAACGTACTTTGCAAGCATGTCAGTTAGGGTTCGGTTCAGGCGTTCTGTGAGGCCATTTGTTTGCGGATGGTACGACGTAGTGAGCTTGTGGCGTGTTGCACAAGAGCGTAGGATGTCCGCTATGACTTTCGATAGAAATGTGCGGCCTCGGTCCGTAAGCAGCTGGCGTGGAGCACCATGTTGCAAGATCACGTCGTGTAGAAGAAAATCGGCGACGTCAGTGGCGCAACTTGTTGGAAGGGCGCGTGTCATTGCGTAGCGTGTGGCGTAGTCTGTGGCCACAGCTATCCACCTGTTGCCAGCAGAAGACAGAGGAAAAGGGCCGAGTAAGTCCAAGCCGACGCGAAAGAAAGGTTCCGTAGAAATATCGAGTGGTTGAAGGCGCCCAGCCGGAAGCGTCGATGGTGTTTTGCGGCGCTGACATTCCTCACACGCCGCGACGTATCTTCTGACGGACCGTGCCAGACCTGGCCAATAGAAGCGACGGCGAATCCGGTCGTATGTGCGGGACACACCCAGGTGACCGGCAGTAGGAACGTCATGAAGTTCGTGGAGTACAGCCAAGCGGAGGTGTTTGGGTATGGCAAGCAGCAGAGATGGGCCGTCTGGATGGAAGTTATGCCGGTATAATGTGCCATTCTGGAGTACGAACGAGCGATAGGATCGGTTCGATGGGGAGGAGTCGAGGCGCTCAATGATAGCTCGTAGGGCTGCATCACGGCGTTGCTCGTCGGCTATGTGGTTCAGTTGAGAAACGGAGCACACGCAGGCGTCGTTGTCAGGTATGGTGGCCGATGGGTCAACTGGATAGCGAGAAAGGCAATCGGCGTCCTGGTGCAGGCGTCCAGACTTGTATATCACAGAAAAGGTGTATTCTTGCAGTCGCAGAGCCCAGCGACCAAGTCGACCTGTAGGATCTCTTAAGGATGAAAGCCAGCAGAGCGCGTGGTGGTCGGTGACGACGGAAAAGTGAGTGCCATATAAATATGGACGGAATTTTGAGACCGCCCAGACAAGAGCAAGGCATTCTCGCTCCGTGATCGAATAGTTACGCTCTGCAGGTGTAAGGAGGCGGCTAGCATACGCGATAACGCGGTCGTGTCCCTGTTGGCATTGGGCGAGAACGGCTCCGATACTGTGACCACTGGCATCAGTTCGGACCTCAGTTCGGGCAGATGGGTCAAAGTGGGCGAGGATAGGGGGCGTCGTCAAAAGTGTTATGAGGTGAGAGAAGGCGGCAGCTTGAGTGGACCCCCACGAAAATGGAACGCCTTTCTTCAAAAGATCGGTAAGTGGTTGGGCGATTGCCGCAAAATCTTTCACGAACCGCCTAAAGTAGGAGCAAAGTCCCACAAAGCTCCGGACATCTTTGGCGGATTGGGGTACTGGGAAACTCGTGACGGCACGAATTTTCTCAGGGTCCGGTCTCACACCAGAAGCATCGACAAGGTGGCCCAGCACGGTAATCTGTCGGCGGCCGAAGTGACACTTCGAGGAGTTCAACTGGAGGCCAGCTTTGCGGAAGACGTCGAGAATGGCCGACAGACGCTCAAGGTGGGTCTCAAACGTAGGTGCAAATACGAGGACGTCGTCTAGGTAACACAGGCATGTTGACCATTTGAACCCGTGTAGCAGAGAGTCCATCATACGTTCGAACGTGGCGGGGGCATTGCATAGACCGAAGGGCATAACCTTGAATTGGTATAGGCCATCTGGAGTGATGAAGGCGGTCTTTTCTTGGTCTTTCTCGTCTACGGCAATCTGCCAATAACCAGAACGAAGGTCGATGGATGAAAAGTAGCGTGCGCCGTGGAGACAATCGAGGGCGTCATCAATACGTGGTAAAGGATACACGTCCTTTTTGGTGATTCGATTTAGATGCCGGTAATCGATGCAAAAACGCCATGTGTTGTCCTTCTTTTTAACCAGGACGACGGGTGACGCCCATGGGCTTGATGAGGGCTCAATAATGCCTTTAGTTAACATCTTATTCACTTCAGCTTGAATAATCTGGCGCTCCGACGCGGACACGCGATACGGTCGACGGTGAATGGGAGCAGCATCACCGGTGTTGATGCGGTGCTTTACAAGAGAAGTTTGGCCGAGTGGGCGGTCGTCAAGGTCGAAGATGTCACGGTAGGAAGCTAGAAGGCGTGCGAGAGCGGCTGATTGCGCTGGGGGAAGGTCAGGGTCGATCATGGGACGTATTGACATGTCGAGGCATGTGGCATCGAGTGGGCGACAAGGAAAATTGGGGCATGCGTCGGCTGCGAAAGTGGTGACGTGATCATCGGCTAAGGACCGCAACGTGGCAATTAGGATGCCTTCAGGGAGGACTTGCTTTGTGAAGCCGAAATTTATGACGGGTAGACGGGTCCGGTTGGAGGCTACAGTTACGATGCAGTGAGGGACGGTGACGTCACGTGCCAATAGGACATCAGGAATCGGCGTGACGATGTAATTCCCATCCAATACGGGTGAGGTCGTGGCAAATTCGGTGAATGTGAGGGCTTTAGGCGGTAAGCGGAGGAAGTCTGTGGCAGAAAGGCCGTGTTGAGGTTCAGGGTGAATATCCGGCTGAAGAGGAAGGTCTAAGCAAAGAGTACCAGCGGAACAGTCGATGAGAGCAGAATGGGTCGACAGGAAGTCCATCCCTAAGATGAGGTCATGAGGACAGTTCTGGAGCACCGTGAATAGAACAGGGATGTAACGGTCGGCGATGCGTATGCGAGCCGTACACATGCCAATGACAGGAACAGTGCCGCCATCAGCCACACGTACAGCTTCGGTAGCGGGGGGCGTGAGTACTTTTCTTAAGCGGCGACAAAGATGAACGCTGATTATGGACACATGAGCGCCAGTATCGACTAGTGCCGACAGAGAAATACCGTCCACGTGTACATCGACAAGATTTTTGTTCGTATGAAGCGTCAATGGAGGGTTTGGTTCAGACAGGGATGATGCAGCACTACCTCCAGGGGCTGCACTGTCTAGTTTTCCGTCGGGTACGATGAAAAGTTAGGCGGCGAGTGATGGCGGCGTGGCTGGGGCGACGGGGAACGACGGCGTTGAGGGGACGGAGAACGAGCAGGAAGGCGGCTGTTAGACGTGTCGAAAGCAGGGGCGGTACGGCTGGACGAATACCGGCGAAGATCTTCATATGGGCTATAAGGTGCGAAAAACTGGCTCCTATGTGGCGGCGTCCAGGAGGCACGGCAGTAGCGGGAGACATGTCCAACGCGGTGGCACCGGAAGCAGATCGGTTTGTCGTCAGGAGTTCGCCATTCCGCCGGGTTGCGAGATCGTGGAGCAACAAATGGGTCACGTCGAGGTGCATTAGTGGGAATTGGTCTGGAGGAGGGGCAAGAGATGGGGCAAGCATCAGGGAACCCGCGGTTGGCGAATTCTTGTCGTACGACCGCCTGAATAACGGAGATCGCGGGGGTTGTCGGTATCGTATGTTCGAAAGAAGTGGGCTGAAGCGGCGCTGGACTTGCTGCTTCAAGTTCCCGTCGAACGATACGCGTTACACTCTGCTCAAAGGGCGGTGTGACGGTAGAATCGGAGCAGGTGGACGTAGCCGCCGTGTTTGGCAACCGAGAAAAAGGAGGGCGCACCCGACGGCTTTTTGCTGTTTCGAAACGGCGGCATTCTTGAATTACACGGTCGATGGTCGAGACGTTAGTGTACACCAGCAAATTGAAGGCGTCGTCCGCGATCCCCTTCAAAACGTGTCCAACCTTTTCAGCCTCAGACATCGCCTCGTCCACTTTTCGGCAAAGAGCGAGAACTTCTTGGATGTATGACACATACGATTCAGTTGGCGACTGGACACGGGTAGCCAGCTCCTGTCGTGCAGCTGCGTGGCGACCGGTCGGGTCCCCAAAGATGTCACGTAGCTTCTCCTTGAACGTGTCCCAGCTGGTGAGTTCGGACTCATTTGTCTCGTACCAGACACGCGGGGTTCCGTCCAAGTAGAAGAGAACATTAGCGAGCATCATGGTAGGGTCCCAACGGTGAGTTTGACTGACCCGTTCATAAAGGCGAAGCCATTTGTCGACGTCGAGGCCAGGTTGCGCAGAAAATGTCCCGGGATCACGTGGTGTTTGGACGGCGACAAAGGTTGTCGGAGAAGCCGCAGATGATGAAGCGGACGCGTTGTCACTGGAAGCCATGGCGGAACGCTGGAGGATGCGGCCACTGCGGAGCTGCATGGTGAGGACGGGGATCGTTCCACCTCCACCAAATATGTTACGTGAGTAACGAGACAAAGTATTGCGAATATATTCGAAAAATATATTTGCAAGAGCGGTTGCAGCACTGGCCAGTCTGGCTCCGAGCTCGAGCAGCCAGCGAGCCTCATCTTCCTCGTCGGGCGCACACGCGCGTTCGCACTATGGTTTGTGGCAGCCTACAGGTAGCAATATATATATATATATATATATATATATATATATATATATATATATATATATATATATATATATATATATATATATATATATATATATATATATATATATATATATAGGGGGAAGGATGTTCTGGCCTTTTTTTTTTTTTGCAGAGCAAATGTCACCTTTCCAGCCGAGACCATCTGCGCGTGCTTATCTTGTGAGGGAACAAGGGGGAGGGGGAGTTTGTGGTTGCCGTACTATCGCAACAATGATCAATGCGTGCCTCGTGCCCCCACAGCAGGCAGAAGCTTTTGCAGTTTTCGCTCTCAACACGACAAAACGGTGCCAAAAGTCTACCTGGAGCAGCCGTGTTTTCTTATGGCGCGTTTACACTGACATGACACCGATTTTGGTCTGCCGACTGTCTTTGGGACTGTCTTGTCTTGTTGTCATCATATTTACACTAGAACGACACAATCAGTCCACTGATGGCCTCTGGAAGATTCCATCCGTGCCTTGTCATGCTCACAGCAGTTTGTTGGCCAATTCTGCAGTCACACCGAAGGCACACGCAGCACACACCTGCACCTCATTTTCAGCTATGCTCCCGGCTCTGGCGCTGTCCCTCTCCACTTATGGCGCACAGCCTCTGCCATAATCTAGGGCGTCATGGGACGAGGCAGAGGATAGACAAAAGGAAGTAAAAAAAAAGACCTCTGTGGGTGCGCAAGATAACCCCGTGGAAGCCTAGGAGGGGGCATTGTTATCTCCCCCAAGCAAAGACATAAGCCAATTTTCGCTCAGCCACAGATCTCTTGACACGCTGACCGAAACAACGACTGACGGCAGACCTTGCCGATGCATTTTGCCGTGTGTCATTATGTTACACTACGACGACATGCTGTCTTTTGAAACAGTATAATTGTCGGCCGATGGCCTGCGTCTGCCTGGTGTTTTCATCAGGGTTGTGTCAGTGTCTTGTCACTTTAGTGTAAACGTGCCTTTACACCAGTGTTTTGTAGAGTTATACGAGATGGGACGCTAGCCTTGCTTTGTAAAACATTTGAAAATGTTGCTGTCACATTCATTTCTTTGCCCTTTTGGTGAAATTAAGTTTTTTTCCAAAAACTGAACATTTGTAAAATACAACAAGGGAGCCACCACACGTACCTGCAGTACTCGGCGAAGGTCAGCACGTAGCACTTGTCCTCAATGCAGGCGACGCTGTTGGCATCTCGATGCTTGGAGGCAAAAATCTCGTCCTCCATGTGGTGAGACTTCCGGCCCTGGTCCGTGTGCTCAGGCCGATAGTACCACAGAAGGCTCATCATCATCTCGCCATCGTCTTCATTCTCCCACAGCGCCGCCACCTTGGCCACGAATGGCAGGTCGATCTTGCGTGTCCCCGACCGAAGAAGCACGCAGTCCCGCACACGAATTACGTCACCCTCCATGTGCCGCATTGCAGGGAAGCACAACCGGTAGCGCGGAGCGTCCTCGTTCTGCCCCGGGAAAAAAAAGATGAACACAACACTGGCTTATTATTCATCCGTACATTGCAGTCCATTTATAACGATATCTACATGGCAATGAAATCTCGTAAGTATAACTAAGAATCTCAATAAGCTGGTTGAGGAAAGAAAGACAAAGAAAAAATCAAAACACTTTATTAGCATGCGAGTGAGGAAGTGTAATTAGGTACCCGTTTGCAGAAAAGCGATAGTCAGCAGTGAAACTATGTACTATCTGCGTCAAATAAAACCCAAACAGCAGCAAGCCTTCACGATGATAGAGTGGGCGTCGCCCACTTATCACCATGGACAGGCACACATATATGTGCAGAGCTGCCGAACAGGATGCGCGCGCCTGTCAATCCTGATAACTGGATGGCCCGCACTATACCATCGCGAAGGCTTTCCGCTGTTCAAGTTTAATTTTATAGTGATAGTACTTGTTTGCAGAAAAGCCATAGTCAGCTTTCATTGCTACACACGAAACTCGTGCACATCTTTCTCAAGAGCAATAAGGTGCTCCACATAGCTGAGCAGGAGGTCCTTCACGAAAACAGTGTCCCAGAGGGACTATCATTCACTAGACCTCCTGCGATGAGAGCACCCAGGTAGGCTGCTGCCCAACCATGTCATTGAATCGTCTCTCTCATCGCTGTCTTCAACACATATATGCGCAATGATCATCTCATCACTGAGGCACTTGTACATTTTCGGAACACTATCTGCGCGAAGTAGAAAATTTAGACTTGAAGCATTTTCGTTAAGCACCAACTACAACTCCAGCAGCTCTTTGTCAACGAGCACTGCGCAGGCTTCTCCTGGCATCGCTTTGGAAGTTCGAAAAGAAAGCTCCTCCTTTTCTCGCTTCCTCGTAGGAGGCGCAGTCGACTCGTTTTCTGATGGTACAAATGTATAGCGACGCATGTTGTCAGCGGTGGAAAGCCATTTTCAGTAAGGGTTAGCGAATATTCGAATATACGAGTACGAATCGAATTCCAACATATCGAATAGTTTGATTCGCAATGGAATCTGAAGTATTTGGTTACTCGAACATTTGATATATTCAGTGAGTGTTTAGTTGGTGGGTGAAACACGTACAATACTTTAAGACTACACAGTCTGTGAAAAATTACACAGTTTGAATGCCATGAAGCTGAGAGCATACAGAGTAAATAATTGTGGTGGTAACCCAGCCGAGCCGTGAAACTCAAATAGGACAGCCTTAATGTTTGTGCCACTCGCACAGCCTTCACTATGTCTCGCTTCCAACACATGTAACAGCTAAGTGGGTTCAACACAAAAAAACAAACGAGAACGAGTTCAGAAATACTGTAAGTTAAGGCGACGACTTCAACATGCTTCTTCTCAATGGCATTTCATTACTTGAGGAAGCACTCACTCGCCGGCACCGAAATGCACGTGTGAAGCTTCCAACTCCACTTAAACTGCGTCATGTCTCCAGCGGCAAGCGATACCGGTGCTCACTTTGGATGGAAGTGAGGCGTACAGTGACAAGATGAGAAATAGCCACGTTCCTGCAGCAACAATAAAATTCTCCCGCTGCCTGACAATGTGGCCTGCGCGTGCCACCGTAGCTGACGACGCAGTTCAACTGTTCAACACAATGCCTCCCAAGCGTCTGCACATGCGGGACTGCCACGCTGGCCACACCATGACAGCATCACGAGGCCCCGAGCTATGAGATTTCCCCTAAGTGTGAAACAGACCATACATGATAAAGCATAGACAAGATGACCAAGGGCCTCCCAAATGCTACATGTGCTTCAATATGAGTACATGGTAATATATCACAACCCCTCATACAGAAACGTCTTGAGTAATGCTGTAATGCGGCTCATTAAAACTAAATACAGTCAACTGCCGATTTTTCGGACACCCGAATTTTTGGACATGCCCGGTAATTCGGACATCTTCGCGGCACCGCCACAAGCCCGATAGAATCAATGTATAAGGAAGTCTGAAATTTCGGATGCACGAACCCCCCCGGAGTCCAATTTCCCGGACTTTTTGACGCGACGGAAGGTCGTAAACCACCACTGACCTCCAGTGGAAACCACCACAACTGCGTCACACGCGATTACGATCGCATAAATGAGCTCGCCGGTCTACTGTGGCGGCATCTCTTGCTTGGACTCAATCGTTAGCGGAGAAACAAACACGGCCTCCGAGATTCGCAACACTGGCCCCGTTTATCGTGCAAGGGTGCTTTGCTGACAATCGAAACTATCCACCCGGAAATTTTTTGGCGACAATAAAGTTCCTTTCGCTTTAGCACTTGTGCTCGTGCTCCAACTCTGGCTTCCCGCTTTCGCGAAGCGTTTCACCACTTCGAACTAGAACTAACCATCACACACCGATTTGGTCTGGCCACGCTGGCTATCTTGACTGTTTACCAGCACCACCTCCGGAGTACTTGAGGCACCGTCGCCTGCCGTCGCGCCGCTTTGTTTACGCAGCCCACATGGTGTTTGGCTTGCCTAGAGTGTGGTTGTGCGATCGTGTGAAGTGTGCTCTGCAACGCTAAGCCTAGGTGCTTCGACGCTCGTCAGCAAACTCCTTTGTTCACATTGTGAGGATTTTGCTTGCCTGCGATAGCCCGCACTCAGCCTTCGTTGTCCTCGCCGATGGCATCGAAGCGCGGAAAACGGTACAGTCGTTTAACGATGGAGAAGAAAGCCGACATTATTAAGTTAGTTAAGAGTGGCCGATCGCAGGCCGACGTGAGCAAGGAGTTCAGCATTTCCGAGCAAACAGTTTCCGATTTCCTGAGGAACAAAGACAAAATCTTGAAAGCAGCCGAAAAACCGTCTGGTGCCACAAAGATGAATGCAAGCCATGGTGCTCTTATCAGCTCTAACACCGGCTGCCCTGACGGAACCCGTTGTCAGCTGCATGCATTTATTTAACGGCTCTTTTCAGAGCCATCTCACTGATGCTTTGGCAGAGTTTCGGAAGTCTGGTACTTCAACCTTGACCCTCTTGATCCGAGAAATATCAACGAAATGGTGCGCTTTTTGCTTGCATTGAGAAATATTAGCAAAATGGTGCGTTTTTTCCGCTTGCATTAAAAATTATCAGTAAAATAGTGCGTTTTTTTGCTTGCATTCATTTTTTCGGACTGCCCGAATTTTCGGACGGTCTTTCGCTCCCTAGAGGGCCCAAAAAATCGGCAGTTGACTGTAGGTACTCTGCTGCTGACCCGCAGGTCGCGGGATCGAATCCTGGCTGCGGCGGCTGCATTTCCGATGGAGGCGGAAATGTTGTAGGCCCATGTGCTCAGATTTCGGTGCTCGTTAAAGAACCCCAGGTGGTCAAAATTTCTGGAGCCCTCCACTACGGCGTCTCTCATAATCATATGGTGGTTTTTGAGACGTTAAACCCCACATATCAATCATATCAATCAAGGTTAAATGAACATTAGACTCTCACATAAGTTCATCAATTATTTAGTTTAAAAAAGCTTGTTATACCGGCTTACATGCTCCAAGTACAGTAAATCTTAAAACTTGACATATTTTGCAGGTTATTTGCATTTTACTGATAGTCAAATCCTGCTACTATTAAAAGTTCTTTGTTTCCTTCGAACAAAAAGAAAGGAATTTGCACAGGCTTTGTTTCACTTATTAAAAACTACCGTGCAGGTTAGTAAGGTCATGACAAATACCGTATACACGCGTGTAAGGGCCGCACCCGTGTAAGGGCCGCATCCCGTTTTTAAGAAGCACATATTCAAAAAAAAAAAAAAAAAGTTGTGTGTAAGGGCCGCATCCGCACTTTCCTTGACCCATGCGTATTCAAAATGCGCGCGCGTGTGTGAGCTACTAGGCGTTGTCAGTAGATGGCGTTAGAGAACGCAATTCTCATCATCACCTTATAGTACATCATTAGAATAATTTGTTGGTTTTCTTCATGCTAATATGTTCATGAAGTTGGCTAAAAATTTTTAGTTTTTTTAGTAGTGTTCATACACCCGCCAACTAAAGGTTAAAGCAGGATTTTATCTTTAACTTCTGACACTTCTATACAAACGTGCTATCCATATCGGCATTAGCATCACCAACTTTGGTGTTTGTGCGTTGTTCGGTCATTGTGCTGTTCAGCCTGCCATGTGCTCGAGTTCTGCGCACCGTTGAATGACTCTGGGACTCCAGCTAGTTTTCTGCGGGGCGTTTACGTTTTCGCACGATGGGCCAGCAGCTGAATAGCTATACAGCTGGCTATAAGTTGAAGGTGATCGAGTTTGCCCTCGAGCACGGGAAACGGGCCGCCGGCAGAAAATTCGACGTTGACGAGAAGTGTGTTCGACGTTGGTGCGCCCAGAAGAAAGCCTTGCAGAACACCAATATCAAAAAGCGCGCTTTCCGAGGAAAACAGTGCAAGTATCCCGATTTGGAAGAGGAGTTGCTCCGCTATGTGACTGAGGTGCGGAACGATGGTTTTGCGCTCACTACAGACATGCTGCGCATGAAGGCACTAGCCTTGGTACGTGCGAAAAATATACCGGCCGGGGATTTCAAGGCTAGTGCTGGCTGGGTGCGAAGGTTTATGAAAAGAAAGGGGCTCTCTTTTCGGCGAAGGACCACGCTGTGCCAGCGGCGGCCAGAAGACTATACCGACAAGGTGCTTAGTTTTCACAAGCATGTCATCGGCCTGCGCCATCAGCACAGTTATTTGATCAGCGTTCGCTATTTGCGACAACAAACTCCTGTGTGGTTTGACTTTCCCGAGAACTACACAGTCGAAGTAAAAGGCAAGAAGAGTGTCGCCGTGCGGACCACCGGCGCTGAGCGCCAACGCTGCACCGTGATGCTTTGTGTGACCGCGGACGGGCGGAAGCTACCCCCGTACGTTGTTTTGAAAAGGAAAAGAATTCCGAACGAAGTTTTCCCCAAGGGCATCATAGTTAGAGCCCAAGAGAAGGGATGGATGAACGATGATTTGGTGCTAGACTGGGTGAAAACTGTTTGGCAGAACAGACCGGGAGCTTTGTTGGCCAAACATTCACTTTTAGTATTGGATAGTTTCCGCGGCCACCTTACCGATAAGGTGAAGGAGCAGCTGCGCCGTGTCGGCACAGACATGGCCGTGATTCCAGGCGGCCTCACAGGAATGTTGCAACCATTGGATGTGAGCGTGAATAGACCATTCAAAGTTGAATTCCGAAGACTCTACACGGAATGGATGGCAACTGGCAACCATGAGCACACGCCGACCGGACGGCTGAAGAGGGCACCGCTTGCTACTGTTCTCGATTGGATATTGTCGGCGTGGAGCTCGGTGTCGACGGACATTGTGTCCCGAAGTTTTAAGGTCACTGGGATATCCAACAGCCTGGATGGCACCGAAGATGACTGTTTGTGGAATGATGGTGCTCCGCAACACACTATCTCGGACTCCGAGTTATAGGACTCGTCGAGTGACGACGATTAAGCGCTACGTGGCATACTGCAATAAACGCTCTTCGTTCACTAACTGGTACGTTGTTTTTAGTTCACCAAAAAAAGTTCCGTGTATGGGCCGCAACCTGAAAATTAGCCCTCACTTCCTGAAAAAAAAGTGCGGCCCTTACACGCGTTTATACGGTATGGCGATTTTTTAAATAATGACTATATACTATTCGAATTAGGTTAGAAAGTGTTTGAGCTAGATCACTATTCGCTTCAAACCTGAAATCCTATATTCGCACAAGCCTAATAGTATGGTGCACTGTTAATGGGAGAACTTGAATGAGCACTTTTCATATTGCTGGCTCCCTAACTGCTAGCGGACTTCGAAACATGGGTCGTGCACACCTCTAGTCTGTCAAGAAGCGCCAGAACTGTCAACCACCCGTGATCTCATGCAAATCTAAACCACAATGCTTCTCCAAGATAGCAAAATCTGGACAGGCACTACGCATAAGTGTTCCCTTTAACAGTGTACCAGTCTGTACAGCGGGGCACAGGTGTTTAGGGGTGAGAAATTATGCAAAGAATTAAAAGCTATACTGCTAGAATACGTCTGAGTACAAAGTCCATTTCAGTTTCCAGCCGTTTTTCAGATGCTCAGAGCACTTCATTAAATCGAATGACTTGTCTTAACAGAGCAATAATACTCTCCGAGGCCAAGTCTAAAATGTATGCCAAGCAATGAACCATCCTCATTACCACTTACGTTCATGACGAGGACCTTCTGGAAGGGCTCGCCGTCCCAAGACCACCCATGGGCAAACTTCCTCCGCTGTGGTCGCTTGTTGTTGCTACTTAACAGCAGCCTCGGGGGAAGCACTACGGTGGCAGTCTTGCTGGCCTGCAGCAGGGAAGAGTTTTTGGGCACCACCGCACTAGTAGCGGAAGACAGCTGCACTTTCTTCGTCGTGGCCACGGAAGAGTGCGAGGTGGCCGAGCCGTTCTCCTTCCGCACCTTGGTCTGCGACGGTGGCAATGGGCTCACAGCATGTTCACTTACAACACCTTCACTGTCGTTTGCCACAGCGTTCGTTGTCACGGCACTTTCTTTGCTCGCCGCATGCACTGGTGCAATGAATGTGGAAGAGGGAACCTTTTCCGATGTTTCAGAAGGCTCCTTCTCGGCCGGAGGGGCGTCAGTCTCTGGTCCAACGGAGAGCCTCTGCCTCTTTTTCTCGGTAATACGCACAGCTGCCACATGGTTTGGCAGGGACTTCTTAATGCCGTTCTTAGACGCCGGCAGGCACACCTGGAGTGGTGCGGCGAGGAAGGAGAAAATTCAAAATGACTGAGCCTACGCAAATGGATATTGACACTCCGATCTTAGGACATCTAGGCACTTTATGGCATCTTGATGAACACGGCTTGTCACATGATACTGTCACTTCTATTGCGACAGCAATCATATGCAACAGAGCAAGTTAGGCTATCTGACTTGTGTTCATATTGGAAAAGCGCAGAGACGAATCACGAAGGAAGTCTAAACAACACGAACGCTGATTTAGTCTTCCTTCACGATTTGCCTCTACACTGTTCCAATATGAAAGCCATCATATGGGCTCACAGCTTTGTCTTTTCTGTTGCCGTCATGTTCAGTAAAAATCATACAATAGAATCACAATAATAATAATAATTTTAAGGGGGAGTGAAAATATTTCTATCGCCTGAAATTTCACACAACCGAAAAACGAGCAAAAACTGAATTCAGACTACCAGTGGGTGTTTTATACATACCATGTATGTATGAAACACCCACTTTTGTAGAAGGAACTTGCATACATGTTTCTGGATCACACGAAAACAGGCCAATAAAAGACAGAGCAGCTGGCTTCCGCGAACCCGTGCATTAGATCGTCGCCTGAGGACAGCTGAAAACTAAGTGCTAAAATGTAGTCTCCCATAGCCATATTCGAATGGCAGGAATGCGGAAATGCTGTTTCTTTTTACGACTTGATTGCCTTCAATCTACTGCCACATAGTCGCTAACAATGACCGTGGTTTCGTGCACAGCGATTGTGGAAAACGTTAGATTACTGTTCAATCTGTGTGCATTGGGCACATGTGCACTTGGCTTCCAGAGCGTGCTGCTTTTGGTTGTTGCTCGACGGTCTAGGTACACAAGTCCGTATTGCCCATCGCAAGGTGGAAAAGTATTCAGAACATCAGAAATTTTGGCTCATTGGGCACAATGTAACTGGGCCGGTGAATTCTACAGCATGTATCTGACCGAAATCGTATCAGCTGGGTTTGTATGACAGTGATTATACTGTACATACATCTGTGTGCATGTGTGCTTAAAAATTAAAACACTGACAAAAAGAGTCCTGCAGAAAACTTTTTCAAAGCATGCGACCCCGAAATCGAAGCAGCGACTCTCCTCAGCTGTGTGTTAGACCACCCAGTCAAAATTGCATACACACACATCAACATACCAACAACAAGCTATTTATAGACCACTTACAGTAGGCGGTGCACACTTCACTGGGCTGCTTGACTGTTGCAGAGGCTCATTTATTAACCCATGACATGGCACAAAGAGCGGCACGGTAAAGGGCATTGACACTCAGGCAGCATTCAACGCATGCGCTATCCCAATAAAGTTAGCAGCTGGCTCATACCTTCCTATGTGCTCTGCTCTTGCCATTTACTATGCAGCACGAAAAGAGAGCACGAAAACTGCATAGCTTTTTGGAACAGCCACATTTCCTTACGCTAGCGTTTTGTAGAGTTACGATAGGTCACGTCTCAGAGGTGTTAGCTAACAGCATTACTTTGTAGAACACTCTAATCAATTGCTATGGCACACATTGAATCTCTCTTGTGGCAAAAGTGTGACCTCTTTGTGACTGTTTGCGTCGACTCACTCAAACTCCACTGCGCTCAATCACAACTCAAGATCGTACCTTGTCTGTATCGCCGCTCTTTGTGAAGCTCCTTTTCACGAGTTTTGCCGAAGAGCCCTTCTTGTCGCCAGTTCGCTCTTCCATCGAAGAGGCTCGGCCCAACCTCTGCTGTGCCATCACCGTGCCACTCTTGATCTGCTTCTCCATGCTCCTCGGCCTCTTCTTCACGGGCACCACCGGTTCTACAGCCACGATGTTTGTCTCTGGCTGCAGCGTTGTCGTCGCGGTCTTCACTGACGACGGCTTGGGTGCATTCTTTGTCAGGACTAGTGGCTCGGCCACTGATAACTGTGCTTCCGGCTGGAACGGAGTTGTCCGCGACTCGCCGTTGGCCCCGCCATCCTTTCCCACCGCTTTAGAAGCGTCCAAGAAGTCGTTACCCTGCGACGGTGACTTGGTCTCTGGAGGCGTGACGGGCTCCGACTTGGGCACGGCCGCTGCGGGTGCCGTCGTCGACATCTGGTACGAGTCGGTGGTCGACTGAGGCTGCGGAGCCGGGGGTGGAGCCACGGACGAGGACGAAACTTGGGACGATGTGCTGGACGAGCTGGAGGCAGAGGGCGGTGCTTGGAAAGAAGGCTGTGTATGGTAGGGGCCGGGCCTATAGGGTGGGTAAGCTTGAGGAGGGGCGGGGCCAGAGGCGGCGCTGCCCTGGGGTGCCGGCGGGGGGCTGCAAGGCATGTGTTCCGAGTAACAATGTGGGGGAGGGGGCGGAGGACACAGGGGCGAGGCACAGTGCGAAGAGGAGAACCCGCCTGGGGGCGGTGGTGGCAGGGGAACTGGGGCGGGCCGGTGCTGGGGGTGGTACGGCACGGGTTTGTGAATGAGGCACTGGTCGTGTGGCGGCGGTTGGATCGTTGGCCCCGCAGGTTGGTAGTAGCCGGGCACTGAAAACGCACAGAAATGACAATGAACTCTGGGAAGGTTTATTTTGCAGTGTGTGCAAACTACATTAAGGCTTATTTTGAGGGCATTTGTTCAGTGGAGGCTTTCATACCGACCCGACTGTGAAATTCCGAGCAAGCGCTTTTTTCGGTTCATTTGAAATAAGTGCGATTTATCGGTCCCCAGGACAGAGCAAGCGCCCGCATCCATAATCTGGTCAGATTATCGTTCACCATTGAAGGGTGGGAGGAAGGGAGGTTTACGCTTGGCATTTTATGGTATATTTCAATAGTGCTGCACTAAAACTTCCAAAAATCAGACTTAAACCTTTCCAATAGTTTTGGAATTTTATGTCTATAAGGAAAATATCAAATATTATTGAAATGACAGCTGCAACCCATCAGAACTGCAGTAAGAATCAGAAAATTTAGAATCGTGCATCACGCAACGCCTCCACGACATCCCCGACTCTGTCCAATATACTGGACAATGTGCTGCGGCTGAGTAATATAAAATACAGAAAAAAAGAAACCTACCGGAAAATTTTCTGTATTGCACTGGGAAAAAGCATTTCTGGAAGTTTAACAAAAACCAATGACACTGAATTCACTCTGGGCATCAGAAGGATAGAGCAAGATATTTAGAGAGTTTGGGGAAATCTCTGGGTTTGCAGTGTCCCTCTGCAAAGTTATGAATGTAAAAACGTGCCCATCGTCCACTCACTGTACTCCGCCTGTGGGTAGGGAACCGCGTGTCCATAGTGGGGCACAGTGAAGGCGCTGCCGTAGTGCCGGTGCATGGGTGCCCCGCTCATGGGCATCACGTGGTTCACCCCGTAGGCAGGAGGACCTGGTGCCGAGCTAGCACTGGCCGTGGGCGGGGGCATGAGCGCAGCCGCTGCTGCCATCGGAGGTGGACCCGTCAGGGCCGGAGGGTACGACGGTGGACCGTAATACCTGCGAGAGGACGTTTGAAAAACACCAGATTGTGCCACCTGCGGCAAACGGGAGGACCCCGCAACAAAGTTTGCTTTTTTAGAAACTAGAGAAGCTGGAATGCATTAAGTACAGCTCAAGAACTACGTTCCTGAAGATATCTTTCGGAAGAAGTTGAAAGTAACAGACATCCAAAGAACACTGCTGTTTTGTACATTATTGTTCATTGGTTCAATTTTATCTTGGCCTGATATGCCCCCTCCCCCCTCTATTTGCTGCCCGCCCTCCTACTGTATCGGTTTATTGCAACTAGGCCCTCTATTTCAAAATGTTGCCAACTCCTGTCCTAAGACCAGCTGTTACCTTTTGCCTTCAAGCTAATTGCCCTTGCCCATTTCCTCATTTCAAGTAATGTCCTTAGCACTCATTTGTAGCACTTTGCAAAGGGGGGTTACCAAGCATGTAACCCAAACCCACAGTACAAGAATACTTTAGGCGAGCGAACTCCGAAACTATCCGCTGCCCGATAATCTTCTGCCTCGCGAGGAGCCCGAGCATTTATCGTCGCCACACTACCCTCGCCACGCCACCAACCTCCTCCCTTATCACCTTCCTCTTTCGCGAGATAACCAGGTTTTCTCGAATTTGAAAACCGTCGCCCACGTGCCGGATGTGCTTTGCGAAATTTGCCAGCAGCCCGCCACGGTCCTTCATCTGGTGAGCCATCTATTGGCATGCCGCAAAAGAAAAAAAAAAAAACACGATCAGTCCCTCCCTGCCAAGCGCTCGCTTTGTGGCATTCGCTAACCTAAAGTATTCTTGCACGGTGCCCAAACCTAATCTTGGGTCCACCGCACGATACCTAGCACAAGGCCATCGATGCAACACAACACCCTCACGGCTGACCTCCATTGCCTTGTAGGAGGCTGATATGCTAATAAGAACAGAAGTGACACACCTACCCAATGACATGAGCAGTCAGTGGGAATCTGACACGGCCCATAATACACACAGTAAAGGTCTTTTGACTGACCATGAAAATTACAATCAATACAACTTCCACAACAGCCTCAAGAGTGCCACCTAAATTTCGGCCTAAGGTATGCAATCACAATTTCTTAACAATCTCAATGACTGCATTTGTATTCAAAGGAGCCAGCTATAGCAATTGCGGCAGCTAAAATGTATAACATGCAGAGGTTTATAGAGTGCTTACTGACACAGTAGTCAACAAGCTAACACTCGTTTAGCTCTTGGTGAGTGAATAGTATTTATGTGTATCATGTGGGTTGTTCTGCTCCAAGATGCAAAGAATCGTACCACTATTGTTTTAGCACCTGAGCTACAAGTAATGATCAACACCAACTTCAAATCAACTGAAGCAATGCTCAGACTGGCATTCATTAAAGCCAAGGCATGGTTGCACAGCATTTGAAATAACAGAACCCTGACTAGCTAATAGAATAGTGTGCTAAATGGTATGCCTCAGGCACGTCAGTAGTTCTTGCCATTTTTCACAACGCTTTTACCATTTGCATCTGTGCTATGCATTCATTATCTAATTAGCTTCATAGCCCACGGCAGTGTTCTACACAGACTGTTTCTGGCAATATGGTAACAACATGTGATTTCGTGTCTACATGCAACACCATTTCTGTCATTATAGCGCCAACAACCCTTTCTGCAACCCTTTATGCAACAACATTTTTGCAATAGATCACGCAAGATTGCACGAAAGTGACCGACTTTCTGAAAAGAATCTACCGAAAAGATAAATGCCGCCAGCTTATCCGAACGCAAAATTTGAATGCTAACTGCTAATGCTACTCAGTAACGTCTCCGTGGCGGGAAACGAAAGTCATCTACGAGAGGAGCTGCTTGAGTCGCGTCTTCGGGACAAAAGACCCACCATGCACACTCCGAGAGCAAACCCCGGTCATACCCCGGTGCCTGAGGGCCCAGCACTGCGGGGTGTGACGGGACGGGGCTCGGAGGTCCGTTGTAAGTCGTCTGCATCTGCATGCAGGTGGCCTTCGTGTGGTAGTGGTAGAGGTGCGTGACACCCTCCTTCTCGCGCCGCTCGTCCTTCACCGCCATCTCCTTGGTGGTGTTGATGCGCACCACCTCTCGGTACTCGCTCACCGCCACCGACGATGAGGACGCCGCCCCGTCGGCTGCCGTCGACGATCCCGCCTTGGCGTCATTCTTGCGCGGGCGCCTGACAACCACGTCGCCGTGCGGCCCCTTGGGGGTGCTAGGCAACACTGGCACTTCAGCCTTCTCCTGCACCGTCTTGTGGACGGTTTTTGTCTGCACTGAGCAGACAACAATCTCCTGCTGATGGTGGTGGTGTACGACCTAGCGAAAACAAGAAAAAAAGTGATTGGAGATGAATGGTTCAGTGTGACGACGAATGCTCAGCATGGTGGCTTGCCTCCATGCACCTGCCAACACGTGCACAGCTTTAGGTGGCACAAGAGTAGGAATTCAGAAGGATGGACATGTTGGCAATCAGTCACGGGGCAATCATAAAATCAATGAGTTGAAAGCCAGGCTTCCGTAACTCTCAGCCTGCTACATAGGCCAATTTCCTACTTACTAATCACTCAGGGCATGCGCTTTAGTGTGTAGCTACTACCCCAAACCCTATCTTCTTATCAGTGACCTTTGGTTCCTCTTCCTTAAAAAGTCTATCTTATCATCTAAACCTATGTTTCTTGACAACACATATGTAAGTAACCACATGCGCATGTAACTGTTTTCTCTGGTTACGTGAATGCTTCAGACCCACGATAATGAATGCGCGTGAGCAGCTGCAAGCAATTTTCAAGCATAAGTGCCAATTTTACTCAACCAACTTACAGCTAATAGTCACTGCTCATCCTACGTTTTTCCTCATTGTTATCGCCCTCCCCCCTTTAAAATTCCGCACCGTACACGACAGCACGGTCGAAATTTAGGCTATCATGTGCCTCGTGACAATCCACTAATGTTGTACAATAGCTGTTTCCAGACACAAAACATATTGCAAAAGGAGATGATCGATCTGATCGAGAGGCCTGCTGATAAACTTTTAACACACAGCTTCTATTGGAGCACATTACAGTGAAGTGGCACACCTCACAAGATGCGAGTTAAGTGTTCATTCACCCTTTTCCACACTGATGCAACATGCAACAGTGGCAACAGAGGCAAAGCACAGAATTTTCCCCGCATCATCAAAGACTTCTAATTATGCAAATCAAACAGCACACACGCTATCCATTATCTCTCATTTACTGTAGAAACTAAGAAAAATAATGCTATGCAAAAAGCCCTCCAGTTAGGTTACGAGAAGAAGACCGCAAGTTATCAAACAAGCTCAGTGACCTTCAAAAGTTGGATTAGGCTGTTCCATGCGATATCAGAGGTGAGTAGCGGCAAGTTATGCTTTGCCTGTCTTTCAGTGTTTCCAAAATTCCCATTTACGGTATTTACTCGCATAATCCTCACACTTTTTTTGGCAAAAAAACCAATGCAAAATTGGGGGGTGCGAGAATTACGCGGGGAGAACTTTTCACGAAAACGTACAGAGCAAAAAAGAAAATGAAGTGGCCACAAATCGGGATTCTCACACCAGCAACTAACAGCAAGCTTTGAAAAGAACTTATTAAACTCATCCCAACAATAAAAGCACAGGTTCAACACAAGGCAAGATTTATTTAAGACACAAAAAGTGCAAGCAAATAGTTGAGAATTAGAATACCATACGCAAAGCTTGTGGGCATTGCGGGCGTAGCAGTAGCATTTCAGGACAGGAGCCCTCAAAAGGTAAGCGTGGGACGTCAGTATTGGGCTGATGGCTATATAACCGAATCATTCGCAGTTTCCTTCTGAAGAAATGAAGTTCACCATCAATTCCAGTTTTAGGCACTTGGCAAGCCCAACGCGTCTTAGTGGTTTTCAGCTGCCGTCGCCAGTAGAAAACACAAAACTCATAGACTCCAAAGAGCCTACCGGCGGCCCTGTTGCCATTGTTCAGTGCATGATCTATCACTTTCAACTTGAAAGCAGCCGTGTAGCTTCATTATCGCCCAATAACATGACAAGATTACCGACACAACGTACAAAACACGCCGCAATGCACACTTGCCACTTTGGCTTGAATTGAATTTCCGTGCAATAATAGTGCGCTTGATGCTTAAGAGATGGCGCCAGATGGCGTGTGCTTTCATCATCAGTGGCTGGAACGAGCAGACGATGTGGGGCGATGTGGGGGGTGCGAGAACTATGCGAGTGCGAGGATTACGCGAGTAAATACGGTATACTCAAACTTAGCATCTGAGATGAAAATGAACTTCGTTACATAGCTAGCATAAGAAAACAATCACAAAAAGAAAAGGGCACCTTAAGCTCGCATGAAGCTGCTGACGAGGTTGACGATGAGGAAGAGGAGGAGGAGGAAGAAAATGATGATGGAGATTCCTTGTCAAACTTGCGGCTGCTCCGCTCCCGACTGTAGCTGGCTGCCATGATGGCTTGCGCGTTGAGGCTGGCCATGCGGCGGCACTGCCGCGTGTCGATGATCTCCACGTCGGCGTCGAGGACATCACGCTTCCTCTTGATCACCTTTCGGGCGACTATGGCCTTTTTCTTCCGCCTGGTGACCACAATCGGAGTGGGAGGAGATGAGGGCGGAGGAGACTGGGGTGGAGAAGACTGCGGCGGCGGCGGAGATGGCGATGGTAGGTGGTCCGTCCTCAGCGGCACCAGGGCCTTGCAGTCCTCTTGCGCGTCGTCTGCTTCGACGATGGCTGGGCGGCTCTCGTTTTCGTACAAGATGTGCACCTGCAGAGAGGATGCGCGCAGAAGGTCAGGAGAGTTGAACAGTGGTATTTCTGCTTTATTTCAATGCACAGGAAGAAAAAATGCAGGCAGTATAAAAGATGTCATGACTAGAAGAGAGAAAAATGAACACCAAGTACCAAGTACATACTGTGAACAGTGGCAGAAGGAGGTGCTAAAAAATGATTATATATATATATATATATACATATATATATACTCAAGAACGGCAGTAAGCGTCACATATCCGAGTATTACAAATGAGGCCTTCCATATGAAGTTTATTTGGCTGCACAGTCTCAGAATCTCTCGTTCTGATCAGAGGCATGTGCAGGGTGAACAGTTTCTCTCCTTGTGAAAAGGGGGGCGATTTTCACAGGTGTCATCTCATTGGTTTACTTATACACCTACCGAGGCCAAAATGCCTCTCCCAACAAAATTATAATCACTCTGCCTTAAGTATATATAGAATTATGTCTAAACTTCCAAATTTTCATCACACCACTGCATTCCGCCCAGTCTCCAACTGCACTTCCCTTCTCCTTGACATCCACTGTCACTATGAATTAGTGATTAGACATCTAACATACGCATTGCATACCTTGACCAGCTCGATTTCTCCTCCCTTATTCTGAAAAAGAGTATCAGGTGCCCCTGTTAGCTCGCTATTACAACCCCCCTGTCTTCCTATGTGTTAAAAAGGCCCTGAAATGCTTTTTGAGTAACACGAATTAATTCACTGGGAAAGTGTATTGACTCACAAATTCAACGCCGCAAAAATTTTAAGAATCCGTCCAGTACAAGCGGAGTTACCCTAAGATTTGTCACACGCTGCAATTGCATTCTTTCTTCTCTCGTCCACGAAAGGGCTGGAAGCTAAGCAGGGAGTGATGGGAGGGGCGAACAAAAAAAAACGGCACGCGGGCCTCATGACCTTGAGCCCATTTTTCTCCGTTTTTCTTCGAATATGCGGCCTTTTCAGTGAGATCGTGCACGCGTGGACAAGTGATGGCTTTTTGAGGCGATCTTTGTAACAACCGAGCCTGCCATGTTCAAATCAGCTAATGGCTAATAGATGGGTAATATACGTGTGATTTTTGAGCGTTTTTCGCCCTTTTTCAAGGCAAGAGAAAGCAATTTTTACTTGACTTTGATAATTTATCATGAATTCCAGGCCGCGTGATGCGCTACAACATTCGGCTCGCGTGTTCTTGGGAGCCTCTACTACCGATTGGCAGCATTTTCTGACCATGCTAAAAAAGTGTTGCCGCGCCCCTTTAAAGTACCCCAAAGTTGTTTTTTCTTTCTCTATCATTTGTGTTTGTGCACAGGTTTTTAATGATGGATTACAGGATGTGAAAGTCCGGAAAAAAGACACAGGAGACTCACAGTAGGATTAAGCGCAGGACGCCAACTGGTTTAATGTAACCCTCACCATCACATGATATGGCATACATACCTTAGGTGCTTGCATATTTAGGAGATTGTGTATGTCATACCTACTAATAAACAAGGTTTCATTCAATCAGTTAATACTCAGCCCTCCATATTTTTGTGTGTTCTCTTGCAGTCTTCGTTCCTCATCTTGTGAATTCAGTAGCCAGTCATTAGAATTAACCAGCTAGCTCCTAAAGACATCCTACGCGGCGTTGTTGAGCTGCGTGTTTGATAAGGACAGATTACGCACATGGAAGGCAGCATACCTTGGCCATAGCATTGAGGCTGGCGACACGCTGGACGCGGGCCGTGGGCCAATCCTCGGCTGCCGCCACGGATGCCAGGAAGGCAGGAAACTTGGGCCGCAGGTTGGGGCCGGGGCTCGGGACCGGCTCAACCGCCCGGGCACCACCACCGGCCCCTGGCGGCATGACTGCAGAAGCAGAACGGCTTCCGCGCAGGTCGCACTGCGACGAGAATGAATCACAGAGGCCCAGGATACCCTGCGAACGGCGAACGCCTGCTCTGCGCTTGCAGACGACGCGTTCCCCGTTGTGCCTGGCCGGCGGTGGCTCGGGCTTCCGCTTTGGCTGGGGCTTGGGAGGCGGCTGCGCCTTGGACTGCACAGAATGGCACAGACAACGGAACGAGAATAGTTTAACTCCCGTGCCGCATTCACTGGGGCAGTACGCACCGAACTAGTTCTTTAGTAGCAGCTGCCACTGTCAAGGTTAGCAGGTGCATAAGCCCTGTGGCTTATAGCTCAGGCTGTAAAACATGACAAGGATATGCACATGGGCACTGTACTAGCTGGAAGTCTGAACCAGGACAAAGTAATGTTTTATTTCAATACCACTCGTTTTGGCTACTTTAGCAGTGATGCCGTGATATAATCAGCACTCAGTGCATGTTGCAAACAGCATTAGTTTGACATAACGAAAGGCTTGAATTTTTTAGTTTTACCTGCCAAAATCACGCACATGCATGTCCACTCTTTAAGCGAAAAACCCATACGTGTGGCCATGCCCTGCAGAACGCCTGCAACTAGCACAACCACAAAGCTAAGGAAAGATCTGTGGGTGCAATTGTTGCATGGAGCTGTGCTTTTGTGTTGTGCCATGGCAGCAATTTGCTTTAACAAACTTTGCCTGAAGTAGCCCTAGGGGCCACGTCTGCAAAGTCCTGTAATATGCACGTGTCTAGCAGATACCCACCCCACGCTTCACTAGTGAACTGTCCTGAAGAAAACCCACCCCATTCCTCAACTGATGAGGTTAATGAGAAGCCAGAGTTTTTTTGTGATACATGTGTTGTTACACAAGCTGGAAGCTCTGAAACCTCTGACAACTCGGATACAGTACAAAAATACAAGATTTGCTAGCCCACAACATCAATGCTGCATTGAAAACAGAGTTGCTTTTGTGGCAGCGAAAATGTGGCACACCATGGCAACGTAGCTGACACAAAGTCATGCACATCCATACATCACTGCCCTTATGCAATTTTCATTTGACGTGCAGCTGCACTGGCTGCAATGGTACTTCAAATATCACAAACCATGCACCTGTGTGTTTGCCGAAAAAATAGTACCAGAAAGTTTGCACTATGTCTTGATGTTCTTACGCTAGCATTACGCCGAAGTCCTGGTGAAGATGGAGAGTTGAACCGGTGAAAAATATTTAAACAGGGGCCAACGTTTTGTCAAGCGTAGCACATGTACAGTGGTCCACACCCATGTCTAGAACAATGAATCGTTCCACTCATAACTACATAACCGACATCTGCTGTCAAAAACAAGCCACATCTAAGTATGCCTGGCGCCACCGCTGCAACCTCCCTTGCATTTTATATCTGTTCATCACCACGGATGCAACAACCACTTTGACCGTTGAAAGTGCTCTGAACTGTAGCGTAAAATGGGGGAAAAACAAAAAAGAACTGTTCTCAGTATGATATTATACTATGACGAGAATAAGTTAACAGTACAGAAAGTGCCAATCAGGGCAATTCCACTCTATTTTGATGCTATATAGTTGACAGTACTTCTCACGGACAAAACAGGCTGTCGCGAGCACTGCGATACACAAGGACAGAAACTGCAAGGTAGGAGCTTCAGTGGCGCTGTGCATGCTCAGATGTCTCCCGCTTTGAACTGGAGATGTCGCTCGTGCTGTCCTGAGCGTGGCATGTCACCGTTTTAAGCATGTGTGTTCACCACTGTATATGCATGCTTCGTACACTTGTGGTCGAAGGAGAGTGGACGAAGCATATGCTTTGCAAATCCGTTCTGTGGATTCCCACAATGTGGTAGAAGGGTTAAAGACGGGATGATCACCCATTTGTAGCATGAATTCGGGAAGAAAGCTGCTTATAGTTGCTCAAAAATTTCTCCAGGTTCGGGGATAGATACATTGCGGACAAAAGAGGCCGATACCAATCCTGATCCAGGGATCAATCCCTCGGACCAGGACTAATTTTTTGGCAACTATAAGAAGCTTCCTGTCAGAGAAATCCATATGAATTTCCCTGTGCCTTCATGCCACAATTGGGTTCTGGTGCTTGTCAATTCCCTTTTATGAAATATAATTGATTGATATGTGTGGTTTAACATTCCAAAACTACCATATGACCTCTCTGAAGCATACACATACATGCGATCAGAAAGGCAGTTGCTGCCCTGACAAGACTGCTTGACAAAACGCTGGCTCCAGCAATATTCCTGTTCATGAATTTTTGTTTTTTCCAACGTTTAGTACAAGTCACAGGACATTATGGACGGGCCAGTTTCAAGCATTTTTCACAAGCACATTTCCTTGTTTTTCTTTTTGTGCCTACAAACTGGCTAAGCCCACATGTTACCTCCACAACAAGCACATTCTCCATTAAAAGACGGACCACAGCATGCGCGTCAACAGACGGAGTATGGCAAGAACAAGAATATGCCGGGCCGGAGGAGGGCTGCGAATGGCGCAGAGTTTCCTACAAAAATTGGCAAAAAGAAACCCTTATGCTACAATCGTTAGGACATTTTTTTTTGTGATGACAGTTTCTAGATATATTCGTTTTCAAGTGTGACACCAGAAATTTCTGCCAGGTTAACCTACTTCAATGCGATAACCAATGCTGCCGGAAGCTAACTGTCTCCCCCGTGTACGGAAAAAAAAAAGAAAAGAAAGACGACCATGCGGTGCACCGACGACATCACTGGGACATCACAAACTTCGTGACGCATCACGCGGTGCTCCAACGCGGCAATTTCAGCGACGCAAATGCAAGCCATCCACTGTTTTGTATAGGAAGCTCTACGGAAAGCCACGGGGGAGGGGGAGGGGGGTCACGCATTTCACCGCACCTTTGAGTTCCTGCGCGCGGACGTAGCGGCCGCCTTGACGGTTTCGCTGGGACGTCGGGCCGACCTCGCGGAGGTCGTCGACGACGTCGGAGCCCGCGCGGGCGACGACGCCGCGGGCTCCTTCTTGGGCCGCTTCAGCTTGCGTCCGCCGGCGTCCTCCGAGGGCCGGCGGTGCTGCTGGCGGCCGTGGTGCTGGCGCTCGCTCATCGCGCACGACGCTCGGCGACGATCGGCACAGCCGCACTGCAGACCCGCCAACGCTGGCTCTTCTCCGGGGCGGCCATCACCGCCGCGACAGGGACGACGCCAGGGCTATAGCACTAGAGTCCCACCACCGCAAACGAAGAGAGACGCACGCGGAGTGGAAACGAAGAACCGACGAGGGGCCCTGCGACGAACAGGAAAAAAAAAAAGAAACCCCCGCCCCACCGGACCAACAGTCAAGACACACACACAGTAAAACAAGAGGCCGGCACGTTACCCACACAAACACTAAACAATCAAATCATAGCAAAAATGTGTAAAACAGCTTCCACAAACTACACACCTAGAGAGCACAACATCGAACAACCTGTTAATTGTTAAAGCGAAATAAACAATGCCGATGTGAAGCACACCGGCGAGAAAAAAAAAGCAATCAACGCGAGTTCTTGAGTTAGGCCTAACTTTCCCACGCAGTTCCGACTTGTCCACGCACGCATGACAACACGTGCCCCCCGAAAACTCTTTCGTCCCTAACGACCCTTCGAGCCTAGGTTCCACGCCTCGGTAACGAACTCACCTTTCTGCAAGCGCACTACGAAGAGGCGGCGAATGTGGCCCAAGTGGAGGCGGATACGCATACGAAGTTGCGCGCGCACCAACACACAACCCATTTGAGGAGGAGGAGGCGCTCGACTGCTGCAGGCGGGTGCCGTTGTCAGATAGGAAGGAGACGCGGCGCCGAAACGCTTTGTCCCAAAACTCAGCGCTGAGCCGTGCCGAGGTTTCGGCTTTTCTTTCCCCTCAATCCCTTTCACTCTCTCTCTTTAAACTCCTCTCTTATCCACACCCCCTTTCACAACAAGATAATTTCTGTGCACGGTTGCTCCTCTTTCAATCTATCTATCTATCTATCTATCTATCTATCTATCTATCTATCTATCTATCTATCTATCTATCTATCTACCCATATATATATGCACGTGTATCTATCCGTCACTCAGTCTATCTGCGTATGCTGGACGCTCTCGTGGCCGTCTCTTTGAAATATGGTATCAACTACACAAGCGGAGTAGAAGGACATCAGCGAATGACGAACGATCTTAGCATGTCATGACATGAGTAACGCGACATCTGCTTATCGCGTGCGTCATCAGACCCGTTCCCCAAGTCGCTTGTGTGTGATGTGATTGGGCGCGTTTAAAAAGTGCGCCACTCCATCAGCCAGAAGAAGATGAAGATAACGCTCGGTTGCGGCACGTGGGGGCGTGAACATTTTGGTCCAATGAGGTCTCTCCACGGAGATTTAGGAGAGCCACTGGAGAAGAACAGTGAAGCTATAGGCAGACGTGGCTGAGTCGGGATCGAGTGAAGAAGGTGGCCAGGGTGCGGGAGTGGCGGCCAGCAGAGTTCCTGCATCAAGGTCCCAGCGGGCTCCCACCTGGACACAGAGCTTCTTCTCGTCACCTGACGTGGGCCAGGCTCGTTCTGGTCTTCTGGCGTTGGCCAAGAAACGCCTCCGGCTTCGTGTGCGAGCTGCGGCTGCCGAACGCCGGAAGGTCACTGACTTCAACCAGCCTGACGCTTCCTTCCGTGCAAGTCAGCCTCTTGAGCGTCTCAAGCTAATCGCCAGTCTTTCCCCTGCTGCACGAGTGCGTCTTCACCATTACTCGATCGCATCGGTTGCAAGCCCCGCATCACCACTGTCATCGTTTACGTGAGTGCGTCCATGCCTTCCTTGGTAGCACAGCCTTCGCTGCAAGCACCGCGTCCCGCTATGTTGTGACAAGGCTTATTTTACACTGAACATTTATGTCCATGCACTGCTCACGTCTTTAGCCGTTTGTTCTTCTCGCTAACCTCTTTCTAGTTATGTATGCTGTGTTCTTTGTCTGCTATTTGTTTTTAGGGGTTTCTAAATATATTGAGTGTTGGGAATTAGGGTGGAAGCAAATGGTCTCGTCAGCTCTTTTCCCGATGATGGTTATGTCATCGGTGGTTTTTGCTTTACACGAACCTACACGAGAGCTTGCCCATTAAACAGCCTCGTGACAATTGGCGTCCGCGACAGGACGAGACCATTTTTACCACTTACCTCTCCAGACTAGAACACGACCATGAGTAAAGCAGACCTAGAGGAGTTAGCAAGACGCCTGGGTCTAAAAGGCGATGAAATGGAGGCTTGGTGTGAGGAACGCGAGAGGCGCATTCGCAAAGAGAGGGAGGCGGAGATTGAGTTTGAGAGGAACAGTTGGAACGGGAGACGCAGGCCAAGAAGGAGCAGCTTGGGTTCGAGACGCGCGAGAAAGAAAAACAGCTCGAACTGGAGACACGCACGAAGAAGGAGCAGCTTGAATTACAGAACCAAAACCTGCAGCTGCGTCTTAGACTTGCCGAAGTGAGCACACTAAAAGATAGAGACTGGCGAGAGGAATATTTGTGTCTGAGTTTGCAAAACTAAAAGAAGTTATATGAAGGAGCATGTGACTTGTTTGCAAGCCAAATAAAAAACTCGGAGGGGTCTGTAGCAGCGTCTGTCTGCATGGCGCCAGCTGTAGTGACAGATGCCGCTGGCAGGGCTGATGTCCATGTGGATAAAATTCTGAGGCAGAAGTACAGGCAGATCTCTGATCGGAAATGTGCAAGGTTTTCGTTTTGCATTCATATGAAAGAAACAATCATTCTATTCGTCTGGTGTGGGATGCTATAATCTGAGAGTCGAGTTCAAATAACCGGTCGCTACCTCTAGATTTAGACCATATGGACAAGGACACGCATAGTTTGTATATATTCTGGATTTAAAATACTAACTTCACAAGAGTTGTGATCTTCTTAGTTTTGGGCAGGATGTTGTAGCTTGGCTGTGAATTATCTAGTGGGCTTTAGTAGATTTTGTGTGACTGCGCAAAATGAGTGGATTGATTGTAAGATTGTAGTGAACATTGGGCACGATGTGTGTTGTGTGTGGTGAAACGCACACCAATCTGCACTTTTTTCATGGCGAAAAAACTTTTTGAAAGGGGGGCTTTTGTGATGTGATTGGGCGCGTTTAAAAAGTGCGCCACTCCATCAGCCAGAAGAAGATGAAGATAACGCTCGGTTGCGGCACGTGGGGGCGTGAACATTTTGGTCCAATGAGGTCTCTCCACGGAGATTTAGGAGAGCCACTGGAGAAGAACAGTGAAGCTATAGGCAGACGTGGCTGAGTCGGGATCGAGTGAAGAAGGTGGCCAGGGTGCGGGAGTGGCGGCCAGCAGAGTTCCTGCATCAAGGTCCCAGCGGGCTCCCACCTGGACACAGAGCTTCTTCTCGTCACCTGACGTGGGCCAGGCTCGTTCTGGTCTTCTGGCGTTGGCCAAGAAACGCCTCCGGCTTCGTGTGCGAGCTGCGGCTGCCGAACGCCGGAAGGTCACTGACTTCAACCAGCCTGACGCTTCCTTCCGTGCAAGTCAGCCTCTTGAGCGTCTCAAGCTAATCGCCAGTCTTTCCCCTGCTGCACGAGTGCGTCTTCACCATTACTCGATCGCATCGGTTGCAAGCCCCGCATCACCACTGTCATCGTTTACGTGAGTGCGTCCATGCCTTCCTTGGTAGCACAGCCTTCGCTGCAAGCACCGCGTCCCGCTATGTTGTGACAAGGCTTATTTTACACTGAACATTTATGTCCATGCACTGCTCACGTCTTTAGCCGTTTGTTCTTCTCGCTAACCTCTTTCTAGTTATGTATGCTGTGTTCTTTGTCTGCTATTTGTTTTTAGGGGTTTCTAAATATATTGAGTGTTGGGAATTAGGGTGGAAGCAAATGGTCTCGTCAGCTCTTTTCCCGATGATGGTTATGTCATCGGTGGTTTTTGCTTTACACGAACCTACACGAGAGCTTGCCCATGAAACAGCCTCGTGACATGTGGAACAAGTCCACCCCTGGAGTCCGTATAGAATGTGGGTGTGCACTATACACGTCATTCACGGTCCGTATCAATTGCGAGCAACGCCGAGAGTCCCAATAGACGCACAAAACTCACGATTAAGGTCTCCCCCGGAACATCTGCGGGCGCCGTGGCAGGACGCCTCACTCAGTTCAGAGCTTATGAAACCAACTTTGAGGCCGCTAACGAGCCATATGCATGGAGGCAGCGCGGCAGCAAGCGTTGCAAGCGACAATTTACGAGGGTCCTGCTGGCCCGGGCCTTCCACTCGTCGGATTTCTAGTTAAGTCATATTTCACCACCAAGTCGGCATCGAACAGCGGAATTCTGCGAGGCAGTCAGGCATCCTCACCACAAATGAAAAATTGAATTGCTGCACAAACTTGAAGAAAAACAAGGGAGACAGGAAAGAGCGCAGTTCTACCAACTGTTTATGTCGTCATTTTTTTTTTTTGAAACCAATATATACGCATGCTACGCTGCGCTTCCACGATGCGCACAAAACCAAAGACGCCGCAAACAAAGCCGACCCAAAACAACTGCGCTCTTTCCTGTCTCCCTTGTTTTTCTTCAAGTTTGTGCAGCAATTCAATTTTTCAAGTATGAACCAACTAGTCTGCAAAAAAAGTATTGCCTCACCACAAAGTCGCACCACGGTTTAAACTGCTAATTAACATACACAGGCGCGACGTGAGGCAATGCCAGTTGTGGTAGCAGCGTTGGTTAATCGCTTTGATCATCATGAAATAAACGTCGTAACACGTGTACTCGCTAGGTCCAAGCAAGCGCCGGCTAAGCGCTGCTCGAACCCGAAGGCCAACGAGCGCTCCTCGTGATACGCAGCTCATCGCGCCGGAGCACGCACTTCGTTCCAACAGAGGTGTCGTATACAGTGCCCTAACGCGAGTACTGGCCTCGCATAGAACCACCGCGAGTCACCTTTCAGGTGTCAGTGAAGTCGGCGCGCCTGCAGGTCACCAGCCTTTCCAGTCCGACCGTATATGTCAACTCCTCAATTGACACGATGACGTCGACCCACCTCGTATACCGCTGGGCCCAAAGGCTGGTCTACAGGCTGCTCGTCGAATGCTTCTCACAAAATCAATCCCCAAAATGCGTCAGATATTCCATAACTTTAAAAAAAAAGATAACCGCCATGGCGCTTCCTGGTGTGGGCACATAGCAGTCGTAAGTGAAGGAGGGGGAAAAAAGCGCACTATACTGCGACCCATCGAGGTAGTCGAAAATTTTGTTGAAGCGCACTGAAAAACGAACGGACAGAAGAGGCTGCCGAGACAAGCGCTGTCCTTGTCAGCCTTTTCTCTGTCTGTCCGTTTTTTAGTGCGCTTCGACAAAGTTTTCAATTATGAACGTAATCCAACTTGCCATCTTGCTCCATCGAGGTAGCTCGACCGGTTTTATTGATGGATGTTTTACGTGCCAAAACCGGGATACCAATACGAGAGACGCCGTACAGCGGAGGGCTCGGCACATTCAGACCACCTGGTGTTCTTTGACGCCCACTCCCGTCGCCCAACACACGGGCACATCTACAATTTCGCCTACGTCGTGAACCCTGCATGCACGCTTACATCAGCCATCGGCGTCATCAACGGGAAAACGAGCAGTGGCATCAGTGGCCGACGAACGGTATAATCGCTGGGTGAGCATGCTACGTAGTACTTCCTCGAGTCACGTAAAACTCGACCACCGCGGCCGGAATCGAACCCGCGACCTCCCAGTCAGCAGCCGAGCACAACTACTACCGATCCTCAGCGGCGAACAAAGCCTCAAGCAGACGCTCTAAATCTCCGGTAATCAAGCTTTTCAACGCGAAAATCAACGAAATTAAGTAGAGATCAAAACAATGCCAGTAGAAATGGTTCGAGCGTTGTCCTGCGGCGGTCATTTTAATTAACTATAGTAGAACACCGAGCACAAGTGGGGGCCAAGCGCACGCGCCTAGCCTTGGCCGGTAAAGGGCCAAGGGAGTTCCCACTGATGCAGATCGACTTTCTCATAAAGAGAGAGAAACCGAAGAGCAGCACAGGGAAGCTAAACAAGCTTTGGCTCTGTCGGCTACCCTACACGTGAGGTGGAGGAGTGGGGGAATAATTTCGGGGCGGAAAAGAGAAAACGGCACTTCCACCTTTCACGTTGTGGTCCAATAGCAACACCACTCTTGCAGCAAGGAGACGAGAGAAAAAACACTAATAAAGGATAATAAAATTAACAAAATAAAAAGCGGATGGCGACCCCAAATAAAAGTTCCGGAACCAGTCGGCGTGACGTCTTAGATTTTGACGATTTCTTCTAGAATCTACGAAGTTCCTAAAGTGTAAAAACTCAGTACACTGTCTTCCAACGTAGACAGACTTCACACACCAACTTTCAGAAACTTTCGTTGAGATAATGTAGACAAACGAAAAAAAAAGGGGGGGGGGAGACGCTCAAATTTGTCATCGTTCAAACACTTTTTAAAAAGCCTGCATTGCATCTCCACTGTATTCAGATGCACTGCCCTTACGCATTACATAGACGTGCCGCACGTTACGCGCTGTAGTGGCCCGAGAGGGGATTGGTGCATTCGCAAGCATTCCATTGCCTTTCACCAGCGCTTTGGTGCCAAACTACTTAATAAGTAATCGATGTATGCACCCATCAAAACGAAAAGTAAACTTCACTTGACTTCGAAGAAATCCGTGACGTTACGATAGGATATTTGGGCAGGAAATTTGAACGTGATAATACTTTTGACATCAATTTTTCTTTATTTACGAATCTGTAGTGGTAAAATTAACTCATGTAAGGGCTGGGTGATGTTATACGTATTAGCATTAGTTTTATTTCTTCACGCACTGCGGTACACGTGCGCCTACATATTGCATGTCGCTCGAAAAGAAAAAAGAAAAAAAAAAAGTCTGCGCTTGTGCGCTTTTAGATGGATACGCTGCTAGTGGTACTGCCAGATATATTCAATTCTTGCTCCCCCTTCGTCATTCTTGTTAATTTGTTTTATATATTCTGGTTTATCGCATTCTTCTGAAATTTTTTCACGTTTTTTCAAAGGAACATTATTATTGTTCCTATCTAACTTCTCTTTATTTTTTTTAGCAAGCGTTGTAAAAAATGATCTACTATGAGGCACAGTGTGGCCAATCCCCCATGTGGGTATGAGCCAAGATCTCCTAGGAGACAAGACAAGATAAATCAGTTCCTGTTTGCTGTATGTCGGCTCTGCCCTTCGAACCCAATGAGGCTTTGGCACGCCAATAATGTATAGCATTGTTGCTTTATGAAAATATCAATAAAACATTATTATTATTGTTATTATTAACGACACCCAAATTTTCAGTGCAATTTATCCGGATACTTTGCACTAATTTATTGCTTCGCTTTAGTGCGCCTTAAAACGAGTCCGGGCCCCGCATTCTTCACAGTGGCGACCACCTGACATCATTATTATCCTCTTAAAACAGCCAAGCAGGGGTAACTCGACTAGCGGACGCACGACGCGAAGAAACCGAGCAAGCGGACATCACAGCCAGGCCAGCAAACGGGAGGCGCGCTGCGCTAGTGACCTTCCACGGCACGTCGCGGTTGGCGATCGAGGCCACAGCCAAGGAGGAAGAGGAGGAGGAGGAACAACGAGCGGCAGGACCTCCTCGCCCGCCTTACAACGCGCAGCGGTCGTCGCACCGCGGAGGACGCCGAGCAAGCAGAGCGAGGAAGAGGATGACGACAACGGGGCCACTTCGGAGAACACGTCGCGGAAGAAGACCGTCCCTCTCACTCTCCGAGATAAACACGCAAACGCCTCGCCATGTCAGCGCGTAGCCCGCTCCACAGCGAAGCGAAACGAGCAACTCGAAGCGACACTACAGAGTGAAACAATGAGTTCGCGAGGGGATGGAAGATGGATTAGACGAAAAAAACGTCAGGCCTGCGCGGAAGGCGCAGCATAGTCACAGCGAAGGCTAGAAGAGCGGCCTTTCAGAGCCTTTTCAAAACACTCATCGGGTAACTACTGCAAACACACTCGCTGGGTACCCACTACAGCATTATTAATAATTCCTGAATAGTGGGCCGACATTCGCTTTGCTACCCTTCGTCATTCCTTGGAGAAGCGTGGTGTTCGTTAAACACTTGCAAGGAATTTTGTGCCTATTGTTCATGCAGTGCCTGACGACGATGAGGAATTACGCCTGAAGTCAGTATGCGCCACAGTTATTAGGTGATCAAGAACAAGCTGCTCTAATTGGTTGGAGCATTGGACGGCCCACTCGTTACGCTATTCGCAGTGTGTAACGCCTGGTTGTTCTTTCGATGTTCTAAAACGCTTTATTACTCGTATTAACGCGATTCCTTTACCGACATCTGACTCGCTCGCTGGATTTCGTGCCGACCGGTTGTGCCCCCGCGATATCCGACGACAGCGCAGCTCTGGCCGACTGGCTCGCCCTCCACCATCTCCTGACGCCGACAAGAGCTCTCGCTGAGTGGTGCCCCGTCCTCGGACTCCTGCGACGGTCTCCATCTTTCCTATCTTCCCCTTATTTATTTCTGCATGTGAGTCTCTCTGTCCCTCCTCTATCTCTATCCCTATCCCTTTTAATCCTCCCAATCATTTTAATCTCTCTTTACCCTTCATCCTTCGTTAGCCACTGTTGAGGTGTCGCACCATGATGCAGAGAGTTACAGGGCTCACTTTTATCTTCTTTTCACTCATTTAAAAATCACTCCCCCCCCCCCTTTTCCTGACATCAAGCCTGCCTAAGGCAAGTTTGCCAACAAGTTCCAAGCACCGGCGTGGCTCGGTGGTAGAATACTGGGCTGGCACGGAGCGAACCCGGTTTCGAGCTTAACTGTGTCCTTGGTACTAGTACCAAGTTTTTTTTTTCCCTCATTTCGTGCGACAGTGGCTACGGACACCGGTGGCAGCGGCGGACAACTACGGTGTCACGCGTGACCCGAGTTATGATTTCATAACAGCTTTCGCCGTGAAAATTCTTGCACACGGAAGGCCCAGGCTCTGGGGGAAAGCGTTATGACTTTAAGAGTAGTGTACTAATTGTGGCGTAAATTAGAGTGAACCCAAGCGGACGAAAAAAAAAAATCACTCTTCCGGTCGGTGGCATCTGAAGCTGCGATCTTCGAACTACTATACGCGCATATTGTCTGGGTCCCGAAGCGGCTATACGGCGACGTCGCTACTCTAGATATCCGCTTCGGGGCACCGACACTTCGGCAACAGTTTCGAGGTCCGCGTAATCAATGCAGAGAAGAAAACTGACTGCTAAACGCCTGTTTTTTTTTTTAATAACTGCGGAAAACCAAAACACCAGGCGTCAAATCTCGGTCGCACCAGCCGCATTTTCGATGGAGACGAAAATGTTGAGGCCCCAAGTGCCTATAGGTTTAGGTGCACATTCAAGAACACCGGGAGGCCGAAGATCCCGGAGCCCTCCGCTACGGCGTCGCTCTGGATCATATCGAGGTTTAGGGAGGTAGAACCCGAACAATTATTATTAATAGCTGCTCAAAACAGGAACACGGAAGACAACGAACAAGGCCTCTTGTGGTGTCTCGTTCCCTCCTTCCTGATGTGGAGCAGCAAGCCCGCAAGAGCGTCTTACAATAGAAAGCCTGCAATAAACTGTCGATAGCCCTTAACATACGCACACGCACGTTATTTGTTGTTTTGTGCCAAGTGGCCTATGTTCTGTAATCCCAGTGGCAGATTCGGTTAGAGGTGCAGTAAAGGCGATTCCCCCCCCCCCCCGCCTTCCTTCAGTGCCCGTCGCCCACCTCCTTCACCAATCACGACTGATGGGCGGGACAAACTAACGGTATTTATGCTGCGATGGGATTATTGTAATGATAGTTACTGCTGAAAGCATAATCAGAAACACCCCCTCCTCCCCCTCGTCCCGTTTCTCTTCCAGCGACCGCCACTCCCACATAAGTTGAGCGGCTGGAGCCGCCCGTGTCTTCCAACGGAACAACCAGAGTGATTCCGAGCTGCTAAGAAGTGACTCAGTCACCGCTATATAACGGCACTTACCTCGAGACGTAGCTCAGGACACGCTACGCGGTGGGGAAGCCAGCTCACCGAGGACGGCAAGGAGAGGGGCTGCGGCTACTACGGCAGTGCACATCCACGACGCAGGGTCCCTCCTGCAAGCAAGAACAAGAGGGGGATATTGCAGCACGTTTGCTCAGAATCAGCACAAAATTTTCGCTTTTCCAGCTCGTCTATCACGGGGAGCTCACGCACACTGACCAAGAACGCCATCATCATCATTATTATTATTATTACAAAATTAGGGGAGACGGGGAGCTCACGCACACTGACCAAGAACGCCATCATCATCATTATTATTATTATTACAAAATTAGGGGAGCTTATATCGGAATCGAAAACAAGCTTCGAACAAAAAATAAGAAAAAGCAGCTCATGGAAAACATCACCACTAAACGATGTTTAGTCAAAACATCCAGCTGTTGTGGTTAAACATGGAGAACCTTAACGGCGCGATGTTATACGTTGTATCCGTGCGCAAGAAGAAATACAAACTGGGCAACCTGCCATTCACCTTCCGGGAAAATGAAGGCAGACGCAGCTCGGCGCGTGAGTTCCCGACCCGCTATAGTTTCCTTCCTACGAGATTGGTCATTCTCTGCTGTTGCTCATTTTGCAACCAAACGTCCCTGACGAACACATCTGTCAATTACCCGCCTGCAAGTGGCCCCAATACTATTTTTTGGCCAAGGGGCCATAGAGAGTTCGCAATCGATTTGTATTTATTTCGCGAACATAAACTTCAATCAATCCATGGCCCCGAACTGTGTTCTTCCTGCATGCAAAAATCGGACCTTCACCCAGCCACTTAGTGACGCAACACTTCAGCTGTTGCAGACGACGACGACGGCAACAACAACAACAACAAACGGGTCATGCGTCCGCATTCGGGGCAACCTGAGTGAAAGGCGGCAACGAAACGAGAAACCACGAGTCCCCTAGATACAAGATCACATTGCCGTATCGTATGCGGCTGATAACCTTATCTCCAGCGCATACACACGTATAAAAACCAGACGTACACGACAAAAATATAAACATGGGTCGAAAAAAAAATCAAATACATCAACATTTCTACAGAAATCAAACTATGAGGCACAGAAAATTGTGTGCGTAGTTACGATTCACAGCCAAAAAAAAAAAAAAAAACTTATACACATGGACAACTGAGGAGCAAAAAAACAAAAACAAAACCTGGCAATTGTATAGCATATGCGAGTTACATAAGATAACAGGAGAAAACACTAATTGATTGAAGAGGAGAAACCGGGCACGGTGTGAAGTTGGGTTCCTTCTTTATGAGAAGGAAGTGAGGGGTGTATTTATGCGCGCCTCTTCTTCCTCGACAGAGGATACTCCCCGTGATGAATATATCCCTATAGTCGTAATGCCCAAAGATTGCTTGCGTCTCGGCCTTCCGTGTCATTGAAGCAAATTTCGCGCTACATCTATAGCAGGTTCGTAGACCGCACAACGCCGTCCATCCACATAGAAGCCATTGCACAGAAGCCATTGCGAGACCGCAGCTATATTATATCGACCGCGCGCGCGCGCTTCGAGCGAAGCCTTTTCCAAACAACGCGGGACGACGCACCATATACTGTTTCTCCATCGCCCGGCTACAGCCGTGGCGACATCACGTGAAGAACGCGGCTCAATACGTGTATACAGGCGAGCGCTATTTCGTATACGGCAAGGGTTTCGTCGTGAACGAGCAGACTGAATTTCCCAGCGACTTGCGACTCTGTTCTAGCAGTACATATAGCGATACGTTGCAGAAGAGGTACGAAAAAGAAAAAAAAAAAAGACCCCGTATTTGCATGTTACACTGCAAAACGGTTATTCGATGCTCTGCGCAAGAAAATCAGTGAATGGTATACTGATTGATTGATATGTGGGGTTTAACGTCCCAAAACCACTATATATGATTATGAGAGACGCCGTAGTGGAGGGCTCCGGAAATTTGGACCACCTGGGGTTCTTTAACGTGCACCCAAATCTGAGCACACGGGCCTACGACATTTCCGCCTCCATCGGAAATGCAGCCGCCGCAGCCGGGATTTGAACCCGCGCCCTGCGGGTCAGCAGCCGAGTATAAGGTACCTTAACCACTAGACCACCGCGGCGGGGCTGAATGGTATACTGGAGGCGCTGCGTGATAGTGCCTCGAGCAAGCAGCGCAGGCGAACGAGCGCATGGAATCACGTCACACGTGAGACACGAGCGCCATCTGGCAGTTATATTGGAAAACGAAGTGCGCGGCGTGCACGCCCGTCTTGGAGGCGGTAAGGTGTAGAACGCAAGGCGACGGGTAAGTGCCGCCACCGTGTCGTCTTAGCAAAGCGTTGGAAACACTTGCCTTTTCGTGCAAGCGTTGAATTATGTGCGCAGCGTGATAAACGCTACGGTCCTTAGAATTATGTATTTTCTAGCATAAAGGCACACACATAGATTATCGACGTGTTGTTATGATGCCTCGGGTGTGCGCAATAATCGCTTTAATATTGACAATCACACAAGTATGAACGCTAAATCGTGAGCAATATTGGTGAGCGCTGCGGATGGGTCCGCCGTTTGGGGTGCCGTTAAAGGCGGACAAACAAAGAAATTTACAGATAGACATACGAACAAACAGAACAAACCAAAATTTTTGCGTCGAAGGTCCCAGAGAAAGAATATCTTATTTAAAAGACAGCAAATTCAAGGCAGCCGGCGGTAATATTCAGCGTCGTGTCTCGTGGCCTCAAAACTTTTGTCTGCCTGCACAGCACTGACGGACTTAACGTATCGACACACATGAGCTGTAGCTCGCTGTACCCCCCCCCCCCCCGCCCCACCTCCCGTAGAGTTTCCTATAAATACACTCGGGGAAACTCTGGAGCTAGTGTATATGGCGCTAGATTAGAAATTAAGCAACGTGGAATAGGTGCTCACGGGAATACACCAAATCAGGGAGTACAAGGTGACATGGGATGGACATCATTCGAGGGCAGGGAAGCTAACAGCGAGATAAAATTTGAGAAGCGATTGAGAGAAATGGGGGAGGAGCGTTGGGCTAGGAAAGGTATTCAGCTAATTGTACATGAAGAATGTCGATACAGAATGGAGGAAGCTAACGAGAAAATTGACGAGTAAATACTTAGAAAACAACAGGGGGCCAAACAAAAAATAACTATCGGTTAAAAAAAAAAGGTGAAGGAAGCTGAGACCGGTATGTGGAGAATTAGCATGATTAAAAAGCCTGCACTAGAGATCTATCGAACTTTTAAGCAGGAAATTGCCAAGGAAAGGATCTATGATAATACTCGGGGTAGTTCTCCACTGTTTGACGCCAGTACGGGAGTATTGCGAACCAAGACAGAGTCAGTAGAGCCACGAAGGGGTAGACACGGTATGCAGTGCGTGTGGAGAGAAAGATGAAACTGCCGAACACCTGACAATGTTCTGAAAAGGGTTTCACCCTATAGTTTAGGATGATGGCGCAGAGTTTTTTAAAGCACTGGGGTTTAGGGCCAGGGAGGGCAAAATAGACTTTAAGCGGGTAGACTTAACTAGAAGGAGGTTATCTGATCGGTGGCTAAAGTCAAGGCACGAGTGAAAATTAAACCTTTCACTGCAAAGTAGCAGTCCTCAACCTCACTATTTAAAGGGGAAAAAATAAATTTAGTTCTTGTTCACTAAGTATTACGGCTAGGTGGCGTTAGCCACCACCCGATCTAAAGGGCACAGCCATATCAACCAACCCATTCATCCATCCATCCGTCCATCTATCGGAACATCAACGCACGGCACTCCAGCCAGCAAGGGAATGATAGGTAGTACACGGATTCGTCTTATTCTATAGCGCGTTGGTATCAGAGTCAGCAATATCGTCAACGACCACCTCCTTTGTGTCATGGCATGGTTATCTCGAGCAAATGCGCGTGCCAATCGTTATAATAATAATCATAAAAGACTGACGTCACATTTTCACCCGTGATTATATACACCCGTTTATCACCGTCACGATCGCATTCGCGCATATATACCGCTGTTCGAAATTGAGAGACCGATCGGGCCTGCAGGGGGGATCCCGCTCGAGGCGGACGGCGATCGTTCACCCCCCTCGGCCGGTTCTCTTATACATGCACGGGCGGTCGAGCACCGATAAGAGAGCCGAGTGTGCGACAAGGTCGCCGAAGGAGAAAAAAAAAAAAACCACCCCCGTCGCCACTTCTTTACGCGCGGCGTCTCCCGCCACTGTTACGCAACACGGCATCTTCACGGCGATACACCTCTCCCACGGCAGGGGACGATAAATCTTCGGGTGAGAGCTTCCGAGGTCCCTAACCGCAGCGGCGGTGTGGACGTTGATTGATATGTGGGGTTTACGGTGTCCCGAAGCCACCATATGAGAGACGCCGTAGTGGAGGGCTCCGGAGATTGAGACCACCCGGGGTTCTTTTAACGTGCACCCAAATCTGAGCACACGGGCCTACAACGTTTCCGCCTCCATCGGGAATGCAGCCACCGCCACCGCCGGTATTCGATCCCGCGACGTGCGGGTCAGCAGCCGAGTACCTTATAACCACTAGACCACCGCGGCGGGGTCGGCGGTGTGGATGTGTTAAGAGCAAACCTCATAAGCGCGAAAATGCACGCGACAGCGACGAGCGATGCCATGAGCGACGAAACGGGGCGTTCGCGCGACGTGTCGCGGGGTAGTTTTCGCGCGATCGCTCGGTTCTCCAGATTTGGAAACCGTCGCCCATCGCCCGGAAGTGCCGGGCTCAAGCAGCCAATAGCGAAAAACCGGAAAAGGCAACGACTACATAGGTGCACGTGACCCTGCCCGAGGCACGTATGCGCAACAAGAAATAACGCAATGTTTATTACGCATGTGCATATAAAGAAAGTGCTGCAAGGCATTCATAAACACTTTCCGTTCCATTATACAACAATATATTTTATTCTTAAATTGCATACCGTTCACTAAGCGGTTTTCTTGGTGCGAGTAGACGGCCTCACTGCCAGCAACAGTGGAATTCGCTCGCGGAAGCCGTCGCGTGAATGAGGTTTGCCTGCGCTAGCGACTGATCGCGCGAAGACGATCTACGTCGCGTCGCTCGTCGCGTGCATTTTCGCGCTTATGAGGTTTGGCCCTTAGAGAGCGTCCACATACAATGCTGTGAGTTTTTGGGTTCGGTTCCCAATAACAACAGTTGTTGAAGGGGTCATAACACTTCCACCCAGCCAATCGTGGGTTACAGCGAGATAAAAGCACGGTACTATATAAACTATGTAGGGCGATCTTGTGCCCGTAAACTCAAAACTAAATGGTCGGCCAAAAAAAATGGTAGCATATCCACGGAGTGAATGATGGGGAGTGGGGCGAAGCATTCGTCCGTCCATTCGTTCTTGCTTCCGTCTGTTCCTGCGTACGTCTGTGTAACCGTCCATGCGTCCATCCGCCCGTCCGTGCGTGCGTCTGTTCGTGCGTCCGTCCCTGCGTTCGTCTATGCATCCGCGCCTGCGTCCATTCATGCGTCGATCCATGCACCTGTCTGTGTGTCTGTTCGTACATCTATTCAGCACTCCAAGTACCACCATCTCGCATCTTTTCATCATATATTCTCCATATAGAAGCACCGCCATCAAGCGGACATTTCAATGACTAAACGGGAGGTGGCACATGCACACTTTCTTACGGCTTGCGCTTCGGGTTTACTTCCCACCTTTAACCACCTCGAGTTCATTCATGGTGTATACTAGTTCACTGTATTCATGGCTATGCGGCCCAACGGTCGCTAAACCTTTCTAAAACCAAGGAGGTTACACCCAGCGAGCATAACGTAGCAACCCTTTCTTGTCAGATCGTGCTCGATGAACATGACAATAGCTGCTAATGGGGATCGCAGCGTGCGCGTTACCTAAAGGCCGAATGCTCCCGTCTCTCATCCCCCCTTAGCAGCCATTAACATGTGCGATGAGCACTTTTTTTAATTGTTCAGCAACGCACAGAAGAAATCTCTCACCGGAACCACCTTGGAGGTCAAAAACGTAAGGACCGCTATTTCGGGTATGTGCCACCGGTGGTTACGTACTACGAGGGACGCACAAGCCACGCCGTAAGAAGCTTCGCCCCTAAAATGTCTTGCTTGCTTGCTTGTTCCTTTCTTTTGTGGCTCTCACCCACTAAGGGGGATTGGCCAAGAAGCCGGTGGTTAATGCAAGTCAATTCCTTTAGATTTTCTAGATCAGGGGAACATGATTACTGTGTTTTGACTGTGAAATTAATTCGGCGGAATGTCCCTTGCTCGCTGTCTCGAACTTGGTCGGTTCTCTTCTTCTTTGCCCCTCGAGTCTCGTGCCGGTCCCGCACCGTGGCGCGTTCGCGACGGCGTTCTATGGCGCGGTTTTCTTGCCAATTGTGTGGCGGCTTTTACGAAAACCACTCGTTGCACGCGTCTTCGGCGACTGTCGAATTGTGGATGTGTGTGTGTGTGTGTGTGTGTGTATATATATATATATATATATATATATATATATATATATATATATATATATATATATATAAGAGAGCCGAGAGTATATAGTGGGAAACTTCAGTGGGTCGGAAGCGAGCAAAAGCAATTCTTTCGTAGATTAGATTTACGTTTCGACGGTGCCCCTAAGCAATAGTTAAGCAATACTTCTGGAACCGCCGTTCATTCTGCCCCACCACACGCTTCGCATTAGGGAATATACCGGGGCAGTGTCTCACGAGGGTGAAACGGACAAAAAAGAAAGAAGGACGAAAAATGGCACCATGCTAAAGGTATTGCAAGGCCACAACGTTTCGCACAAGCTCACTGATCGGTGTTCAACGGCACACGGAGTCGTCCTTCATGTCGGCGACGCGACGCACGTCAGGGGCAGTACAAGAAACGGGCGGCCTCGGACAACACCCACCTAGCGAACATGTCCGCACGGTATACAGGTAGCTGCTAGTACTGCTACTCTACTACTACGGCAGCCAGAGAAGATATTAATAATAATAATAATAATAATAATAATAATAATAATAATGGTGATGATGATGGTGGTGGTAGTGGTGGTGGTGGTGTTGATGATGGTGGTGACGATGATGATGATGATGACGATGTGGAGTTTTACGTGCCAAAACCACGATGTGATTACGATACAGCGCACTGTACACGGGCCTTTACCGTTTCACCCCCCGTCAAAATGCGACCGCCGCGGCCAGAATCGAACCCGCGACATCTGAGTCAGCGGCCGAGCACCCTAGTCCCTGATAGATCGAGGTGGAGAGCCAGAGAAAGATCCTCCACGTACGGCGCGCGAAATCGGCACCGTTCAGATGCAGCGTCTGCGCGTCGCGTCAGAAACCCCCGAAAGCTGGCTTTTCCGCAGTAACAGTTTTGATGAGGAGAAGATCCCCTTTCGTAGCCGGATCTGTGGATTGGCAGAATATCAAAAATGCATCTCAAAGGTTTCTTGCAGACACCGAGTGCTCAAAACAAACAAACAAACAAACAAACAAACAAATAAATAAATAAATAAATAAATAAATAAATAAACGATTGTGAGGAGTGCCTTTGAATGTCCCGACCGAAGTTAGTATTTTATTCCTGCCCTGAAGCTTTTACGCTCTTTACATAACAAAGAACACAAACTTCACGATAAGATGTCTATATTCTGGTATTAAAATAATTTTAAGAACACGTAATACGCTCTACATTTCGAGACGTATCTATTGATCAACGACTGGCTCTACTCGGGCTCTTTCCTCCTCTCTTCATCACTTTCTTTGTCTTTACTTCTATCCATTTTTCTTCCCATCCTTCACCTGTTTTTCTCTACCTCTCTGTTTCTGTATTTTTTACACGTGGCTTCGCCAAAGGACGAAAGCACAAGACAGCACGGCCCTCTGAAGCGCTCCTCCTTTAATACCCCTGTCACACGGGCACCCGCGAAGACCGTTTAACTCGTCCTTAGGACAACGAAGATGCGATCCGTGTCACACGGCCACCCTTACGCAAACGAAGGTAAACGGAGCATTTCCCAAAGGACGTTCAACGATCTCCCTTCGCAGCGAAACGAGGTACTCTTGTCCCCAGCAGTCTAGAGGTCAGAGAAAAATTTCGAGCACTAAGTGGCCGCAGTGAAAGAATAATACATTTTGGCAATCTTAAACGTTCTTTAGTTGCAGTACTCATTCACAACGCGTGTTTGTTTACAATATTTACGCCCGCCAGAGTTCACTTACTCTCAACACCGATGCCCTACACACCGTGCCTCGCGAGTCGGGCCGGCCGGCGCCAGCCGATCAACGTCATTACCAGCGCAATATCGCACCACTTCCTCACGTCGTCCGCTGTGTCACTCATGGCTGAAGAACACAAAATGTGCGCTCACGAGGCAAGGAGGCATAAGAATTTTCGTATTGAGCATGTATACCGGCAAAAAAAAAAAAAACAACTAAAAGCACAATGTGGTCATCGTCACTAGCAGCATTGCTACATTTAGCAAATGCGTTTTTATTTGAAATTATTTTTAATGGTTTGTTAGTCGCATACTTACTTAATAGTGCTTTTTTTGCAAAAACCGCATAACAAGGATTCACAAAAAAAAATCAAAAGAGATGAGATTAGAATGCTTTTCCGAAAATCAAACAGCGCCAGCTGAGCCCCCTCGCGGCAACTGTTGCAACCTTGTCATTGCCGTGTGACACTGCCACAACTCCTTCTCCGTCGAACCCCCTAGGGGAGATTTTTACGTTGACGGTGTTCAACGGAGTTTGGTGGTGGCCGTGTGACAGGGGTATAAGAAATGTGCCACGCTCGCATTCACGGCGACTCCAACACTTTACACACACGGAAACAGCCGGCAAAGTGTACGGGTTGAGTGACCGCTGTGCTAACTGAACTGGTACGGCATCGCGCACGTTGATTGATTGATATGTGGGGTTTAACGTCCGAAAACCACCATATGATTATGAGAGACGCCGTAGTGGAGGGCTCCGGAAATTTAGACCACCCGGGGTTCTTTAACGTGCAACCAAATCTGAGCACACGGGCCTACAACATTTCCGCCTCCATCGGAAATGCAGCCGCCACAGCCGGGAATCGAACCCGCGCCCTGCGGGTCAGCAGCCGAGTACCTTAGCCACTAGACCACCGCGGCGGGGCGGCATCGCGCACGTTATCAGCAGGTCACCGGTTGGGTCTGTACACAGGCGGCAGACTTTCTTTTTTAGTCCACCTTTGAAAAGACCCCGAAACAGTTTTCTTGAAGTTTTGTCAGCGTTTAGGCAAAATCATCACGAAACCATTCGCACCAAAAATTTAGTGACACACCGCGTATCAAGGCCGCTACGGACAATTATATTGTATCCCCCCCCCCCCCCCCCCATTTTCACCTCTGCGTGGCTTTCTCAAATGATGAGACACGCTGGCATCGCAGAGCTTTCGTGAGTGACGATTTGAGCTTTCACCAGTCTAGACCTCCGAAATCGCACGCCAACAGATAGCGCACAGTCTCCGAGGCCATCACATAGTGCGCCCGGCAGCACGCGCGCCGTCTGGCAACATAGACAAAGATCGCGGAGTGGATTGCTCCGACCGGTGCCACCACCCTGCCAGCCGATTTTCCTTTCGCCCATTTCTACGGCCCACAACAGCCAATCAGATCAGACGCCAAAGTGACGTGCTGCTGGCGTGCGCTGTGTCGCTCTGTGAATGGGCGGTTGAAAACGCGTTTGGACGGAGCCGCAACGATCTGAAGCGATTCACAGCTTTAAAGCGTTCTAACAAATTGCACAGTTTATGCATAGAGCACAAATCTGTCTCTAAGTAACTCCTGACACTTAGTCTGCCAGCTCAATGTGTTTGCAAAAAGTCACTGAAACTGTTCCAGGGTACGTTTAATTAACTCCTTTTTTGCTTACGCCGTAAGTACTACGCTGTGGGTAAGAGAAGACCGTGTGTGTGTGTGCTTGAATGCATGCGTTACTTGTGTGCATATTAGACACCTGTGTATTGCCTCGAGCGTGCCGCACTGAAAACCCACAGCCAACACCCACGCAGTGAAACATTGTAACGCTACAGCCAAGATCCGACACCCAGGAGCAGCCGGCTAAGGGACGAACGAGGGGCAACATCGCCGGGGGGCAATCCTTCAATTTCTTTAGGCGCGAAGCACCTCAGGAGGGTCCCGGCTTGTCGAAGTCTTACGTCGTCACGCTTTGTAATGTGGTCACGGACTATCGTAAACCGCTATGCACCACAAGAATTGGGTGACTCTCTCCACTAAAAAAAATGAGAGAAACAGCCCAACAAATAGCTGTCGACGTTTGCGGAGCACGTAAGCAAGAAGAAAAAGACAGGCCATTTGAGTACGAGCCATCTCCAGAGGAAAACAACAATAAAAACAAAAAAAGCTGCATTACCACGCAGTTAGCGGAGCACCAGAAACACTCTTAGCTACATACTTAGCCCCTTCCTTGTTTTTCTATTTTTTATCGATCTGATTATCGGTCTAACATTAGGTTTTTTTTCTTTCTTTTTTTACCATTCTCTCGAGGCATTACAGTGTCACTCGAGGTGACAATTAAGCCAGAGGACACGCCTCCCGATCCCCCTCCGACCTCTGCGCTCTCGCCGCTCACAAAACACGACGCGCGATAAGCCTCCGAGGCTGTACGCGTATGACACACGGGAGTGGGCAGCGCGAGCGCTCGAATCGCCGACGAAGGCAAAAAGAAAATGTGAAACGAGAAGGAAGATAACAAACAAAAAAAAACTACAAACATACAAGAAAAATCGTAAACGCGCAGAGCCCCGTCGTGACAGAGAAGATAACGCCGTTTATCGGGACCACGGAAAAAAAAAAAAAAAAGCCGCCCAAGCCCGCGCAGCACAGTCACGGCGAAAGCTGGAAGAGCGGTTCTTCTGAGCCTCCCTTTTAAACTCTTTGGGTAACTATTACGAGTACACCTGCAAGGTACCCACTACGTCCGTCGTTCGCTCACGACACCATTGTCACGAAGAGGGCGGCAAAATTTAATCTCTGTAACAATTGTTCGGTTTTGACGTGCCAAAACCGGGGTATGGAGGAAGGAGGGGGGGGGGGGCGCCGTAGTAGAAGGCTCTAAAATTTTCGACCATCTCAAGTTTGAAAGTTATTCTCCAATTCCATTCGACCTGGTGCTCTTTCAAGTGCACCGAAAGAGCACAGAATGCGGGGTCGCTAGAATACACGGGCTTCAAGCACTTTTCCGCCTCCATAAAAAAAGACAAAAAAGCACGCGGTCGGGGATTCCATCTCGCAACCTTTGAGTCAGAAGTTCAGCACCACAACCACGCACCGCTGGGGTGGAGGAAGGAGGGTAATTAATCTCCGAAAAACACGGCGAAGTTCAGCCACACTGCCTAATTGAGTCAATCAGAGGCAGCAGGGAATAACGGAATCGATTGCACGGTTGGTTAAAGGGCGTTAATGGGAGTCGTACGAAAACCGTCTCCGGCTAAAGCGGTGCCACGGCTGAAGATCGATACACGTAAGAAAACGACCAACAAATCAGCACGAGTGGCATGCGTGTGCGTCCATTTTATAGTATCTCTCAAGCAGCCTGTAAACCTCGGTGGCAACTTATCCCTTCCTTCACTTTTCTTTCCGTTTCATTTACATTAAAGTTACTTCTAATAACATCCCCTAATACTTTCCCTGGCATCATTGTCTGTTATTCCTCAATAGTATAAACCACATAGCCATTCTTGATGCTTCCCTTACGCAACGCCTTCTAAAGGAATTGCGAGAGACTTGGAACAAATCACAAGGTTTCCCAAGAAGCGCATTGTATATAAGACGACTAAATGCATACGAACTCCGTGAGTTTCGAACGGACGGGGAGCAGGTTTCAACGCAATCCGCTCAGGCTAAGCCGATGTACATGCACACGCGCTTATAGCAATAGGTATATATACCCCAAGTGATAGCTGAAGCAGGGGTACTGTTCAAATCAAAGCTTAATGCGGGATATTCCAATGGCACGGGTATAATAGTCAACTTGATCGTGTCGCACTAAGTGACCGAGAGCACACCTCAACGACACATGTTGTACTTAGTACTACCTCGCTGTTGGCGACGAGCGCCGTCAAACTACGGTGCCCCCCACCTCCCTTTATTTCTCACCCCCTTTCTCCTTTCTCACAGTATATAGATCCACTTATCTCCAAAGCTGTATGTCTACCACGGTACCAGCAAACTGGTGCGCGCAATATCTGCGATAGCCGCCTTGCGGCCTACAATAAGGGCTGTCTATATAGAGATTATAGGGAACAGAGACAGACTTCTGAAGCTGCCGTAATAGCCCCGCCGCGGTGGTCCAGTGGCTAAGGTACTCGGCTGCTGACCCGCAGGTCGCGGGATCGAATCCCGGCTGCATTTCCGATGGAGGCGGAAATGTTGTAGGCCCGTGTGCTTAAATTTGGGTGCACGTTAAAGAACCCCAGGTGGTCGAAATTCCCAGAGCCCTCCACTACGGCGTCTCTCATAATTATATATATGGTGGTTTTGGGACTTTAAACCCCACATATCAATCAATCAATGAAGCTGCTGTAATCTAAATGAGTGAAGAAAAAAATTGTTTTTCGAGCTCATTAATAAGTATGTCGAAACGACGTTAATGCAGTAACTTTTGTGTTACGAGTGTGAGTGTGAGGTTGGGTATCCGACATATTTGATTGATCGATTGATTTGATTGATTTGTGGTGTTTAACGTCCCAAAACCACCATATGATTACGAGAGACGCCGTAGTGGAGGGCTCCGGAAATTTCGACCACCTGGGGTTCTTTAACGTGCACCCAAATCTGAGCACACGGGCCTACAACATTTCCGTATCCGACATACTTGATTGCTTGAGAAAACGAACCCGCCGTTATCATAATAGTAATTGCGTCTCGTATTCAACATACTAATACTAATAGTTCTGCGTCTCGTATTCAACAACAACAACAACAACAACAATTGGTACCGTTGTAGTTCCCAACACCACAATATGATTATGAGAGAGGCTGTAACGGAGGGCTCGGGAAATTCTACCATGTGCACGGTGTTCCCCAGCGTCCACTGACGTCGCACAGCCTGTCGAATTTCGCGTCCGTCGCATCGCGGCCACCCAGGGCGGGATTCCATTCGGCGAGATTCGGGTCAGTGGCGACCACCAAGGCGGCTTGAGATGCCCCATGGTGGCCCGAGAACGAATTGGCGTAAGTGTACTGCAATACCTTAAGCACACCTTGCAGAAGAAGTTTGCGGGACGTGAAACGTTCGAGAAGGCTGCCTTCTCGCTCCACCACTTGGGACCATAACCTCGAAATTGTACTGTAGTAAGGAAATAGGTAGAAATTTATGTCCTCAGTTTCTTTTTTAGGCAATAAAGTGAACTAACAGTTAATGCTAAGGAAAGTAAGTACGGGGCACGTTATTTAGCGGTAATCGTAATGTGAATGCGAAGAAAGAAAAGTGGACGAAAACAAAACTTGCCGCTGGCCGGCAGCGAACCCGTGACCTTCGAATAAAGCGACCGATGCTCTACCAGCTGAGCTACAGCGGCAGTAACTCCCCCTCCCACCCATTTACTTTACGGGGTATACATGTACATTTAAACGTTGCAGTGTCAGTCACGCTGCAGTGTCAGTCAGCGCCGTTTGTTGCCATGACGGCCAGTGTGGGACACTTTTTTCTACCTGTTGGCGTCACGAAGCATTATATTCTTTCTTTTTTTTTTCACTTGTGCGTTGTTAAATATGTGTATGTATTATGTATCACTCCCTCCTACTCAGACTGTTGGCCTGCAGTATTTTGAAGTGAATGTTCTAGCCTGCAGTTCATACTTTAACCTATTAGAAGCATTACGCACTATAAAAGACAAGAGACTCGCATTTGTTGTGGTGGCGACAAGTCGCGTACTTTTCATGCTCAGTGTACGTACACCCAGAACTTGTGTTAGCACCGTGAAAAAATAAAATAATAATAAAGTAAAAAGAAAACACATTTCCAAGGTGTTATTCGGCGACGTAAGGCGGATTCCCGCAAAGTATACCGCAATACGCCATAGCGGCATGCAATCGCGCACAACGGGAAACTAATAATAATAATAATAATAATAATAATAATAATAATAATAATAATAATAATAATAATAATAATAATAATAATAGAAGGTCAGCGCGGGAAAAATGCGGTTAAGCACACCCCCAGTTTTATGAGGCCAAACTCGATCAGTTCCCGCTTCACGTTTGCACGTCGTTCCTATCGCAGACGAACACTGCGGTCGCTACCTTATCTCGTCCTGTCACTACTGTTATCGCCACGAGGAAGTAGCGCCTTATCGGACGGCGTACGCTTCGGGCCCAAACCGTGGCCGACGCGCAGTGGATACTGTATATAGGGCAATCTTCTGGGAAGGTCGCGGATGTGACAATTTGAAAAAAGTAAATAAAGAAAGACGAAACTAACCGGAAAATCCGTGCGCCAGAGCACTGGAAGAATTAAATGAGTCGGATGCAAAAACTTCGCGCCAAGGTTGTGCGGCTTATCGATAAAAAATGACACAAGCGAGCAATACAAAAGCAAACGATGAGAGAGGACGGGCAAGTGGCCGTTGATTAATATATGTAATTGATTGATATGTGCGGTTTAACGTCCCAAAACCACTGATGATTATGAGAGACGCCGTAGTGGAGGGCTCCGGAAATTTCGACCACCTGGGGTTCTTTAACGTGCACCCAAATCTGAGTACACGGGCCTACAACATTTCCGCCTCCATCGATTAATATATGTATATGTGCGCGACAACGCTTTATGAGAGCTCGCGAGCGCCAACCGCGATAGACATGACAGAGGCTGGTGATACGTTAAACCACCTGCGTGTTTTTTTTTTTTTTTTTACGCTCACCCAAACGCCGCTTATAATATATGCGTGTGAAGGACGAAGCCAAATGGTTGGGGAAGATTTGATTTCCCCCGCCCCAAAGAAAAAAAGCCCTTCGAAAATTTTTGAATTTTGCTTGCGCATATACACAAGCACACATACAAACGCATGTACGAACACAAAGTGTGGTCCAACACCCTCCCCCCCTTCCCTCTAAAAGATTTTTGCCTACGCTCCTGATGCGTGTGCTTTGCCCGCTCCGGTGGCCTAATAGTTGCGGTGCACGTCTACACAGACTTGAAGGTAGCTGGTTCGATACCGCCACGCTTCAATTAATAAAACACAAAATGCCTCTATGGACCATTTCGATCGTCTGGTCGAAATTAAATGGGGCAGTATATATGGCCCGTACCTCGGAATCACATTGCGGTTTCGGTACGCAAAAACCCGAGAAGTTACTAGCGGGGTTATAGCGTGCTCAAATCGCACGGTACGGATGAACGGCGCGCACGTTTATCAGCAGGCACGCTTATAGCTTGGCGATGTCAGGTGTGCACAACAGTTTAAGCCGGTGCAAGCCTATATATAGCCGTGACCACAAAACAACTACAAAATCGAAGGCGCGAGCCAGGTAGCGTGAGCTGCATCCTCAAGAAGGTTGTTGCTTATATAGATACTCGGCGCGCAGTATCAATAAAACAGCTCAGGGGCAAAGCGGAAAGAAAGTAACGATATCACTTTCCTCCTTTGTTTTCTGCACTCTCCTGTTTAAACAAAGCACGCTACAGACACAATCACAATGAAAAAAGTGAAAGGCGGCTCAGGATTATTAACATAATGTGGGGCTTAACGTCCCAATAGCACGATACGAGTGTGGCAGCTTGGGCTAGTTGGTATGACATGACGCTATAGTTGTAGCGCGAGAACAGAACGACGACGCAGAGACAAGGTGACGAAGGACACGAGCACTCAAGTCGGTGGTGGTGGTGTTGCAGCAGGCGGGGTTAGCCTGGCCTGCATGACCGGCAATTGTTCCGCCCGAGCATCTCCCGAAATTGGAAATTGTCACCACGTGTGAGACAGCCCAGTGTCTCGCAGGAAGACCAACAAAATTCGTTGCACATTCCTCCTATAGTTGCCGCGGGTCCTTCAGGAGAAATGACGTCATCAACTGTCCGGTGCCAGCCTTTTTGCAAGGTGCGCATCATCGCTGCTCTTTGCTCGTGTCCTTCGTGTCTCTGCGTCGTCGTTCTGTTCTCGCGCTACAACTATCACTACGATATGATTACGAGAGGCGCCGTATAGTGGAGAGGGCTGAGGGAAATTTCCGACCATCTGGTACTCTTTATCGTGCACCGACACCGCGCAATACGCGGGCCTCTATACTATTGCGCCTTCGTCGAAATGCTACCGCCACGATTGGAATCGAACCCGCGACCTTTCGGTCAGCAGCCGAGCACGCTAGCCACTGTTCCACCAAGGCGTATAACTTGTGGTAAAGCCTTTGAACAGTGGGTCATCCTCTTCAGCGCCTTCTAGTGGGTCGCCCTTTTCTTAAGGAGAAGAGCAGCTCGTGCAGAGAGTCGATCCCCGCATTGACTGTCGCTGTCGTGAATCATCGCTGAGTGTCCGTCAATAAACCGCTTAACAAACTAAATAGAGCTCTAAAGAGAGCGCACGCAGATCAGGTTCGATAACGGTATGCGAAAACGAATCGGCGGCGGCGAAGAAGTCTCTAACGGACTTAATCCGCGAGACACGTATCACATACCTAAATTACCCGGAGGCTTTATTGCGTGGTCGCCGCCGGCCGCATATATAATATGCGCGCGCATAAATAACGCCGTCGCAACCAAAAATGACGTCGCTCGCATTTCTGTCGTAACATATCCATTTGGGGTTCCACGTCCCCGCAAAGCACGTGTACGTGTACACCCGGGGTTCTTTAACGTTGTTAAGTTTGGCCTGGAAATTCGTCTGGGCAGACGCCATTGTGCGTAAGCCGGTCTACTGGGGAGGCTCTCAATCCCTTCGGCGTCCAGTCTGCCAGACGCTGTCGAAGATTTGAGCAATTACCCAGACCATGTGGCAAGCGAAGGCGAGTTCCTGACTTTCAACTACGGACCCTGTCGTCGTCTCTTCGAGCAGATGCGATGACTGATGCCCTTAGCGACTCATCGGGCGACGGGGAAGCTGTCGTGACCGGCGCCAGAGCTGACGGGGGAGCGGCGCTCTTTTAATCCTCAATCAAGTAGCCGACCGGCCGGCTGCCTATGCTCGTCAGGCATTGTCCGTGCTAGCCGGAGGATGAGACGTCGTGTCACCACGACGCCGTAAACCGTTCCAGAGAGGACAACAAAGACAGCATCTGACCGTGGAGGCCGCCGCAAATCACCCCGCTAATTGAGCGAACCGATCGGCGGACCCTTTGATGTATGCTGTCAAGATCTTGGGACCTCTCGACTAGCGGCACACACACGACGAGGAAGAGCCCTGCTGGCGCCACCTTGCAGTGCAGTGTTCACGACTCAATATTGGACGTGCACGTGGGCCGTGCATGCTCGTCCCCCTCACCTGTTGTGTGTGTGTGATTGGTGTTCCACTCGGAGAGGAGAAGCCCGACAGAGAGCTTAAAACGCCGCCGCAGAGTGCTGGACGTCGCTCTGAACCATGTAACGGTTCAACCACCACGCTCGTGGTTTGGGAAACCACTAACCTTTCTTTTTTGTAAATATGTGTAAATAGTGCCATAAACCTGTTCTGTTTTTCGTATCCTCGTGCGATCCTCCTTCAACCTTAACAACTGGTGGCAGCGGTGGGATGCCGCCATCAGCGACCTTCCTTCCGAACCTTAACAACGTATATAACCATCTATCTAGCCACCTAACGACATTTAGCTCTCCTGCCCGTTCCGATAATGGTACCAGCACCAAAATTGGTATGGCATAGCATGACTGTACGACGAGTATAAGTGACTAGTGATAACATGAAAATCATGACATGTATGTCATGATTTGCATTTCATGGTCTTGCTGCTCTTGCGGTGGTTTCGTTCACATGCTATGTTCCAAAACTGGTATGGTATGACATGGCTACATGGTGAACACAAACTACAGACCCTAACATGATAATCAAGAGATGCGCGCCGTATAACAGCATGACTACATGCCACGCTGCATGATGCACTCGCGGCAGTTTCGCTAGCTTCACATATGCCAAATTTGGTGTTACGTCACGTGAAGGGATGACGAAGGTATATGTGACGGTGCAAACATGATAATCATGACAGGCGTGTCATGTAAGAACAAGACTACATGCCACACTAAAGGCATCAATACACTTCGTCGTGACCTAGCGCGCGTCCGCGCCGACGTTCGTTTCGTCGCGTCACCCCGGCTATGTCATGCCAGGCGCCCATCTGCCTGCTATAAGCCCAAACCTCATAAGCGCGAAAATGCGCGCGACAGCGACGAGCGATGCGACGTAGATCGTCTTCGCGCGATCAGTCGCTAGCGCAGGCCAACCTCATTCACGCGACGGCTTCGGCGAGCGAATTCCACTGTTGCTGGCAGTGAGGCCGTCTACTCGTACCAAGAGAACCGCGTAGCAGCACTTTTTTTATCTGCACTTGCGTAATAAACATTGCGTTATTTCTTGTTGCGAATACGTGACTCGGGCAGGGTCACGTGCACCTATGTAGTCGTTGTCTTTTCCGGTTTTTCGCTATTGGCTGCTTGAGCCCAGCACTTCCGGGCGATGAGCGACGGTTTCCAAATCTGGAGAACCGAGCGATCGCGCGAAAACGAGCAAGCGACACGTCGCGCGAACGCCCTGTTTCGTCGCTCATAGCATCGCTCGTCGCCGTCGCGTGCATTTTCGCGCTTATGAGGTTTGCTCTATATACTCGCAGGCGCGCGCCCGGCGTCCCTACGTCACGAAAAGAGGCAGACACGTTGTGTCTGGGTAACGCAGTGACCTCCATTGAAAGGGTAACGTCGTCGGCGCAAAGTAGCATTTGGCGCGGTTGCTGCCGGGCCGCGCCGACGGACGCCGGTCGCGCCTGGCGTCAGAATGCTCGCGTTTTGCTAGCGTAGCATCACTGCGCCCAGCATGCGCACGCGTCGACGTTACGTAGGAGTTTATCGGGCCCTTCATGATGCGCTCTCCGCCATTTCGCTAGCGTCACATATGCCACATTTGGTATTACGGCACGTGAATGGATGACGAAGGTATGTCACTGGTGCAAACATGATAATCTTGATGATGATGTGTAGGGCTTAATGGCGCAAAGGCCAATTGGTGGCCAAAAAGCGCCATTTCAGTGAATGATATGGTGCGTGGCTGTATAGGGGCCTTAAAATCCCTCGCGCTAACGCGGGTAAAAACACAACTAATAAAATCATGGCAATGACGTGATATGGATAGTAAAAATGGGTGACAAAAGGTTTCGATAATAAAAGCATGTGTAAAAATATTTGGCACTAGCACAAATGCCTCATCAGCGCCCTTGTGTCCAAGGGCCGAGAGGCAAATCAAGAGAATCTTGAGATGCGTGTCATGTACCAACATGACTACATGCCACGCTCATGATGCGCTATAGCGGCCATTTCACTATCTTTACTTATACCAAATTTGGTATTACAGGACGTGAATGGATGACGAAAGTATTATACTGGTGCAAACATGATAAACATGAGATGCGTGTCATGTGACAACACACTGATGATGCGCTCGCGGCCGTTTCGCTAGCCTCACGTATGCCAAATTTGGTAGTACGTGACGCCAATGGATGACGAAGGTATGTGATTGGTGCAGACATGATAATCATGATATGCGTGTCATGTAAGAACACGACTACATACCACATTCGAGGCACCAATACATTTCGACATGACGCGTTGCACGTGCTCGCCGGCGTTCATTTCGTCACGTCACGCAGGCGTTGCCACGCCAGACGCCGGTCCTGCCATATATTCGCAGACGCGCGCCGCGCTGCGTTGCTTTGACGCATGCGCGTTTCAGCGCGTCCAGCGTCTCTCTGTCACGAGAAGAAGGAGACGCAGTGTTGTCTCGGTAACGCATCGGCGCGAACTGCAGCATGTCATATTTCGCGCCGGTTGCCTGCGGGCCGCGCCGACGGACGCTGGTCGCGCCTGGCGTCACACTATGCAGTGCTCGCGTTTAACTAACGTAGCGTCGCTGTGCCCTGCGTGCGCGCGCGTCAACGCTACATTGGAGTATATTGGCCTCTTCATGATGTGCTCGCGGTAATTTTGCTTTCTTCACATATACCAAATTTGGTGTTACGCGACGTCAATGGATGACGAAATATATGACTGGTGCAAATATGATTATAACTTGACAACATACCACGCTCATAGCATGCGCGTGGCCGTTTCGCTAGCTCCACATATACTAAATTTGGTATCACGTGACGTGAATAGATGACTAATGTTAACGACACATTGAAACAAGATGATCATGACACGGAAGTCGTGTACGACGTGAATTACCTCCACCTCGTAAAGTTGTGCTCATTTTAAAGTGACATATCACAATTTCTCATTCGTGCTTCGCATATCATCGATTCCCACTGCACGTGGGATCTGCCAATTTTGGTAAAGCGTTTGATGTACAGTGGCGTCCACTATTAGAGTCAACACGGCTCCGCGTGGCAGTGCATATGCTCGGCGGAGCGCCAGTGCAGCCGGCGCGGCCGCACATTGAACTGATGTGGCGCAGGCGCACTACGGCGCGCCGATCTCGCTGTGCTACAGAGAAGCAGGACCGGCGTCTGGCTGTTACGGAGCAGCACGCTCGAGCAATGTAGCAGACGACGTAAAGTATCTCCCGTGTGTCCATGTGCGCATGCGCCGCTACCCTTGGATGGCCACACTGGCGCTCCGCGGAGTGCGGCCACGCTGAGACATGTTCACAGTGGACGGCTCTGTACATAGAAATTTGTGTACGTTAATTTATCTGATATGTATTCGCAGCACCCTACGAAGAAATAAATATTTTCCAACCACGATTCTTCCTAAATAAAGCAGGTTAAAAAATATATTGCTGGAGTGGAAGCGCCCGCGATACCTTACCAGCAAAAGTGAAGCGAATTTTAGCGTTCCAAAAACCTTGAAAACATACTTGTTTTTCTGGTTGAGGCCTTTGAGATCCAGTGTATTTGATCTGTTAGTGCAAATGCTACGCAGGCCTGTATTGATTCCTTGAATTGGTCACACCGAATGAGATCTATGCGTAGACGAAATGCCGCGGCCCTAAACTGATAGCGCCTCGGCGGCCCGTGAGACAGGTTACACGTGCTGGACGCCCTTCGCTAAGCGTTAGCACCCTCGTCCAGGTAGGACCGCCCGTCCGAACGAAGACATCTGCCCCACAACCCGGGGGCTCCAGTGGCGTACCGCGGATGACGTAAGGATAATCAGGGTTAAATGGTGTAGGCAGAAATTTTTACGGAGAGGCGGTAAATGGTTATTTCGCATCCGCTCCGTATGCCACAGCGAAAGAAACTTCGAAGGGAGGAGGGGGGGGGGGGGGCTGCACGGGCACGGTGTATTACCCCTGGCTACACCACTGGCACAAAAATGAGTGAAGCTACACACACACACACACACACACACACACGTATAATATACAACTGAAGGCCGTATATACGTATAAGCACAAATTTGCAGCGAGAACTAACATTTATTCGGACGTTTCGACCGAGAGCAGATAATTTTTAATTTAACGTCGTTATCCAGTAGACGCGTCAGAATAGACGTCACGTTTTCGGTCGAAAACTGTTACTCATATAGTTGAGCGAATAGCCAGAAACGTTGCTTTAAAATTATACTTCACGTAAAATCGAAAGTATTGATTACATCAGGGGGCTCGTTTTCTTCGTTGGTTTCGTTAGGTTCTGCCTAACAAAGGCAACATCGGACGCACGTTATCCGAAAATCAGGGGTTCGGTTTCTACCGGCGGCAAATAGTCGTTTCATTCAATTTAAATTTCTACCGCTAAACAACTACTACACAAAAGTTAAAAGAATACAAGTGAAGTCCTTGTATACCTTTCCTTAGCTTCTCTAAACCAGACCGACAGTGGTGTTGTTAGGCTATACCCCCGCCCCCTCCACACACACACACACCACGACAGCTTCTCAAAAGTGCACGCGCGAAAAATGAAATATATTCCAATAGCGCTTTGACTTGGGCAAATTGGTAACATACTTGGTAGGCTTCAGCGCGATTCAGTCGAAGACAAAGAAGACACACCGACGAGGGCTTGTCTGTGTGTCTTCATCTAATTCACGCTGAAACCTATCCAAATAAATATACAGACAAGAGGAAAAAGAAGGCTCGAAATCGGTGCGCGTATAGAGTTGTGGGTACGAAAACGAGAAAGCGGCCTCGCGATGTTATCGGTGGACGGCGCGCACACAGTTTTACGGGTGATTTTCCCGACTTCTTTGAAGCGGCGAACCTCTTTCCTATCTCTTTTGCTTTGTATCTCTTTTTTATTCTTTTTGTCCTGCCCCTTTCTACGTTTTCTGGCGCGAGCTCGGAAAACGAGCGCTTCGCGGCCTCCGATCGGCGAGTTGATCGCCCGAGCAAAGTGAGACTATCTTGTGCAGCAGCCGCCGACAGTGAAGAAGAAGAAGAGATATATAGACGTGTATAGTACAGTTTATAAGGTCATTATAACGAACAACAATATACCGAGTTACCGGCAATGGCGAACTAAACGAGAATTCGGTACGCCACGCTTCATTTCAAGCACATTTATTATTTTCATATTCAAATTGAAAGACGCGTGATCAACCGGGACATTGGCTATAACGAAGAGGTATCAAAGAAAAATATTACTCTACGCCTAGTGCCAGCTTCTTGAACCACACGCCCATGCGCGCTCGACGAAGACGATAAATGTCTCTGTGCTCGGGCTTTGCGCAGAACTGGTCAGCGCTGCGTCCGCTGTTCTAAATTTAATTTCTAAATAGTGTATACAACGCAAGCGACTTGTCATTCACCCAACAACATTTTGTTTGCGCGAGGCTTGAAACAGAAAATATAGCATAAAAAGCAAAATAAATAATTAAAAGAGAAATGACAACCACGTTTTCCTGTAAAATGTTGAGTAATAAAATTAGGCACGTTCTTCTTTAAAGGGAATGTGAACGCACGCCTGTTTTGTCGAACTCTCTTCTGTTGCCATTTCACTTACTCATGTTACGCTCTGTCCAGTTTGCAACGCTACAGGCACAGGTAAGGAGTGCTTCGTTTACAGTGGCTTTGAAAGCAAGGAGTAATTCCCTTCTGTACACGGGATTCTCGCATGCCGATCCGTTGGCGCCGGTTCATGTGTACTGTTACAACGAATATCGGATACAGCGTACGAACTTGTGGTCCATGTGCTGCTTCAATACGAAGGTTCCAATGAATCCGTATTCCAATATATTCGAAAACTATTAAATTCGCCCTCGTTTTTCCTTATTCGAATAAACTTCGAAGTAAGGAATTGTTATTCACACGTCCCTTACTATTGATAATTTCTGAGCCTTCGCACACCAAAGTGACGAAAAGATTTTGAGGCACGGCGTTCATGCAAGACTGATGTTTAATTTCGGCCAATTAAAATGCACTTTCTAAATCTAAGTATACACTCAACACTCCGACACGCGTTCCCTGGCTGTAAGCAGCAGGCCTATAGAATCGTTTCGTGATAGGAAGAAAGCACGCACGCACGCACATTGCCTGTGGGTGCGTTCAAATACGCAGGAACGCATGTCCAGACGGCATGCTTATGCTATCACAGCTGTGTAAGGTCAACGGCTGCAGAAGCATTCCGATCAGACAGGACCGTAAGTTATACTTTGGTGGAGCAATGCGATGATGTGCTTTCGTGGGCTGGTAATTAAGTAATTTAACGAATTACTTGAAATTTTTAACGTGACTCATTACCGACCCAATTACGCTTAGGTAGGTAAGTAAACAGTTTTATTGATTCACAAAAGAACCATTTAAGGGTGTGTGTGTGGGGGGGGGGGCGGGGGGATGATGACAGGTTCTGGCCACTCTATATGTGGCCTGCCACTTTTGTGCTTGGGAGACCCCTCTGGCCCAGCCCACTGGTCGGAGCTGTAACTCCGGTTACGAGCTGCGCGGAGCAGCCTACCAATCCTCGCCACGGGTGCTTGGATTTGTTCGGACAAATTCAGAAATACGTGATTGAAGTAGGATTACTCGTTACAGACACAATTCTGCCATATACCGCCACATCTTAAATGTCAACTCATCGAAGCTTCACTTGAAAACTAGTCCTTTGAATGGTTTGCGCGGTCTGTCCCAAATCAAATACAGGGCGGCGAGACTGGACGACTCACGATAATTATCACCCCTCGGGGTTCTTCAATATTCGCTGCCATCGCACACCACACGGGCCTCTGTATACGGTTTCAAGATCGCAAGCGCTGTACCCCGAAAAACTCCTAGTCACCAAATTTACCAGCTCCTAACGTTGAAACTGACAGCCCGTCTTTGAGTTTTTTCTTTTTTCCAAGAGTAAGGAAAATATTTCTGTAGTTTTTCAGATAAAAGTTGCGTGCGTAATGTTCAATGGAATCTCTCGTATTTTTATGAACCTCGAAAAGACATTTGCTTGAAAATATTGTTGCCAAATAAGCGAAGGAAACTGTAGATTATCAGCGGGCTATTTTCTAAAGGTCTTCTTGCCCACACATTGGTGGACGAAACCGGGTGTCATCAAGGGACATGTGTTGTGATTTTCGCCCCCACCGAAATGCGAACGCCGCGGCCGATATCGCACGCACGTGTTTCCAGGCGGCGCACCGGGGAGATGTGTCCATCAACGTTGTGTCCATGTAGGCTGTGTCCACTTTGGCGCGGCGCATTCAGTTACACGAAAAAGCAGTGATGTCACGGCACTCTTGACCACATCGACGCACGGTACCGGCCACCCCTTTCCCAGCGTAAAAAGACAAAGTGGACGAGATGTACAGCAACATGACACCCAAATAAACTCGCGTTCGAAACAAAGCACGAGGGGAAAAAAAAAACACAAGACACAGGCACGAAGGGGACAGGATGAGGTGCCCGTGTGTTGTGTTTTTTTCGCGCTTTCTTTTTTTCAGACATTACTTTCAACCAACTCCACCCAACTGTCCCTGCTGATTCAATCAAAGAAACTTGACAAGTCTGAAGACAGATATGAACGTGTTCGAATATTTCAAAACGAGGCCGATAAGGCCTACCAACTTTCCAGGCGGGCCAGGCAAGCGGCCGCGTTACACAATTCGAGGGGTTATACGTTTATCACAGTCAGTCATGCACGACATCCGAGACGCGGGGATCCAAAAGCGGATATCTGAGGACTGCATTCGCTGCGTTGCGTCCCTTTCATTTGCGTCGAGAGTTGCGAAAGCTTTGCGACATCAAAATGGCGTTGAGAAAGAACTAAAAAAAAAAAAAACGGGGGGTGCCCTGCTCGCCTGTTTCTTCTTACAAATCAGTGGCGATCGATGTGGACGGTTCACAAGGTCGACGACACACGGAGGCAGTGGTCTCCCTGGAGACAGACCACTGCAACCAAAGTTGCAATACGCTGCCGAGCTAAACACACAAATATTTACCTAAAAAAACACACACACCCAAGGGGGGGGGGGGGGAGCGACACCAGAAGGTTTGGCCATGCACGAACGTGTTAGGATTTCGCAACTGTATACTTTCGAAACTAGTGAGACAGGGAGAAGCTAAGCACCGGCGGATTAAAAGCACACAAAACGAATTGTTGGAGACCTGCCCCGGTTAAAGATGCAGTGAGAGTTCCACGTTAAACCTGCCCCATTAATTATTTGAGTGACTCGGTTAATTACCCGAATAACCAAGCTTACCAAAAAGTCCAGTTGGATAATTGCCATACTGAAGTATAGCATTAAACGGCGCCCCCCTACTTTTAACGCTCCGCATTAAAACACGACACGGCTAAGTCGAGCCGCATTTCGCTGCCCGTTGTGCGCATACCGATAGAGACAAAGGAAGGCAAAGGTGCTAATGAGACAAACTCCTGGTTTGCTACCCTACAACGAAAAAAACAGTTACAAAGGGACGAAAAGTAATTCGGTTACGCTGTACCGGGCTCAGCGTATAATAGCGAGATCGAAACACGCATGCGGAGCACGCTATAAACGATCCGCAGCGTTTACTGTATACGCACGCCATTTTAGGACTTCACGAAAGATTTCTACGTATTATCAGATTACTATCTACCCAAACCATAGTTTCGTACAAATACACTATAGAGGGAACACTGGCGCTAGTGTCCACGAGAGCTGCAACGCACGGCGCTTCAGACAGCTTGGGAGCGATTTGCGATACACACATTTGTCGAATCTTCGTTCTTCCGGCTTTGCTTGGCCTCGCGGGACTTGAATTCCCCTTGCCGCAAGACGAAGATAAGCAAAGAAAGTTCCGCAGTTACACTCCACCACTTTGAACTTCCAAGGCTCACCGATTCAAATCGGCTCACAAAGCTCATAACGGTTCATTTTTTTTTTATTCAGAACAAAAGCAAGACGCAGCAATAAACAAAACCACAAGTACGATTCGAGGCCCGCAAGCTCGAACATTAGGCAAACCGGTGTACTATATAGGCCATTATTCGCATTATGGCTGAACAATCACAGCGCCAGAGTCCCTTCTAGTTGACATTGAGCACCTCTATGAACACAACCAAAAACAGCATGCTTTCCGCGAGATGGCGCTTGGTATAGGCGAGAAAACGCGTTAGGAGAAAATGCAGGCGGCGACGCCACCTTGAAGAACCTGCACAAATCGTCGTGACGACATAGATGTTGACGATATTTAGCAGGACCTACATAGAGTTTCTAATCGGTAAAAACGAAGAACATCGCGCTCTGAGCAGCCGAAACACTTGACATGTGAATTATCAGAAAATTTCCCTTCAACCGATGGCACGCAGTACGGAAAAAGTATAACTCAAAATCCGCGGGAATATTTGGGCGCCAGATTTAATAAAAGTAAAACATTGATATTCATTCCCGCCTCTATTAATCAACACTTCACGCTGAAATTAACGTCATTGCAGTTTTCAGAGTACAGTTCATGAAATCTAAACAGATTCATTGTTTCACTCCAGCACCACTTTCAACACAGGTAGGTAGGTAGGTAGGTAGAACCCTGAACTAAGTAAACTTTTAGCGAAAAAGCTATCTTAACGTACATAGACGAAAAAAAAGAAGTCCGCCATCGTTGAACAAAATTTAGTTACTACAATTGATTGATTGATTTGTGGGGTTTAACGTCCCAAAACCACCACTTGATTATGAGAGACGCCGTAGTGGAGGGCTCCGAAAATTTTAGTTACTACAATTTCACTGTACAATATCTTTCGTTACTAGTCACTCTCCTAAATGTGAAGCAATATTAGTTAAATAACCAGCTAATCAAATTTGCGATTATCCTAGCATGAGTTAAAACTTCCGACGTTTCAAAACTAGTGCTACAGCTTTCGTACGATACAGTTAATTAAGCAACATTAACTACCCTTAACGTAGATTATGTCGCGAAAAAGAAGACACGAGAGAAAGACAAGCGCAAACTATCAACTAAGTTTATTCGAAAAAGCGCACACATATATACAGGTCAACAAAGTCACAAGTCATATTAGCAGAAAATAAATCCTTTAGCGGCAAGCACTTAAGTACATCTCGGTAGCATGTAACGTGATTGAGGGCTTCGCAACGCATGTATCGCCTAATCTTAATAAAATATGCCTCCTTTCTCGCGCAGTTTTTCCTTTCATTCTTGCGAGCACCCTGGTCTCTGATAGGGTGCGCAGCCGCACTCCCTGCAGTGTAACGAAAGATTTGAACAGGGTGTCCCCCTCAAAGGCGCCGCCTTATGGTCTAACAGTCCATTGTTTACACACCGTCCCGCCTGCCCGACATATCATTTTCCACAATTGATAGATATGTGGAGTTTAACGTCCCAAAACCACCATATGATTATGAGAGACGCCGTAGTGGAGGGCTCCGGAAATTTCGACCACCTGGGGTTCGTTAACGTGCACCCAAATCTGAGCACACGGGCCTACAACATTTCCGCCTCCATCGGAAATGCAGCCGCCGCAGCCGGGATTCGATCCCGCGACCTGCGGGTCAGCAGCCGAGTAGCTTAGCCACTAGACCACCGCGGCGGGGCTATCATTTTCCACAAGATAGTGGGGTATCATAAAGCACTTTTTTGGCACACTCGACCAATTTATGACGGTGCTTGATGTCGCACCCATGGACCCGCTCACTGTCTAGGTAACTTCTCACTCACAGCCACACAAATCCGGCCAAGCTTGTCTGCGGCAGAAAAAAAAAAAAAAGACGCTACATCCGAACCTACCCTCAAGTTTCCTCAGCTGATGGGAAACCCCGTGAGCATACGGAATGCTCACAAGAGGAGCCCCTTCCTTCCGTTACTCGGCTTATATCCCCCGCGCTTCCAACATCAACATGTGCAAGACCTTTTCGCTTAGTACCGCTAATTGGCGATCTAAGACCTGTATATATATATATGTGTGTGTGCGCTTTTTCGAATAAATTTAGTTGATAGTTCGCGCTTGTCTTTCTCGCGTGGTTTTTTTTTTCTTTGCGCGCCACCAACTCTCCCAACAAGTCACTCTGCTTAACTACCCATGCTGGAAATATTGAAAAAAAAAATTCCTGACACGCAACGTACGTTCAGTACACATACAAAGCGCACAGCGTCCTCTATATATATGTACTGAACGAGAGAAAGCAAAATCAGCGGCTCATTTTTTAAAATTAAACACATAACTAATTAGAACAGCACTTGCACACACAAGCGCGAAATTCGGGCACCTCTTTTTTTTTTTTTTCGCACCCGCCCGGTGTGACGTCAGAGTGTCTCGCGCCGCGTACAAAGGAAGGAAGGGCCTCGAAAAACGTGCTCGCCCGAACGAGCTGTTGCCGTTTCTTGCGTGCAGGTGGCGGTAAAATGACGCTTCGAGAATACTTGATAATGTTCTGTAAAGGGCTTCAACCTATAGTTCAGGACGATGACGCAGAGTTTCTCAAAGCACTGGGGTTTAGGGAAAGGGAGGGCGAAATAGACTAAGCGGGTAGAATTAACTAGAATCCGGTTATGTGATTGGTGGCTAAAGTCAAGGCACGGGCGAAAATTAAACCCTTCACTGCAAAATACGAATCCTCAATCGCACTATTTAAACGAAAAAAAAAAAGATAAATCTAATGGTTAGTTCACTATGTATTACGGCTAGGTGGCGTTAGCCGCCGCCCGATCTAAAGGGTACAGCCACATCTATCCATCCATCCATCCATCGATCCAGAGGCGCCGCGACGCGTCGCAACCGCCCGCCCGCCCGCCCGCCCGCCCTCCCCCACACACACACGCACGCACACGCACGCACACACACACACACACACACACACACACACACACACACACACACACACACACACACGCTCATCACAATCGAGGTGTGGCCGACACGAAACGCAAGGAAAACAATGCAGCCACATACACTCCCGAGGGACGCGCAACAGTGTCGGTCGGCAACTGCTGTGCACGCAATAAGCGCGCGCCTGTGTGTATATATATGAAAGCGTCGTGAATGGGGATCCCTCTACGGCGTAGAACAATAGCGTTCGCTCGACGCGCAGTCTGTGACGAGCAACTAACGCATTGCCGAGCGATGAGGCAACAACACTTGCGCGGCGCCAACGCAAAGCCCTCCCCCTTTTCAATCGAGCGCATTGTTTCCCCGCAGAGTGCAAGCGGATTATTATCACCGCGTCGTCGAGTTGAATACGTAAGGGGGACCACTAATAAGCGTGAACTGCGGTTTTTTTTTAAGCCAATCATCGCAGCGAGCAATGTATACCAATGTTAGTATATAGTTTTGCATTACGTGTGTATATCCTCCTGTCTTAAAGTGATACTGATCATTAAAATAGTTGGGATTTGCCATCCCAAAATCGCGATACTATTACGCGAGACGCCGTGTAGTGGAGGGGAGACGCGAACACACACGGAGCCAGAAGTACGAAGAATAGACAAATCGGTGTATACTACATCATTCCCATGCTCGCTGAAGCGCCTTGCGTTCCAGCTTCCGTAGACACTAGCGCCAGAGTTGCCTCTAGCGTATTTTTCGGGAAACTCTATGAAATGAAAGGCCAGGACCTCAAGAGCCTATGGAGAAAGCGTATACTGACAAGCGCGTAGCGAGGCGAAGTGCATGCATCAATAGTGAGAAGGTGTGAATTTATTCCGTGCAAAAGTAAGTTTCCTCTATCAACCAGCCGACCCGTCCGACCGATTGATTGATTGATTGATTGAGTTGTGTTGGGCTATATAGAAAAAGCAGCGTTGACGAACGAAACCCACGCGAAACGCGAAGTGCTCTCGCCGTATGCCGAAACGGTGCATCTACTGCGCGTCGTTCCCACTTTATACACATAGCAAAGCGGAAACGCGGCAAAGTCGATCCGCTGCGACGCGTGGACGGCGCCCGAGAAGCAGTGTGTACCAAATACAAAAGGCGCGCTTATCGATCGCACAAGGCGTGACTCGGGCCGTGCGTCGTCAATCTATCGCCTCGCTGATCACTGCAGGTCAAGGGCCGAGCCACACCGCGGGGCAGTGGCGTGCTCAAAGCTCTCCGTGCACTCGCGGGGAAGAGATAAAGTTTTAGAAAGAGCGAGCGACCATTAGGGGAAAAAAACAAATCATCGATGCATGTCCACGAAGTGAATGCTGGTGAGATGGGGCGAAAGCAGTGTGCATCGGACAGGGAACCGTGGCCTCCTATTTTCTTTTGGTTTACATCCTTTTATTTTTGATTTGTGGGGTTTAACGTCCCAAAACCACCATAGACGCCGTAGTGGAGGACTCCGGAAAATTTTGACCACCTGGGGTTCTTTAACGTGCAACCAAATCTGAGCACACGGGCCTACAACATTTCCGCCTCCATCGGAAATGCAGCCGCCGCAGCCGGGATTTGAACCCGCGACCTGCGGGTCAGCAGCCGAGTACCTTAGCCACTAGACCACCGCGGCGGGGCATCCTTTTAGTTTATCATACGCTTTGATTGACGGGTGGTTAAATTTCGGTATTTTTTTCCGGTGTTGTGGCCCTTTATTTCGTAAGCATCTACATCGCCATATATAGTTACTCTGGAAACATCAAGTGCACCACTAAAACAAATTGACATGAAGTCGCCTTCGCTGTGTCTCCGTGCCGCGTTTAATTCAGTGTTGCGTCCGAGGGCCCGAAACGCACTGTTTTCTTTCAACATACGACGTAATCGAGTATTACCTGGCTCAACTTGAGTTGCGGCCGTATTCGCCTTGTCCTATAGAAACAAGCGAATGTATACAGCGTCGCCACCTCTGCGTTGCTATAACATAAGCGAACCTTCTAGACGTGTTTCATTGAAGTTGAAGTTTATTTTAGGCAAAAGGAAAAGTAGTACAATGAAAAGAAGGAGATGTACAAATTGCCTTTCTGCCTAGGGGACCGGCGAAAATGCATAAAAGCCTGACAAAGCGCCTGCGCCCTGTAAACCCAAAACCTACCAAAATAACACAACACTCAGTGTAAAACAAACATAAATGTGTGTTACATGCAAATCACATCTGTGCGAAGATAAAAAAATATGAGAGAAATTCGCTCAGGTAATTACATCCACAAAGCATCTACGGCAACAACTAATGAAAAACAGTTCATAAAATATACTCAAACGCTAATGTGATTTACATTAGGATACATAAAACACAGAACATAAAATTTTAGTACAAAAATACAAAAAATACGGAACAAAAATAATGATGACGGTGATTATGTTTGCGTAGACAGTAAGTGAGCCTGTATCTTCCTTTTAAAATTGCCATATGAGCCAGTATCGTCAATAAAAGTAGCTAGCTAGAGTCGGGTGTTCGTTCAAAAAATGGGAAATTTGGTAAAATAGTTTGGACCGAATTGAGTGTGCATCACAAAATCTCATAGGTGTTTTATCGACAGTACACAGCTGCAGGCGAAGCCTCATTACTCCAATTTAAATCAAATACGACCACTATTTCGGAGCGAAGGACTTCAACTATGCAGGCTGACCGCTATAGAAACATACCAAGTCGACGGCTCTCGCTTCGACAGGCACCGCCATCTTATCCTACGTACGCGACCTCTTGCGTGCGTTAGCATTGAACGCTTTAAGCCAGAGATAGCGTTCGTACGTAAGAGTCCGGGCGTTCTTAACGTTCTGCGCATGCTCAGTCTGGAGCACGCAACGCCAATGCTAAACTGTTGCGTTTGCTGTTTTCCGCTGTACTGGAACTTTCAATGCTTCGAGCGGACGACTAGTGGTTTCACGATTTCACGAGTATTAGTTGTAAGCCTTCCATATCATAAGGAAACGGTCTGGTTGAGTGAGTGACACATCTGTAACGTTGTGTTCCTCAGAAACGCGCTTTCTTGATAGCACGTCATTCCGACCATGACGCTCCCCAGTCATATGGTCTTCACAAAGCACGCGCGGGAAGATTCTTTTTGTACGTTTTTCAGAGAGTCATTCAACGGTCGATAGTCGGCGCTTCACTTCCATTCGCCTCCTTTTAAACACGTATTTCGCATCACGGTCAAAAGTACCCCCCCCCCCCCCCAAAAAAAAAAAAAAATGTGCGCACCAATTGTCCCAAAAAGCAGTTCTTTTTGGCAACTGCACGAGACATTCAGTGGTTCCCGTTTCGCAAACGGTCGGCGCGCGATTGGATTAAGCCGCAGACAAAGCCAGACACAAAGAGCCATACGATTCGCTTCCCGGATCCGAGCGCTTACGTTTCGATCCAACACAAGTCATCCGGAGACGGAACGCGTCCCGGGTCCGCCCTGTGCCGTTTCTTTGCGGCGGGTCTGCCACGGTGGTGACGGTGCTCGGATACACAGACCGGAGAGTCGCGGGTTCGATTCCGGCCGATAGCGTCTCGACGGAGGCGACGTGCTATAGAGGCACGCGCGTTCAGTGCCATGTCAGCGCACGACAAAAAGAACCCCGAGTGGTCGAAATTTCCGGGGCCCTCCTTCCTCCCACAATCAGATCGTGGTTTTGCAAACGTTAAACCCCCCAACTATTATTTTACGCTATATTATTTATTTATTTATTTATTTATTTATTTATTTCAGTACCTTCAGGGCCCGAAGGCGTCACAGAAGGGAGTGGGCAATAGTATACATAATAATAAGAACAATAAGAGTGAGCAAAGAAAAATGCCGCCTAGAGTAAACATGGCATTGAACAGCAGCCTTAAAAGCAGTGACATTGGCCGATTGGGCAACAGAGGAGGGTAGGTGGTTCCATTCGTTCGAGGTAGTGGGAATAAAAGAATCGTGAAAAAAAACTTGGTATGTTAAAAAATGAATGTGTACTTTGTGGGGGTGGTCACATCTATACGACATGCAGTGTGGTTTGATAGAAGGTCTTTGTTTGGGAATCCTGCTCATTATCAAGACAAAATCAACCTCGCAGTTGAAGAGATGTCGAACGGCCCTTTACGTTTATATACAGCCACGGCCGGACTAAAGAGGACTGCGCTATAGCCCGGCCGTGGTACAGTAGCCGCAGGTGTAGATGCGTCGTCAAAGTACAGAATTCCAACATATGTCGTCGGCAGCGCTCTTCAAGACTGCATATACCTATACAGAGACCACCAACGGCACGAGCGCGATTGTTGCGAGTTTTTTTAGAATCTCCCATTCGTCCGACTCGAGCGGTCCCGTATACATCGTAAACGTCGCAAAACTCTTCAGAGCACACCGACGTCACCCTTTTTTCGTACGCCGAGTATTTAAAGCCAATTCGTTTTTTTTTTATTACGTCGACGTGTATATACGCATCGTATACGTGCAGCCGTGCGTCGTCTCTTTGAAGCTTCAGCACATGCCGTCATTCCACCTCGCGTATATAGAGAGATGTGCAAATTATAATGATGCGCGATAGCTTTAAACCAGCTTCAGAGAAGTCTGTTTCAGCAGGGACCCGACACCGTATTCAAATTTTGATACGCGTAGCCTGACTCCGGCGTGTGGAAAGCGTCGGCATTGCACAGCAAAGAAATGTCAAATGTCCTTTTTGTGCGCGTCAAATGTCCTTTTTGCGATGTTTCAACTTTGTGTCCGTATTCCTTTCAAGTCTGTTGTCCATTGCACATTTGCGGCGTGCAGCCTATATGTATAGCTGTTAGCAATAAAGAGCGATAGACGATTGGCAACGTTCGACGCGGTCTGCGTCGAACGTTGCAAACAGCATTTCCGGGTGAAACCCGAATGTATCAAAACAAGCAAACGCGGCCATATAAGCCAGTGTCGTGACTATAGTGCGGTCAGATGTTTCAGCGCTATATCGCGCGCCCGTATAAAACCAGTCAGCGTCGAAATTACAGAATGTTGCTGCATTTTTTTTACTCTACTTCCATGGCATACATCGTTAATTTCAGTTCGCGGCAACGTTTGACCCTCGTACAAGTACACGCCAGGGAATGGATATTTCTGCGCTATGCCGAGAGATTCGCAAAATTAGATTTCGTTAGATCGAGTTTTAACTGCAGATATAGATACGCTAAAACCACGAAAGACATTGTGAGCCAGTGCGGCATATTTTCTTTTACGGTTCTCGGCTGACAATTCTAAAAAACAATGCGGAAAGTGCACGCGCAATTTCACGATTTTGTCGTTTTTTACTTATTTGTTTCTTTGTTTTCAGAAACAACGGCTCCCGGCTAGAACACGTAAAAAAAGCGAGACGAATCACCGATTGTATTCAAATCGAACGAAACAATCTTGCATCAAATAGATACTTTTTATAGTATTTGCTGCCGCCAGCTTAACATTTGTCATTTTTCTTTTGTTCTATTTCGTCATCGTTTTAACTTCATACGGACAAGATATTCTGTAATATCGCACCACGTTGCAAATGAGGGTCAAAGAATGATAGGAGGACGCACTTCAAGAAGAAAGGGAAAGATAAGAATAAAAAAAGAAAACAAAAGAGCTTATGGGAACAGGGCAGCCCGCAAAAAATATACGCATAAAAAAGGGAACAAAAAAAAAAGTATCGTCTGCTTCTCACAGACGGCGGTGCTTTTTAATCGATGACATCATCCGTACGTATATCTTTCACCAGTGTTTCTTTTTTCTTTTCTTGAATTCTCTCGTGACGCACACTTAGCGGAAAACGTATCAAAGCGAAACGAAAATTCTCCGAAAATTGGCACCCATAGAAAGTGCAGCGAACGAAAGCTCATGCGCATACTTTTCGTCACATCGTTTCTCATGAAGCCGGTAATGACAAAAGCGATTAAAGGTGCTAAGAGAAACCAGCTGTTGGTACGAGCATTGTAGTTGGGGGGGGGGGGAGACAGCGGAGACAAAATAGACTATAACACTATGTAATTGCATAGGGCGTAACGTCGCGAAAATACAATGTAGTTATTAAAACAAGTTTTTTTCCACTTTTTGTATTGTGTTATGTTCCGAGTGTATAGGAGGGTTGCACGTGACGTCATCCACTTGAGGCGCTAGCGGCGTTTGCCTCTACCGCCATGTCAGTGGTCTAAGCGCGCCCTTTTTGAAGCGGCGAGCCGAGCGGCAGTGAGAGGTTGTGTGCGTGCCGTTACGTGCGGTACCAACGTGGTGAAATTCGACTGAGTGCTTACGCGCGTGGCTTCCGAGGTCCGGCGAAACTTCGCTACGAACATAAGGTTCACATTTGAGGCGGATATCGACCCGTTCGACTTCAGCAGCGATGAAGCTGTGTGGGATGTGAAGTATTATTCCCGCATCAAGCTCACGGACATTAAGGACCACCTTGTTGGCGGCACAAGCTTTGCAACAAGGGACGAGCTTAAAGCCTGTAAATTGATGGACGCCCACAACTATGCCACTAGCGGATGAGTCCAACAGCGACCTCGGAGACGGCCGCCACGTCGTCGTCGGAAACAAGTGTTCGGACAATTTTTTTTTTTTTCCACCGCGGTGGTCTCGTTTCCCGAATTCTTCGTGGGGAAGGGCTTCACCATTTGCAACAGCATGTGAGGTGATACAATTGGCATAGTTCGTTCGTGCTTGAGCCCAAGCCGCTTGCGATTAAAAATGCTCTTTGCTGCAGGGTCCAATCACGCGCGTTGGGCAGTTGCGCACCCAGAAATGACACAGTCTCGATTGTAACTGATCGACGTTAATGTGCTCAGCTCTTTAAAGCATGGGTAAACGAGAGCGCACTGCGTCGCTGACTCTTTACTAACACAGATAAATCAGTAACACGTCGCACCTACCAGAATGATAACGCTGATAAGCAGCGATCGCGGTCGTATATAGTGCGCGCGCTCGTCTCCTGCTGCGTAAACAAAGCTTTATAGCACATCGTGAAAACTCAAGTTTTTCACCACAAAAGCGAACCTCTATGATGTTGCATAGGTTCTGAACACTTACCGGAAATGAAATGAAATGTTTAACGCACACGCGGTATATTGTGTGGCTGAGTCATCCAAACAATTTCGATTGGTTTACAATCATTTTAGGTATGAAAAAAAAAACCGACATCAGACGCATTCTCATGACCAGCCTTCTTACTCGAGTTGTTGTAGCAACCAAATACTACACAGTTCACCGTTATGAGCTCAGGAATCTTGCACAGACGCGCGCGCACCCGTGAGTGCGCCACAGAACACCTGCATACTATAGTTGTGCGACTGCTTGCCCGCGGCGGCAGGGAGGGAGACCACAAAGATGGATGCACTGCCTTTTCGACGCTGGCGCCATCTCATGGGCCACGCCCCTGTGCAACCCTCCTATAGATACGCCATGTTATCTGTTAGCCTAACCGTACTACTTGCGATGTATTACTGCGTATTCCTTTACTTTCTTTATACAATTATTCCAGTCGGGCACAGTATAAGCAGTATCTGGATAAATTAATGATAGACGCCGTAGTAAAAGACTCCGGAAAATTTTCGACCACCCGAATTAAACTGTAAGGGCCGCACGCATTTCCGCTTCCACCGGGTCACCAGGCGAGCACCCTAGCCACCGCGGCGGATCGGCGGTTATAGGGTGCTCCTGTCAACACTCAATGGAGTTCGCCACAAGAGCCACTAAGAACGTTCCATTATAGCGTACGAGAGACACAAAAGGAGAACGAGGCCATCGATTGTGTTGCACCCTATGATAGCCTTAGTGCTTGTCACGCCCCGCCGCGGTGGTCTAGTGGCTAAGGTACTCGGCTGGTGACCCGCACGTCGCGGGATCGAATCCGGCTGCGGCGGCTGCATTTCCGATGGAGGCGGAAATGTTGTAGGCCCGTGTGCTCAGATTTGGACGCACGTTAAAGAACCCCAGGTGGTCGAAATTTCCGGAGCCCTCCACTACGGCGTCTCTCATAATCATATGGTGATTTTGGGACGTTAAACCCCACATATCAATCAATCAATAGTCTATAGACACCACCTACGGTTCTGGATGGCGTGGTTCCACCACGGTGACTCTGACGTCACGGCTTGCGCTGGCTGGCTTGCAGCCGCCGCACGCCGAGAATCCTCCAGAAAATACTGTCATCTTTTTTTTAGTTGTACTGCAATACAACCTACTGTTCAAAAATATGCGAAATAATGCCTTCATCGGGACACTCGTCTCCCTAGTAGAATTTCCATACTGTCGTCATTTTCCTATCTTTTTGTTCCGAATTCTCTCTCTTTTTTTTTTAACCCTTCTGCACCGGTTCCGGCGTCCTCTTCGAGGGTCAGTTATCGTGCCCACCGAGTCCCCCCATGTTATTTCTCACCAGAAAAACCTATATTCTACCTTACGGAATGCGCCTTTTCCAGGAGGCTACTCCGCGCATGTGCAGCGGCGGCGACAAGAGCGACCTCAGCGGCACTTGGCGTCACCGGCTTGTGAATTATTACGAGAAGTACCAGGTCCCCGAGATTATTTCTATTCCAGACGTCGTGACTTCTAGCGCAAGCAGGAAAAAAGGGAAGCTATATACATCTTTTCAGCATTACATTTTTTTTCCCTGTTCACGCTACAAAAATATCACGTCTGGGATAGAGCACCAACTAGCCGAACGGAAAGTCTTATTATCTATATTGATAATACAATATAGATTGTACAATACAATATAGACAATACAATATAGACAAGTTCGGAGGCCACGGAGTTTCGATTTCGGCGATATTCACTGGATGCGATCGCGCCATACCGTACCGGTTAGCCACACATGGACTACACTGCGTTGACGTTATCTAGGCTGCCAGGCCGCAGAAGGCGCGTCCATGACGTCACGAGAAACAGCTTGTTCAGACGATAACAGCGGTGACCGAGGCGCTTGACACGTGCTCACGGGGGCGGCACGCATCACAAAGCAACGTCAACTGCATTCGAGAGAGCTTGTAGACTAAAAAAACAAAAACAAAACAGAAAGCGTGGACGTTCTCCAGCGACATTCGTCAAGTGTTCCGTTGTTGCAGGCGCGGCACAAGGCGCGATAACACCGTATTGCCGCCGCGAACTTTATTGCTTTTTTTTTCCTTTTCTTTCAGGAAAGCAAGCTCGCAGACGTTTTAAGTGGATACTATATAGGTGAACTAATAGCAGCTGAAACTTGGTTTAACGAAGTTATGGCCACGCATAAATCATTTTTTCTATCCAGAAGAATTATGACAGCGGAAAAGAGACTTTTTTCGATTCTTTCTAATTTTATAGCTGTAACGTGGCGGCACCTCACGGCTAATAATAACTTGTTACCAGGCGAGTTCGTGAACGAACCTGCGAGAGACAATACAGGACAAGCGCTCACACATCATGAGTGTGTATGTGTGTGTTTGTGTTTTCGTTACGAGGAAGACGTATCCAAAAGCTACTTCAGGCAGGCGCGCGAGAAAGTTCTGCGAGGGTGACGCAAACAGAACTTACCATGAACGAGCGATGCAGACCATATATGGTCACAACACGCAGGCTGTGGATCTCTAGCTATAGCGAGGCACTACGAACATGACAGACTTACAATATAAACTTGATGTACTATATAAAGCTTATCTATAATCGACATGTCATACATTATATACATATATAGCGCAGTGTCACTCCGTTATATAGAACATAAAATTTGTCGGTAGCTCCCGAAGGCAGATTATTTTTTCGTCCACTCTTTTTTTCTTCACATTTACAATTACTTTCTCCGCAAGGACTAGCGAGGCTGAAACTAGCGGCTCCGGTGTTTATCACTGCGCCTAATCCCAATGGCTCGTGTAAAGTATTTCCCCCTTATTGGTTACGCATGTCCCGAAACTTCGATCGGTGTTCACCGCCGATGCGTTCACTTCGAGTGGACCGGCGTTTCACTGCCCAATATCTGTGACGCGCCCATTTTTCGCCCGCGGGCGACTGCTTCACTAATACAGAGTGGAACAATAGACGGCACGTACAGGGAGGACGAATTCTGCTTCAGCCCCCTAGCTATATACACAGTTTCACTACAACCGGACAAGTAGCGCTGCCGCAAACGGGACTGACGTCGTCTTCCCAGCTCGTGACGTCACTGCACGAGCAGCAGACGAACTTCGGAGAGGAGGAAAGCGATGACGTCAGGCGCAAAGCCTGGCGCGTCAAAACGAGAGCCTCGCTCTTCTGGTCTTCCCGTCAACTTCTGCGAAGCTCTCTCTCTCTCTTCCACCGACGCCTACCGAAAGAAAGGATGGGAAATCTCGAACTAACTAGAAGGGGCACTGCGCCGTGTCGCCTGTCATCATCATCATCATCAGCCTGACTACGCCCACTGCAGGACAAAGGCCTCTCCCATGTTCCGCCAGATAACCTGGTTCTGTGCTTGCTGCTGCCAATTTATACACCCGCAAACTTCTTAATCTCATCTGCCCACCTAACCTTCTGTCTCCCCCTAACCCGCTTCCCTTTTCTGGGAATCCAGTTAGTTACCCTTGACGACCAGCGGTTATCCTGTCTACGTGCTACATGCCCGGCCCATGTTAATTTCCTCTTCTCGATTTCAACTATGATATCCTTAACCCCCGTTTGTCGCCTAATCCACTCTGCTCTCTTCTTGTCGCCTGTAAGCAGACAGAAATTAGGTGCCTTCTTCCTTTACCTCGTGAACCACTAAAAGCAACAACAACTAGAAGTTTCGAGCGAAGCCTGCGATTTGGTATAGGCGGCGGCGTTGTCGTACGCGAGTAATTAATTCGTCGCCGGCGACTACACAGAAACGCGTTACTCGAAGGTGCGCAGGTAACACGCCGGGTCCGTATGCTCCGCTCTCCAACCAGTGTCGCCCTCTAGATCGTGGGCTTGTCGGCAATTGGTATTTCCCCGACGTGGCACTCTAATCATATCTAATCCCGACGAGGCGATATAATCCGCGCCGCTGGGCAAAGTGACGGCTGCGCGCGAAGAGCGTTTCGTATCGACGCATGCGCCACTTGGCGTTCTAAGTCAGGGTGTCTACCAATTACATTTTTCCAAATTCCCTGACTTTTCCAGGTTTTCCATGACCATTTCAAGCAAATTCCATGACCGGTACGTCTGCTTGGAAGAAACTGCGCACTGGAAAACAAACTCCAGAGCGGTAAAAAGAAATTATGAGGCGCTCATATAAAATGGAAACCATGCTGCTTTATTGCATTCCCTTGTCTGAAAGCATTTTTTACAATAAATAAAATATTCAAAGACACAATAATTGTCCCTCGACAAACAGAAAAGCTTGTTTACTTGCATCGGCAATGCCTTCACTGTTTCAAGGATTCAATCTCTTGCTGCAGCATGGAGACCTGAAGCTGTGCGTCTTCCATCAGTTTTTGCTTCTTTGATTCAAGCTCTTTCACAAGAGCCGCAGTCCTCTTCTTTTTCCTTTCAGCATCCAATACGTCCAACCGTTCCTTCTTTTTCCTCTCCAGGTCTTCCTTCCATTTGATGTTGGAACTTCGAACCATGTCTATCATCTTGTCTGTTACGTCAACTTCTGCAACACCACCTGCTGCAGACACCTCATCGTACACTAACCTCTGTGCTACAAGTGACTCCTCCTTCATATTTTCCACAAGACATTCCTTGTTCACTGAAAATCCCCGCTCCACGGAAGAATTTCCATGAGAAAGGCACAGCACAATCTTCACAAACAGCAGTAGCTCTTCATGAGAACTTGCACAGAGTTCCACCCACAGCTTCTCCAAGCGCTCTCTTGCACGATCAAATTTTCGCAAACGCACTTGTGCAGTGCTGTTCGAGCACACTTGTACATATGATCTACTTGCTCTCTCTCCTTGTAGGCCTGTAAGGCGCCCATGATCTATAAGTACTTCAAGTGCAATATTTAGCTGCTTCTGGCCAGCTTCCACAGAAGCGGCACAAACTGCTGGGTTTAAGCAACTGGCCCCCCTTGTCAGCTTGTATTTCAGAGGTGATCTTTCGATTATCTTTGCTGAACAGGCCTTAATAAATAAGATGCATTCTTTTTTGACACTTACCACCGCAGTGTGAGATGGTTTAGTGATCTTTCGCAACTCACTTTTGGCGGCAAGGCCTATGTCAAAGGCAGCTATACCAATGATGTTGTTTGGGTTCTCCAGATCAATTTTTATCAGTTTTGAAAATGTGCCTGCAGCATCCAGCTTTTCCTTTAGCACGATTCGTCCCAGCAGTGACCGCAACAGGCCGTCCAGTGCTGTTGCAAGAAAAGGTAGCATCGGCTTTTCTGTCTGAAACTCAGCCAAAAATGGCTCCAATTCTTCTGAAACTGAAAGCATAAAGGCCAGCTTTACTGGCAGCATCTCGTCTTTCACAGCCGTCTCGACATGAGCATAGCTGCCACACGCTGGAAGTTTCTTTTCTTTCTTGACATGCTCAACATATTTGACCACATTTGGGAGGACTTGCAGTGCCCTAGCAAGAGCCTTGCCATTTTCCAGCCAGCGCACTGAGCAAAACTTTAGCGGAAACAGTATGCTCCCTGTGAAATTGACATAGTCGGCTCGGCGTGCAGGGACGTTTTTGAACAAATTGTACAAGCTTCTAAGAAACACTACTGTGTTCCACTTTGTCACATTGTGGCCTGTTTTAAATGCACCACTCACAACGTGCAGTCCGCAGCTTCCAATGTCCACAATATTCTGATTTCCATCAGACGCAGAAAACTCTTGCTTCAACGACTTCAACAACTTCAAATTGACGTTTGGACCATCCATCGAAAGTTGAAGTATTTTTGCCGGCTCAATGTTCTCAGTGGCCTTTTTGAAAGCGGCAGCTAAATCTTCTGCGCGAGTGTGTCCTAAAAAACAGGACGTCAGGTAGCGGGTTTTGACAACGTCGTCAGCTGGGTCCCAAAACCTGATCAAAACGTCCATTTGCTCTTTCTGAGCAATTTTGTTCAGGGACTCGTCAAAAGCCACGACCACGTGTGGGACACTATGCAGCTTTGATAGCAGCCTGTTTCGGAAGTACGGGGCTATACCGTAACAAATTGTATAGCCAACTTTGTCCTTACCAAGTTGCAACTTCTTCGCGACGTCGCACGTGGGGAACATGATGGGAAAAAGCGCCGCTGACGCTGCTGCTGAACGAAACGATCCATGGGTCGCTATAGTGTTCAGACACCAAACAACTTCTGCTTTCGTGACACATTTTTTGACCAGAAACCCATTTAAGGATGCCTTCCCGTCAGGCGCGACGGCCACCGGTTTAGCAGGCACGCTTTCAGCACTCGTGCTTGGCACAGTCGATACACATTCACTCGTAGTCGTAGCAGTCATGGAACACGGCAAGTTGGGTCCAGCACCGAAAAACGCGCGGATGTTTGTCTGGGAAGCACTTTGCACAATGCTCACAGCAGTTAGGTGTTTCTTGCTCACAGCGTGACTGGAGACAGCAGCGATGCCCATATTGCTAAGCGAGAAAGTCTTCTGGCATGCTGCACAGTGAGCCTTACTTGTATCGTTCGGCACTGCTCTAATCCATGAGGCGTGCTCGGATATTTCCGCGTTCACCCAATCAGGGTTAAACGAACACTTCTTCGCAAGAGGCATAGCAACTCACTGCATGCTCACGGCATCACAAGAAGAATGGCAATATGGCTGCAGCCCAGGCATCTTGATATGTGGATTGGATTGGATTGGATCCGATCTGGATTACCATATTTGCTCTACTACTGTTTTTGTATCCCAGTCCAATTTACGCACCTGTAAACTACACATTTCAGTAAAAAAATAATTACGACTCGCATATTCTGTGCACCTTGCCCTCTGCTGATGGCACTTCCAGCCTAACCAGAAAACCCTCAAGCCGAGCCGAGATCGCGGCCAAGACAAACATGCACAATTTTATGCGCGTGAGTAACGTTGTACTCGGAAAGTAGAAGCGCCAGCTATGCACTGCTTTTTTTTTTAACTATGCTTCTGCTTAGCTGTTCTGTGTGGTTTAAGGAGCGATTTTTAAAGCTTTGATTAATGCTAATGAATATTTTCGTGACGATCTGAAAGACTACAGTCAGTTTCCATGACCTGGCCGGATTTTTCAGAAATTCCCTGACTTTTCCCTGACTTTTCCAGGCGTGTTCAAATTCCCTGACTTTTCCAGGTTTTCCAGGTTTTCCAGGTTGGTAGACACCCTGTAAGTGCACACAAAAGGCGCGGATTTCTCACACGTTGCCTAATAAACAATTCGAACAGCCTAATAAACAATTCGAACAGTGCCGATTCATCTCACTCTTCCACCGCCAGCCTCCACTCGCGTTGGAAGGCTGCACTGCTCAGCTCGAACCTGACAGCACAACTCTGGGCCGTCCAGCGTGCCGAGGAAGCCGCTTCGAGACAAGGTCTCGGAACCGCATCCGCGGTGGGTGCCCAGGCCCACTAAAAAACGCCGGACTAGAATCGTCTGGATTCGACAAATAAAGTTTATGTTCTTCTTCTCACACGTTCGAAAACGCCAAGTGACAACGAATAAGATAAAACCAACGAGGTTGATTGATTTGTGGGGTTTAACGTCCCAAAACCACCATATGATTAGGAGAGACGCCGTAGTGGAGAGAGAGAAAGAGATAGACTTAATTTCCGGCAGATTGCTGGGATGGGCTCCCACCTAGGGGCCAACGGAGAGACCGTGTCTCCCGGCAGCTTCCTTGGCCTGCTGGATCGCCCAAAGTTGTTTGTCCAGGCCCGAACTGAGCAGCGCAGTCCGCCAACGAGCCCGAAGGTCTTCATTGGAGGCCGCGACCCCAGAATTTCTGACTAATGCTGGACACTCCCATAGGATATGGTCGAGAGTGGCTCTGGTGGTACAGTACTGGCATAGATTAGAACTATAGACGTAGTGGAGGTCTCCGGAAATTTCGACCACCTGCAGGGGTTCTTTAAAACGTGCACCCAAATCTGAGCACACGGGCCTACAACATTTCCGCCTCCATCGGAAATGGATCTTACATCTTACTATAATGTAAGCTGCGTCCTCCGGGCATCGTCCAGTGACCAGAGGGAGCTGCGTTGCTCAACACTGGCCCGCCTCAAAGTCGCTGCCATTGGCCGTTAAGGGGCAAGCAGAAATGGACGCGTGCACCCCGGCCACAATCTGCGCCCTGTCATGCAGGGCGCTAGGCGCGCGCATCGCGTTCCATTTTTTACCGAACCCGTCCCAATGATGCTTTTTTCTTCCGCAAGGCTATGTGTTTTGGCGCTGCAATTCAATCGAAAAACTCCACTGCACGGTGCCCATACGCAAATATTGAAGGCGGTATCTTTCATATTTCACGCAGAAGATAAGGACACAATTGCCGGACGATACATTCGTAAGCGGCAGGACACGCGCGTTTCGCCTCTGTAGCCTTCGCAGCATTGCCAAGAAATGTCGTCTGCGACGCTGCAGTTCCATCTCGCGTCCCGCCCACGGTGATCGTGCCTCAAGCGTTCGCAAACGACGCGCGGCGTGTGGAGAAAAAAAGGGCACGGAAGAACGCGCACAGCATCGCTGACGCGGCATGCGCGTCGCCTATACGCGTTCACGCATCAGCCGCACGTGCCGGTTAGCGAGCGGAACTGCCTGCGAAACGGTACAGGTTCTCGAAACGTCAACTTCTGCTCTACCCTACTGTCTTCGTGAAAGCCAGCAGCAGGATCACGCAGACGCATCGAATCGTTAGCGTCTCAATTCTCAGGATCTCCGCTCACCAGTTGTATTCGTACACGGAACTGCCAGTTATTTTGTTTCATGTTCAAGGCATCGAAGGAAGGAAAAAAGAAAAAAACTTTATTCGCAAGGGTTTGGTACAGGGGTCATGAGCTTGATGGGTGGGGCCCCAAGTCCAGGACTCCACTGCCACCTGCCTGACGTGACGCAGAAGTGCAAGCTGCACCTCGAAAGTATTACAGAACTCGACTGTATAACGCAGTGTTTCGGTCACCCTTTTCCCGTTTCTTCGCGACGCAACTGTAGCAACGTGACTGCAAACAGCGACGTCTTCGGTGAGAGACTGTGCAGTACCGCGTTGAACGGTCCCCGAGGAACCTCCGAAAAAACAAGCGCGTTGCGTTATTTGGCGCCGGAGTTTGTCGCCCTTTCCGCGACATTCGTCAGATGCAGCAACGGATCCGCGCGAGCGACGTTGCGAGAGAGTATATAGGCTCTCGATTGGTCTATACGCGAGTGGTATCGGTTGCGATGACTGTTTCCTGCCGTACTTTTTTTTTCGCGGAGTAGTACGCCCACATGGCCTCGTCTCGCATGAATATCGTGTTGCGATCACTGATTTCCACGATTTCCCTTCGTCTCGTGCCTTCTGCGCCAGCGGAGGCAGCAGCGTGTAGCCGAAAAGCGCGATATTCTGATAAGTGGAAGGCTTACGGCTGCCCCGCCGCGGTGGTCTAGTGGCTGCTGACCCGCAGGTCGCGGGATCGAATCCCGGCTGCGGCGGCTGCATTTCCTATGGAGGCGGAAATGTCGTAGGCCCGTGTGCTCAGATTTGGGTGCACATTAACGAACCCCAGTTCCGGAGCCTGGCTCCACTACGGCGTCTCTCATAATCATACGGTGGTTTTGGGACGTTCAACCCCCCATATCAATCGATCAGTCTTAGGGCTGACTTTGTGCGCGTGCTTTATGAAGAAATAACAAGTGGCGAGGATGCGCCTTTAGGAAGAAGGCGGCAAAGAAACCCCTCAATCTACCATCTGAACTGGGGCGTAGTGTAGGCATGTTTAGAGGCCGCGGCCGTGCGCGATTCAAAAACTGATATCGCTCGTGACTGCATGGACTGGTGGCGCCACGAACTGCGCCGAAATGAGTGTAGGCGCCAGGAGACACAGACAAAAAGTATGAGCCGGTGCGTGGCAGAACATCGCACGCGTTATGCTATGGTTGTATGTTCAGACCCTGCCGGCGAGAAGTTGACTTTTCGTACACGTTTGGATTTCTTTTTTTTTTTGCTCTCGTGTATGTCAATTAGAAACGTATAGTTAAATAGACCAAAAATAACGTCGTCGAAAACTTTCATTTCTTCTTTGTATGTTGGTTTCAGTAGGTCCCGTGCCTCACAAAGCATCATTCCTCCTCTCTCGCTCAGTGATACTACGTTGTCGGTCGCCTGGGAGAACGACGCATGTGCCGCATAGTCCTCTGATCAACCGGAGTGTGTCGCTCCGCCGCGCATAATTAGCTCCAGATCTCGACACCCACCACGCATTAACGAAGCACGCACGAGAGTTCAGCTAACACCGTTACTGCGTAAGGCGTTCCGACGGACTACTTTTCGATCGCGGATGCGACTAACCGTGACAAGGCATCCCTTTGGGGCTCCGCAAGTTTGGTCGTCTGCTACGACACAACGCATCTGACCAGTGCAAAGAGCGCAGTCTGAACCGCGCTTATCTAGAGCGGTCGGGCGCCTGGCTCTGGACTGTAGAACCGACAGGTGGCTCAATCGGTGATGGTTCTTGAATCAGCGCGGCGGTGGGTCCTTATATTTTCCCTGTACCCGTAGTTTGCGCACTTTTCAAGATGGCTGCGGACGCTAGCACCACCCTCATGTTAGCTCGTAGCCTCCAAGATTTTTCTTGCCTGCCGCACGAGCGCTAAACGCCCGTCATCCATGGCACCGCCACCTACGTAGGGTTAAGGGTCTTTGTACTTGGCCTTTAAGGTCAGCAACGTTGGCGTTTGCTAATTTCAGAGGCTATGCCTTGTATTCAAAGGGTTTCCTGCTGAATGAGCGCGAAACGCCCGTCATCTATGGCGGCGTCACTTACGTAGGGTTAGTTATAATTAATTTTAATTACGTTTACGCCTTTTTAAAACTGTTTTTCGTTAGTTTTGTTGCATATAAGCTCCAAAAACTCAAAAACTTATTTGAAGACAAACCCTACTTAAGTGGCGCTACCACCGTAGTTCCGACGACGGCCGCTTCCCAAGTGACCGCCGATAATCCGGCAGGCAAGTTCAAATCTAGGAGAGGGCTGTGGTTATTAGCTACAAGCTTCCATTCACGCGCAAGGTCCTAGCATGCGGCACGATTAGGTCTGCCATCACTGCAACTTTTTTCACCTCTGTCTATTTGTGCAAAAGAAACGGCCGCCGAAGCGACTGAGCGGTCGCTCGAGAAAGGTGTCGACTCAGACTGGACCAGCCTCCGACAAAGAAAAGTTGGCAGAGCTTGGACGCGAGCGCAATTAGCGTTTTACATACGCAACAGGTACGCCAAAACAGTTATTACGCAACTTTGTACTCTCTGTTAGATCCATCACCGCGAATGGAACAAACGCAACGAAACCAAGATGTCGTACCAGCTTCGCATTCCGAGGTAGGAATGCCGCGCAACTTTTTTTTTCTTCTTGTTCAATCGAATTCGCAGGGTTAAACAAACAGGTCGCGGCAAGCGCGCAGACACAGTGCGTCGTCGGCGCTACTACAGTGTCGGAAAGCAGTCACTAGGAATCACCGGCAATCTACGGCATTCATTCACGAATGAAACGCAGATTCAGCGTCGGGACAAGACGAGGTGAAGAACTCGGCCCGTAAGAGACGCGCGACTTGGGACTCGCATCGCCCAACTTCCAACCAACTACCGACACTCGGGAAAATGTAATAGTCCACCACCTTATATGATGCTTAGATCAATAGCGCGTTATCACGACAAAATGCGCGATGAAACGAATGACAAGCGCTAACCAGGTAGTGATCGTGCAGTTCCAACTTAGGCAGAAACGCTATCTTTCCACTTCACTACGGGCAGAAACGGTGGCGAAATCGAAATAACCGTCGCGTTAAATGCTACGACGCGGCTGCTTGGACAGAACCTTTCTAGAATGTGAGCGACCAACTCGGGAGAGTCGAATAGGAAAGAAGCCGAGGTACTCGACGTGTACGCCGCCCCAACACGCGTTCTCTTTTGTTTGTTTTTTTGCGGCGCTGGCGGCGGCATGGCCTAGAACAAGCCCGAGATGCCACCGACCGAGCCGAGCGCTGTTCACGGGGAGTCCCCGAAGTCGTCGCTAGGCATAGCTCGACACCGGCGCTAGCACAGCTCTCGCCTGGGTAGGCGGTGAACTACGGGTAGGCAACTTCTTGTGCCTAAGCGCCACCGGCCGCGCTACGCTAACTAGGAAAACACGAGAGAAAAAAAAAAGAAATGAGCGTGAGCGCACTTACGAGGAGCCAGCAGCAGCGCAGGGGAAACAACACGCAGTGGAGGGGTACTTCTTCACCGCACAGGCGACGTTCGTAGCCGACGGGGCAGCGGTACTCACAGTGCAAGGCCGGCCAGCATCAATAGCTAGCGCTGGCCCCCGCGCCGTACTTATCCACTGAGCAGCACCACAACCACCACTAACACCACCACCACCACTTGTGAACACAGTCTTGGGCGAAGAAAGAGGCGAGCATCCTTTCGGGTCGCAAAACGGCGACAAGCGCAAACCGCAGAAACTCTTGTTTGGAAGACGGCGCACTTGTTTCTGCTTTTTTGACTCGTTGCCAGACGTTTTCCGGAGGCTTACTTGCGAGCCGATGCTCCTGCCGATGTCCGCAGCAGCAGCCACGGGAAAACGCCGCTAGAACGGGCGTAGCGCGGCGTACGAGCGAGGGAAGGCAAGCGAGGAGGAGTAAGCGTGGCGTTAGGCTTAGCAAGCCCCTCGCACTTTTGCTAGCAGCCAGCGACACGGCTTGCTTGACAGCTGCGTCGACAGATGGCGCTACCTGTATTCCTTTTTTTTTTTTTTTTTTTTGGCTCGGTTACGATTGCATGCAGTGCTGCCGCTGGCTGCGTCCGTTTTTTCCGCGCGCGCCCGAAGCAAGGCGAATTGACTACGAGCGCGCGCGTCTCGCGAAAGCGGCAACGTAGTTCCGAAAGGAAGCAGAGAACTTACGTTGATGGCGACGTCGAGGGCACGGCGTAAATCCAGGGCCGAAGGCGTCAAGGACCCGACACGACACTGAAGTAACAACAAAAAAATAGAAACACTGACGCAGCCAGGAAACCCTTCGCAACCCCCCACCCCTGAGACTGCCGCCGAGGCGTCGCCGCGGTCGCCGAGACGAGGAAAGCAGCGGCGAGGATGGGCCAATCGCAGCGCGCGGCACGGACAAGCCGAGGTGTCGACCAATGGGAGAGGGCGTAGCGGTGGCGGTGCACTACGCTTCGCTTCTCGCAGTTTCTCGCTCTTTCCCAGTCCACTCTCTCGCTAGGTCGCGGTAGCAGTAGAGAACGCGGAGCTACATCTCCAAGCGTGACGCCGCTAGCTCTCGGAGAAGATGATAACCCCGCGCTGGCTAGAATGTAGATGCGATGACGGGTGAGCGAGGATTCGCGAATGAGCTAAGCTCGAGAGTTGCTGCCGAAAATCGCGCTGTCAAGCGGCACTTGACGAGATGCGCACGTGCGCTGTTCCTTTCGCTGTGTTTGTGCGTGCCTGTATCCAACTAAAACACAGCGGCGCAGTTTGTTATTGCGACGGCAAAGAGGGAGATTAGGAGTAGAGCGAAGGACGCGGGAGGGAAGAAGGTCGGTGTTGAAGACGACGCGGGCAGGCAGTCCCGTCGCCAGCTTTCATTTGACTAATTAAGCGTCAGGGGCGCCCGCGCGTTCAATTAGAGACCGCGTTAGCGAGAGATCTATGCCGGTGTAGAAAGCGATGAGAAGGTCGGTAGAGGAGAGAGAGAGAAGGTGAGGGACGCGCGCAGGTCACGGCTTTTGTTCCGACTGACAGCTCCCGGCTGCCGCTTTTTTTTTTTTTTTAGTGTTTTGATTCGCGTGAGATGAGTTTGGTCGAATACGCCCACGTTGACAGCACACTTGTTGAGTCGCGCCGAGAGAGGATAATAGAGTTGGCGCAGAAATCAAGGGAGGAGGGGTGGTACAACCGGAAGTCACAGAAGTCACACTATTGTTGGGTTATCGCGAATTATATCTCTGTAGGTGAACATTTCGCTGCGGTTTCTACGGTAGTTGTGGTGCTCGGATACTGAACCAAAGATAGCGGGTTCGATTCCGTTCGCGGTGGTCGCATTTCTTACAATGTGTATTTACAGTTCGTTACTTTTGTTTCTTTGAGCTTTTTGTACAACCCACTCCTGCTTATGGGTTGCAAAGCAAGCCAGCAGAAATAAATAAATAAGTAAATTAATGAATGAAACGCTGAAGGTCCGCGTACTGTGCGAGTTCAGTGCACTTTAAGGACTACCGCGTGGCCCAAATTTTCGGGGTTCTGCACAGCGGCGGGCCTCGTAATCGTATACGAGTTTCGGCACGCAAAACTCGCATATGTACCATTTGCCGTTATGTTCGGCCGCTTTCCCTGACAAATATGTGGCAATGCCCTTTGGCTGGCGTCATGCATTACGAGCGTACCCAACCTAAGAACTTTTACCATACGTTACGCCACCCTTCACAGGTGCAATGATGATATTCGCACGTCTACGAAGTCCACGAAGCGTCTCACGAAATCCAGTTCGAATAGACGCCCCGTTTGATGCAACGTTTATCAAAAGCAACCGACGCGTTTATCTCGCGCGCTATCTGAAAGTAGCGAATAAAAACCGGGATGATTCGGTACAACCTCTGCGCGCGTTTCCGCGTTCACGATCGTCCTATAGCGAACCGAGGGAGCAGTCACGTGGGCGCGGCCTGCGACGCGCACATAAAGGTTCCCTAAGCTAAGCAAGTCTATTGATGTCGTATGCCGTTTTCGGCGGACCGCGCGCTGTTCGTATGCAAACACTCGTGCGTTGGCGTAAGCAAACTACGAAATTATGCAATGAGGGCCATATAAGTGTCGACTCATCGGTGATCCCAACCGTACAGAAAGAAAGCGGGACACGATTGTAGCAAAGCCAAAGAACAGTCGTCATATAAGCGCACTATCTGTGTATGCACTGGTGTCCTCCTATATGGCAGGGGTCTCAAACACGTGGTCTGATGCGAGGTAAAAATACCCTACACTGCTCTCCCTCTGGATCCTCCACTGGGAGAGTGTTACGAGCCGCGTCGGTGGCCGCAGCGGACCCAGTAGGTAGCGTGGAGCTGGGTGGTGGTCGTCATTCCGCAGGCCACGGGGACGTTCAGAACTCTCGAGAGCTGAGGCAGAGGGACAGGCGTCAAGGAAAACTTAACAAGACGTTTATTTGCAACATGTTGGACAGTAACACGTCCGAACGACGACTCTTCTCGCGACACTCCTCTGTTCCCTTCTGGCGGGCTGCTCCCGCTGCCTCGCCGGGCAGTTCCGAAGATAGGGGTGGAAATGACACTTCGGGGAACCAACCACTCATAGAGAGCACAACACAAGTATCCCTTCACACACGTGGCAGATGAAACGTGGCACACGCGCGGGGACTAGGAAGCGACCACGCAGGAGAAATTCATGGCAGCCGCTCCTGTAGCACACAACCGGCCTTCCCCACATTCCAGAGGGGCCCGCCCGTAGCCACTGCCCCGCAGGCAAAGCGCACAGCCGAGACAAACAGAGCCGGTGCAGGTGACAACCCGCACCCCACAAAAGAATGTCCGAGATGACGGGAAGGCACGCTTGGGGGCATCCGGCCCAAGGACTTCGTTACTGCTTTGTAACAGAGAGGCAATCTTTTAAATCCCACAGTTAGCTCAAGCTTCCTCCCTCCGGGATCCAACCTTTTGCACTGTCCCGGTGCTGCGAAATTATTATATACCAGGTTACGAACGCGAGCGCCCTTACATCGATCGATCGACGGAGGGATCGATGAATTAGGAATAAATCATAATAATATCTAGAGTTTAACGTCCCAAAATCACGATATGATTATGAAAGACACCATAGTGGAGGGCTCCAAAAAATTTCGACCACATGGGGTTCTTTGACAGGCACCTAAATCTAAGCAAACTAACCCCAACATTTTCGCCTCCATCGAAAATGCAGCCGGGATTTGATCCTGCGACTACCGGGTTAGAAGACGTTCATAAGTATTAAGATAAGACGCGAGAAAAGCAGTCTGAGAACGAGATACATTGGTGAAAAAAAAAAAACTTGCAGGGAAGCCGTTTTGAAGATTATCAAGGCCAAAGTCTTATTAAACGCTTCGTCAAACGCAAAGGTTGACCGGCATCCTAGGGGGGTCGGCGCCTACACGAGCGGTTTAGTGAAATTCGCTAAGACACGTTACCGGGCTAGTCGGTTTGGGTTCATCATTTGTAAGGGTATAGCGCACCACTATACAAGGACACAAAAAGAGAGACGCACACACACACAGTGTCCCTGTGTTTCAAAACACCCGTATTCTCTTTAGGGCCCGTGACAGAACTACGCGTGAAATCATTGAAGCCTTTGACATTGACAAAATGAAAGATAAATGCGTGACTGTGGCTTCGATAGCTTCGTCAGCTAAAGAAAAGAAGTATCTGGAATCTTCACTTTGAAGTTGGCGAGTTCAGATCGTCGCGATCGATTATGACGCGTGCATGAGGTGTGCTGTATCCTAACATGATATGTTCCAGGTTTTATCGGTCCACTGTTACTGTATAAATGGCATGTGTGATCGCAAATAAAACAATAGTTGCAAGTTATCGCTATGTGTATGTCCGTCTCTCTTTTCGTGTCCTTGTCGTGGTGCGATATACCCTTATAAATTGTTCAGTGAAGTTGCCATCACGCGATGAAGTCACCACATGACGTCACAGCTTACCGATGCCTGTGACGTCATCGCTCGGTCAAAAATGAGTCGATCACGGAGGCCACGTAAAACTACGTTACACACCGGAAAGCTTTCAGAGGGCATGGATCAACACATCGGTCGAGAAGGAAAAGAATACGGCTTGCGCCTTGTCGATGTCTGGTATGTAAATTACCATCATTAATTTATTAGAACAACTTCGCAACTAATAAGTCATACAACAAATACGTGATCACTTTTAATTAAAAACTATTCGTTTCTTGGCCAATCCCCCAGAGTGGGTGTCAGACATATAGTTTCACTGTAGAGGGGACCCTGGCGCTGCGATCGTCAGCAGGCATGGGAATGGTGGATAGTACGTGGTTTTGCCTATAGTTTTCGTACTTGTGGGCTACGAACGCAGTTGTGGCTTCATTCATTGCAGCGTTTCAGTTTTTCTTCCAACATAAAAGAACCTATTCGAATAAAAAAACCTATAAAATAATTTATTGTATCGTTATACCATTGTATCATGATATCGCATTGAGTTCTTGTGTACATGTATGCCACATAATCATGTATATTAGAGCAAATGTCTTCACAGTAACGTAGTGATGTTAGTCGTGAAATATAGATGTGCCGAAGTGTATGTGCCCTGTTACTGGAATGGTATGAAGCCTTTGTGTTCTGTACATGCTGTGAATAATTTTTTTTTCTAAACGATAAAAGAACAAACCGTTTTGAACTTAGTGACCCGATTCAAACTGGTGAGCTTAACAGGTAAAAATAGTGAAACGTAACTGATAAACATTTGCTGATTGTTGTTTCGTGAAAAAACAGCTTCAAGCCATGACAAACCAAACGGAACACAGAGCGCGAGAAATATAGGCAAATCCATCTGCTACCAATACATGCTCGCTGAAGCGCCGTTACCAGCTCTTTGACACATTAGCGTATAGTGTATTTATATGAAACTCGATGGTGTCAGCCATACATGTATGTTACCATCATGTCGCCTTAGGCGGATGCATAAAATTCGCCTACTACTTGGCCAATCCTACGCATTGGGTATGAGCCACGAAAGGAGGAGGAGGAGGAGGAGAAGAAGTGAGCCTGTGACTTTCTGTAAACCATCCATCGGTACAGCATTGGACGCGTTATCCGAAAGTTGTGGCTTCAATACTTATACCGACAGAAGTTGTTTTTTTTTTTTCGTCCGCTCTAATTCCTGTTCATTCCCGACACAGTTACTGCACGCTACTTAAAAAAATTAGAAGCTACAGATAATGCCCCTTCGCACGAATGGCGTTGTTCTCTGCTGACTTCATTAAGCGCGTAGGGTAACAATACCGGAGAGAGCTTATCAGTCTAATCTTTGCGAGCGTCAAATCTTATCTGCGCCGCGGAGGAAACTGACGCTGCTTGTCAAACAGTTACTATCGAGCGTTCCGTATATACAATCTCTATAGGCGACAGGCTCGCGGAGATTGGAGAGCATACGCACACTGCCTCGCGTGTGAGCACGCTATCTGATAAGCGCGTGCGAGAAAGCGTTGAGCAAAAGCTCGTCAAGACCACGACAATCAAAATGAAAAAAAAAATAAAAAAGGGCGGCACAATATATGCGAGGACGATGAACCATAGAGCGAATAAAGTGGAGATATCCGGATTTTCGATTATGAGCTGATTGAAAGAATCGCAGCGGTGGAGACCCGGGGATAAACTTATCTCCCGCGGAAACTAATCTGTAGTGGTAAAAACGCAAAGGGCCTGATGTTTAATTTAACAGCTTAAGGTCTGTTGGCGTGCAAAGAATATACACACAGCTTTCGGTAGCGCATGCCAGCCTATAGATACATGTACCAAGCAGCTCCAAGCATCTATATTGTAACCAGATACAACAAACCATAAAAGTTTACGGAGCGGGGGCTACACTGCAATTCGAATTTCAACTCTGTTAGTGCACGGCGCTTCTAACCCACAAAAGTAACTGCGTAGGCCCCTACAAGCTGGAACTCCTGTTTGGAGGCTGTGTTCTCCGACAAAGCGGGCATGTAGCTTTCTCGGAAATTTTGCGTTCCGTGGGGGGGGGGGGGGGGGGGGGGGGTTATAGTACAAAAAGAGAAGTGAGGGTTAGGAGGACTGATGGTAATAGATAAAAAAAAAGATGCAGAAAAACAAACATCAAAGAGGAACTATGATGCATAAAGAAATCAGCTGGGTACACAAGATTTATTTACGAAACAATAGGATCTGTGGTATTACGTCCCAAAACCACGTGATTTTCAGAGACGCCATAGTGGAGAGCTCCAGAAATTTGGACCATCTGGTGTTCTTCAGCGTGCACTGACATCACATGGTACACATAAGCCCCTACCATTTCACCTCCGTCGAAGTGCGACAGCCACGCCCGGCACCAAACGCGCCACCTTTGGGTCAGCAGCCGAACAACGTGGCCAGTGATCCACAGTGGAGGACATTTATTGACAGAAAAACAGAGAGGTCGGTCGGAGCGATAGTAAGGTGTAGCCCGCCAAAATTCGGAAGGCAAGCCTCACTGCCTTGCGCAGTATAGGTGCGAGAGAGAACGAAGACAATGGAGGGAGAGCGGTGGGGTAGAAGGTTGGAGCCTAGAGTGGTATAGAGAGTAAAAATAAAAATGGCCCCGTATCTGCATGTCACACCACAAATGTCGTCGAAAGACGATGCAGTCTTGCGTCTGGAGAGAGTGAACAAAACGTTTATTTGATGTTCTGCGCAAGAAAATCGGTGAATGGTATTCTGGAGGCGCTGCGTTAGAGTGCCTCGAGCGAGCAGCGGGGGCGAACGAGCACATCGAGTCACGTCACACGTGAGACATGAGCGTTAATTACCTGGCACTTATCTGGAAAAACAGAGCACGCGGCGTGCGCGCCCCTCTCAGAGGTGATAAGGTGTAGAACGCTAGGCGACGGGTAGATGCCGCCACCGTGCTGTCTCAGTAAAGCGTTGGAAACGCCTTTCATTGTCAGCGCAGCGTGATAAAAGGAACGGTTCTTAGAATTACTTACGTATGCTTTCTCTACCATAAAGCCACACATACAGAATATTGACGTGTTGTTGCGGTGCCTCAGATATGCGCAATAATTGCTTTTAAAGCGACAATAACACAAGTATGAACGCCGAGACGAGAAATGTTGGTGGGCGCTGCGAATGTGGTCGGCCGTTTGACGTAACGTTTCCGGGGTCCCTGGGACAAGTACGGGGTCCCTAGGACGACTCCAGCGACGAGTCGGCCTCGCTGTGCCAAAGCTCAACGGACCTCGGGAGGTCCATTGCGGAGAGCATCATCCCACAGCTCCTCGTTACGTAAAGGGTGAAGGAAAGCAGGTAAGGGAGGAAAGATGTTCGCAGTCGGAAATGCGGCCGCCGCGGCCAGGGATTTGCTTCCGCGACCTGTGGGTCTAGACCACCGTAGCGGGTAATTTCACAAGCTTAACTACTATGTCGATGTTCATGCGGCTACCTACAGGTTAAGGCCCGACTACACGCGCGCTCTGCAGCATTTTAGCGCGTGGCCCTTTTTTGACGCGTCGTCGAGCCCTTATACTTTGCAGAGGGAGCGCGCGCGCATGCTTGTACAGCCGCGCAACCTCTCTCTCCGACGGGAGAGTGAATAAATGAATAAAAAATTTATTTTATATGAAGGAAGGACTGGGCGGGTCCCTATTCCGAGACTCCGTTGGATTGCGCTGCAATTCGCGCCCGCTACACGAGCCTCCGCTGGTCCTCGAGAGCTGTGCCCGACGAAGCCTCCTCCCACGTTGGCTGCGTAATTTGCGCGACGCTTCTATTTAGACTGGCGAGCCAAAACCACGTGAAACAAGTCAGCGCGGCTGCCAAAGAATTTACGCAACGCACTAAAATTGTTCTGGGTCTATCTTCGCCGTTATGACCGGGCTGCTGTATAAGACATGGTCTGGAGCGTGCGCAGACAGGTCTCCTCAATTTTAATAATAAGTTCCTTAGCGGAATGAGGCAAAGTTTGTCTTCGTAGGTGGCAGTATATCTGTGTATGCTGTAGCTGGTATTGGTGGTTGAATGCCGTGGTCAGCTGAAGGGTCGGTATGCAGAACCCGGGGAAAGAATGCTCGGGTCGACTTATGTGCTAACTCGTTTCCCCTGTTGAACAGGCAGCCAGATGAGCTGCTTTTTCGTGGCTTGCGTTCCATTGGAAAAGCTGTCCAATCCAGACTACGCATCGACAGAACCGCTAAACTACAACGCTACGCTGGAGTACTACCGACAGAGCCGTTATACGTATCCTCCCCCTCATCCTTCACTTAACAGAGCAGATGCTGTCGCTTGGCGGCAGCTACAGACCAATTCATTTCCTTGCCTTTATATGCTAAATCGCTTTCATCCGACTCTCTACCCCTCCTACTGCCCCTTCTGTGGATCCGTACCGACGGTGTACCACTCCACGTGGGAATGCTCTGCCCTACAGGGCGTTCCTCCCAATCCCTATCCCACCCTTTCCTCTTGGGAGTCTGCACTGCTCAGCTTACGCCGGCAGGAACAGCAGCAGCTGGTCCAGCGGGCTCGCAGGGTCGCTCAAGGCAATGAAGCCCTGGACTGAGGGCCCCACCCAAAGAAGGCTCAGTGTGCATTTGTTATTAATAAATGTTTATTCTCTCTCTCTCTCTTCTTCTCTCGTGGCTTGCATTTAAATACGGCCTCTCATATAGTTGTGGTACGCTACCTTTCAATCTGTGAGTATGTATAGCGCAGAGGAGTGCGTTGCTGCTAGGGCTACTGCACTTTCTTCTACGACAGATGCATCGGAGCATCTTAGTGATAGGCTGTCAACTACCTATACTTTGGTGAACGACCGCTATTGTAGAAATTCCTTCCACGGGCCCCGCCACGTCTACGAAGTAGGCTCCATCTGTGTTACTCCGATAAAAAAGAAGTCGGTGCCGCGTCAAAAAAAAAAAAAAAAAGCTGCGCACCTTCTTTCTCCGAAGAGTGCTCGACGTCGAGTCAGACAACCACGTGCTGAAACACTGAAGCGCGCACGTGTGGGGAGGCCTCGTGAAGCTATGAAGCAGGCCACACTGAGTCGTCATTCAATCAGGCTTGGCAACAACAGTAGGAAGCCGCCTAGCTGCCTTTCCTTTTTTTTCTCTCTCTCTTAAGGCGAATTCCAGTGCGAGAACAGCAGCAGAGGGGCAGGGCCCTGAGGAGTGGGGGGCAGAGCGCTGAGTGCAGGGCCACTCAACCTGCCACTGGAATGCGCCACGCTCCCAGAGGGCAGGTGAGAAGGTGACGAGTAGAAAGACCGTGTGACCGAAACATTCCAAGCCCCGGCATATTCTTTGTGGGGCAGCAGCAAAGTACGCGTGAAATCGGTCCGCCACATATTCTTCGTTCTCCTAATACCTAGTATGCCTGTGAAATGACTCATTCGGCAAACGTCCAGCTCTCATCGTAGCCATCCGTACAAAACAGGGGTGTCAAACTACACATGGTTGCTACCATTGCCACCGCGCTCACCGGCTGAAGAAAAATTTGGAGGCTATGACGTTCAAGGACCACGTGACTCGTCGTACTGCACCTACTCCACTTTTCAGGCGAGAGCACTGCAAACTGCTCCTGGCTGCTCTGGGCACAGCAAAAGCACTATCGCTCTACTAATTGATGACAGTGCTCCTGCACGTGTTCGACCACTGAAACACGCCGGCTTTAAAGAGAGCACTTAGTGTGCTTTTGAGTGCTCCTGCTCTCCCAATGGAATTCGCCATTGGTCGGTTTTGAGTCTCTTAGACAGAGGACTTCACGTCGCACGCCACGATCGCGAGAGGTGCATGATACCGGAGAAGGTAGACGTGCGCCAGTGCGCGGAAACAAAGGGCGCTTTAGAGCCTCGAACGAACAGGTGCGACAGAAACAAGAAGACTCTCTCATCGCCAGTAACAGCTGGCGATGAGCAGTTGAAAGCCGTGAATGATATTCTCCCATATGCGTCTCTCCCGGGGAGGGGTTTTCTGGAATGGAAACAGAAGCCTACAGGTGTGCGCTTGCGAAGTACAAGTGTAGCGCAGCTGCTGCCGCCAACAAAAGCCCGAGACGAAATGCGTTGTTCTCGGAGTGTGGAGGTCAGGAGAATTGCGTGTAGCGCGCGTAAGAGAAGTTCCGGAAGTGTGGTTACATTGGTTTATGTAGGTTGTGTTCACGTGACGCCGCAGACAGGCTCTCTATCTTAGGTGCCTCATCACGGCGGCTACCGGGACTCTTTAGCTCATTAGAGAGCGTCAGTGCAAGGGAGAACACGGTCGTTCCGACTAAAAGGTCGCGCGGATTCGGCCCCGGCAGCGGCGGTCACATTTCGATGGAGGCGGAATGGTAGCTGTGGCTGGGCGATGTTATTAACGCGATAGTAACCATGGTCAAAGTGCTCAAGGTCACGAGGCGCGGTAGTCGCTTTGCCCTGCCAACCCTTTCTGCTTAGCTTCCAGCGCTTTCGTCGGGACGAGAGGGCTCGTTAAAGAGCTCGTGTCGCAGAAAACCTGCCGCCGGCGTCGGCCCCGTTGGTAATGAGCGAAAAATCGTCTGTGCGTCTGTGACCGAAAAATCAAGGTACCGAGATAGCCGCGGGAGGCCGCTACTTGTCCACGCGTGCGCGCGCGATAAGGCTGAGAAAGCCGCGCATTCGAAGAAAAAAAAAGCGGTCAAGGTCACGAGGCGCGGTAGTTTCTTTGCCCTGCCAACCCTTTCTGCTTAGCTTCCCACTCTTTCGTCGGGACGAGAAAACAGATAATGCAATTGCAGCATGCGACAAACCTTTGCAACTCCACTCGCACTGGACGGATTCTTAAAATTTCACCGGCGTTGAATTCGTGAGGCAATGAGTTCTTCTAGTGAATTCATTCTATGGTTACTATAAAAAGTGCTTCAGAGCCCCTTTAACGCATTTTGTTCGACAGGTGTCACGACGAAAACGAGCCCATTCGGCGATAATAGCGCGCGTTGGTCCAATCTACTGTGTGCGTGTTCATGTGCGTGCGTGTGTATGTAACAAAACATATGAATAAGTACGCACTTAGCGGTTTAAGGGTGCACTATGGGCCGGATTTCGCTATCGCGTTCAACTCTTAAAGGCGAAGAAGCTTAAGGGTCCCCAGATTTTAGCACGTTAAAGAGCACCAGATGGCTAGAATTTCCGGAGCCGTCCACAACGGCGTCCGTCATAATCATTTGGCAGCTTTGGGTCCTAACACCCCACATATCTTTGAATATATGAAGGTTTTCAGAGTTGTCTTTTGGTGCGGCCATGGGTGCGGTTACCTACCGCGCCAATTTTAAAATAAAAAAAAGCTAATCCACACGTGGTTGGAGAGTCCGTTTATTATCCTTGTGAGTTCTTGCATTAGGACACACCGTATACGAGAAAGCTATAGGGCGGCGCGCTGCCCCTAAACTATTCGCCTCAAGGGCATGCAACACTTATATAACGAGGGCGACGATAAAAGGAGAAGCACTGCTGGGAAGCCGCAGAGTTCCCCGGGAGGCGGGTAGGGTGTTCGCGCCAAGTGTCCACGCGCTCGAAGAATTAGCGTTTTAATTAGGACAGACACCTCGGGTGTCCCCGGCCGTTCGCTGCCGTAATGAGACAGCCTTCTTGCGTATACACTGCTTTCTTTCGTTCGATGTATATAGCGCGCGCCTGCTTATTCGCACGTATATACATGTATCGCCGCGTCCACAATTGGTAAATGTGTGTCCCGTTATATTGTCAGCGCTTTGTACAAACGGCCAATCTCTTTTGAGGGAAAGTGTCTTGATAGTTCGGGCGAAGACACATGGCTGCACCTTTTAGGTACGTGCACGGAAATAAATGAGAGGCGGAAAGGAGAAAAAAATGAAGGCGCAAAGCTATAGTGGCATACTTAAATGTGAGATGCAATTTGGGTCTCGGTTCGCGGCACCTCTAATTTAGCCATGGCAATATTAACAATATGGTTTATGTGGTAATTCCAACGCATATTATGAGTGGTGTGAAGACCCAAGTACTTGAGTTCGGAGGTAGACATAGCATCTCAACCCTCTCCTGTCGTAGCGGTGTGTCATCATCACACCATGTATAGTCACGGCAGGCTCAGTGTAGCCAGAAATTTTATTCGGGAATGGTCCATCCGTTGAAGGCTTTGAAAAATACCCCTTTTCTTTATCCATCGCTAAAACACCCCTTCTATAGAAATTTCACCCCCACCCGATTTAGATAGATAGATAGATAGATAGATAGATAGATAGATAGATAGATAGATAGATAGATAGATAGATAGATAGATAGATAGATAGATAGATAGATAGATAGATAGATAGATAGATAGATAGATAGATAGATAGATGGATAGATAGATAGATAGATAGATAGATAGATAGATAGATAGATAGATAGATAGATAGATAGATAGATAGATCGGACACCCAAACGCCAAGCCTCACCCCTATTTTGCCGATTAAAGAATATCCCCAAGTCTCCTTTTTTAATTTTGTTTAATTTTTTTTTTTCAGAAATAGTTCGTGAAATGTAGGCAAACTACAGACACGCGCATCAACGCACTCCGTCGCTCTGATTTGTGCGTTTCTTTCCGTAGACAAACGTACTATGCAGAAAAGTAAATTAACGAAATTGAGTTACAAGCCTCCACGGCCGGGGTCCTCATTTACATAACTTATAGCCACTCAATGGCACCTAAGGCGTGTCTTTCGCGGCTGAAAAAAAGCAAGAAAAAAAAAACTGTCACGTATTTCTTTACCCATAAAGAGAAGAAAAAAAAACAAGAAAAAACGATCTGCAAAAGAAAGAATAAAAAGAAAGCAGTGTCGCTCCCGAAAAGAATTACGTCTCATTCATCGAGAAATAGGACAAAAGGAACGACGTGAGCTGGCGACGGCGTCGTCATCGTCGCTTTTTTTTTTTTGTCCCGATTTTTACGCGGCATGAAAGAAGATTTTTTAGAGCACTGCTGTGATCTTCCCAATTCGAAATACACGCGGTTAAAATGCGAAAGCGTATATACACTTTCACAAGGACACCACACCGGAAGAGATTTATATAGAATTTGTCCCCTGTGATGGGGCGATGAAGGTGTATAAATTAGAGCGGCTGTTTTTTTTTTTAAGTGGGAGTTTGATTTAGGAACTCGCATCGTTGAAAGTCTTTTTTAACAATGTGTAATTTTTGGGTTTTTTAAATGTCGCTTTTGAAATGAACGCCAGTTTTTCCCCATTCAAAATAGCGCAGTCGCAAAAAAGGAGATGACTTCAGATGAGACAAGCGCTGAACCAGCGTGAAATAAGTGCACCGCCTTTTCAGGAAGGAAGGTACGTTTTGGCAGCTCTATAGAAATGGGTGATCTCCATTGAGGTTCTCGCACATTTATAAGATCACTAGAATAATGGTAACATTTACAAAAAAAGGGGAGGAAAGGGGGTGGGGGCTGCTGCATGTTCCTATACAACATGTAACACTTGAAGGTTATATCCTGCTGGAAAATCGGTAATTAATTAATTTAAACCTTGCAAGACGTAACAAGCCGCAGTGCTAGAGACAGATGCTCAATTTCAACGACGTTCTCAGTCGTATTACGCGGTCATAGGTGCTGCATTGCCCGCGGGACCACTTCTTTACTCCTATCTACCCAAAGATAATCAATAACTTTCAGATAATAAAGCAAGATGACTGTCACAGCGCTTTTTAGCCCTATATAGCTGCACGTTTCCCGCACCAAACACCATGACGTCATAGATTTCGAAGGCGTCTCATTGGTCCTACGTAGCCTCTAATCGATCGTTCTGAAGTACATGGTCAACCGTGGGTGCAGTATACATGCAGAGTGCGAAGTTTCGGGAAATGTCATCGAGCCAATGTCGTAAAAGTACTAAAATCACATTCTGAAATTTGACGTCACACGCGGAGATTTCGGCGCGATATTTAAAAGTGGCATTTCAACCTTGATTTCCTGCGCTAATAGGTAACTTATTATAATCAGACTTATGGCGTTGGTTTTCCCAGCGCAGTTTCTCAATCTAAACGAAGTCATCGTTTCTCCTTAGAGTGATTTTAGGTTTACCCAGAAACTTACAGCATCGAAAATACAAGAACATATGACTGATTGCAAGTATTACATGAAATGCTTTAGTACAAATCCGGCCGTAAGCGCGCGAGTGCGTTGGATTGGTAGGCGAAGCCACGTATAGTGCCGTAAATCCGCCGCTAGATTTGGATGCAATACGCATGCTTACATATTTCAAGACTGAGCATCATCGTTTTCGTGAAGCTACTTGCGTGACTACTACTACAACAAGTTGTACTACTACTACTACTACTACTACTACTACTACTACTACTACTACTACAGGTATTATTATTATTATTATTATTATTATTATTATTATTATTATTATTATTATTATTATTATTATTATTATTATTATTATTATTATTATTGGTAGTAGTACCAGTAATAGTGAAGTAACGGTAGTATAGTAGTAGTACTGATAGTGGTATACCACTAGTATAGTACGACGACGGCAGAAGGTATACATGCAGACAGATTCGCTGTAGGTCATCCCGGTCCGAGATTCGAGCCCGCGACCTTCCAGGACGTGTGCAAGAGAACCCGCAAAGAGGTGCGGTAGGGGCGGTGGTGTGTCTGCGCGACGGATCAGCGCACTCGAGCGACTGTGCGATGTCACAGACGCTCGCGTTGTACGCACACGCACTTACTTACTAAACACACACTGCAGTACAACCTCAGACGAGCGGGTGTCACCGGGTGGCCTTGGCGAGCCGGCCGACAGTGGAAGGAGGTTTGTAGACCGCCGCAGGCCAAATACCGTGTTTACTCGCATAATTTGCGCACTTTTTTTTCTTTTTGCGATTTTGGGGTTCCGAAAAGGGGGTGCGCAAATTACGCGGGGATTTCGCAAACGCATACGACATAATGCGCAATCGCCCTAACGCGCACAGTACATACACTCAAAATAATGAATTGATTCACAAACGAAGTGTACTTGTTAATTAAAGAGATTTAGCGCGTACCTTACACTCTTAGAAAACTTAGTGAAACATAGCAACTGCAAACAAATAGATAGTAACTGCAGTGGTTACTACCTTACTTGGACCGTTACTACACTTTTGCTACCTGTTTGCTATCTACGTTAGTAAACAGTTACTAGCTACTACCGTTACTAACTTTTTGCGACCTGTTTACTACCTGTGTTAGTAAATTCAGTTAGTAACTAGAATGAAAGAGGTAGTAACTGCAGCCGTTACTACCTTTCTTGCCCCGTTACTACCTCTTTGCTAACCAGATTTTGACTATCTATTCCAAAATAGTGGTGTGTGATAGCGATTATTAGTTTAAGAGAGGAATCGTCTCGACGTATATCCATTACACGGAAAAATGATGCAGAAGGTATCCATAGATCAAGAAAATACATTTTGTTTTGAATTACTCAACCGAGATATGTAAACGTCACTCTGATATTGTCGAAACGAGGAAGTTTAGGAACCATTATCGAGTGCTACACGCCTCGTAATAGACAATCACAACAAACTTAGTAAATTACAGCACATATTAACAAGACCGGCAGATCAAAATAACCAGATGGCCACAATTAGCTTCGAGGACATTCACAGTTAATCCACTGCGGCGTGTCTCCAAATATTATCATTGTTTTGGCACGTCGAACCTCCAAAACCATTATTATCTTTTAAACGTTGATATATTCGTCGTGTGAAGCATTCAAATGCACTGAGAATGAGTTTGGTACATTGTTCCGGCCACTGTACATAATGTCGTATTGTGGCCACTTTATAATAAATAAATATGATACATAATTTGTCATGAGTAAGGCTAATTAAAAGTATTGTGCTGTGTCACCAAACACACGTAACCAGTTAGTATAATACTGTGCTTGAGGTTTATATTTGTTATAATTCATCCCGAAACGCAAGTGCTCCCTTGTGCCAGACATGCCCCTGCGAAGTAGGGGCGATATATACGCCACGCTTACTACTTACTACATGTATACGTAAAAGATAGTGAAATTGTATGGTCTATGCATTCTTCGCATTCATGGCACACACCGCTTCTTACCCGAACTTGTCTAGTTATAAGACATTGATTGCCCCGCCACGGTGGTCTAGTGGCTAAGGTACTCGGCTGCTGACCCGCAGGTCGCGGGATCGAATCCTGGCTGTGGCGGCTGCATTTCCGATGGAGGCGGAAATGTTGTAGGCCCGTGTACTCAGATTTGGGTGCACGTTAAAGAACCCCAGGTGGTCAAAATTTCCGGAGCCCTCCACTACGGCGTCTCTCATAATCAAAGAGTGGTTTTGGGACGTTAAACCCCACAAATCAATCAATATAAGACATTGATTAGCCAACATTAGCAGTGGAGTACTAATACGCTAAAATGAATAAACCACGTAGTATCGATTACTACTTTTTTGAAACCCTTAAAAGTTACTACCAATGGGTGCTTACGGCTGGGGTAGTAACAGTTACTAACTGCTGGTAGTAACAGCAGAGGCAGTAACTGTTACCACCCTCACCGTTATTAACTGCGCTCACTACCAGGGTTGTGACATATGTGACAAACCATTACTACCTGAAAGTTAGCAAGTACTGCCACCTTTTTTTCTAAAAGTGTAAGCAGTCAGATGCGGTCATGCGCGGTATAGTTGGAATCGCTGATCGAAAGTTCCAATCGTGAATCATCATCGCGACCGCTGTCACCACCCTCACAAACCTGTCGAGCCCGCTCGAATTCCCAATTTTCTTGAAGCTCTTCAGTTCGACAATGTCGGAAGGAACTAGGTCCCACGACACGGCAATACCGAAGGACCCAAGCGTTCGCATGTGATTGAAAAAAGGTCTTCTTCAACGGCAGTAAACTCGTATTAGCTAGCGGGCACTCTGCTTCCTCCATCGCGCCGATCGTTGAAGTACACGCTGAACTGCTTGGGGGCGCCACGGTTCCAGTTTTCTTCGGGCAAACTTCAAAACAGCGAGCTTGAATTTTGCCGCATATATATAACTACCGTATAGGCCATCGCCAGAGAACAGCAAAAACGCGACGGATGGATGGCAAAACACATCTTCGGAAATCAACCATGCTTGCGTTGCATCGCGGACGCAGAGAACGAAAGGAACAGTTGGCGCGACAGGAGCGCCCTCGATGCAGAAAGTTGTCCGTGCCGTGACGCGAAGTACATTCTCATGGTAGACATCGGCTCTCTCTCTGGACTTCGCTGGATTAGCTCGCAGGATTTCAAGCTGGACGGTTGTGCCCTCGCGATCTCCGACGCCAGCGTAGCTCCCGCCGACTGGTTCGCCCTCCGCGGTCTCCTGACGCCGTGCAGCTCTCGCATTGTGGCCCCCCGCCCTTGGACTGCTTCGACCGGATCCCCACTTTCCTATCTCCTTCTTTTTTCCGCTGCTTGCCTGTCTATTTCTTCATTTATTTTCCTTCTATTCTTTTTATCCCTCCTTCCCCCCACCCCTATAAGGCACTGCGCCGTGTCGCCTGAAGGCAGACAGAAATTAGGTGCCTTCTTCCTCTTCCTTCTAACCACTACCATGGTAGACATCGTAGAGATAGGGGGAGGGAGGCAAACGCTCGAGCAGTTCCAGTGGATAGGGTGTTCTGGTACCCTAGTTCGGGGGAATTCATCGGAAGGAGGGGCTTCCCACCCGCAGCTTGTTTGATTGAGTTCGCCTGCTCGGAGAGGCGCGCGTCCGGTCAAGGCATACAAAGGTCCAAAGACTCTTCGTGTGTGCGCCGGTGAGCCGGCTCGGGAAGCGTAAAATATGCGAGTAATTTTTTTTTGTCGCAAAGCGGACAAAATATTAGGGACGCGCAAATTATCCGAGGGCGCAAATTATGCGAGTAAATACGGTATTCCTTCGCCCACCCCTTTCCGCGCCTACTTGTTCCATCGCAAGCTTCGCGTATATCTATACGGAATCGAAACTTCTCGTGGGTGTTGCGACTCCGGGTACCGCGGGTCTCATTCTGGTAGCGGGCCCCCGTCCTAGGACCCATCGTCGGACAGGTCAGACGAGGCACTCGTAAGAACAACAACAATTTATTTACACGGTAACTGAGAATTCGGAAGGAGGTGATCAAGCAGAACTCAAGAAGTATAGAACTGAAAATATACAAATGTCTTCAGCTTATATCGCGCCACGTTGCCAAACCTGGGCGCATTGTCCGCGCCTTCAGCAAAAACGGCGCTCGATGGTCTAGGTGCTCCGCCCACGAAGGCGAGGAAAGACACCACACAATGCACGTGGAGAGGGCACTCTCCACGCGATGCCCAAATACAATCACGAACGCACTGCACGAGACGCTGCGCCGTGCTCCCTAACGGGCCGCCGAAATTAGGCGTCTTTTCTTTCCTCTAATCACAACCACCACCACCACTGCACCAAGATTTTGCGATCGTCCGATGATCCTAGATGACCTTGGTTTCCAAGAGCTCTTCCGGCAGTAAGAGTGAGGTTCGAAAAACCGGCATCCGGTACACGTGCACGCCAAACTTGCCTGACTGCGTTCGGGTAGGACAATGTAGTGGTCTGACAGCTTATCGTCAAATCTGCCGCTCCCTTTAGCCGATGCCAAGGAGAGAAGGGGACGGAGGAGTGGTCGAATAATCCCTCGTCGTCGAGGCGCTGAGCCGTGCTCCCGCAAGGGCTGCAGAAGATAGTGCGTTTTTTCCTTTCCTTCAATCACACACCATTCAATCCCTCGTCGTTTGCTAGAAGTGACGGCTTAACTGCTGATTTCCGGGACCTCGCTTCTACTCGAACAAGCTTTGCTTCTCTTCCCAAGGTGCAGCCAGAACTGGTTTGGGTTGTAGCTTTCAGCCCAAACTAAAAATAGTCTTGGTCTCTCCAGATCCACGGTGATCTCGTAAGTGGCCCAGTTGCCTCCTCGTTTCCCTGGAAAGCCTTGAATGGAGTCGAGTTCACAATGGCATTTCCTTGCTCGTGCGTTTTTCTTAGCGCCGACCCAGTCCTGGAACCCCCGGTTCACGTTTTGCCGAAAGGAAATCAACCCGTCTTGACGGCACATCCTTGCTTGGAATGCGTCGAAATATTTTCGACCAGCTCACAAAGGCCAAAAGACTACAGTAATGATGACGGTCATAACATGGCGTACATAATCGATCTGTCTGGCGAGTGCGATCCACACCTGCTCAAGGCTTTCATGCATCTCAGATATTTTCTTTTTCCTTCCCCTACTTCTGTACTGTGTATTTCTTCAATATAAACAACAACTTAATACTACTACTGCTTCCTATTCTTCTTTTTCTTTCTTTTCTTCTTTCTCCTTCTTATCTTTCTTTTGGTTTTCTTTCTTTGCGCAAGCACGAAGCCAATTGCGCCTGCGCACTCCCCATTGCACCTTCAGTTACTCAAAGGCCAGCACCGGAACGTGAGGTCCAAAGTTCACGCATATCCAGGAAGCAACGTCAAAGCTCAAGTGACTTCAGCAAAAGATAAGATTGCACAATCAGAAAGGATTGAGTCGTGACACGTAAAGTATTCTGACGTTTGCTTTTTTCATTTTTTCTTCTTCTTTTTCAGCACGTTATTCTTCCTGCACTTTTCAACTGTCCCGGAATTTTACCTTGTGTTTTTCTAAACGTTACTTTTATTGTATTTGCTTAATTCACGACTGTTCGAAGGTTCCTTTTATCCTACGCGTGCTCCCCCTTATGTACAGTATCACAAAATGGGTCTCTAAGGGCTAATAAACGATGATGATGATGACGCACCCTCCTTAAGTTATACCCCAGCAGCGATTTAACAAAATAAGGTTTAATAAATGATGATGATGATGATGATGATGAGAAATGGCTTATCGCTAAGAAGGCCACGAACAAAAGGTCATCGATTACACACAAAAAAATGCGCATACAACTACACACACGTGTGACCAGCTTATGTTCGCGGGCAGCCACCCACTGCCTAGTTTCTAGCGCACGACAACGCCGACACCAAATTGAGCCTCTCATAACAAGCAACAGGATAGAGTGTTGGGCTAGTCGGTACAACTGCATCGTTAAATTAGCGCGAGGAGGCGTACAGTCATCAGCAAGCTTTAAAAAAAAAACGCCCCGACACGTGACCTGATAAACTGTACTCTGACTGATGCCAGCCGCGAAGCACTGGACGTTGTTGTTAAGATAATACCTCGGCGTGCTCGGATAGTATGTCGGCAGGCACAAGTAACATATCGGCAACATAACCTAAAGCTACGCCGCGCTAGCGTCAATCAAACTGTTGCGGGTTGCGCAGCGTTCATGTTAAGTTAGCTGATTGATTGATATGTGGGGTCTAACGTCCCAAAACCACGATATAATTATGAGAGACGCCGTATAGTGCAGGGCTCCGGAAATTTCGACCACCTGGGGTTCTTTAACGTGCACCCAAATCTGAGCACACGGGCCTACAACATTTTCCGCCTCCATCGGAAATGCAGCCGGGATTCGGTCCCGCTCCCTGCGGGTCAGCAGCCGAGTACCTTAGCCACTAGACCACCGCGGCGGGGCCGTGTTAAGTTAGCTGAAAACTGTACACGTGATGGCAACAACGCGTAGGACGTACGAGCCTTCCTTGTCTACGCCTATTCTCGCTGTTTGAACGAGGCTCGTGACAAGCTTAGCTCGAAAAAAAAAAAAAAGACAAACCATAATTTATAGGCTCCCATAGCGAACATAAAATACAGAAACAAATAAAGAAAATGAAATAAGAAAAAAACAAAGGTTATATGGTTGACATACCGTGCAGAGATTCAAAGTCGCTTTACCTTTCTTTTTTTTTTCTCATTCATTTCCCATGATGCGGGCCAAGGTCGCTTACTCGGGGCGGCCGATCAATCACTTTGCACCCCGTAATTATGCAAGTCTCGACACGCATGCGGTGGACGAACGTAATCCCGTTTATTTTTTCAAACATCCCGTCGTCGCTTCGCCACAGCTGCGGCATCAGGGTCTTACAATGAATTTTATTTAGTACAGACGCTTGATTTCATTATTCTTTCTTTCTTCCTTTGTTTCTTTCTTTCATTTCCGCTTCATCTCATCCAACGCAACTCGTCTCAGAAAGCAGAAAGCGCTGAATATAGCGGGGTCATATCTCCCGTTCCCGGTTTCCGGTTCACTTCACTGTGCTCCCGCCTTCAGTAGGCGCAACCCAGAAACTCTGTAACACTTCCAGAGTTCATTAAACTGTCTTACGCAGTTGGTTGGTTGTTCCTTAGCGACCTGGCACAACCCACCGCGGAGGATTGGCCATGAAACGAACGGTATACCTTATTTAATAGTTGATATTGTTTACAATTCAAACATGTTTAGCAATGAGTGGTTTTTTTTTTTTGGAGACTCACTGATACCATCAAGGTTTTCAAGAAATATAGTACAATAAAAATAAAAGAACTTAGCAAGCCAATAGGGTGAAACAGTGAAGTTGTACATGAACTTCACATTCTATTCGTTCTGTTTCCCGTGAAAAAAAAAAAATCGCACACGGCTTTGCAAATTTTCTTGTGGCTCCCGAGTTGTACTACAAGTTGTTTTGGGCTATTTCGCATGCAGTCCTTGTCCACGTTTATTTATATTTTCTTTCCCGCTCAGTTTCCATCGTACTCAAATGTGCACGTGTCGATTCGTTATTGTGACTGGTTGCGACCGTTCGGCGCGCCCCGATCTTAATCGATATTGCGGGCGATCGACTTGCGAGGCACGGTCACAAACGAGGAGGAAAACGATGATTGATTGATTGATTTGTGGGTTTTGACGTCCCAAAACCACTATTTGATTATGAGAGACGCCGTAGCGGAGGGCTCCGGAAATTTCGACCACCTGGGGTTCTTTAACGTGCGCCCAAATCTGAGTACACGGGCCTACAACATTTCCGCCTCCATGAGGAGGAAAACGAAGAAGCTCGCGCTCAAGCAGCTCGCGTGCAGGACAACAACAACAAAAAAGGACGTTGCTGATCACAATCTGAAGAGAAATCTGGCGTCGGCATTTTCTCTGACACCCTTAACTGTTCCTTCTCATTGAGACTGCACGATTTCTTGTCAGTATATTCGGCAGAATTTAATGGCGGTGATTATGGCGTTGAGAAAGTTCAGCCCGGCAGCCTCAAGCGTGGCCGTAGTTGGCGATTCGTTATATTTGTGTTCGCGACGCTCGCTTCAAACAAGTGATTCGTATTTATGCCGCACGGCTAGTTTTCTTGTGTTTACTGATATAACTTTAATCACATCGATCTGGCTTTCCGGACACAATGTAGATGTAGATGTAGATCCTAAACTTGTGGCTCTCACCCACCCTGGAGGATCAGCCAAGAATCGGGTAGCTTAACAAAAAAAAAAAAAGAATGTATATGTTTAAATGCTGGCGAAAAAAATTAACAGAAGTATTGACTTTTCGTAAACTATCCTTCAGAAAAAAAAATAGATGAATTAGTTCCTACTGAATGAGGAATAAATGATTCATAATAATGAAAATATTTCTATAGCCTACATTAGTTAACTGAGAACATTTCGGTATTGAGGTTAATAAGTAAATCTATTAGACTGTAGAATGAAACCTTGCACGGCCTCGCACACTTTCCCGTTGCTGTGCTATATGATATATGTTCACCTAGAGATAGTAAATTTGACGTTGTCAAAGCCAAGCCAAGGATTCGTAACGGTATTTCTAATGATACGTTTCTTAATGTTGAAAACTTTCTACAAGAGATCAAAAAGTGCTCCACAGTTTCTTCTTCTCCACAAAAAGAACGAAGTGGAGAGGGGAGTCAAGCCTGCTCTAAACAAATAAAAATTTAATGGAGGAATACAAAGGGATAAAAATGAAATAATTGGCGGACACTCTGACGAAAGCCGCTCTCAGTGGTCCGGTACTTTAAATTATTCTCATAATATTACTCATAATACGTGATAAGATTTCGAAGGCGTGCCATGATTCAAGACTCTGGTAAAACATTAACCACTCACCTGAACGAATAATGACACCTCTTGTTCTCTTGGTGTTAGAAGTTCTGCTCAACACGCAAAGAATAAGTTATTTTTACGTAATTACGCCGCAGTGTTCCAAAACTAGATATAGATGCACACAGCTGGTCTGGCTCCTTGCTCTCTACTCATTCTGTAACAAGGACGAAACAGTGGAGCATTATTTTTTGTTGTGTACTCGCTTCATGTCACCAAGGGAAAACATTCTTAAAGCGGTTTTTAGTCGAATTAGATTGGATTTTACTACTAATATTCTCACCTTGAGAGCCTCTTCGTTAGGTCATTGTCACCGGGACATGTTTTCTGCTGTAGAAAGATTCTTATTCGAATCAAGGTAGTTTTCATCGCAAATCTCTCAATAAGCAACATTTAATTTCTTCCAACTATTTTATAATTCACTACATTTACAATTAATATGTGATCTCTATCTAATTACTCGTTTTTTTTTTGCCAATCTCCCAGATTGGGTGTGAGCCATGCATTAAGACCATCATCATCATAATCATCAGCTCCGTCATCCGGCCAACGAAAAAGTTCAAGGTCGACGCGTGCTTCTTCGGAATAAAGCACCGCTAGACCAGCGGTCGTCCAAACCACGACTTCGTAGACGGAACTCCGCAGTACAACAGGTGACCACGACGTGCTTAGACGACACGGAAGTGAGCGACACCTGCAAAAACAGCTGGGCATTAAGAGCTTGGAAACCACGGTAGGTTTGAGAAAACAATTAAGCTTCTCAGCAATTTGTGAATGCATAAATACGGGCAAATCTTCAGCCCTCATGTTGCCAGGCCTTCGTCCCCACCCCCCCTCTTCCAGGAAGCTCTCTGCATTTAACGTGGTACTGCACTTCCCCCAGGCATTGCAAGGTGTCTGCACTTCACATGCTTTTACATGGCCTCCGTGATCGGAAGCTCTCTGCATTTAACGTGGTACTGCACTTCCCCCAGGCATTGCAAGATGTCTGCACCTCACATGCTTTTCCATGGCCTCCGTGATCGGGTTTTGATTAGACATCGGTGTGTCGTGTAATGACGTCACCAAGTGACGTCGCATTATGTGACGTTTCACTGTGACGTCACATTACACTGTGGTGTCACATGGTGACATCGTTGTCTTCATGACGTTACTATAAGAACTACGACGATGTTGACGTCATACGGTGACGTCATTCCGTGATTATGTTTTTCTTTTTGGCAGCACTCGTGTTGCCACCGTCGATAGCCATTTTTTTGCGTTTAACGAAGTATCTAAGGTTTCTTTTGTGACTTGATGAGATAACTGCGACATCCGCTCGCTACCTCTTGCGGCGGACGTGCGAACGAATCCCGCCGTCGCCTGCAGATGAACGCCGACAGAGCCGGCGGCTCGATGCCTCCGTTCAGCACTTTCAGCGGCGAGGCGTCGTCGTCGACGGGCACGCCGACTCACGTGACCGAGCTGGACCGCGTGGTGGCGTATGCGAATCGCTTCTCGCTGAAGCTCTTCAAGCACGCGGTGGCGCTCGACCCGCGCTCGACGGTGTGCGTCGGCCCGTTCGCCCTGTTCCAGACGCTGTGCGTGGCCTACGCCGGCGCCCAGGGAAACACCGAGCACCAGATGGCCAAGGCGTTCAAGGCGAGCACGCTTCACCGCTAGCTTGACTCCCGTTCATTGCGAGAAGCGCGATTGGTGTGCACTCTGTCACGCGTCGAAGCTGTGATGCCTTAGTAACGCGACTTATAAACAGAGTTGCAATCCACGTTGCACGCGAAAGGCGATTTCAAGGATTCGAAAAGGAACTTTCCCAAACCATATCTTGCAACAATTTGTGTTGAAGGCCTTTACCTAATACAGCCTCTAGGCGATCAGGCAGTTGCATTTATCGAGACACCTCTGAACACACGACAGTGGTACAGTGGAACTCGATAATTAGGGCAGCGTTTAAAATTAGGCGGGCTTGGAATAACACATCGGCCTGTTTCAGGATTATCTACGTGTAAAGTATAAATTTACGCGCATTATGCGCATTTTCATTGTTTATTATTACAGTGCCTCTTTTCACGAACGTCGGCAACATTTTGCCCTGGCGGGGTGCAAACTTGTGTCGCGGTCTTGCTGGGGGGGGGGGGGGGGGGTAGGCGTTGCTTGGGAGGGAGACGAATACAGGTGTAGCTTGAGGAAAAAAGGAACAAGTGCCCCTTTTGCGCCCCCCCCCCTCCTCTGCTGACACCCATGCGTGACAGGCGGGTGTTGACTCGTGCCGTTTTCCACTACGTGTTATGCATTTCTTCAGCCGAGCGATACAGGCGAAAGGTAAAAAAAACAACAGAAAAAGCACTTATAACGAAGTAGTGGTTATATCAAATGAACACGGTTCCCCCTTTCAATTTCAATGGGTAACGAAGTTCTATCTGCACACAAAATAAGGAATACTAGTTAATCTGTAAGGATATTTCCATTAGCGCTACAACGGAAGCTGTAGGCGTGCGCAGGGTTTTACTACTGGGGTAGAGAAAGGCGGGGAAGAGGGGGGGGGGCAAACCTTTTCTCGGCACCCCCTCTCCCCTTTATGTCATACATGGCGCCGACGATGCGCCCCCCTAGCCCCCCCCCCTCACCTGCACACGCCTACGGCAGCGTAGACATGAAAGGCCGAGATGAAATAGAAACAGGCAAACGGAATTCTTAGTACAGGACATCTAAGGTTGTTTCTAAGATTGCATGGTTTATTCTAAGGTTACATGGCAGATTGAAACGGCCTTCCCTACGACATCGCTAATATCACCTGCTTATCTGTGTTTATCGAAGAAGTGTGTGCAGTTCTGCCACCATAAACATTTTTTTTCTCTCTTTCTATTTTTGTAAACCCACCCTTTATGTGATGCCTCTTTTTGGGGACTTTCAGGAATAAAGAATGAATGAATGAATGAATGAACATTAACCACTCCTGGTGTAAGTGTTCGGCATGGTCAAATACCGAATGAGTTCCATTTTTTACTTTATTTTCTCAAGGACAATATAGAGGCGAAAACAAACGAACGTGTCTGTAATTGAAGTTGACACGAATATCCCACAAATGCGGATACCATCAATTGGTACTCCGATCGATGGTATCGATGGTATTCGCGGAAACAACGCATAGCGCCTGTCCCAATGTTCCCTTCTACACGTCTTCGATTCACTGCACTGTTTTCAAGATGAATACCAACATACTTGCCCAAATCTCTGTTCTATTGGCGTATACCGGAGTACCGTACGCGCTAAAACTTTCCATCGACCCTCTGACAGGTGAACAAGCGCTTCGAGATGCACGGCGCCTTCCAGACGCTGATGTCGCTGCTTCGGGGCAAGAGGAGCGACGGGCGCCGGGAAATGTCCTGCCGCGCTTTCGTCGAGCGAAGCCTGCAGCTGGCGCCCACCTTCGAGGCCATCCTCGAGAAGAAGTACCAGGCTGAGATGCGCAGAGTAGAACTGGCGGTATGTGCACGATATACTTGACCCGCGCTTATATGGCACATAATCTGTAGATCCAGTCATTCGAACCTCAATAACCAGCGGTCATCTGCCTTCGGTACGTGCCATGCTCGATTCGTCTCCTTGATTTCAAATTATGGTGTCCTAAAAACCCGCCGTTTGTTCCCTGACCCACGCTACCCTCTTCCCGTCTTACAGTTACGCTTATTATTATCCTTTCCATCGCTCGCTGTGTTGTCTTTAATTTAGGCTGAACTTTCTTCGTACATGTTCCTGCTGCGTAAGTACTGCATGCTGCTGGATTCTAAGAGAAGGGGAATGCGTGCGAGGGAGACATAAACTAGGCGGGCAGAGCATATTAGGATGACATTAGCGTGCATGTACAAAGTGGAAGCTGCAGGACCGGGTTGGTTGGCGGAACGTGGCAGCAGCCTTTGCCCTGCAGTGGGCGTAGTTAGACCGATTATGATGACGATTCATCCATGTATAGGTGCCAGTGGCGTAGCTGTCAATAACTTGGTTCCTCCTCCTGTTCTTTCTTAGCCTAAATAACCGAAATAACTGAAATAAAGTTACACAGATTCGTCGATGAAGCGTCATTGAAGAGCGGAATGGCGGTTTAGCCGCAAGGTCTAGGCGATGAAAGCATTAGCGACAAATTGGAATGTCTTTCGAAGCAAGGCTGGCAGCTAGCTCACTTTTTTTTTAAACCTGGCACCTGGCGAGACTCGAACAGAGCGCCGGCGTTGGCAAAAGCGGTCACTATAAATAGCGAGCGACGTATCGTGCTGTTTACGACCTGAACGCAATTTTTCGAAACAAATATACTTCCCTAGTGCGCAGACAACGTTTCAGAAAGAAGACGGACAGAACAGACCCCAAACTTACAGCCATTTTATTGCACAGATGGCGGAGATACATATACACAGTCAAGAAAGCGAGGAGATGACACAAAGAAAAAAAAACACGGCGAAAAAAAAAGAGATGGCGCTTGTGCCAGAACATGTTATTCAAATTTCGGAATAACAATTTAACTGAAAACATACTTGTGTTCATTGTCCAACAGATTAACAGACGGCACGTACACACTGCAGTTCCTGTTATGAGGGGTTTAACGTCCCAAAACCACAATATGATTATGAGAGACGCCGTAGTGGAGGGCTCCGGAAATTTAAGCAACCTGGGGACCTGCACCCAAAAGCGAGCACACGGGCCTACAGCATTTCCACCTCCATCGAAAATGCAGCCACTGCAGCCGGAATTCGATCCCGCGACCTGCGGATCAGCAGCCGAGTACCTTAGCCACTAGACCACCGCGGCAGGGAACTCAGTTTCTGCTTTGCGAATCGAACACGCTTCATGTATTTCGCGTGCCCCTTGTCCCTTATATCTCGTCATTACTTGACATTCATCATTCATCAAACCTCTTTTTAAAAAAAATACAATACCAACCAGCCTAAGTAGCCAAACGTTTGCCTTTTTTTTCTTCAATGCAAGCTTTGCGGTAATCGAGAGCACGACACGTAGAAGAGTATGAACCATCCACCGATACCCTTCTAAAGATACAGCGCCTGCGATCGCGGGGTACCACATCGTAGTGAAGGAATTCCCTGAAATTTCAATTGCAATAGGGGTCTTAAACGTCAGATTTGGGTGCACGTTAAAGAACCCCAGGTGGTCTAAATTTCCGTAGCCCTTCAATACGGCGTCTCTCATAATCATATAGTGGTTTTGGGACGTTAAACCACACATATCAATCAATCAATCAATCAATCAGTCAATCAATCAATCAATCAATCAATCAATCGGGTCTTAAACGTGCACTGAAAACCGCAGAATCAGTCCTTTCAGCAGTGCGCAGTGAAAATTTCCCAAATCCGAATATTGGGTTAGCCGAAATAATTGTTCTTACGGACGTTTTCGCGCATTCTGAGCCCAGTGAAGGCATGCATCCATTTTACGTGGCATGTGCACCACTACGACCCGCATCAATTCAAGTTTGCCCTCGAATCACTTTTTTTTTATTCTGTAATTAATACCCATCCCTCATGTAATACCCCAGCTGGGGCCTTTGAGGTATTCAAAATAAATAAATAAATAAATAAATAAATAAATAAATAAATAAATAAATAAATAAATAAATAAATAAATAAATGTGTGGTTCACTGGAGTAAAATATAAAAAAATTAAAGATGAAACTTTTCCGAGGCCTCTATGGCAGTTAAAGGGACATTAAAGAGCAAAACTATTTGTCGTGTTCTAGTGACGTACAATTTACAAGTACAAGTAAAAATACAACCGAAAAACACCATTCTTACCAGGAGACAATGCTTGGTAGTCGAGGAAACGCTCAAAAAGAGACCAGGTGAAGACGCCACTTTGAGATTCCAGCACCTAACACCACGGCGTCATAGTTTTTGAGGGCGCGTGCTGGGTGCTACACGGCTTCTAATCAGCAACTATGAAGTACATTGTTATCCGTAGGTGCCATAGACCTCGCTTACGAAGCTTCAGGAAATTTCGTCCAGCCAATGTCACGAAAATACGAATATTACATTTTAAGATTTATGACGTCACGCCCGCAGATATCGGCGCGAAATTTAAAAAGAAAACTCTAATTTTGATTTCCTCCGCCAGTATTGAACTAATGAGAGTGAAACACAAGACATTAGACTTTTCAGGGTGCGTCATGTCGTCCTAAACCAATTCATTGTTTCTCTTCGGCGTTGGTTTAATGCATCGTACACCGGATTACGCCAAGCGGCACGGTTCTTTGGTAAATCCGAAGTGCGCTAAAATTATTTTCGGGCTAACGTGCACGCCTTAGCGCATGGTACAGCGTGCTGAAGTACGCCCGCAGATATCGGCGCGAAATTTTAAAAGAAAACTTTAATTTTGATTTCCTCCGCCAGTATTAAACTAATGACAGTGAAACACAAGACATTATTAGACTTTTCAGGGTGCGTCATGTCGTCCTAAACCAATTCATTGTTTCTCATCAGTGTCACTTTAATGCATCGTACACCGGATTACGCCAAGCGGCACGGTCGTTTGGTAGGTCCGAAGTGCGCTAAAATTATTTTCGGGCTAACGTGCCTTAGCGCATGGTACAGCATGCTGAAGCACTGACGACTCGAGTCCCCTGGGTACGAACGAGCCGCGTTTTGTCCTTCGTGGGCGGTTGACGCAGGACGAGCCGGACAGCGTCCGCGAACAGGTGAACTCGACCGTCGAGAAGGACACGCGGGGCGCCATTTCGCAGCTGCTGGTCAGCGGGGTGACCGACCACGACACCCGGATCATCGTCTGCGACTCCATCTACGTCAAGGCCAGCTGGGACACCGTCTTTCCCGTGAGCGTGGGCGACGAATAGGCTTTTCTCCTGACAGCTCCCTGGGCGTCACTTCAAGGCCTGACCCCATGTGTCCGTCGCAGCGCGTCGGCGCGAGACCTTTTGACGCGCCGCCGCACCTTCTCCCTACAGAGTGAGTGGACGCGTGGCTATACGCGAAGCCGCGCAGGCTCTCTCTCTCCATAAGGAGGAGGGCTCGACGCCGCGCCAAAAAGGCAAGCGCGACGCGCTGCGACGGACACATGGGGTCAGGCCTTTAGTCCTATTTGGACTGCTGTCAACATGCGTGACCACCCCTAAAGATGCACTGCCGAGGCTGTGGCGTCGGCTTTCTGTGCTCCCGTGGAACACGCAACGAGATGCAGTGCGAAAGACGCGCATTCAACTTTCCTTGACGTTCTGTGTCGACCACAATGTTAGAAAGATGCACGAAAATAACGAAACCGCGTACACTGCTATAACACCCATTAGCGTGCAAAAATATGGTGACAAATATCCAGTCAAAGACACACTCCGTAACATCTGAAAACGCACACACCCCAGGCTACGGCAGCGGCGACCGAAAAGCACCCGTTCACGGTGAGCACAGGCCGACCGGCGGGCGTAAGCGGCGCCGCTGCCACCGCCATGGGCTCCGACCAGGGACCCGAGCTGATCCGCATCTCGGGGGTGTACCGACACTGCCGGGACGCCGACAACAAGCTGCTCGCCGTAGAGGTGAGTCGCGAAGTCAAGGCGCAGGTGGACCATTTAATAAAGAACTCGGTAGCCGAACCTCCGGACACTTTTGCGTTAGCCACGTGACCTGAGCACATGAACTCCGCGGGTGCACGTCACTGGCGGAGCAGCACATCACTGTCCACAGAGTTTCCTGAAATTACCTAGAGGGGACTCTGGCGCTACGATCGTTCAGCGACCATGGGAATGATGGGCAAAACACCATTGCGTAGTCTTCGTACTTGCGGGCGGCGAATCGTACTAGCTGCTTCGTTTATTGCTGGTTACGGCCACACGAACACACACGGAGCCAGAAGCAGGCCAGAAGTACCAAAATTAGACAAATGTGTGTACTACCCATCATTCCTACGCTCGCTGAAGCGCCGTGCGTTGCAGCTCTCATAAACACTAGCGCCAGAGTTCCCTCTAGTGTATATTGGGAAACTCTCTGTCGCTGCCCACTCTGCTTCTAGCAGCATAGCGATGCTGGAAAAAACAGAACCACGAAGTGGCATGGCGCTTCAGTTAAGCTATAGTATTGAAAGTTGGGCTATATAGTTGGTACAACAGCATTTCTTGGGTGACAGCGCGAGATCGACGAAGACGGAAGGGACCCAGACGAGCGCTGACTCATAACTGAAAGAACGGCACGAGAACGGTGAAAGCAATAAAAAGAACAAAAAAATAATGAAGAAAAGAAGCATGTCGATATCGCGCAGAAGTGTTAAAAAGGAATGTATAAAGCACCATAGGGTATCACCTAACGGTACATGTGCTGAGAAGATATGCGAACTCTTTGGCCGTCAGGTACATCGAAACCTTCCTGACGCATGGTTCAGCCGTTCGTTTCATATGGAATGCTTCTATCAGTTCCCCGGTTATTATTATTTGTATCGGCAAATTTTTTGCATCTATAGCTAAGTTGAGCGATAAAAGCGAAGTGCCGTTATTTGTTCCTGGCCATTACGTGAGCGTGTCGGTTGAAAGGAAACGTCATTGTATTAAGGCCGAAGGGTGAAATGGTTCGTCGAACGCCAAAAAAATTACCTTCGGCGTCCGGCGGCGCCGGGGACGAGCTATGATGAAAAAAAAAAGAAAAAACATAGTGACGTGACAGCCACATGACGTGAAGTCATTGTGACACGACATGACGTTTTATGCAGTTACTCAAACACCAGTAGGGAACTGCGTTCCGAAATCGGGACACGCAGTTGGCCGATCCTGCGGGTAAATTAGCAGACTGTCGCGCAATCTGAAAGCAGCAACGCAAAACACAAAATGTGTTTAACAGTTGGCTTGCTGATCAACAGATGGCGCGACAATCTGCACACTCCCATCATCTGGGCCAATTGTATACGTATTCGGATTTTGATACCGTGGAGCTTATGGGGAGTTCCGCAACTCACATGATTGAATAACTCTGGTTATATGGTGACGTCATGTGACGTCACATGATGAAGCGATCACATAGCATCGTAGCTAGGCCAGTGGGCCGATCATGTAGGCGAAACAAAACCAGGTGTGGTGCATCCGATTGGCTGAAAGTCTTCGCAGGGTGGCGGAGCAGGATCAGTACTTCGATTCAGAAGAAGGTGGCGACTTTCGCCTTCGAGTCATCTTAGGTGAAAGCGTAAGGGACTTTGTGACGTTATATATTGATGTCATCACGTCACGATGATATTTTGCATTCATCATCATCATCACCATCATCATCAGCCTGACTACGTCCACTGTAAGACAAAGGCCTCTCTCATGTTCCGCCAGTTAATCCGGTTCTGTGCTTGCTGCTGCCAATTTATACCCACAAACTTCTTAATCTCATCTGCCCACCTAACCTTCTGTCTCCCCCTAACTCGCTTGCCTTCTCTTGGAATGCAGTTAGTTACCCTTAATGACCAGTGGTTAGCCTGTCTACGCGCTACGTGCCCGGCCCATCTCCATTTTCTCTTCTTGATTTAAACTATCATATCCTTAACCCCCGTTTGTTCCCTAATCCACTCTGCTTTCTTCTTGTCTCTTAAGGTTACACCTACCACTTTTCTTTCCATCGCTCACTGCATCGTCCTCAATTTAAGCTGAACCCTCTTTCTAAGTCTCCAGGTCTCTGCTCCGTAGCTAAGTACCGGCAAGATACAGCTGTTATATACCTTCCTCTTGAGGGATAGTGGCAATCTACCTGTGATAATTTGAGAATGCTTGCCAAATGTGATCCATCCCATTCTTATTCGTCTAGTTACTTCAGTCACGTGGTTCGGCTCCGCGGTTATTACCTGCCCTAAGTAGACATATTCTTTTACAACTTGAAGTGAACCATTACCCATCTCGAAGCACTGCTCTCTTCCGAGGTTGTTGTACATTACTTTCGTTTTCTGCAGATTAATTTTAAGACCCACCTTTCTGCTCTCCTTGTCTAACTCCGTAATCATGAGTTGCAATTCGTCCCCTGAGTTACTCAGATATGTAATGTCATCGGCGAAGCGCAGGTTACTAAGGTACTCTCCATTAACTCTTATCCCTAACTGTTCCCATTCTAGGCTTCTGAAAACCTCCTGTAAGCATGCGGTAAATAGCATTGGGGAGATTATGTCCTCCTGCCTTACATCCTTCTCGATTGGTATTCTATATAAAGCACTATGGTAGCAGTTGATCCCCTGTATATTTCTTCCAGGATGTTTATATATACTTCATCGACGCCTTGATTCCGCAGTGTCTGCATGAAGGCTGATATTTCTACTGAACCATACGCCTTCTCGTAATCTTTGAAGGCTATGTACCGTGGTTGGTTATATTCTGAGCATTTCTCTATTACCTGATTGATAGTATGAATGTGGTCGATTGTTTAGTAGCCTGTTCGAAATCCTGCTTGTTCCTTTGGTTGATTGAATTCCAATGTTTTCTTTACTCTGTTAGCAATTACCTTTGTAAAAAGGTTGTATACCACAGAGAGTAAGCTGATCGGCCTGTAATTCTTCACGTCCTTGTCATCTCCTTTCCCATGTATTAGGATGATGTTAGCATTCTTCCAAGACTCTGGTACTCTTCCCGTCAGGAGACACCTCGTGAACAGGGTGGCTAGTTTTTCTAACACAATCTGTCCTCCACCTTTCATTTGCATTATTCATCATTTCATTATCATTTCATCAAATGCATCATTTGGATTTTGCATCATTCGGCCGTGAAGACCTGACGATACGTGCGCGTTGCAGCGTGTCAACGCATGGCTTCTGACGCAGCACCCCGCCCTTTCGCTCTAGAGAGAGAGGGCGCGCGGTTATGCGAAACTGCGCTCTCCTACCTTTCCGTGGAGAGAGGGCGCTGCGCCGCTCTTAGAGATGGGCGGCTAGGTCATGAGGTGGGTTGGCGACTTGCAGGACGCGCAGTAGCTTTTTTTGGGGGCAAGCGAGCCCTTCGGGGTGCAGGATAGCTAGTAACGAGGAAAACAACCAGGGAGACTCTTCGACAGGTGGTATGGACAGATACGATTCCAAAGTGGCACCAATATCTAAGATAGGTAGAGTCCGGGGCATAAATAGACGTAGCCACGAGCGCCGAGCCAATTCAGACATAGGGTATATTAACATGCAGGGTGGTAGGAACAGGCTGAAGTGGGAAGAGATAGAAGAACAGCTAAGGGAGGAGAGGCCGATGGTATACGGTTTTGTAGAAACACATCTCAGGGACATGGAACAACCTCCGAACAATCCGGACTACGCGTGGGAATATTGTAATAGAACAGAAGGCAGCAGAAAGGGGGGTGGTATTGGGGCATTCATTCATAAAAGTACAGTCTGGCAAAGGGTCAAGCAGGAGTGCAAGGAACATTTATGGCTAAAAGGGAAAGTGGCAGGTCAAATGACACTCCTTGGTTTCGTGTACTTGTGGACGGGAGCAAAGGCCAGACAGGAAAACCAAGCAATGGTAGAGTATATATCAAAGGACATTCAGGAGTTAGGAAGAGAGTGCGAGATAATTATACTAGGAGACATGAATGCGCACATAGAAGATATAGATGGGTATACCGGCCCGACAGGCAAAATGATAATGGATATGTTTGAAAGGCTTGATTTGATCATTTGCAACAGTACCGAGAAGTGTGAAGGGCAAATAACATGGGAGGTAGGAAGGCTTCAGTCGACGATAGATTATGCGCTGATGTCACATAGGATGTATGATAAGCTCAGGGGAATGCACATAGATGAAGGTGGCTCCAGAAGTCTGGGTAGCGATCACAAACGTATCAAGCTAAGTTTTGGAAGAGCAGTGAAAGTGGGAAGGAGACAAGATGAGCAACTACAGGAAAATTTTTATCCAGAAAGGCAAATTGAAATAGCCACTAAACAAATTGAGAAAGTAATCACAGAGGATAATAAGACAGTGTGGACATACACGAATCTAATTAGACTCTTTGAGCTAGAGCTTGCTAAGACGCGTGACAAGTCACCCCGGAAAAGAAGACACAAACCCTAAAGTTGGTGGGATGAGGAAGTTAAGAGAGCCATAGCAAAACGTCAGGAAGCCTCTAGGGAACACAGACATGCTAAGCAGCGGGGTGAACCGACAGATGATGTCGAAAGAAAATGGGCAACCTTTCTAAGCTGTAGAAGGAATGCATCCCTTCTGATCAATGAAAAGATTAGAAGGAAGGGAGCTCAGTGGCTGGCAGAAGTACATAAAAAAGATAGAAAGGCAGCTGCGAAATTTTGGAACCATCTAAACTCCCTAAGAAATGAAACGAGCCTAGAGCAGATTCAAATCCCGGCTGCGGCGGCTGCATTTCCGATGGAGGCGGAAATGTTGTAGGCCCGTGTGCTCAGATTTGGGTGCACGTTAAAGAACACCGGGTGGTCTAAATTTCCGGAGCCCTCCGCTACGGCGTCTCTCATAATCATATAGTGGTTTTGGGACGTTAAACCCCACATATCAATCAAATCAATTAGAGCAGAGATTTATAAATACAGCCCAAGGTGCTAGGCTAGAAGGGGACGAAGATATTGAATATATAAGAACAAAAGTGACAGAAAAATTTCAACAAAGAAGTACTTTATGCACCACAATAGACAAGGACGAATCAACTGGTGCAATGGCTCCATTTTCACAACAAGAGTGGGAAAGGGCTGAGAAAAGGGTTCCTAGTAATACATCAACAGGCCCAGATGGCATTCCAATTAGGCTGATAAAGACATTAGGTCCGAAGTCTAAGCAGGCTTTGAGAGAGACAGTGAGCAAAATAATAATCGATGGTGAAGTTCCCGATGGATGGAGACTTAGCAGGATGAGCATGATCTATAAAGGAAAGGGGGACAAAGCTGACATAAACAACTACCGTCCTATAACAGTGACATCAGTGGTCTACAGGCTGGCGATGCAGATTATAAAGGAAAGACTGCAGGCGTGGATAGAAGATGAGGGGGTGCTGGGGGAACTGCAGAATGGGTTTCGGAAGCACAGGAGGTTGGAAGACAATCTGTTCTCACTGACGCAGTGCATCGAAATAGCAGAAAAGCAACACAGGCCCCTGTGGCTAGCATTTTTGGATATCAAGGGAGCGTACGATAGCGTGGTTCAAGAGGAATTGTGGGGAATACTGGACACACTACACTGTAAACCAAATTACACCCATATAGGTGTTTTATAGTGTCTATAACTCACACCCCAACACCCCACGAAATGGGTGTATCAAGCAGGGCTACACCTATATCGTGGGGCGGATTTCCGAATTTACACCCTATGGCACAAACATTTCTTCGGGTGTAAAGACAAATGTACACCCAAGTGGCCTTAAGGGAGTGAGGGTGTAAAAGCGAATGTACCCAAGTAATCTTAAGGGCGTAAGGGTGTAATATTGCTATGACACCCTAACACCCTTAAAAAACAAAAGTAGTGTAGGGGTGTAATTGCTCAAACAGCAAAAAGGGTGTGGGGGTGTTCATGCTGAATAATGCCCCAACACCCATGCAAAAAAATACCATAATTCGAAAGTTACCCCTTTCCAGTAAGCCCCTGTGGAAGCACGTGAAAGCTTACCCTTTAGCTAGACCTTTCATGTGCAGATGTCCTATTGTAGTGGCTCCTGCCACAGTGTGGTAATCCTGGCCTTAGCACAGCTTTTATGGTGCATATATGAAGCACGGCATATAACACACGTAATCCTAGCTTAATGCAAAGGCATCACTCAAAATGAGCTGCCACACATAACACAACGTTCACAAAGTCATGCCATTGTGCAAAACGAAATCAAGCTTTATTTTATTAGGCACAGAGAACATACAGGATTCAGAGACAAATTGTACCTTAATCAAAAGTCTTTTTCAATTGTGCAAAGCAGAATGCCATTTGCTACAAAATAAGACCAGACATCAGACGTCAATGGTACGGCATGGAGCTCTAACGACCAATGCATGCATATCAAAGTGCAACAAAAGAGCCTTTATTTGCACTTAAAAATGAAGAACTAATTTTAACACGCTTCAATGCAGCACAAAAGCACAGTGCAGTGAAGCATACAAACAGCAGGAAGAGTAGTGTAATGCAGCATGCCTTATTTCTCTAATATACTGAAATAATATATCAATGCACACTACAATTGCCACATTGGTACGCCACAGTTTGCATGTGTTGTGGCATGCCTTATGCATATTATGCAAAGCTAGTGGTATTCTAATGAATGTAATGACAAAACAGTCTTAAAATGGCATTTTCATTTCACAATAACCCTTGTGTGTTCAGACATTCAGAATACTGGGGAAATAATAATACAGGAGTGAAAACAATAGGCAAAATTAGAATAGCTTAACAGTGTCACTAGATACTAACCATGCAGAATAATTGATTTAAAGATGTAAAATATCAAGCGCATCACATAATATGTCCCTCTGAAACAATGCAACATCAAAGAACATAAAATGGGCACACAAAAGCAGGGTGAAAGAGTAACCACTTACAGCTAGCAGAGGTGAAGCAGCCAAGCTATCATCTGGAGCAATATTTTGGAGCATTATATCTTGCTTTTCTAGGGAGAAAATCTAAATTTGGAGCAGGTTTCAGGAAAAACAAACACAGCATTTTTGAGCTTGAAATTTCAAATTTACAGCATTGATTGATATGTGCAGTTTAACGTCCCCCATATGACGTTTCTCATAACCACCATATGGTTATGAGAAACGTCATAGTGGAGGGCTCCGGAAATTTTAAACACCTGGGGTTCTTTAACGTGCACCCAAATCTGAGCACACGGGCCTACAGCGTTTCTGCCTCCATCGGAAGTGCAGACACCACAGCCATGATTCGATCCCACGACCTGGGGGTCAGCAGCCGAGTACCATAGCCCCTAGACCATTGTGGTGGGGCTCCAAATTTACAGTAGTACAACAAATTATACTGAATCACACACACAAAAAAGTATATGTAGAAATTATTTGACATACGCTAATTCATTCAAAATACACGAGAGTGCAGCTATTTCAACAAAAGCACTCTTGAACTGTCCCACAGTGCAAACAATGCTATCCTCCCTATATACGAATGCTCCTCGACTCAAATCTCATCCTTCACTTGTACTAGCTGAGCACAGCGCCACCGCTTGTCTAAAAATGACGCTGCGTTTCTTGAGAATCGCAGCAGATTATCCCTGATATTGAGTGACTTGCTCTGCCTAGAGACTGCGCTGGAATCAATTTTCTCAAGTCAAGGTGAAGCATTTAGTGAAGGGACGTTCTAAAATACGGGTGTAAAACTCGCAGTAGCATTTGGTGAGCTTGTCTAACTGTTTGACAGGCGACCCAGAAATTCCAGATATTCGTAAAGGAGGAGCTCAACGGGGTGGCGAAAAGAAAAAAAGTGGCATACGATTTTCTTTATCGTCGCTTAAGGCTGCGAAAACCTCATAAATCACTCTGAAAGACGGCCAGCACTTATACTAGTACTCGTTATTGAATGGCATCTGCATGGCAGAGTAATATAGGGACAAAAATATTTTGTGTCCTGTAAATCAAAAAGCACTTTTCCGCAGAGCGAAAGCGTATTCTGGCGAAAGCGACTTGAAAAGCGTTATGGACGTCATAGAAAGGGGGGGGGTAGAACTTTCATTTAAACCGTTCTACTCTTTTCTTTTGCTGTGAGGTTAGAATATAGTCAATTAAAAGTTATAATTACGGTTGACACATCTGTATTAGATTAAATGATGATGACCCCGCCTCGATGGTTTAGTCGCCAAAGTACTCAGCTGCATTTTTCATGCAGGCGAAAATGCTGTAGGCCCATTTCCTTAGATTTGGGTGCACAAGAACCCCAGGCGGCCAAAATTTCTGGAGCCCTCCCCTAAAGCGTCTCATAATCAAATGGTGGCTTTAGGACATTAAACTGCACACATCAATCAATTGGGTGGTGATGCGCAAACTTAAGTTGAATAATGGATTTTATGTTTCTTGATAAAATTAACAATACTGAGAAATAATTGAGGCTGGTTGGGCATTTCATAATGGTTTTGTGCAAAATTAGGAAATTGTGTCCAATTGACACAATTGGCACGGCTGCTGTTCTCTTGAACATGCAAATATGAATATGAAAACATCATGTAATATTTTGCTACAGACATTAAACATGTGCTGTGAATAGACATGAATGCCTGAATTGAATAGTCAATTTCATGTCAAAACCACGACCGCACAAAGAAAACACATGAACAGGACGGGTGCTCACTAGCAGCTGTTTGTAATTTATAATCATAATATACTAAATATTCATACGTACAACCTTAAAAAGGTTGCGAGCCGGCATGAAGTACTGATCGTGTTCATGCCCCTAACAAACTAGCAAAATTGCGCCGGTGCATCGCTGAAAATCATGCTGAGCAGCTGAAAGGCTGTAAAAAGAAGCATGCGTGGCCATTCACAAAGTCTGCTACTGAAGCGGTTTACAAAATACCCTTATCGTGCAGAAAGACACATGTTAGCCAGACGACGAGGCGCTGCGTCAATGATCTAGCGAGGGAGCACGCCATTACGGCAAAGAATAACGACGGTGCCCGTTCCAGAGCACATGTCACTTCATGTGGATTCACACCAAGAGCCATTTTGATGGGCTTTCACAAAAGAAAAGGGGTATCAATTGCGTTAGCAAAACTTCACTCATCATGTATGAGCTGGAAGCACGGTATCTAGCGATCATGTGTCCTATAGCGTGATTAGGTAAGGGACGGCCCGAGTAGGTTGCACAAGCGTTGACAAAAAGTGGGTATATATCAGCCTATTTCCTCAAGAAGTCAACAATTGCAAATGAGTGCCCATTCCGTTTATGTGTTTTCTTCGTTTGTGTGGTCATCGTTTTGTTGCGAAATTGACTGATATTTAAAGCAAACATGCACCAACTATCCCAACAGCAAGATCTACTACATATTAATGCTACTGCTGCACATGTAAACAACAATAGCATGTGCAGTTAGTTCCCTTAGAACTGTGAAAAAAGTGGTACTATACAGTGCCTCAGAGGAGGCACTTTCAGTATATTTTTTGGTAAATAAAGGGCTTAATAAGCATAGGACCTTTTTCTGTGTTCATGACACACTGTTAGGGTGATTTCATGCTAAACGCCCAGCCGTTTTGGCGACCATTTCAAATGCATTCGAAAAATATTGTGCTGACTAACTGTATTGAAAGCAGTGAAACGGTAGGATATTTCGGAGAGAAAAAATGTTTGGTCGCAAGGTTGCCGTCGGAACTTTCCGGGATGTCGTTTGGGTGTGTGTGATAAAATTTATTTTAAAAGTACGTTCTATACCAAACTTGGTCTACATGTTGAGTAAAGGTTCTTGTGTAAGGTGTTTGAAGCTCAGTAATATTATTGCAACTATACTGGCACATATGCTTCTAAGAATTTATCCAAAATGTGCTATGTTTGCAATTTCTTTATTGCAATACTGCAGTTTGTATGAATATCTGTGTAGTGAATACCTACTCCACGCAAGGTATATTTTGAGGAAAAAATATTTGAGACTTATCAAGCTGGTAAACTTTATGAGAAAAAAACAAATTCTACAAAATCGTAATTTTTGATCATATTCAGATGCGATTTACGCCATGTGGTGGCTTAACTAAAAATTACCTTTACACATAAATTGAAAGCAAATGAACACTTCTTTTCATATACTATCATTGAATTTTTTGTTTTAAGGAAGAAAATATTTTTTAGTATTCCCATTGGTGCCTATCTTCCCATTTCGTCATACAACAGCTGCCACCTTGAAATTTCCTATTTTCATCAATGGGAAAGTTCAAAACTTTTCTTCCTTAAAACAAAAAAATGTAATGATAACAATTGGCACATGAAAATACCTTTTTTTCCCTTTCGATGTAGGTTTGAAGGTCATATTTATTTGGACCACTCCACAGTGCAAATCTGGTCTCAATATAAACAAAAATGACGATTCTGCGAAACTCGTAATTTTTTCTCGTAATGTTTAGCAGCTTAAGAAGTCTCATAATATTATTTCCTCAAAATATACCTTTTGTGTAATTAGTATTCAGTAGTCAGACATTCATAACACACGTTGGCTAAGATCTTGTAGGCATAGTAGACGAAGAAAGTGCTTAACAGCGCAAATGACAAGAAAGAAAAGATGAGACGAGAACAGAGCCCTGAACAAACAACCAAAGTTTATTGTAAACCAACTGCAATATACAGAAAACAGAATCTGCGCATAACCACACATTATAAGCAGAATTGCACATACATGCACCATAAGGCCTACCTTATCGACAACCGGTCATATAAGTGGACCCCAGATAACTAACTTCACAGCAGTTAAAAAAATTGAGGGTGCGCTAAGACAGGAAGCGCCAAGTTCTTGAATATAGAAAGCTTCACTAATCTCGTGCTCGCGCCGATTTTTATATCCCCCGTAATCAAACACTTGTCAAGAATTGGCTGTCAACAAGACTTATTACAATGGTCTACCAAGTGGCTAGGAAGGAAACCTTTTAGAGAGTTAGCGTGCTCCCTCAACCGATCATTCATGCATCGCCCTGTTAGGCCGATGTCCACAAGTAAATAATATCTTGTAGAGAATAGCTAAAACACATTCAACATGGTGCATAGCATATTTCTTAGTGCATGCTTTTTTCTCAGGTCCTTCGCTGTTGACCCTGCGACATAGGCCAGCGAGCTTGTCGCGTGCGCACAATGCAACTCTTACACCTATTTTTCCAGCGACCTTCTTTAGCCTATGGGAAACTTCGTGTACGTAGGGAATAACAGCCTTGCTAGAATGAGGCTTGTTGAGTTTGCTCTTGCTTTGTGTCTCATCAGGCAATCTTAGTGACGTTAGGAGAGTCTCGGCAATAGAAGTTAGCAGGGGATTAGAAAAGCCTGCTTGTTGAAGGCAGTGAACTTAGAACGAGAAACTGCACTCTATCTGGCGGTGACAAGAGTCAGTTAGAATTGCCTTTAGGCAGGAAAAAGAGATGCTTCGCTTGATTACCTTAAAATTAGTGGACGTAAAAAGAAGGCTTTTCCTTGAGAAAGGTTCATACCGCCAATATACATGGTCAACCAAAAAAGCATTTCCAAGTCAAGGCATCGTAACTTGTCGTCATGAATCGAACTCCGACTTTAATTCCAGTTGCACCATTTCACGCCAAGAAATGTCAAATATCTCACCGGTGCAGATGTGTGCAATGTCTCAAGTCTAGCACCGGTTCTTTGTGACTTTTTACTCGCGCGGTATGAAAGAAGTGTCATGGCTAACTTTGATCACACGAGAACAGTTAAAGTGTTGGACTATGTTGACGACTTTTTAGTGCTTCACCGCATCGATCAATCTGACCCTTGGCGAACCACCAATGAGATATTTGACGTTTTCGGGTGTGAAATGAAGAAACTAGAAATAACGTCGGAGTTTATTTCTGACGACAAGCTACGATGTCTAGAATTAGAAATGCTTTTTTTTGTTCATCATGTATGTTGGCGGTACGAGTCATGCTCAAGAAAGAACCTCCTTTTTATGTCCGCCCATTCTAAGCTGGTCAAGTGAAGCATCGCTTTTTCCTGCCTAAAGGCAATTTTAACTGGCTCTTGTCACCGCCAGATAGAGTGCAGTTTCTCGCTCCAAGTTCACTGCCTTCAACAAGGAGGCTTTTCTAATCCCGAGCTAACTTCCATTGCCGAGACTCTCCTAACGTCACTAAGAGTGGTTGATAAGAGACAAAGCAACAGCTAACTCAACAAGCCTCATTCTAGCAAGGCTGTTATTCCCTACATACACGAAGTTTCCCAAAGGCTAAAGAAGGTCACTGGCAAAATAGGTGTAAGAGTTGTGTTCTGCGCACGCGGTAACCTCGCTGGGCTATGCCACAGGGTCAACAGTGAAGGACCTAAGAAAGAAGAATGCACTAAGAAACACGCTACGTGCCATCTTGAATGTGTTTTAGCAATTCTCTACAAGATATTTTTTTACTTTTGGGCATGGTTACATTGGCCAAACAGGGCGATGAATGAATGATCGGTTGAGGGGGTACGCTAACTCTCTAAAACGTTTCCTTCCCAGCCACTTGGCAGACCATTGTAATAAGTCTTGTTGTCAGCCAATTCTCGACAAGTGTTTGATCACGGGGGATATAAAAATTGGCGCGAGCACGAGATTAGTGAAGCTTTCTATATTCAACAACTTGGTGCTTCCTGTGTTAGCGTACCTTCGATTTTTCTTAACTGCTGTGAAGTTAGTTATCTTGGGTCCATTTACATGACCAGTTGTTGCTAAGATAGGCTGTATGGTGCATGTATGTGCGATTCTGCTTATGGTGCATGGTTATGCGCAGATTCTGTTTTCTATATATTGCAGTTGGTTTGCAATAAACTTTGATTGTTTGCTCAGGGCTCTGTTCTCGTTTCTTCTTTCCCTTCTTGTCCTTTGCGCTGTTAAGCACTTTCTTTGTCTACCATACAGCACCAACCAGTCGTATCAAGCACATTGTTAGTCTTGGAGGCGTATGTGCCAGTGAAATTGCACTAATATTACTGCGCTTCAAACACTTTACACATGAACCTGTACTTAACATGTAGACAAATTTTGGTATCGAAGAAATGAGCAGTACTTTTAAACTACTTTCCCACAAACCACACTGAAACGACATTCCAGTAAGTTCAGAAGGCAACTACGTGACCGAAAATTTTTTTTCTTTTGAAATTATTTTACTATTTCACTGTTTTCAATGCAATAAATCATCACAATTTTTTTAATACATTTGAGATGGTCGCTAAAATAGCTGGGATGTTTGGCGTGGATTGACCCATTAGTGGATCAACCTTTTAAGCTGGCGACATCTAGGCCATCTCTAGTTTTTCATAAAACTGTAACATTATGCATTGTACACAGTTTTCTACACGCACTGCTGTTGATCTGATGGCAAACTGATACTTATATTGAAAATATAAATAGGTATATAGGACACATAGCTTGAGATGAAGCCTTTCCCATCAGAGGAATGTTCCTAAAATGTACAAGATATTTGGTGCACCCTATGAGTAGCGTCCACCACTGCTGCGACCCTTTGAGTGAGGTCGTGAGCCCGGAACAGCTGCTTTCAGGTTGTGATGAGTGCACTGCATTGTCAGCACCCAGTCCATCGTAGAAGATGTAGTGTGCTTTCCTTTCAACATTCTGCATGTAAGAGATGCACAACATTCAACTAAGCATTTAAAAAATACTGGGAACAATCAGAACCTCATTATAATGTGTCTTATAATAAAAAGCTCCAGCTTCTCCACTTTCAGCTTTACCACTATTCACTTTTACGTTTACAAGCATCTGTGCATATTAGTGTACGAATGTAAGTGCCATGCTTGAGTATGGTTTTTTCACCACCGTGGTGGTGGTGAAAAAGTGCTTCTCTCTTGAATCATGCACCTACCAAGAAGCTTGAAATATACTGGGAAGCTCAAATTTCAGCGTTTATACCAAGTTTTCTTGCTAAGCTAGAATACCCTAACCAATAGGCTACTACAATGGTTGATACAAAAAATTATATAAACCCATTCAGACAGAAAAGTTGCAATATTTATCATTTACTTTGAAGGATCGTTGTGTAGACATGTACACATCACAGATGTACAATCTACTGTGTGAAAATAGTGTAAAACATCGAGCAAGCCCCAATATGGAAGGATCAACAGCACTTACAATATGACAACTGCTGCTGGAAAAACAGCACTGTGTATTTTCGGAAGCTCACCTCTAAATTTCTTCTCCAGTTACATAAATTTGGTGTACTCGATAATTTTATGTCTTTCACACGTTGCTTATTGGTCAACAAAATGATTACTTTAGGCCACGAGTTAAACTGACTACTCTCAAGAATAAATAAGATGTGCTAACCCTATTCTTCGAGTGCATGCATAAGCAGCTCATTCGCAGTTGAATTTTTTTAATTCATAAAAACAGCCATGCAACAGATAATATATCACAAGTAAGTTAAATATATGCTCAATAAGCTCTGGACTGTTGGACCATAAATATGTGTAATTTAAAAAATGCACGACAGATTGGAGAAGTAGCTAACAGAAATATATGCATGGAGGACTTATTAGTTGGATCAGTGTCCTTACATTCGTAAGGATGAAACCTGCACAGACAAAATGCATGAAACAGACAAGAGCTGTTAGGTCTGCCTGCTTTCATTTACAGCCACCTGTGTCGCCATCCTCATTTTGTTTTTCGTGAGCGTGTTCTTTAGTGGCTAACTATGCCTACACCATTATCATCTGTGCTGTATCAGACTAACTGACAGTTTTGTGTGCGTGTTTGTTGGTACACTTTGGCTAAGCTTTCATGTGTAACCACATCGCAAAACCCTACACCAAAATATACAGAAATATTCTATTCTACAATATTCTATGTGCCGCAGTACAATGGTGCAAAAATGCAAAAAGATGTGTGCAATTGAGTGTGGCTGTTCAATCCCTTATTAAAGCAGATCAATATTACTATATCCCGATTATTTACGATATACTAGTATAAATATAAACAAACCAAGCAAGGCATAAAAAGCGCGAATCACTGATTAAACAAGGTACATATAAATTATTTGGTTAGCTGCACGATTTTTAACAAAACACGTCACGCCGCTGCAAAGCGCAGGCATCAAAGGGGTACTGATACAAAGTTTAGGTATTTTTCAATTAATGCTTTAAATAGCGTATTTACTCGCATTAAAAACGCACCCCTATCTTCAGTCATTGAAATCTGGATTTTTTTTTCTCCCGCGTAATAGACACGCCCCATTTGTCCACTGCAGTCCCGCTAACTGACAACTGGCGCCTCTTTTACTGTTGATCTGCTTCGTTTTTATTATTATTATTATTATGCCATTTTTTTCGCTCACCTCGGCTCGCTCAGCCCCCCCCCCCCCCCCCCCCCCCTTGTTTTCTCACCCGCTTCCGAATGCCAAGGTTTATCTGCGCGGGGCACATCCCCCCGTTTTCTTTAACCATGCCCCAAAGCGAGGTTCACGAACACTGCGACTGTTGAGACATCGCAGCTGATAAGCACACAGCGAGCGAAGGTCACAAAGCTACCGACGCCATGAGACGGTCGCTTCCTGCAATTACGAGTATCGCGGGCAAATCGGCAGTTGGCAGGCAGGCACGCACTTCTGCACTTCGTTGTTCGCATACACGAAAGCTTACCTTTTCAGCAATAGCACGAAATCCAAAAGCGTTCTCCATGTAGCTCCCAGCGTACAGTCCGTTGATTGCTTGATCGTAAACACTCTGCTTGCGGCGGGCACAAGCTTCAACGAAAGCCGTTGACAGAGGACACACACTCCGCCGCACCGAAGTTGTTCTGTACTAGCCGACACGCCACAGATTGCAGTGACACGTACTGTATTTATTGTAAGCAGAAGTTAAACTGTGCAAGCCGTATAAGTACGCGTCCCTGACAAAGCAAGTGAATAGTAAAATAATAAACCACCGTCAGCCTGCAGCGAACACGCACACGACATGTTACCACCCAATTCAAAGTCTGCCTGTTGACGATGGCGATGCGCAGTTGCCCCGAAACCTCAAAACTGAAACCGAAACACATAGCAGTACCGTTTTATGATATACTTTCCAAGCTATGTCAAGCCTCCAAGATATAGTGTAATATTTCATGCTTGACAACGTAATTATTTGCTAGCAGAGCTTCAAAGTCTTTTTTTTGCCACTGACGTGTGCAGGTGGCAAATGCGTAGCCTTCGTAATGTAGATTTTTTTTTTTCCCGGGTGAGGCGTTATTGCGGCGTTGTTTCGACATTTCGGAGTCAAAATGTGTTACTTGCGGAACATAGATATAAATAAAAAGTTAGGGAAGGGTGGCAAGGAGGTTTTTCCATATTTGACACATCTCCCACCCTTTTTATGTTCGTTTGAGGAGATATTTTTTAATTCAAAATGGGGCAAATCTAGAACCGAAACAAGCTCAACTAACGCTGCCTTGACATATACATACTATCAACGTTCTTCTAGAACAGTAATATTTATAAATAATGTTTTATTATTACTGTTTTAGAGGAAACGTGAACGTATGTATGAGCCAATTAAGTGTCATTTGAGCTACTTTCGGGTCAGGATTTGGCCCATTTCGCAAAAAAAAAAAAAAGAAAGCTTGCGATTTGGATCCACACGTATGCAACTACAGGCAAAAACTTACATACAAATTGCGCCAGGCCCCCTTTTTTCCTCTTTCTGTTCCCTTGCACGCATAAATCCTAGCAACACCCCTGCTGTGCTATTAGCTTCTTTTAAATAACACTCTGCCAATCAGCAAGAACCGGGGGCTTTGCTTTTTTTACCGACAAAGTATGAAGGACGCTTGCTTTCATTTCAAGTCTTAAGTTTTGTGTAAGCATACCAATGTGCGATTATCAGTGCATTGTAACGCGACAGTAACAACTGTCAATTACAATGCTGCAATTAGTCAACTACTCTCCATCTTTGTGGCACGGGTAATTGCGCTAGTGTTGTCTACGATCGTTCACGTGTATATTATACGACGCGCAAGCGTGCATTTCAAGTAAATACAAAAAGAGCACTAAGTGCCCACAGAGTGGTGCGACCCATTGGAAGAGTTCACCCGTGCTTAGCGGATGTGCACCAAGCTTGTCCTGCGGCGCAGCATGCGTGCACAGCAGCTGCATCCGGGTAAGCTTAGCCTGTTAATTGCAAACATGCCTAGTTCCGTGGCAATGCGAATACTACAAACATTCAATTTGAACTGACCCATGTTCATAGATCTAAATATAACTCACTGAATAAATCAGGGACCCGTGTATTGATGCGAAATACTTCAGTGTGAGGAAATATATGGACCCCCATTGTAAAAAATTGGCCCCGTATCTCCATGTTTCTGCAAATGTCGTCAAAAGACGATAGTCTTGCGTGTGGAGAGGGTGAACAGGACATTTATTTGGCGTTCTGCGCAAGAAAGTCGGTGAGTGGTATTCTGTAGGCACTGCGTTTGAGTGCCTCGAGCGTACAGCTAAGGCGAAAAAGAACATCAAATCATGTCACACGTGAGACATGAGCGCCATCTGGCAGTCTTCCTAGAAAACAAAGCGTGCAGCTTTGGTAGGGGTGTGCCCGCCCATCTTAGAGGTGATAAGGTGTAGAACGCAAGGCGACGGATAGATTCCACCACCTTAGCAAAGCGTTGGAAACGCTCCCTGTTCCGTGCAAGCATTGCATGGTCAGCGCAGCGTGATAAGCGCTACGGCCCTTAACATTACTAATGTGGGCTTTTCCTAGTAAAAGACGCACATGCAGAATATATACGTGTTTTTATGGTGACACAGACATGCGCAATCATGGCTTTTTAATTGACGATTGCACAAGCATGAACGCTCAATCTTGAGCAACACTGGTGAGCGCTGCGGATGAGGACGGCCATTTCAAGTACCAGATGCCGTATAGAGTGGACAAACCGACAAATGTACAGACAGACAGACAGACAGACAGACAGACAGACAGACAGACAGACAGACAGACAGACAGACAGACAGACAGACAGGCAGACCAAAATTTTTGCGTTCAAGGTCCCCAAAAAAGACTATCGTCTTTAATAAATCAGGACCTCTGGTACAAAAAAAAATTAGTGTGATTTCAAATGAGAAAGCGTGCACGATAGCCTGTCGAAAACCGTGTGTAATCGTTTCATGTTATGTTTAAGTGCAACATAATCTCTTTTACTGATGTCTCTGTGAGAATTAGGGAAGAATGGACATAAGCGGCAGCAAAATATTTTTAGTAGGAATCCCAAAAAGTTAACCCATGAATTAAGTCATTGAACATGTGAGGAATCTTCTGAATATAATAAATAGGGGGTGGTTTAATAAATATAATACATAGCACGATATATTTTGGCGAATGAATTATGGGAAATGAAAACGAATGCCGCAACATCGATCTTTTCACCAGACTTTTGGCATGCGATTTCATTGCATCCGTTGAGATGTGATATGTATTGATGCTTTAAACTATATACATATATGATAGGTGTAACGTTCAAGGAAACACCCTTGGGTGTAATTTGCTAACATATACCTACAATACACCTAAAAATGAGAAATGGGCGTACAAAAGGTGGAATTGCAGAACTTACACCCATGCGGATAAGTTTGGCAGAAATAATAGGTGTAAGATGGGTGATTTACTCAAAAATCCACCCTTAAGGGTGTGAAATGATTTGCAGTGTAGGCGTGGAACATGTAGTCACTAATCTTTTAAAGGGTATCTATAAAGGTAACAAGGTAGTTATAAAGTGGGAAAAACAGGTATCCAAGCCTGCAGAGGTAAAACGGGGGCTTAGGCAGGGTTGCCCCCTGTCACCCTTATTATTTATGCTGTACCTACAAGGATTAGAGGCAAAATTAGAGGGAAGTGGACTGGGCTTCAACCTCTCTTTAGTCAAACAAGGAAAACTTATTGATCAGGCACTACCAGCATTAATGTACGCAGATGATATAGTGCTAATGGCCAACAACAAGGAAGATTTGCAGAGATTGATGGACATCTGCGGTAATGAGGGAGATAGATTAGATTTTAGATTCAGTAAAGAAAAATCAGCAGTCATGATTTTCAATGACAACGAAGGTAGTGAGCTTAGAATACAGGAGGTCACGCTAGAGATAGCAGATAAATACAAATATCTGGGCGTATGGATAATCAATGGGACCGAGTACCTGAGGGAACACGAAATATACGTGACGACTAAAGGTAACAGATGCAGCAGTCATGAAAAATAGGGCACTGTGGAATTACAATAGGTATGATGTTGTGAGAGGAATATGGAAAGGGGTCATGGTTCCTGGGCTGACGTTCGGCAATGCGGTCTTGTGCATGAGATCAGAAGTTCAAGCAAGATTAGAAATTAAGCAACGTGGAATAGGTAGGCTTGCTTTAGGAGCTCACGGGAATACACCAAATCAGGGAGTACAAGGTGATATGGGATGGACATCATTTGAGGGCAGGGAAGCTAGCAGCAAGATAAAATTTGAGAAGCGATTGAGAGAAATGGGGGAAGAGTGTTGGGCTAGGAAGGTTTTCAGCTACTTGTACATGAAGAATGTCGATACAAAATGGAGGGAGCGAACCAGGAAGTTGACTGGTAAATACTTAGAAAACAGCAGGTGGCCAAACCAAAAAGAACTATCGGTTAAGAAGAAAGTGAAGGAAACGGAGACTGACATGTGGAGAATGGGCATGAATAAGAAGTCCGCACTAGAGATCTATCGAACGTTTAAGCAGGAAATTGCCAAGGAAAGGATCTATGATAATACTCGGGGTAGTTCTCTGCTGTTTGAGGTCAGAACGGGAGTACTGCGAACCAAGACATATCGGGCCAAATACGAAGGGGTAGACACAGTATGAAGTGCGTGTGGAGAGGAAGAAGAAACTGCCGAACACTTGATAATGTTCTGTAAAGGGCTTCACCCTATAGTTCAGGATGATGGCGCAGAGTTTTTCAAAGCACTAGGGTTTAGGGACCGGGAGGGCAAAATAGACTTTAAGCGGGTAGACTTAACTAGAAGAAGGTTATCTGATTGGTGGCTAAAGTCAAGGCACGAGTGAAAATTAAACTCTTCACTGCAAAGTACGAATCCTCAAACACTTTTTTTAAGGAAAAAAAAATAAATATAGTTTTTGGTTCATTAGGTATTACGGCTTGGTGGCGCTAGCCACCACCCGATCTAAAGGGTACTGCCATATCCATCCATCCATCCATCCATCCAGACCTGACCCGCCTGACCACGCGCATTCGTTGCGACGCGTCAGCGCTTGGCATTCTTGACTCCCTCTCCCTATGGAATGAGAGAGGGCACGTCGCTACGCGGTCCTACGCGCCCTTCCTCTCTATAGAGAAAGGGTGCGGGGCCGCGTCAGAAAAGCCGAGCGCTCACGAGCAGCGCAGCGCCTTCTCCCCATGGAAAGATGGGAGAACGCGTCGACGCGCTGCATCGGGTGAAACGGGTGAGAGTGGTCAGGCCTTAACGCCGCCGACGCGGAAGTAGCGTAACGCCGGCGGTCAATTTCTGCGTTTGGTGGAGCACCTAGCAAGCTGTTAAGGAGTAGCTCCAGAATGGTGATTTCCGCTTTATTTGTTTAAGTGAATTTTACGACGTCCTCCCTTTTTAAAGCACGTTAGACGCTTCGTTAAATCAATTGCAATTCCGAGGTTGCGAAATGAAGCAACCGCGCCACTCGGAGCGATCGATGGAAAGGAACTCGTTTGCACCGACTTCTCACGCATAATCACGTTCGGACGTGTAACGGTTACTTGAAATGGCCATCCACCTCATTTTCTGAAAGAGGTTGTTTTTAAACTCGTTAGCGTTTATAACGTATGATAACAAACTGCCCGGAGCCCAGGCACGGTGGTCTGTTGGTTATGGTGTTCTGCTGATCCACAGGTCACGGGATCGAGTCCCACCAGCGGCGCCAAATTTTCGATGTATGCGGAAATGCTCGAAGTTCGTGTGCGGAAATGCTCGAAGTTCGTGTAATTCGATTTAAGCGCACGTTAAAGAACCCCGAGTGATCTAAATTTCCGGACCCCCTCCACGGCGGCATCCCACACAACATCGTAGTTCTTGGGACGTCAAACTTGATCCGACAATAGGCAAACGGACACTAAAGTCAACTGTTAGGTCGACGTTGATTGTTGAAATGTCGGTCCAGAAGCCTAATTTATTGTACCAAGTGAGGGCTTATTTTCAAATAAAATCACGTTTTAGTGACGCGCGCATCGGGTTAGCGAACTTCAAATTACCCGCCTCAAGAAGCGGACTCGCTCACGTCACTGTTGCCGTGCACAACGTTGCCCGGCTTTACTGCACGGTTGCCGACACTATATAGTAAACAAAACGAAAGCAGCGGGAGCCACAGCAGCAACAACGGTCATTGATCAATGTCGTATACAATTGGCTCCGAGATGGCAGACGTGTTTTGGTTCAACTGCGGCCCGCTATATTGCGCAACGTGTCCAGTGTAAACACGCGAAAATAGAATTTTTGAACCACTCGCGCGATTGCCCATAGTATTGTTCGGCGGTTCTTTTTTTCCACGAATCAAACAGAAACGACCAACCCGGGAGCATTTTATTACCTCTTTCGATGCACGGAAGGTTCTTTATTTGGTGCAGCTAGTTCGATCACTCGTGATTAATCGTAGGCGGTACGTGGGACGACATCTAGATTATTTTAAGATGATGCCCTACTGCGGCGCATATATTTTTGTACATTTACCTTAATTTCTCGGTAAGTAGCGCACTGCTGTTGATAATACTGTCGTTTTAGATGTCGTCATCCACTGAGCTTTCACCTTGACGTAAATTGGAATTTGACTTTAATATCCCTTTAATAACGTATAGATCGATGAAAAAGAACTTCTTTATCCCAACTACACACACGTAATTACACATTCAGAGAAACTTCATACGAACGGCTTGGCAAGGATTGCAAAACGACCAGCCAGTGCAGCGTGAAGAGGCACAAAAAGTGATGGCAGGAATCAATGTACACTGATCCATTGTACTCTGAGAAATCTAAATGGTGTACCACCATAGGTGTATAATGAAAGGCAGAACCAAGGTGAAAGTCTCGGCGTTAAATTTCGCATCAAAACCTCCGCATGTGACGTCACAAATTTTAAAGCGAGGTTTTTTTTTTTTCGCACTTCGTCGACATTCCTTGAAACTCGGTATATGTTAAGTCTACGGCCTCATCAAAAGAAAATTTAATTCATTTTTATCCGATTAGGAACCACTTATGACCCGGTAGACACCATCGAAATCTGTGACGTATCGATCTCGGCGTTTAGTGCGAAACATTGATTTGTATACCCGCAGTTCGTTTTAGAGCGTTTTCTCGATTGTTCAGTGTTTTTTCGTGGTATGAGTGGTGTTTTAGGTGTTGTGAATTTGTCGCTTTAATTTCCACCACCACCCCTGTGCATGATTTTTTAACCCCGAAGCTGGTTAAGCTATCGGTAACCAGCGCTCCGTCACGCAAAACTCTTTATAGGTGGGTAAATGTGCCACAGGAATAGGACAAACTCCGATAACGGTACAGCAGGAGCGATCGCTAAACGAAAACTGCGCTCTACGAAGTTGAGCACGTGCAACTCATGAAAGAGGGAGATCGACAAAACGAGAGGGCAAAGAGAGAGAGGAAGAAAGAGGTAAGAAACAGACACTAAAGAGAGAAACCACGACTGGAAGAGACAGTAAAACTAAAGAAAAGGAGCAGGTAGAGAAAGAAAGGAAAGGGATATAAGGATATAAAGAATGGGAAAGAGAAATAAATAGAAAAAACAAAAATAAATAGAAAAACTAATGTAAAGAAAGAGACAAAAAAGAAATACAAGAAGCAAAGAGATAGAGAAAAGCAAACAAAAATATTATTATAGGGATATACCAGAAAGGCTACCCGGTTCTGCTTTTCCTGCAGGCTCGGCACCACTATCCTGCAAAGGTGGCACCGTTTTATCTTTAAATCGTTGTCGTAGGCCCGTGTGCTCAGATTTGGGTGCACGTTAAAGAACCCAGGTGGTCGAAATTTCCGGAGCCCTCCACCACGGCGTCTCTCATAATCATATGGTGGTTTTGGGACGTTAAACCCCACAAATCAATAAATCAATCTTTAAATCATGCTCGCCGCTCTGTTAAATCAGTTTGAATTCCGCGGTTGCGAAACACGAAACGTCCGGCGCCGCCCGGAAACGCGTCGACATCGATGGATAAGGAGCTTGTTTTGCCTCGAATCCGCACGCGCAATTACGTTCGCCTGCGTTCACCTCATTTTCGTTAAAGAGGCTGCTTTTTAAACGCATCCACTTTTAGCGTATTACGAAACTGCCGGAACAAGCGGCTTCGGTTGGATTGCAAGACGCGCAGCCGGTGTATATAACGCTTAATTTAGTCTCCACGGCCACGCTGACCTCGAACGAATGGCGCGGTGCTGCGAAGCGTTGCATCACGCGCACATTTTGTTTTCCCCGTATACGCTTAATTTATTCGCTAGCTGTAATCGAGTGGTATCGACCGGCGAAAAAATCGATCACACACCGAACCAAGCCCGTATCTGATCTCTCTTTTGCTTTCACTTCTGGGTAATTGGCGCATGAGCCTTGCGCTTAAAACAAGCGGTGACAGAACTTTAGAAGAAGAAGGGAAATCTGGGTTAGTTGGTAATGGTTTATTTTCGATAACTCACAGCGCAAGAAAGACGCAGATGAAGTATAGGGCTACACGAGCGCTGACTCTCAACTAAAGATTTAGTAAAGGAAATGCACGAATATATATACGCAGGTTAGCCCGCTTCGACAAAGCAACTGCGCATGTGCAGCAGATCCATTCACGTGATATAGCACTTTTTCAGGACACGTGGAGCATCCACGCGCGTCAAAAATCTAAAAAGACTTATCTACACAACAGGTCATACTAACAAAAACAGACGTGCGAAGTATAAGATAACTGACACTTTAGAAATTGCACTTCCTTTTCTCTCGCGTTGTCCTGTACTTAGTCTGTATGCGTTCTTATTGAACTGTAAGTTATCGAAAATGAACTTTAGAAGAGCGGAAGTTTGGGTCAGCTGGTGATACATGTATACTTGCTTTAACTACCAGCTGACAGAAAGAATTGACTGATTAAAGAGAAGTTTTTATTTATGTTGCTGTTGTTGTTGCCTAGAAAAAGACGTGAGGAAAGCGTTTTGTTGATGAGATTAGGGAGATTTAAAATTGCGTTAGCAGGCATTGCGGGCGTCGTGGGCGGCATATGAGTTTTAGAATTGCGTTTACGCCTCTAGAGAAAAGTCTAGGCACTTTGGCCCCTCCCGCAAACCCAAATGCACGGAAGCTATACACTATAGCCTCGTCACCAGCGCTTGCGGGTCTTGCGGGCCGCTCGCGCCGCACGCGATTTCGAATTTTCTGCGGCCGGACTGCAAACACGAACGGTGACTCGCGTTACGACGCATGCGCAGAGGCAGCAACCGTATATACCGCAAGGGCTTGCGGCGCGCTATTATAAACCTCCATATCATCGCAACGATCCGCAAACCTCAACGAGTCATGACCGAGCGGCATCAAAAGTGCAGAAGAGAGTGGAAAAGAGGAAATTAAGACTGTGAAAAAATAAGAGAAGGTGACACAAAAATTAGGAAGATTGTGACTACTTAGCCTCAACAAATTATCGAAGACGCCGCGCTAGTAGACATATCAGTTCGATACATTGCGTCAGTCCACTTGAAGACAACCGTGAGACTGAACTGCGCGAAGACGGGCTAAAGAAAGTGACCAATACAATCATATACACCGTGGCATGTCGTAACATGTATCTTATATAACCAGGGATGGCACCAAAATTACTTTACCAGGGGGGCACCCACGATAGGTGAGTTCCTTCAAAGGGGGCGGAGGGGCGGGGAACTTAGCTTTCGTGTTACGACCACGTTCCCTCTTGGGGGGGGGGGGGGGCGACGGGGGGAGCGGCGAAAATTTCGGGGTGCTCCCCCCTTCACTCCCGTGCCCACCTCTGGCACCGTCCCTGTATGCAACATCTTGCTATACAAAGTACATCTCTCTCCCATGCAGGTTCCCTTGCGCGGTGGTCAGCTGAGCCTGCTGCTCTTCTTGGCGGACAACGCGCCCAGCCTGCGCCGTTTTCACAAGCACCTGTCCCTCGACCTTTACGAGAGGATTCTCGACAGACTGAAGGACACCGGCGAGAGGATATCGGTGAGTGGACGTGTACCGAGTTGACGTCGCGTACACAACGTCTCATCGGAACGTATACGGTGTCGTATACGGTGTTGGTGTCGTATACGGTGTCGTATACGGTGTCGTATTGTCACGGTGTCGTACTGTCACAGTGTCACGGTATTGTCACGGTGTCGTATTGTCACGGTATACGGTGTCGTAGTAAGCGGTGTCGTATTGTCACGTGGTCGTGACGTTAAACGAAGGCAGCAGTCGGTATGTCAAAAATAAAGCCGTTTGTTCGGGAGAACTTGCGGCCGGTAGACGGAAAATACACACTGATAGCGGTGAACAGAGCGTCGGCGGCCGTCGATCGACCGATCTCGGAAGCAAGGCACGTCGGCATTTGCGCATGATGCGGCGTCGAACATCATCGATAGTGGCCCCGTTTGTTAAGGAATCAACTCAGCCGTTCGTATATGCGCGCTCAAAGCTAACAAATGATCATAAGATAATCTGGAATAGACAATCTGGCGTGATTTGCGCGAGGCGCCATCTACACTTGCGACGAGCGGAAACATGAAACACCGAAAGAAAAGAGCACGCGAGCTAATGTGTTTAGTGCCAGGGAACACTGCTGGCGCGTGTGTGAGAGGCTTTAACAGCGCCTCCTCTATTTTTCATAAATGGCAGCCAGATGCACCGCAATCTAAAGTAGATCTATAGCCGTTCTCCACCCTTTCCTCTAGCCCTCTCCTGATCTCACCCATCACATAGACTTCGCGCGTGCTTTGCAGCCATGGGGAGAGAAAGCCCATCATGTATAGTGCTACATCGCGCCGGAAATCAGATGTGAAGTTAATCTTTTGTTCAGTTGTGTACAGATCCGTTGGGCGGCGTCTTCCACTCCTCGCGTTCACAACGTCGGCGGTCGCGCTGGCTCTGTAAAAATATACACTGTTTTGAGACAGCGCCTTTCCGTTCGTGGCGCTACGCTGGCAGCCAATGGGGACGCCAGCCCATGAAGCCAGCCGCATACACTGACGTTATAGGGAAGGGTGCGAAAGGGGAGCGCGAAGTTAGCCTCATACATTGACATAATATAGAAGGGGGCGCTGCTTCGAACCCCCCCCCCCCCCCACTTGGAGCACGCTTATGAACGTCAGGCACAGTTATTCGATTGTATCAAGTGCGAGACTCTCTATATACGCTCCGTGTATCGGAATCCCAACGCGGCGACGATCGAAATTGCGGAAGCCCGTCAACTGGTTGTCGCGCGACTTATCGCCGGGGAACCGAACTAATTAGGGGAACCTTCAAACTGTGTTTCGCTTTGCCGAGTATATTAATTGTCACCGCGCTGACGAAGCGAGCTGTGTGATCGCGTTTGCCGTTTATACTTGTTTAGCGGACGATATTGCGGCTAAAGAGCTCTCCTTCTATTGCAACATAGATATACGTGACGTAAGAAGGTAGCGATGGTTGGTAGAAGCCGAGGAGGAAGAAATGACAATGGAATAAACGTGGCGTATGAGCCAGGCCACGTCTCCCATTTATCATAGCGTCACATAGACAGATTTCATTCTCGGGGCGTCTTAAACGTACCACGAGGCAGCGTAATTTATTCATGCTTGTATACTCCCGTCGCGAAGAGAGGTATTGCTCTTTTTTGACAGGTCCCCGTGATCAAGGAGGGTTCCCATTGGTATGTTAGTGCCAACATAATTCACATATGGCATCGAATTCGAAACCTCTGAAGCTTGAGTGCGGCAGGTAATTAGCATCGACACATCATTCGGGACACCTCTTATCTCCGCTCACGCGCGTTATCGACGAAACGAAGAAATAAAAGGGTAATAACTATTGAATTAACTAAAACTTTAATTTCACGGAAGCGGACGACTTTCGGCCGCAGGTCGAGATTAGGCGCGGAAGGGACCACACACAGAGGATTGCTCGTCAGACAGCGTCAGTACTGAACTGGTATAGAGGCCCTCAATTCATCGCGTGCTTATAATCCCTGTTCGCTAAATCCGTAGGGTCGTTCTCGCACGCTATTCTCGATCCCTTTTACCCAGCACACGAAATAAACGATTTTAACTATCGTATGATCAGCAAGAAAAAAAGGTATACCGTATTTACTCGATCATAACGCGATCACAAGTGCAACGCGATGGGTGAGTCTTTGTTGCGTCCTAGTAGGAAAAAATACTAGTTATTTCGGTATCCGACAGCGACGAGGGGGTCGACCTTAAACAGCAAAAATATGGGGGCAAAACGAGTAGAATTTGAGTAAATAAGGTAACTTGTTTACACAAGCCACGTTCGATGTGCGAGGTTCGACAGGACGCCCTATGCAGCGGCTTGGGCACAAAACCATAAATAGAAGCAACCGATGCGCGACCACGGCGACCCGGGAAAAACAAAACAAGAAAACAGTCGCTCGCGGAATAGGAGAGCGTGCAGGATCTCAAAGCCAAGGAGTGATCCCGTCCACTGCACGGACGCATCGCGTGCTCGTTCGTACAGTGCACGCTCCCTGCAGTCGCGACCCCCGTTCCCAGATGCACCTCGGCGAGCACGAGACAGAGAGAGAGAAATAGAGAGAAAAGAAACAGAGAGAGAAAAGAAGAGAGAAAGAAACAAAAAGAGATAGATAAATAGATAGATAGATAGAAAGAGAGAGAGAGAGAGAGAGCGAGAGAGAAAAGAAACAGAGAGAGAGAGAAGAAGAGAGAGAGAAACAAAAAGAGATAGATAAATAGATAGATAGATAGATAGATAGATAGAGAGAGAGAGAGAGAGAGAAATAGAGAGAAAAGAAACAGAGAGAGAGAAGATGAGAGAGAGAAACAAAAAGAGATAGATAAATAGATAGATAGATAGAGAGAGAGAGAGAGAGAAAGAGAGAGAAATAGAGAGAAAAGAAACAGAGAGAGAAAAGAAGAGAGAAAGAAACAAAAAGAGATAGATAAATAGATAGATAGATAGATAGATAGATAGATAGATAGATAGATAGATAGATAGATAGATAGAGAGAGAAAGAAAGAGAAAAGAAACAGAGAGAGAAGAAGAGAGAGAGAAACAAAAAGAGATAGATAAATAGATAGATAGAGAGAGAGAGAGAGAGAGAGAGAGAGAGAGAGAGAGAAATAGAGAGAAAAGAAACAGAGAGAGAGAAGATGAGAGAGAGAGAGAAAGAGAAATAGAGAGAAAAGAAACAGAGAGAGAGAAGATGAGAGAGAGAAACAAAAAGAGATAGATAAATAGATAGATAGATAGATAGATAGAGAGAGAGAGAGAGAGAGAGAGAGAGAGAGAGAGAGAGAGAGAGAGAGAGAGAGAGAGAGAGAGAGAGAGAGAGAGAGAGAGAGAGAGAGAGAGAGAGAGAGAGAGAGAGAGAGAGCACACTCGCCAGCGCCGCGGATAGTAGACAACGAAAGCGTCCGGGAAAGGCAAACCTGCTTCTTTTGTGTGCGTCCAGTGTCCGTTATATAAACGGTTTCAAGATTGCAAGCGTTGTACCCCCCAAAAAACTTTCGGTCACCTCATTTACCAACTCCTAACTTCGAAAGTAAAAGCACATTCTCGTGTTTTTTTTTTAAGATTGAGGAAAGACTTTTTTTTAGTTTTTCTATTTTTAGATAAAGGTGCGTGAAGTTCAAAGGAATCTCTTGTCGTTTTTATGTAGCTCAAAAGAACATTTATTTGACTATATTTTTCTAAATAAAGGAAGGAAAGTGTAGAAAATGAGCGGGCTATTTTCTAAAGCTCTTCTTGCCCACCGATGCTATTAAGGCACATCGGCGGTGGACGAAACCGGATGTCATCAAGGGCGTGTGTTTGTAAACAGTGAAAGGGACCAAGAGAACACTCTCCTGGGATAGTTTATTACACCCGATGAAGCCATACCGCTTGAAACGCTACGACCAAGGAAGAACACAAAGGCGAGGAAGAGTACATGACACGAAGTCATGTCCTCTTCTTTGGTGCCCGAGTTTTCAGTGCCATATATGGCTTTATTGAATGTACTAAAACACCCCATTGGATCAACGCTTGCCCACAAAGATGTCAATGATAGACTTCGTATAGCATCCACGCTGTTTTACTGACGCATCTTATTATCACCGTCGTCAGCCTGACTAAAAGAGAAATTAAAAAAAAATGGCTGGAGTGAAAAGTATTGCCCAATATTGAATGCGTACCCACCAATAGATTGTGACCGCCACCTTACTAGAGGCACGATAAATAAACGGTCCGCATTGATCGATTGAACCTGAGCTTTACCTGACCATAATCATCCTTGGCCTGACTACGGTCAGTGCAGGACAAAAAAAAAAAAAAAGGTCTTTCACCCATCCTGCGCTAGCATGCGGCCACACTATATCCCAGCATTGCTAAATACCATATATAGGCCCACCTAACGTTCTGCCTCCCCTTGGTGCGCTTGCTTTCATTTGGAATGCAGCCCATTACTCTTAGTAAACAGTGGTTACCAGAGGCATAGTCATGGGGGGGGGGGGGGATGTAGCTAGGTGGTTCAACCTCTCCGGCATTTTTCAGTCTAGCTTGCCTACATACACACGCACGCGTACAAACGCACGCACGAACATACATAAAGTATCGTAGAAAACCTCTCCTTCTGAAAAAAAAAAATTTTGGCTACGCTCCTGGTCGTTATCTTGACTTCAACGACATGTTCAATTCATCTTCTTGATTCCGACTAAGACGTCCCTAACACTAGTTGGTTCCCTGACCCACTCTGCCCACTTCTTGTCCCTTTAGGTTACACATACTGTGAGCGCTGACTATTCGCTTCATCATCTTCATCTGTATACCCCCCCTCCAAAAAAAAAAACCTTGTAATCATCATCATAGTTAGACGCGTGGTCTGCGCTGCTTGTAACTCGCGTGCCTGTGTAGGAGAATACCACGGTCGTTTTGTCGCATGTACCTGGCGTCGTCAGGTACGACGAATCGAATAGTCAGCGCTCACAATAACATTTTCCTTTCAATGGCTCGTTGCATCGTACTCAATTTAACTTGAACTCTTTTTTTTAAGCCTGTAGGCGCCTGTCCAGTATAGATAGGTACCAAAAAAGGTGCCCCTGTCACGTACACATTCCTGTTGGGGGGTGCCTGAGGATTCTTGCCAAGTGTGCCCCGTGATGTTCTTATTTTTATAGTTTTACTTCAGCTAACATGGTCTGTATTTAGGCTATACTTCCTGCCCCGAAAAGACGTATTCTTCTAACACTTTAGGTACTTCTCTGCCCATATCGCGAGCCGTGTTTCCCGTCCCCGGCTGTTGAACAATAAGTATACTAGAGCAGAGGATTAGGACAACGAACGAACGAGCCCCATGGGACAAGCGCCGACCTACATTCCTTTGTTACCCTTGTAGATCCGGCAATCTGCCTGTGAGTCTGCAATAATTATAGAAGGCACCCCTCCCCAGCCTTTCTTTCTCCTTCATAGGCTTAGCTATACATAGCCTCAGCTTTCGCTATTTATGCGGTAAACGCAATTCGGGGGTCCACCGGTCGGCGAAAGGCAGTATATCTATAGGGAACGTGCACCCACTTGGTTCCTAAATTTCTCATTACCCCTTCCATAAAATAAAGCTGCTTCTCTCTTTTTTTTTTTTTGCTTTTTGTGCTTGTTCGAATCGAACTGTTACGTCTTTTGCTCAAATTAGCAACCAACCAGCCCTGTTACTAATACGCAATTTTTTTTTCTGTTCATTTTTAGAGACAGCGTTCTGATGCCTATGTTTTTAAGCCGCGCCATGATGGCCCGTTAACACTGCCATTTTGCACCCGTAACAGCTAAATGAACAGTATATACAGCGTACGCTAAGCTTGAAACATCTGTTCAAACATCACAATCGGTCACATTTTATCGCGGAAGTCGGCGCATACATAACTGCAAAAGTCAGCGCAGTTCATTTCACGTATTCATCGCGTATAACAAATACTTGCGAAGATAACGGTTGCAGACGACACCGTTAGGCTCGTCACTGCAGACGATATTCGTACCTCGTTATGCCGCTTGTACGAAGCACCGTGTTAAAAAGACCAGTGGTAGCCGAAGAAGGCGACGTTGCCCTCGCCGCTTCTATTTCCTGTCGCACCAGCTGCTGCTGCCCGTTTTGTAATCCATGCCCTTTCCTGGGCTTGGCGAAGAACAAAAAATTGCGTAGCCCAAGGGTTGCAGACCAGACCAGTAGAGGGGGTCTTCTTTCGCCGCCTGTAATGAGAGGAAAAGGGAAAATGCGTAACGTAAATTAGGGGAAAGAGTTAGGACTATTCTTTTTTTTTCTTCTTTTGAATATGCCTTTACGTAGAGCAGCTGCGGACCGTAACGCTACGAGCCGTTTAACGGCCCATCGGTTCGAGTGGTCGCTTTTGATACAGCTGCGCGTTTTGTTGCACTGAACGGCGGGCGGCGTACCGCCTGCGTCTTGCCTTACAGGTGTAACTTGAGTTACAAACAGCGGCGTGACCTGGTAACACATTTATGCTACTTTATGCTGTGGCAGTTAATAAACGATTGAGAGATAAAAAAAAATCTTCTTTGCGCTGTGTACGCCGTACAGGGTCCGTACACATTTGTTAAGCTGACCGAATTGTCCTCATGAAGAACGGTCGGAGGTGCAGAAAATAGAAATGTTTCATTTCGCGCATGCTACAGAAAACGAATTGTCGACAATAACGAAAATCAGCCACCTACGTGGTCACTTTATGTATAATACATACATACATACATACACACATACATACATACATACATACATACATACATATATACATACATACATACGTGCATACATACATACATACATACATACATACATACATACATACATACATACATACATACATACATACATACATACATACATACATACATACATACATACATACTAGCCCCGTAGCCAGGTATTGTTTTCCGGAGGGAAGGGGGGCACTTGTTTCAGACCTTGACTATTTAAAAATCCGCTTGCTTTCATCACTTACTTCGGTAAAGCATGAGAATTTCTGGGGAGGGGGGGGGGGGCTCCAAGGGCATTTTCTTTAGCTATGAGCCTGAGGCATACATTAGTAAAAGTTTACGGGACGTGAAATGTTTCCGAAAGCTATCATCTTGCTTTGTATGGGATCACAAACTGCAATATAATATTCCAGCCTGTAGTGTACAAACACCTGTACACTCACAGGCTAAATTAGAACCATTATTTACTAAAACTATAAATTATTACAGAGCCATTGTCCCGTAAACGTTCACAGTTGGTGCCTTCCTTTCCGAACCTACTCTCGGTATTTCCTTGTTTAGAAAGAAGGCTAAACAACGCGTAAACATAAAACTAAAACAAACAGCCATCAAACTGCGCTCGTTTGTCGTCGTTTATTGTCACCACCGTTGTGCTTCCTAATGTGTTTCAAAATGCGCGAGCAATCTGAACGTTCGAGGTTCCGGCATTTTCCTCTGGTCTGAAGACGGCAGCTATATACAGGAATATGCAGCAAGCAGTTACGAAACAGAGTCGTATGAGAGAGAGAGAGAGAAAGATTGAAAAAAAAAAAAAAAAACGGCAGTGCGGGGCGTGTAGCACAACGCGACGCCAACGCCGCTACGCGTCGACGTGTCGAAACTGGTGGCTCCGCGAGGAGGACCCTTTCTTCTATTTCTATGGGAGAGGCTTGCACGGCGCGCTTGGGGGCCGCTTTTCCCGTCACTTCCCCCATCCGTCACGGAGGATATCCATGAGGCAGGCGTTCTCGACGAAAAGCCTGAAAGGTTCTCGAAAGGACGAAAGACGGAGAGGAATGGAGGCGAAGAAAGTAGTAAAGGCAAAAGGAATAAGGGAAAGATAGAATGGGGAATGTCAGCTTGAAGAAGCAGGAACGATTCGTTGCAATAACATTGGAACACTCATTGCAGCAACGCGAGAGGGGAGATCTTCGCCCTGCAGTGGGCGCTGTCCAGCTGCTCCTCATCACGACGATAGTTTTGTTCATGATGATAGCGATGATGTTGGTGTTGACGACCACTTAAGCGCAGGTGCTGGTGCCCAAGGTTCACCTGAAGGAGACGGTGCTACCCTCGTACGTGCTCAACACAGATCGAAAGGAAGGAGGGGGGGGGGGAGATGAACTGACGCAAGAACTCTAGGAAACTTCACAGTTTTTTTTTTTCTTTTCCAGCAGGGGCGAAGTATTGAATGCGGTGGAAACAACATGTACTGTCATGCGAACAAAAGCTACCAGCTAACTCCTTTGAAATCCGATATCCCGTGGCCTTACAAAACGCTAGTGTAAGGTAATACGGCTGCTACTGGAAGCGAAACAGTTTTCGTGACATCTCTCGCCCCAGCGGGAATTAAGCGGGGAGAGCCCAACACGTTTAATAGTAAGGGACACGTTCAACAGCAAGCCGTCTGCTGATGTCTGGCGCGATAGCGTGCGCGTCAGAGCACACGAAGGCGCCATTTTGATCAAAATTATAGCAGTCGTTGCGACATAGCTGCCTCCCACCAACACTCTTCATACTGCTTCGCCCGATGAAGCCGGCCGCCGACGCATTGTATATTTATTCGAGCAGCATCGTCTCCAGCCTTCGCGAGCCACTCATGCATTAAAAAAAAAACAACGCGCAGGGAAATATCGATCTTTACCATATTACCATATACGCAACATGACGGCGACGCCGACGGCAAAAATGCAGCTCTAGTGAGTGTCCATATAATTTCTATCACAATAAAACGAGCGAGAAAAAACACCCGAAGCCCCCCCCCCCCCCCAAAAAAAAAAAACGCATCTCCACGAAGTGAATCATGGCGAGTGGGTGAAGTTCATACAAATTTAATCATACCAGTTGCAAAACTGTGTTTCAAAGTCCGCACATGCAGTTGGCCCGATTTAGCAGGAATTTGCTGACTGCCGCGCCACCTGGGAGCGACTACACAAAACACAAATAATGCGCTTGACAGCGGGTGTGCTGATCACCAGGCGGCGTGACAGTCTGCTTACTTCCGACATCGGTGCCAATGACGTATCCGGATTTCGATACATGGAGCCTATAAGGAGGTTTGCTACTCAAATGATTGAATAATTCTAGGCGAAGGTAGGTCTTGAGGTACGGATTGTCCACGTTAAAGTGGAAGAATAGTGTAAAGGGTATGTGCTTGTGTGGGTGCTTTGTATTGTTCTGTCACAACTATGATGGGTATACGTATATTGTTAAACCCTTTTCTGTGTCTGTTTAGTTACCCAAGTGTTGCCCCTTATAATGTTAATTGAGCGACATAATATGACAAAGTGTGCACGCCAAAGCTTAGTCCCATGGCCCATGCCCACGTTGAAGTCCATGCCCCAGTTGAAGTTTTTATATTGTTGAGTCACAATTATGACTGATATTAGCCAACTGTTATACCTTCTTTTTTTTTTGTGTCTCAAATGACCATACGTTATTCGAGCGTTACTCCCTATAATTTACCGGGACATATGGACACCGAACAAGCCTTGCCCTCTGAAAAGCGCCAGGCCTGCACGGTTGTGTGATGGACGGAGTCAACATTTTTTTTTTTTTAGGAGCGAAGCTCCTTAAGGCGTGGGCTGTGCGTCCCCTGTATGTAGCCACCTCTCGTTCAGTTCTAAGTATTACGCTAGCCACCGCCCGATCTAAAGGGTACAGCCATATCCATCCATCCGTCCGTCCATCCATCCATCCATCCGTCCGTCCATCCATCCGTCCGTCCGTCCGTCCGTCCGTCCGTCCATCCATCCATCCATCCATCCGTCCGTCCGTCCGTCCGTCCGTCCGTCCATCCGTCCGTCCGTCCGTCCGTCCGTCCGTCCGTCCAAAAGATGCAAGATGTTATAAACTAGACGGCGGTACGTGTAGTTGATTATGAAAGATGCGAGGTGTTATAAAATAGGAATGATGCCACATATGGCGCGTGTCATCGTTCGATATAGTGCGGCGACGTACGCTAGGGGGAGCGTTGCAATAAAATCGAGTGGACAAAATGTACGGAGGATTCATGGTTTACCAGGTTTACCTCCGGAGCTTCGCCCACTCATCATCATTCACCTCGTGGATATGGCGGCATTTTTTTTGATACCCACCTGTAGAACGTATGAATTTGTTTAATTCACATATATTCCGGTAAATATTCCGTGCGTTAGCGCCTTTTTATCTTTTGTCAATGACTGCCGTATCCGGACTCTACCTCGGACTCGTTTCACAGCGAATTACACGCTTGCTGTCAGTAGATTACTTCAGCAAGTTACGCAAATACGGTATAGTATAACCGTACCACTCCTCACGCGTTGTGCTTTTGCCGCTCCTAATTCCATCGAAGGCAACCCGAAACACAAATGCCTTTCTTTTTTCGACAGTTATTACAGGTTTGCGACGCCTTATTGTTGACTCAGCCTACGCACTGTTAACGAGGCGCGGACATGGGAAACTAGTAGCGGCGAAAGCCCAATACGCGGCGAAGAAGGAGGGGATACGGTTACACAGCAGCGTATATGCGTACCATACTTCCGTCACTCGTTTACACACTTCATTTCCTTTCTTTGTGCGTTGACACTCCTAGCGCCGACGCGCTCAAATTGCCGCGGAGGCGCCAACGCCGGAAACCAAAAGGCCAGCCGACAAAACATCCTATCCGTCCGAGCTCATCGACACACACGCCGCCTTGCGGCGGTAGACGCCCGTGATCGCTTCCCCAAGAGAGAGAAGAGGAAGCTCGCGATACTGCTGCCACGCTCGAGACATTTGCGCAACGCGTCGAAAACGACTAGCGGCAAGCAGCAGCAGCAGCGACAGGCAGGAAGCAGTCTGCACCGATCAATCGCAATATATACCTCGTCGTTCCGACGCCGCCACTCTTCTTCCCACTTCACTACTGATGCCGTTTTTTTCTTTCTTCCGCTTTCGCTACTATGCTCTCCCCCCCAGCTTCTTTCCAACAACAACGTGAGCGGGCTATCATCCCCTCCTCCTCTGCAGCAACCACACGCCCTAACCTCGGCGCTCGCCCCCCCCCGGGGCAAGCATCGCGCCGCACAAAGCTCTCCTCCGGTGCGCTCCTACGGACACGGTTATTTACTCGGCGCGAATTGAGTGGCAGATAGAGGAGGAAGAAGCCAAGAGGGAGGGAGACAGACGTTTGTCGAGGATTAATTCGAGGCAAGTCGGCGGAGGCCATGATAGCGGCTAGAGATTGGCGGAAGGTTTCGCCTCCGGCGTGCTTCGGAGAGGCTGCCGCGGCGGCGGTATAGCGGTCAGCTCCTGCCATCTAGCGGTTTTTGCAGCTCCCCGCACTCTGGAGCATTGCTCTGGAGGTTGGGCGGTGGCTTCTTGCCGGCCGGCAGGCGAGGAGTCGTCGAGGTGTTGCTGCATGCCCTCGGGGCGCCGGAAACAGACCGACGATTGCGCTTCTTCGCTCCCTTTCCGTTTTCTTTCGCGGCATCGTTTCACCGTTAGCGCGCATGGCTTCTGACGTTAGAGAGACGCGATCGTTTGTTGGATCAGCTGGAACAGAGAGTACCGGGAGAACAGACATCTGGGCCACTTAGCTCAAGTATTTAAATGAAACCAATGCGCCGAAAACACAGGATCCGAGGAAAATCACAGGGCGTGCGCGCTTTCTGTCCTCTTTCTTGGCACCTGCGTTGTCGGCGCCATGGCTTCGTTGAAACAGACAGTAAGCTTTGACACTTGCAGGCGGCACTGGATTTATATCATTGCAACAAATATACCCAGTGAACGGGTTCAATTCACCCGAAAGCAATACGTATAGTATGTTGTTTAGATACCTTGTTTAGGCACTAGCCAGAGTACGTAACTCGGTCCTGAACAAAATGTTGGAAACCAGGTATTGCACTCTAAGAAGTAAGGGAGGAAAAGGGGTGTCGAGGTTGCTCCTTTAGAGGAGTAAGTAACCTACCACACACATTGCACCATTTTCGGAGTAAATGCGAAGGAGTAACCACGCTCACTCCTGCAGCAGTTAGCAAAAGGAAAATGTTTTCGTTGGCCCAGCCAGCCTTCCGAAGAGCATGCAGGTATTTGATTAGGTGTACAATCTATGTGCGAGCATCACATTCAGATATAAAATTCGGAAAATTTGCAGCATACACACGGGATTCGAACTCACGAGCGCTCACTGTCAGGATGCGCGTACCCTAACTGCACCACACCACACTACGCTACCATCTGAAAAGAAAGAGGCTTGTGTAAGCACCAATGGGTCGTTTGCACACGGCACCAACATTCCTGCAGTTACACACACAAAAAAAAGGGGGGAGGGGGGCACTTTACTCCACAAAGAGGAAAGTGGCCCTCCTTGCCGTTCCGAGTGAAATCTTCTACGCACATTTCGTCTTTTGGAGGTGCAAAGAGCCCTTCCAGGGGGAAAACTTTTTAGCGCGTGCCTTGCTTGTAATTCGTGACAGGCTGTCTCGATGTCACGATTTATGAGCAGATGATCGCGTGTATCAGCCCCGATAACGGCTCTAGCTTATGGATCAAGGTCACTAGAAGGTCGCAGACAACGGGAGAGCAAAGAATTTCGCACTTGAACGATGATGCGGTATCAATACAAGGCCAATAAATGGGTAATGTAATGCAATGAGGAAGAACTTTGTTGGTACGTTTGTGAAAAAAATAAACGTGCTATCTGGGAAATCGTACAATCCGAATTCCTAGATCATGAAGGACAGTGATCATGAACACACCTAATACCCGTATTCAGAAACGCTGCTTGATTTGCCATCGACTTCAATGCAGCACAAACGCGTTTCGAACACGCTTTCTTTAGGCCGTGCAAGGCAGCTGAAACGCATAGACGCGTTTCAAACACGCTGTATTGAAGGCGGTTTCAAGTAAATTAGTTCAAGGAGTGTTTATGAACACGACAACTAATTACGGGACAGAATCTTATACGGAAACGACTCAACGTAAATCGAGAACAATGCAGCGAGCCATGGAAAGGAAAATGATCTTCAAGCGAGAAGAGTAGGTCAGGGAACAAACGGGTATTCAATTCGGGTACAACTGACATCCAGTGGCGTAACTAGATAGGACGGCGCCCAGGGCAAATATATTTCCGCGCCCCTCATTATGCCCGTGATAATGTTTGTTATTATTATTATTATTATTAATAATAATAATAATAATATTATTATTATTATTAATAATAATAATATTATTATTAATAATAATTATTACTACAGCTCCTATTAATAATAATATTATTATTATTAATAATAATAATATTATTATTAATAATAATTATTACTACAGCCCCCCCCCCCCCCCATTAAAAGCGCTAATGTAGGCTTCCGCGATTGCCTACTGGCGCGCGGCGGGCCATTTCGGAGGCCAAGGGCCACCAGTTCTGATTTCGATGAGCTACGCCCGCGTTTTTGTATAGTATTTTTCTTTTTTTATTCAAACTTCCGGAAGTCCCTTACCCGTCATTGTTCTCTTCCAGTCCACACTGCAAAAATCTTGACGGCACGGGCGCTTCCCAGGCCCAAGTTTCTCGTACCTAAGCTTTCGCGCTATTTGTGCATCCCAAGGAATGCAGGGTGAGTACAAAACAAAGCAACCAGCTAGACACCGCGCCCTCGGGTCTGGTATGGGGGTTAAACTGGTCGGAGTGTTCTGCCGTTTCGCTCCGTTCGCTGTTCCATTGATGGAGGTCATCCTTGTGCGGCCGCATTCTTTCAGGGAAGTTCTTGGTTTCTCCAACGTACGAAGCGGGGCAGTCGGCACATGCTGTCGGGTACACTACGCTCTGCGCTTTTTTCGCAGGTGCGTGTTCTTTGGGCCAAAGGATGAACCTGCCCATGGCGGTGGATGGCATGTGGGAAACGTTGACCCCCGCCCTTCTATTGCTTTGCTGGCGCCCGCGATGCAGGGAATCAACAAACGTCGCCGTCGTGTCACGCTTTCTCCGTCTTTCCTCCAGAGAACTCTGCGAATAAACGCCTTTGTTTAGCCTTTGGTGCCGAGGTCACGGATTATATTCGCCCTTCCTTCCGCCGCTGCGTGGACGATTAGTCGTTGGACGATCGGCTATTTCGTTGGAGTTTTCTGTTCTTACTCAAAAAAGGTGCATTCGAACTTTTTTATTTTATTTTGTTTACGTACGTGGTTGGTTTCAGGGAAGCTTTCAGTAAGTGGTTTGGGAGGCTGGTGGGGTTCGCTGAAACTCATCTAACCCAGTGCTGCGGAGCACAAAACAAAGCTTAGCCGAGGGTCATGGGAAGGCACGGAGGTAGCGCAGCAAAATGAAAATAGAGGATCCTTTTCCCGATGCAAAAGCCATTGCGGCAACCCTTTCCTTCACCACCATCCCCACTTCCAGTCGTACATTACAACCTCGCCCCTCCCCCCTTCCAGGCGGTTTTACGGAAAAAAACATTGACAACCTTTCCAGGGGGCGCCAACCCGAGGACTCGGCTTGGCGCCCCCTCCCTAGTGGCGCCCGGGGCACTTGTACCCCCTTGCCCCCCCCTAGTTACGCCACTGCTGACATCTTAGTCAAAAAGAATCAAAAGGAAAAAAAGAAAAGGAGTCGAAGTCAAAAGGAGAGGAAGAATTATGTAGTGAGAGAACCAACTTTAGTAAAGCTCTTTATCTCTTTCGATAAGGCAACATGACCGCTCTTCAACAAGAGTAATAGAGAAGGCAAGAGTAACCAAGAGTAAGAAAACGCGTCAAGTGGGAGGCATAAGGTTCGCCCGGCAGATGAGACTAAAGGCCTGAGCGAGAAAGCGCACAACTTCGCGTAGTTACGCGCCCATTCTCTCTACAGGGAGAGGGCACGGTGGCACGTTGTAGCAGTAAGGACAAGATCGGGTATATTGGCGGAACATTGGAGAGGTATCTTGTTGCGTTGGGCGTAGTGAGGCTTTTGCTTCTGCTGATGGTTATTTGTCTCTGACGATGATGTGATCATGATGGTGGTGGTGGTGATGACGGTGATGATGACGATCTGCGAGCAGGTGCTGGTGCCCAAGATGCACCTGGAGGAGACGGTGCAGCCCGCTTACGTGCTCAAGCACATGGGCTTCCTCGACCTGTTCGACGAGCGCGCCAACCTAAACGGCGTCGGCCACAACCTGTTCGTCTCCGACATCATCCACAAGGTGACGTTGACGCTGGACTCCGCGGGCGTCACGGCGGCCACCGCGGTCTCCCTCTCGCTCACAAGCTTCTACACCGAGGAGCTGCCCAAGGCGTACCGCGACGCGGCCAACGCCCGTTCGTTCATATACATCCTCAAGACGCAGGACACGGACCTCATACTATTCGCGGGTGCCGTGCAGGACATATGACGTCTGTACCGTGGCCGTGCACTCTGTGCAACCCGCGGGCGGGTCCTCGGCGGTGGCGCCCCCTCCAGTGCAATCTGGCGCCCCCTGGGTGACTCTCGCTTCGCAACGGAGCGTTTAGGCTTCGCGGTGTGACGGCGTGAACAGACCGACGTGGTCGTGGCGGTCGTCCCTTGAGACTGTCACGCGGCTCGTCACTTCCGCGACGGAGCTTTAGGCTTCGTAAACGCGAACTACAGAAGTGATCCACGCATTGCTGGACCTCAAGTGACGTGCCACCTTCCAATCGACCAGCCACTTGACCGTGTTTCTTTTGCCTTTTCTATTAAATGTGAAGCATGTCTTCGCGGACCAAAGGCACATTGACCACTATCTATCTATCTATCTATCTATCTATCTATCTATCTATCTATCTATCTATCTATCTATCTATCTATCTATCTATCTATCTATCTATCTATCTATCTATCTATCTATCTATCTATCTATCTATCTATATGTGGGCGCTCTCCCGATCTTCTCATTGACATGTATACCGTTACAGTATTTACCAAAACTGCCATATAGGAAGAAAAGAGTGTGTGGTGAACACGCTTTAACAGATGACACGAGTACAGTGACACGGATCTCCCGTATGTCATACTCATTACCAAAGGCGTGCGTTCCCCTGCGCACGCCTTCAAGTAAGTATTTCTGGTTGGAGGAACATTAAAATTTCCGTACGCCTCATTTCTAGCCACACGAGGGGACGTGCAAAATTATCAAGTGGTAAGTTGTTTTAAACAATATTGAAAACACACGTGGCGTCTTTTTTTAAAATTCATGTATCCTATCATAGGGCAAGGTATTCATTTTTAAAAACACAGATAAACTCGATCGATCATAACGAGAGTGGGTGATTATTCTGAGGGCTCGTTTCTGAAGTCTGCGTACAGGTTCGAGATGAGTTTTGAATGTCACATCCTATGATTCAGTACAATATGTGACATGGCTGTGGAAGAGTGTGAAATATAATATACAAAAAGTGTTGCAATAGAAATGATGACGCGCTTGTGAAAGCGCGTAGCATCCCGAGGCGAGATTTGCGCAAACTGCGTTTATTTGCTCTTTCCAGTTCAAACTGTAATCAAATACCATGTCCAGATATTTAAGTGAGGTAGCTTCGTCTAGTGTAAATCCTTCTATTCGTAAATCCAGTGACACCATATTTGGCGCGCGTTTGAAACAGCATGTATTTAGTTTTCGCGTGTGTATTAATCGTAAGCGTGATCGGCAAAAACCATTTACTTACTTTTTTCAACTCGTTGTTTACTCTATATTTTACAGATCACAAATATTGACGGCAGTTATAACAACACAAGTGTCATCGGCGTATGTGAGAACTTCGCTGGTATGCGAGTTAGTGGGATGTCATTAATATATAACGAAAATGAAAGTGGCCCAAGGCCGGATCCTTGGGCCACTTGGGCGATAGGGGAGACGCAAAGCCAGTCCCATATATTGACATGACACGGAGCGGGAGTGCTGCGACGAACCTCCTATAAAGGGGAACCCTGCGCAATGTTCTCCGAATGCCGTGCGGCTTGTGAACGTGTCAACCTAAACAGCGTGCCCACTAGTGAATTCTTGCGTGCATCCGCCTTTGAGGAGGAAATGGCTGTTGTGCCACAGACATGTTCATTGTTCGGGAGCGCGTCTCGCAGGATCGAGCCCTGTTTCGACGAACTGTCTCCCCCCCCTCCCAGCGCCGCCTTCTGTGCAGGAGAACCGTGCAGTCCGGGGATAACGTCGTTTCCTCCGCCGAACCACTTTGCAGTTCCGGGCATGGCTACGTCTCCCCCTCCGAGCCCGAGAACTGGTCTGAGTGAATGGACCAAAGACGCTATTTAAGGCCGAGCCGGCCCCATGTTAGAGGATTTTTGCCCCAGCCGACGTTGTCGTGCTGGCTGGCTCTGTAAAACGACAACCTGCGATAGTAAACGCTACTTTTGTTGCTGTTTTCCAAACGGATTGCCTCCCTGTTTCACCTTCGGGCTAAGGCTTCATCGAAGTCCGCTGGACGGCCCACCGCTCTTCGCCACCGCTACCATCGCGACAGAGCAAAATTCCTAACATGGCACAGACTTCTAATAGTAGTATCCGACAGTAGTGTCCCTTTCTTAAGAGCTCGCTTTACAGCGAAAGCTGTTATATCACAACTCGGGCGTAGATGTCCGCCGTAGATGTCCGCCGCCGCCGGTGTCCGTACCCACATCGCGGGAAATTTGAAAAAAAAAATGTAGTACAAATGACTAAGTGGGGCCCGATCCCGGATCCGCTGAGTGCCAGCCCAGTATTACACCACTGAGGCACGCCTGTGCTTGTGACTTGTTGGCAAACTTGCCTTAGGCAGGCTTGATGTCGGGAAAGCATTCGTGTTAATACGACTTATAAAGCGTTTCGAAACATCGAAAGAACAACCAGTCATCGCAGAATGCGGATAGCATAACGAGTGGGTCGTCCGATGCTCCAACCCATTACGGACGCTTGTTTTTGTTCAGCTAATAACTGTGGCACATACCAACTGTTCATGCAAAATTCCTCATCGTCGTCAGCCGAGGCATGGACAACTGGCACAAAATTCCCTGCAATAGTTTAGCGGATACCACGCTTCTCAGAAGAATGACAAAAAATAGCTTAGCGAATGCCGGCCTACTACCCTAAAATTTTTATTATCTATGCCGTAGCGGGTATCATGCAAGTGCGCTTGCAGCATTTGCCCAATGAGTGTTTAGAAAAGGCTCGGAAAGGCCGCCCTTCAAGCTTTCGCTGTGACTGTGCTGCGCCTACCGCGCAGGCCTGGCGCTTTTTTTTTTCTTTGTTAGACACAATATTAATGAGAAATAACAAAGTAAAGTTGGGTCATTTACGCAAGTGGCAGACCCTGAGCGGAAAGGGGGTTGGCAGGTGCGATCTCCTCTCCCACCCCCTCAAAAAAAAAAATTGCCAGCACGCCCAACCCTTAGCGCCTGTCACCTTTCTATTTTCCCCGATTAGGACATAAGTGCGCGACCCCTATGAACACAAATTACCCTTATTTATGCATTCATGATGTTCTTGAGAGAATAACTATTGGTATGTTATGGGAAAACTTTATTTAGGTCCACCGGGGGGCGTAAACTAGCACAGCGGGCCGCTCCCACGCCAGAAAGATAGGCTTAACCTCTCCGCACGTCGTGAGCCTGTTGGACTGCCCATAGCTGCGCCCTTAAACTCGCATTGTGTAGCACAGTACAGATTAACAATTAATAACTAATAAAAACAAAAAAAGCCGGGAGGATTTTCTCCCCTCCTGAAAAAAATTAGTGGCTGGATCCGTTCATGTCACGCGCACAACTGAATGACTTGGATGTACTTGGATGTGTACTACGGCGTGACGTATGTACGCCATCAGCGCCAAATGAAAGCCGAACAGCGACCAGCCTTCGCGATGGTATAGTGCGCGTCGTTCTCTTAACACGTGATGGACAGGCACGCATGTATGCGCAGAGATGCCGAAGAGGATGGGCGCGCCCGTCAATAGTGATTACTCGACCACGCGCACTATACACTATCGCGAAGGCTTGACGCTGTACGGATTTCATTTGACGCTGACGGCACAATAGATGAAGCCCACGATTGATTGATTGATACGGGGAGTTTAACGCCCCAAAGCCACCATATGTATATGAGAGACGCCGTAGTGGAAGGCTCCGAAAATTTCGACCACCTGGGGTTCTTTAACGTGCACCCAAATCTGAGTACACGTGCACCCAAATCTGAGCACACGTGCCTACATCATTTCCGCCTCCATCGGAAATGCAGCCGCCACAGCCGGGATTCGATCCCGCGACCTGCGGGTCAGCAGCCGAGTACATTAGCCACTAGACCACCACGGCGGGGCCAAAACCACCATTTGATTATGAGAGACGCCGTAGTGGATGGCTCCGGAAATTTTGACCACCTGGGGTTCTTTAACGTGCACCCAAATCTGAGCACACGGGCCTGCAACATTTCCGCCTCCATCGGAAATGCAGCCGCCGCATTTGGGATTCGATCCCGCGACCTGCAAGTCAGCAGCCGAGTACCCTAGCCGCTAGACCACCGGGGCGGGGCATGCAGCCCACGACGTAACGCACTTTAGGACGCGACACTTCATTCTATTGGCGGCGCCAGGATTTCTTCACTGTAAAGGCGCGTTCACACCGAGCGCGGAGCACGCAAACGGGCTGTAAGAGTCGGGAAGGAAGGTCGCTGATGGCATCCCACCGCTGCCACCAGTTGTAAGGGTCGGAAAAAAGGGCGCTGGAGGATACGAGAACAAAACGTGTTTATGACATTATTTACACATATTTACAGAAAGGAAGAGTTAGTGGTTTCACAAACCACGAGCGTGGTGGTTGAACGTTACATAGTTCAGAGCGACGTCCAGCACTCTGCGGCGTCGTTTTAAGCCCTGTCGGGCTCCTCCTCTCCGAGTGGACCACCAATCACACACACACAGGTGAGGGAGACGAGCATGCACGGTCCACGTGAACACTGCACTGCAAGGTGGCGCCAGCAAGGCTCTTCCTCGTCGTGTGTGTGCCGCTAGTCGAGAGTTCCCACGATCCGGAAAACGTACATTAAAGGGTCCGCCGCACAGCTCGCCCAATTAGAGGGGCGATCTGCGGTGGCCGTCGCGGTCTCTTTCAGGAAGACGCCGTCCCTGTTGCCCTCTTTCGACGTGGCGTCGCGCCCACACGACGTCTCCTCCGCCGGCCAGCAGGGAAAATGCCTGGCGGGCATAGGCAGTCGGCCGGTCGGCTACTTGACTGAGGATTAGAAGCGCCGCTCCCCCGTCAGCTCTGGCGCCGGTCACGCCAGCTTTCCTGTCGCCCGATGAGTCGCCGAGGCCATCAGTCACGCTGCTGCTTGAAAGGACGACAAAGGGGTCCGCATTTGAAGGACGGGGACTCGCCTTTGCTTGCTGCTTGGTCTGGATAATAGCTCAAATCTTCGACAGCGTCTGTCAAAATGGGCGCCGAAGGTATTGAGAGACGAATCTCCAGGCCAAACCTAACAGGGCACGTTGATGTTCGAAGCGGCGCGACGCGGTGAAGGCGGCGAGCGCGCGCGGCTGTTGAGACCGAGAGATACAGTATATGCTGCCTTTAGGTAGCATAGTTGCGCGTATACCTTCTCTTTCCGCCGCTACTCGGCGAGCACTGTCACGTGGTGCAAAGAGACCTGAAATGTTCCACTTCACGCGGCGAAGCCAACTTTACGTGCACGATGGCGCGGCGCCCACGCGTTCTCTGCGCGCACAGACTTCAGCCTCATCGCGACTGTGATTAGGCGGTTTTACCTTGTACGTGTATTATTTGCGTTATCATGCTACCGGATAGAGTCTGCGCATGCGCGGGTCTTTACAGAACGTAAACTTTGCGTAACGTAAATTACCCGCCGGGTAGACTGTACGTTTACGGCGCCGTTTCACAAATCCACCTTTTTTCATAGAAACTCGCGATATCCACATTGTGGAGATTCCGGGCATCGTGTTGAAATAGGCCGAAGTGCGAGCGCCAATAGCGATTACATTGTTTCAGTCGGATTACCAAAGCTAAAATGGCTAGAACATGGAAGCCGCAAACGTGCGAGTCCCTGACGGATGGATGGACGGATGTATGAGGCTGTACCCTTTAGATCGGGCGGCGGCTAACGCCACCTAGCCATAATACTTAGTGAACTAACCATTAGATTTATCTTTTTTTTCCTTTAAATAGCAAAGTTGGACGGGTACTTTGCAGTGAAGGGTTTAATTTTCACCCGTGCCTTGACTTTAGCCACCAATCAGATAACCTCCTTCTAGTTAAGTCTACCCGCTTAAAGTCTATTTTGCCCTCCCTGTCCCTAAACCCCAGTGCTTTGAAAAACTCGGCGCCATCATCCTGAACTATAGGGTGAAGCCCTTTACAGAACATTATCAAGGCTTCGGCAGTTTCTTCTTCCTCTCCACACGTATTGCATACTGTGTCTACACCTTCGACAAACTGAATAGGTGGCTCCATCTAGCGGCCTCAAAAGGAACCAGGCGATCACAAAATTGGTTTACATAGTGTTTATGTGATGTCACTTCCGCTGTTGTCACCCTCTCCCGCCATGCCTGGGTACCTGCCTGGGTACCCACGCGCGTTGCCGTGCTGTAGCGCGGTTTGTTCGGGGTTCGTCATCTGTTGCTGTGTACGATGTTGAAAGGGAAGCATGGTGGGTTTTTTTCTTTTTGTTGTTGTCGTACTTTAACGAGCTTATCGGATCAGGAAGGCCTCGTTTGTTCACTCGATACAAGACCAGAAAATCAAGATGTGCGACACGTAGAGCAGCCACCGCGTACACCGGCTGCCCGCCACGACCTACGAGGGCCCATTATCTCGCTTTCACTACAAACACCACAAATCGCGTGGCATAAGAACAAGTGAAAGCCCGAAGTCTCTCGATCCGTAATTTTAAGAGCAGATGAGTGAAGCGTAGCAGCTACCATCGAAAACAAGTCATGCAGAGCTAGGCAAGTTTGCAATAGATATAATACTAATATTGATATATTGCAGCGGCGCACGCCACCAAAGTAGCTGCGTCCCCCCGCCCCTGTCCACCCAAGTGTTTTAAACAGTACTGATGTTGAGCCTAGCCGAGGAAATTATTATCCGAGGCAGATAGAGACTTCGCGTGGTGCGTGCCGCGGTAATGCCGGTCATCACTTTTTTTCGCATGTTTTGACACATCTTTCACCTTGCATTTTATTTTTTTTGTACGCTAATGTACAGTGGAGTCCCTGCAATTGATAGAGACCATGTTAGGGAATTAATTGACCAACTTTTCAAAATCCTGACCGCCCAACTAATATTGAACCGCCCGACAAAGTGAACCGCCCAACAAAGTGAACTAATATTGTTTCGCATCCATTTTCACAGTTTGTTTCAATGCAATACCCGGATTTCCGCGATCGCCATCCCGATTTTAACCACCTCCCTGACACGCTGATTGTGCACGCAGTGGTCAAGTTTGTATATAGAGTATCTTGGTAAGCTATCTCTGTTTGCAGGTAAGTGCTTGGCTATAGCACTTACCCGGAATGAAGTGACACCTGAAGACGCAAATATCACCAAATTTCTTTAAGTAGTTTTTTTTTTTGCTAACCCGCGCCAGCCAAACACGCCGGTACTTTTCGTAAAGTCGCAATGTAAGTTCTCAATTTTGGGTTATAACTTTCCGCGAAGAAACACCCCGTAGCTCTGCTCCCTCTTCGTGGACTACTAAATCAACTTGCCTCACTAGCAGCCCTCAAACTTGCATCGTGAGGCAAAACTAGACGGGCGCAAGCACGAGGAGACAACACGGCAGCGGTACGTCTGGTGTAAAAACTTGCTGCTGCGTTATCATGAATGAGTTAGGTTTTTTAATCATTTTTCACTTCACTCACTTAATTGTTGAGTTTAACTTCCCGAAACCACGATATCTTAAATACGCCATAGTGTAGGGCTCCGAAAATATTGACCACCTGGGGTTCATTAACATGCACCTAAATGTAAGCACACGGGACTCAACCATTTTCGCTGCCTATAAAAACATACCGCCTCACTGCGACCGTGCAATCTTGTTCAGCGCGTTCGATTAAGTCTGCGGCGCGCCGCCCGCGCCAGACGGTCGCGCCGCATTTTTCTCCTACGTGCGCGACGAGTGGCTTCACTGCAAAGCCATTTAAACATGATGGCGGACCTATGCGCAACTCTGGTTGGTGGATTGCACGAAGTAATCCACCAATCCACGGCGGGCGTGTCGCCATCTTGCGGCGTTACGCGATACTGCGCACGCGCGCGTCTCGGGCGCTGATTGGCTGCGGCCAAAGCGGCCAACTTTTCCGCGCGGACAAAATCGGTTCGGGAGCGAGCGACCGCGGATTTTCCGCAAAAGCGGATAATCCACGTCCGCTTTCCGAATCCGCCTCTCCGCTTTCCGGATCCGCGTTCGGTGTGAACGTGTCTTAAGGGCACCCATGACAAGCAAGTTATTTCAACAAGGGGGCAAGGAGGCAGAAAACCTAAGCACTGTTTTGACCATGTTCTATGTTCTCCTCTCGAGGAGGGGGGGGGCAGCAGGCGAAAATTTTGCCACCCTCCTAAATCCCCGCTGGCGCCACCTCTGCTTCATTACGCGTTGCGCATTCACACAGGCTGGTCACCGGAGCCGAGTCCCCAGCGGTACCACGCAGTGGGTGACGTATAGAAAGACCGTTTCATCGAACGAAGTGATCGATCTCACCGGCCGCGAGTAATACGGTATTCTTCCATTCGTGTGATCGCACGAGGAGAGCAAAAAAAACGAAGCAGTAAATTCTGAGGCGCGACGTGAGAATCGGTGAGTGCAGCACGGAGGGAAAAGGTACCGCACACGGACCGAGCGACCGCAGAAAAAAAAAGACGTGTGTACAAGAGAGATAAAAGACCGTAAGAGGAGATGCGAGGAGTCGGAGACTTATGCTATACGAGCGATAAAAACAAAACAAAACAAAACAAAACAAATGGAGAAAGCGGGCGGCTAGGGTGACGCTACCGCATGCAGACGCTTGGAAATGCGCGCGCCGCCAATGATTGAGGGCCGAAGAGGCGAGGGAAAGAAGGCGCGCCAGTGGCTGCCGCTTGGAATAAGAGAACCGCGCAAAACAAGAAAAGACGCAACAACAAAAGGAGCAGCGCAAGCGAGCGTGAAGCCAGCTTCTGGCGGGAAAATCGCGGCCAAGCGTGCGAGGCGCCGACCGTCGATGATTCTTGCCAGCGAAAGAACACTAGTATAAGAAGAAAGAAACAGACAAAAAAGATATAGAGGCATAGCACGTACGGCTATAGCTGTTCGCCGTCACCTCTATTGGGTATATAGCATGCGTTCGCGAAGTAGCTTCTCTCTACCTTTACCGTTGGGGGACCGAAATAGACCGGCGGGACCCCTCGGGGGTTGGCGAAAGAGGGAACAGGTAAGGAGTCTCGCGGTAAGCATTCGCCTTTATCTTTATCGGTGTACCTCTATCTTTGACATATATTGCTTTCTCAATGTACCTCTATCTATTGCTTATATGCATGAACTACACTTCTTTTTTTCAGACGATGGAGGTTTTTTTTTTTTTTATAAATAAGAATCATCTGACAGTCACGCTTTTAAAAAAATGAATACGTCATAAATTGCGACGACCAACAACGTTCCCTTACAAACAAGCGCCCACAAGTGAAAAAGATTAATTAATGAGCCGTTGTTAATCAGTCAGGATAACGCTACTATACATCCGCAAATTATTTACGCACTGACATGGAGTTCACGTGTGAAGACGACAGAAGCGCGTCTGTCATAGCATTTTTACTTTAAACATCTCCATTCTCCAAAAAAGTCAGTTTCGCCAAAAAGGCAAATGAATGCGATAGCAACATATTCGAATGTTTTGCGAAGCATAACTAGCATTTTTAGGAGCAATATTAATTGTAGTAAACATGCGCTTGCTAAGTAACCAAGTTTCCCGCGGCGCGAACACAGTAAGATGACTACAACAGTGCTCGTGCGTTGTGACGGCGTTGATATACGAAGTGAGGCTGGCAGTCAGCTCATTTAGATCCGATCTCGCGTAAATGTACAAAACGCTGGTGTAAGGAAACACAGCCGCTCCAGGTGGACTTTTGGCACTTTTTTTTCGTGTTGAAAGACAAGCCCGTAGAGGCTCCCGCCTGCTGTGGGGGGGGGGGGGGGGGGCATAAGGCGCGCGGTGATCGTTGCCGCAATAGCGCGGCAACCATAAGCCCCCCTCCCCCTTGTTCGCTCACGAGATAAGCACGCTGGCAAGTAGACGACCCCGGCCAAAAATGATTCTCTGTATATATATATATATATATATATATATATATATATATATATATATATCTGAATGACGGCGTCAGCGAAAAACCAGCCGAGACTGTCCATATAATATACTTGCTATCACAATAAAACATCACATAACCCTGTGTATAAGTGCCATGTGATTTGTTATTGAAGCGCTATTCGCAATTCGTGCTTATGCATGTATGTTTGATGGGTCGCTATGTGGATAGTGTGGATTGGATGGCGTGGATGTGGATGTGTGTGGATGTGGACGGATAGCTATGTGAGTGGATCTGCGCTTCTGAATAACTACGCAATGTACGCGTGCTTGGTAGGTTTCACGTGCACATAAGCTTACAAATTTTACTCAGAACGTTTGTGTAAAGTACAGTCGTGACCACTGTTGAAGGAAGCACCTGATTAGTGTCACTGCTGGTGATGCTAAATACGAATGAGACGGGTTGATCTCCGGGAAATGTCGTTTCGATTGAATATTTACTGCTGCGAACCCGTTATACGCGCAGCGACCACGTTTAGACATGGTATACGGCCTTTAGAATGCAATTTAGGTGTCCAATTTCGCATGGGTTGTATAATATTCCGTCTAATATCATCGTGATAATTTCTACGGCATTTTACCATGCGAAGGGTTATCGCCTATCGGCAATATTTCCGGGATTTGGCCAAGGCCAAGTAGACAACAACATAAATGAGAAAAAAAGGGAATAAACAAATCTTCGGCCTTTTCGAGCACAGGGTTCCCAGCCGGTCCATGAGATCTGGCTAACCTCATCGTCTTTCTCGTCTCCCGCTCCTCTACCACGTTTTGCTTGTTTTTTATTTCCAAACTCATTTTCATTTAGCACAAGGTGGACCATCCACTGAATAGCTAATCATCCGCATCGGGTGCGCCACATATGCAAAGCAAATATCCACGCATTATTTTGAACAGTGATGCTTCCAAGAGTCAAAACCACCATTTATTTACAAGAAAGAGAGGCCGGGGGCACGTATTAATTTTTCCGGACAAACTTGGACCACCTATGATTCTTTTTGAAACGTGCAACTAAATGTTTGCGTCTAAAGAAGCGCTTTCGGAGATTCGCAAGCCCACCTATCAATGCAGTCGCGGTAGCAGGTATTCAATCGCGCATCCTCGTCATGCAGCGCAAGTAAGGGTCGGTGTTGTTAAGGTCGCAGGAGGAAGTTGCAGATGATGGCATCCCACCGTTGCCACCAGTTATTGCGAATTGGGGTCTACCCGGTCTCTTGTGGTAGCGTGGTGTAACCGGGTGGAGGAGACGAACGCTGACAAGAAGAGGATACGGAAAACAAAACAGGTTTATGGCACTATTAACACATATTTACAGCAAAGAAAGATAAGTGGTTTCACAAACCACGAGTGGTGGTTGAACCGTTACATGGTTCAGAGCGACGTCCAGCACTCTGCGGCGTCGTTTTAAGCCCTGTCGGGCTCCTCCTCTCCGAGTGGAACACCAATCACACACAACAGGTGAGGGGGACGAGCTTGCACGGCCCACGTGCACGTCCAATATTGAGTCGTGATCACTGCACTGCAAGGTGGCACCAGCAGGGCTCTTCCTCGTCGTGTGTGTGCCGCTAGTTGAGAGGTCCCAAGATCCTGACAGCATACATCAAAGGGTCCGCCGATTTGTTCGCTTAATTAGCGGGGCGATTTGCGGTGGCCGCCACGGTCTCTTGGTCTCTTCCAAGGAAGATGCTGTCTTTGTTGTCCTCTCTCGAACGGTTTACGGCGTCGTGGCGACACGACGTCTCACCCTCGGGCTAGCAGGGACAACGCCTGGCGGGCATAGGCAGCCCGCCGGTCAGCTACGTGATTGAGGATTAAAAGAGCGCCGCTCCCCTGTCAGCTCTGGCGCCGGTCACAACAGCTTCCCCATCGCCAGATGAGTCGCCGAGGCTATCAGTCACCGCTGCTGCTCGAAGGGACGACGAAAGGGTCCGTAGTTGAAAGTCAGGAACTCGCCTTTGCTTGCTACATGGTCTGGGTAATTGCCGAAATCTTCTACAGAGTCTGGCAGACTGGGCGCCGGAGGGATTGAGAGGCTCCCCAGTAGATCGGCTTACGCACAATGGCGTCTGCCCAGACGAATCGCCACGCCAAACGTAACAGTGTGTAGTCGGGGGTCTGCCCATAGGACTGGAGCGAGCCAAAGTCTCGGGAGCTGTAGAGGAGAATAGCCGTTGCTGTTAGCGGGAACTCTTAATAACAATATTTACATATATGTGGTTGCGTTGCTACATATGGTGGTAGCATCATGGAATTCTCTCGATGGAAGCTTCATGGGAGCTTCTCGGAGCTTGTAGGGAGCGTCTCGTCGCGCGAGTCTCATGGCCTGGTCTTCCCAGGATTTCCTGCAGAGAAAACAATAGAGGCCAGGCCAGTCCAATGAAATTGCCATTTTCACCTTCGCCCCCAGAAATGGAAGGTGAAACACCACTTCCTTTTCCACCCAAGAAACAGGGAAGAGGAACGCCCAGAATATACGTCCCATGGGGAAAGAGAAAGCACACCACAAACCCAATTCGCACGACACAGCACATCGCGAAGACGTTGGGTCCTACATGCAGACTAACTGTGTGGCCAGGGGTGCAGTGGTGACTGATCGATAAGGCATGCGGCGCCAGGCTGGCTAGGGCTCGTGGAAAACGGTGGCCATAAACTCACCACGGAGTACGTGAGAAACGCCCCCGCAGACGGATCTCGACCGCTTGGCTCACTGTCCGCGGCACCTTGACGTGCAAAGCAAGCAGCCTCGACAGCCAACAGCTCTTCCTAATTCATCAGTCGGCGTGTCCAAAGGGTTTTACGAGGGGCGGCCGGCGGCCCTGGATAATTTCAAGAACAACTTTCTTATTGTCGCCGCTCTTGTCGCATCTCTGGGAGTTCTTACGTTTGTACCGGCAGTTCGTCTCAGCAGACGCCACTGTGCGTTAACCGGTCTGCTAGAATGCTTTCAACCCCATCGGCGCACGGTCAGAAGCACCATGCACGACGCTGCCCTGTAGGTATTCCAGGGAGCTCGCTGTGCTCGGGTCACAACGAAAGCGTCGAGAAACAACCCTTTCGTCGAACGGGTTCGAACAACGTGAGACGGCGCCAGTGTGGCAGTTCTCATGGGGTCAGCCTCTCGACTCGGCAATTGTCGCCCCCGCGAGGTCGTCACAAAAGCACCGACAGTTCGGAAGCGTGGGAAGGCGTCGTAGTTCTCAGGGATTGAGCACCTGGCCTGCCGAGTTCGGGAAACTTCTGGAAACACTGCAGCAAAACGCAACCTTGGACCGCTGCTCACGTTCGTGTCAGCGGCCATCTCATCGGAGGAGCTCATCTTTCCCCCTCCACCGGACTCTAGCTACCTCCTCTCCCTTCAATGTCTTCAAGACGTGGGCCGAGTGCGTCATTGTGTGGTGCGCTCGTGCTACCATTGGACATTTGCGCCCGTATTGCTCATCAGCCGAGTGGTCCGATATCTGCACCCTTTCTGGTGGGTGGATAATTGATAATTAACGTCACCCGATTCGTGGCAACAGTGGTCACCACCTTCTTCAGACTGTCATGTAAAGAATCAACGGGCTATAAAAGCCGAACATATTTTGTTCACAATAGCTGAATATCTGTACAGTTTCATCTTTCTCATCATGTAAATAAACCTACGTTTTGTCTCTCTAAGAACGCGTCTCCTCACTGGCGAGCATGGTCTATGCAGACGACGGCGGGGAGCCAGCTACCATAAAGAAACCCGCCGTACCTGCCATCGACCTCTTAACCCCTAACAGAGCGCTGACACCGAATAAATCAGGGTAGGTGTCCAAGCGACGCCAAGCCAGGGAGGCCGATTATAGCAGGGTGAAGTTTCTAAAACTTTTCACGCGGCGCCAGTTCATAAACGAAATAAAAACAAATTCAGGAGAAAGCTGCCGAAACATAGCGCTTGCATTCTATAGTGGTTCCGCAGCTATAGTGGTTCCGCAACCACAGGAGCGTTTGACACACACACACAAACACACACACACACACACACACACACACACACACACACACACACACACACACACACACACACACACAAACACACACACACACACACACACACACACACTACTTATGTCTTATGCAATGTGTACACTGTTGGTTTTTTCTCTATCTTTTACCCCTTATTCTCCTCATCAAGTGTAAGGTAGCTAACCGGAGGTAGTCTAAGTTCCATGCCGTGCGTGTATTCCTTCGCTATGTCCCTCCACGCGAAGTAAACACACAGCTTTGTATTAAATAGCACATTTTCGTTTTTTATATATCTTGACATGTTGATTTTGTTCTCTTTTTACCACTTGTAACACGACGTTACACGGTGTAACACTTTACTTTTTTTCGCGAGTGTTACGTTTGGCCCGGCAATTCGTCTGGGCTCAACTTTTCCTCTCCGGACTCTACCTCCTCGCCCTGCAGTGCCTTCAAGGCGTGGGCCGGGTGCGTCTTTGTGTGGTGCGTTCCTGTTACCATTGGACCATTCCGCCCTGACGAGTGGTGCAATATCTGCACCTTTTCTGGTGGGTGGACAACAAAGACTTCGTCTCCTGCTTTGTGGCAAGAGTGGTCACCGCCTCCTTCGGACGGCGGTGACGGCAGGCTATAAAAGCCGAAGCATTTTTGTAAATAGAGCTGCATCATGTGCTGAATCATGAACTGAATCTCTGTTGTACATAATGCGGGATCTTCTGGATCCCTGTACAGTTCCTATCTTTCTTCCATAATGTAAATAAACCTTCGTTCAGTCTCTTTTGACGCGTCGCCTCACTGGCTAAGATCGGCTATGCGGACGACGGCGGGAAGCCAGCTACCTTCCCCGCCATACCATGCCATCATCATCTATAGATAACGATGGCATGGTATGGAAGGTAAGGAAGTATACTTCCTTACCTTCAACTGGTGACAGCGGTGGGATGCCATCAATTTCCTTTGAGCTTTTACACGACTTGCGCGGTTTATGCGAGGTCATATTGAGGAACCAAGCAACTAATCATTATCATCAACTATCATCATTACCAGCAGCATTTTCTGAGATACCTTATTATTCATCTTGTTATCTGATTCATCCCTCTTTTAACGAGCATTGTATAAATATTTACGTTATAAGGTAGAGTGTGGCCAATCCCCGTTGTGGGTATGAGCCAAAATCTTCTAGGCGACTAAACAGAACAAACAAAACAGCACGGCTGGGTCGAAGCGCCCACCGTGGGGAAGTCGGCCATGCCCTCGGCCGGCCAGGTGGGGACTCCGGCGGCGACGAGCGACGCGGGCTCCCAGCCGGTCCCCGCGGCGACGGCTTCGCAGACCAGCCGAGCCGGGTCGACGGCGACGCTAGATGCGGAAGTCTTCAACGAGCAGGCCATGGCTCTGTTCAGGGCGGCGCTGGACTGCAGCCCACCCGACGCCAACGTGCTCTGCTCGCCGCTCGGCATCGCCTCCGCCATGGCAGCCGCCGACGCGCCCAGGTATACACGACCTATATATACACGGACTCGCACTGTGGATTTCGTACTGAACGGTTGTGTCGTCCATAATCGCCGGTGCCGGCATATAGCTCTCGCCGATCGGCCCGCCGTCCGCGATTTTCTCGCGCCGCGTAGTTCTCGCCGATCGGTGCCCCGTCCTTGGGCGCCTTCGGCCGTGTCTCCCATATTTCCTATCTCTTTTCTCTATTTTCTTTCTGTCGCTCCTGTGCAGCAAGTTCTCCCTGTTGTTTACCTTCCTGCTGTTATTTTTATCCTCCTTTTCCAACAACCAACAAGGAGGAGCCTAGCCGTGTCGCCAAATCGGCAGGCAGACATTAGCTCCCTTTTGCTCTTCTTGAACTACTACTACGACTACTGATATATACATATGCTGACCACGAAATCTAGAGTGCCAGTTTTGCTTATAATAATCAGATTGGGGCTTTTGTTTTGCCTAAGTAATAGTAGAATTTTGCATTCGCTTGTCGCGTTTTTCGAGGCTTATTTGCATTTTCACTGCAGATATATCTAGTGATCATCACGTTCACCAATAGCGCGTTTGCCGATGACTTCGAGTAGTTGAGAGTTGAAGTCAATTGCGAGTCGAAGCAGGGAGAATCAACATTCATGGAACAGTTGTCAGAATGATGACAGTCGCTCCGGAGACCCGCTCACCGAAGTGGGCCGCCGCTCTGCGCAGCGCAGACCTCGGCATCCAAACGTGGGCAGTCCAGCAGGCCCGCGAGGCGGCGTTGAACAGAACAGAACAGAAGGTTTTATTGTGCTAAATGAAGAATACATGTGCATGATATACAGAAAGAGGTCCCATAGTCAGAGACTGCAAACTGAGCCAAGGCCTTAACGATTCCATGTGAGGACTAAGCCCTGTTCACATTAAACCTTGCCGGATGTCCAATAAGACCGTGTCCATCCATTGACAAACGCGCCTTCAACAGAATGGAAACAATGTTAGAAAACTGACAGTCTCTGCAGTGTATTGACTGCACCACACGATTCGTTACAGACGCGAGGCGGCCAGGACGACGGGTCCCTGCATGGGCGACGTGCAAGGCGTGGCGGCGTGTGTGCGTCGTTTTCGCAACTGCGATGCCGTCTGCATCGGCAACCTGCTGCACGTGGACGCCACGACAAGGCTGGACGACGAATACCGAGCGCTCTTCGAGGGAAGCCTGCAGGGAAAGGTATAGACGTCTTGCAGTTGACTTCATCTAAGCCGCCATGCTGTTGATACGAGCGATGCCGTATAGTCGCATCTGTTGTGGTAAAGCACGGCGGTTAGGCTGTGAGCTTCGGCACACACGCCAGCAACGATTATATAAAGTGTGTCGCGGTGACATTGAAGAGTGCAGTGGCTCTGCTGTAAGCGCGCGAAGTGCCCTGTTTCGCGCCAAACGGAGATTGCATGGTGATCGCACATGTTGGTTAGCGCACAAACATACGCGGAGATCTTTATGATATTTCAAGAGCTTGAAATATAATTCAGATTATACTTTGCCTTACATCACTGCTTACCGCCAACGTGACACTGCTGCGAAGTGCTGCTGCATTGTGTCATACAGTCACAAGGTGCTTTCGATTTGCTTCACATTGGATTTGTCCGTTCACCCTAATTTATTTAGCTTTTTCTTTGCCCTCACAGGGCCTACAATTTGACCATCTTATGTAATCGAACTGGTACTGCGCTGGGCGCGGAGTTTCCGTAATACACGATGCTCCCATCTGGAGAGAATCGTGACACGTCTTTTAAGCTGTATCCGCTGTATTGCCAGAGGAAGCTTTTGTCTTGGTACAGCGCCAGTCTGCAGTTCGTTTCGGGTGTCCCCTTGTATGTCATTGTGTATGGCACGTGTTAAGACCATTCAATGGGTAATTATACATTCGTTGCTGCGTCTTCGCAGGTCCGGACGACCAAAGCGGCCTCCGAGCGTGGAGCCACGGCTTCCAAGGACATCGGCGACTCGACAAACCTCTGGGCCTCCGAGCTCACCGGCGGCGCCGTGACGAGCGTCTTCGGATGGTCGGGAGCCGCCGCGAACGACCAGAGGGAGCCAGCAAAGCGTGCGGCAAGCACGGAGATGACGGCGCAGCTGCCGGAGCCGCCCCTGGTGCGCGCTCTTAATCCCGTATACCCACACCGCGGCCGCTGGGTCAAACTGCGCTTTGATCCCGCGGCCTTTTCTTTACCAGCACCTCCTCTATATTAATTTTTTTTGGCTAGTTCAAGCGAAAGTGTTCTAGTGGTTACGGACGGTGTATCGACTGTTGATCAGAAGGTCGCGGGAACGAATCCCAGCGGCCACGGCTAGATTTTCGATGGAGGCGAAAATGCTCGAGACCAGAGTACACTTCGATTAAGGTTCAGGTTAAAAAGCCGGACTGTCGTTATGCTGTCGTCACTTGGCGTAAAGCAGTCAAAACCACGCATAGAAACAGAAGATGAAGCAAGCGAGAAACAGAAAGGAAGAAGGGGGGAAACTGGAAGACGAGAAATAGAATTGACTAAAATATAGGAGAGAAATAAAAATGGAAGAGAAGGAGGGGAGGAAAGAAACACAAAACCGAGGACACAAAAGAAGACTTGTGTCTTTGTGTTATGACTTACCCCCGTATTCACAAACGCTCCTCGACTCGACTGCCACCCTTCCTTCACTTGACAGAGTTGAGCACTGCGCCACCACTCGGCTGAAAATGACGCTGCACTGCTCAAGAATCGCAGCAGACTATCGCTAAAGTGCAGTGACTTGCCGTACCCAAAGATGGCGTTCCCATCGGCTTTCTCAAGTGAAGGCAAAGCGTTATGTGAAGGGATGTTCTAGAATACGGGGGTTAGTGTCCCCGCTCTGCGCCTCATTCTAGGGCGATCGAAGCTTTCTTCGTTTTATTATTATTTATATTTACCCCGAAACTCGCCCCGCATAACGGTGCGCGTGCGCAGGCCGCGTGCCTGGTGAACCTGGTGTACCTGAACGGCTGCTGGGAAGAAGGCTTCACGGGGGCGGGCGACATGCCCTTCTACGCCAAGCCCGACCGCGCCCACATGGTGCCCATGATGACGCAGCGGGGAACCGAGATGCCCTACGTGCGGAGGCCATCCTTCTCGTGCCTCCGGCTGCCGTTCGACTGCCAGTCGTCGCACATGGCGCTGTTCGTGCCCTCGCTCCGGTCGGGCGGCGTGGAGAAGGAGCTGCTGCCGTCCATCCGACGGTGGAGCGACATGCGCGCCGTGCTCGACGCCCTGGCCTGGAGAACTGACGTCACGGTCACGCTTCCCAAGGTAACCGGACCGCAAGTTCTTCCGTTTCCAATAGAAATTCTCAGACTGTTCGACATACCCGGCAGCGCGAAGGCGTAGCGTAATGCACGATAACGTGTCCCCCAGTACATGGGCTTCTAACAATTTGCCTACACGAAAATGCGATCACCACGGCCGGTATCGAACCCGCGACCTTCGTGTCAGGAGCCGAGCACCCTATAGGCACTGATTCACCGAGGTGGATAATATAATTATACACACGTAGGTTTAGCGAAGTGACAACTCGTACGTGCATGTAACGTAAACCAGCGCCTCGTTTATGAAAAAAAAATTACACCATCTTCGCTAAAGTTAACGACGTGTAGATGCGAAACAACAGGCGCTAACGCTTAAACTGGCGGCGACGTTGAGCCTGGCGCTCATCGCTGCATTGCGTAGGAGAGAAACCTAGAGAGGCGCAAAGCACGCAGCGATAAACCGGTGTTTCCTACTGGACATGCCAATCACTGCTAATGGGCAATGTAAGACAGGCAACTCCGATTGGTTAACACGTACGCTGCGAATTTTTTTTTTTCAACAACGCACAGGAGGGATATCCCACCGGTCCTACATTGGAAGCCAAAAGTCTGTGAACGGTTGTTTAGCGCAAGCAGTTGGTTTTTTAAATCAAGAAACTCGCTAGAAGGCGCAGCCCGCGTCGGCGTTGCGAGGTGAGAGAGGGAGGGTAAGAAAGGAGAAACAGGGGACGTGCATGTGCAATGGAGGTGTAAAGGCCGCGGGGAGAAATGCCAGGAAGAGAAAGAGAGGGGATCGAGCAAAGGTTAGCAGAGGCTCCCTGCGTTGGCGTTGTGAGGCGAAAAAGGAGGAGCGTAGGAAAGGAGAGAGAGGGGAGAGTGGACACGCGTGCGCGGTAAGGGTGGTCACGCCGCACGCTGGATTACCTCGACTCTGAGCTGCTTCGCATCCAATAAAAGCGAGGAAGCGTTGCTCGAACACGCAAGGGCACAGCTTATGGTCCGACACTGCTTCATGTGTTCGTGCATGTGTTTCTGTGCGTACGCGTAAACTTCATAGCGTGTTAGGAACTCCGAAACCTCTGACTTCGCCACTGATACACACGTACAAGCACTCCCAACAATGTGCAAGTCCAGGTGCACCTGCAGAGAAGGCCCACACCTCGCAGGTGCTGCTCGAGTCGCCCACCATAGACCTGCGCAAGTGCCTAAAGACGCTGGAACTCCACCGGTCTTCTTCCCCGACAGACGTCTCCGGTTCGGCGCCAAACGCGGTGGCACCGGGCGGCCTCAATGCCTCTAAGGCGCCGTCCAAAGCCGAGAGCGTCTCCTCGAGCGCCAACGTCCAGGACCTCCGGGTGGAAGGCCTGTACCACAAGGCATCGCTGGACCTGACCACGAAAGGCGGCCCGTCTCCCCCCGGTTTCTCAACCCTCCTGTCCGTGTGCTCGACCATTCCACCCAACGAGCCGGTGCGGTTCGTGGTGGATCGGCCCTTTGTGTTCGCCGTGCTCGCCGAAGGACTCTTGCTCATGATCGGCCTCGTCAGGAACGTCCAGAGTAATGTCTAGGACATCGAAGGGACGCTCCGAAAAAGTACTTCTCGTGACATTTGGCCCGCCCGCGCATACTGCGCCTGGGTAGCTTGTGTGTTTTTGCACACACGTATTTTGTTAATTAAATGTTTATTGCCTTCTAAGGGACGAGTGGCGAGGGAGCTGGGATCCAGCGCGACGGTACTCTAGCTGTCCAAGACACGTCCTCTATGCCCGTAATGATCAATAAATTGTTTTCTTGATGGTAAACACGACTATGGTTGTAACACCTCTGTAACCGCTAGGGAGCGCGGACGCCGTGCGGAAGTAGCTCGAGAACCAATCGTGCATTGAGGTGCATGAGACCAAAAATCCAGATAAGTATTCCCCTAGTTTGACCGAAATGTTAAACAGGACATGACACGGTCACCGAACAATTTGTGGTGTTAAGCGAGAAAAACAGAAGTCGAGGGTCAATTACATCTACACATATATAAAAAGTAGACTTCCGAATAATACTTCACTGCAAAACAAACTCTAGAAGTCGCCAGCTGTACACCCCGCCGGCCATGCACCGCCATTTTGCAATGGCACCTGTGACGTTACATGAAGCAACGAGTGGTGCCATCGTCTTATACCAAACTGTTTAGAAATGAGAGCGCACTACTTGGACACGTACAGAAAGACGGGGACATGTCTGTGCGTGTCTAAGTAGTGCGTTTTCATTTCGAAACAGTCGTGTATCACCAACTCGCCCAATCAACCATATCGACTTATACCAAAGTTTCTGTCGCTGAAAATCGTCCAATTTCAGTGTCAAGCTAAAGAAGGATAACGTACCTCGATTTCACGCGCAGCCTAGTGCGGAATAATTCGCCGCAATACGCTCGCACAGCTATCAACATGTTAAGGCCTGACCACAAGTACGCGTAGCAAAGCGTCAGCGCATTTTTTTTTTACGCGGCATCGCGCCCCTTTCGTACGACGCACGCGACCCCGTGACGCCTCCACATGAAGAGATCGCGACGCCGCGTCAAAAAAAAAAAAAGCAGGCGTTGACGCGCTGCAACGCATGCGTGTGGTTAGTCCTTTACGTCCCGGCTCGCTAGTGCGCCAGCGTTGCCCGACTCCCCGATCTCTCGCGTGTTCGTCAAAATACTCGACTCTGAATTCAGTGCTCCACCGAATGCGGTAAGATTTCGCCGGCTTGTTTGTGAACCAACTTACGTGACAGAGATTGTGCTCGAAACTGGGTGTCATGACTCACGGATCCTTTTCCTTTAAAGGAAAAGGATCCGTGATCCTTCACAGTGCGGCTATGGTAGCGGTGAAGCACGGCTTCCCCGGGAAGCGGGAAATTCACAAACCAGCCATAAGACGAGGGCCTTAAATCGGCGAGGAAGCGAAAACATAACGGGTTGAAAAACGTGCCCCCCCCCCTCCCTCTCCTCCGTATATATGTAGTCGCCTCGTTTTTCTAGCTCGTTCGCTTGAGGAAAACGAAGCAGAAAGCACTCACGAGGTAAAAAAAGAAAAAAGAACAAAAGAAGAGAAAAAGGTTGCTCTGTGGCGCCGTGTCTCGTTCGCGAATGCTTCAACAGGGACAGTGGAGCAGTTTACGAAAACGACACTACACCAGCGACAGCGCACTGGCGACCACGTATACTCTTACGGGTGGGCAGAGTCAAGGGCGAAGCAACGCTACAAGAGAAAAAACAACAACAAAAACAAATGTACCCAGCCACCATCTTTCCCGATCGCGCGCGTATCGTAACAACGGATGTAGGCGCGTAATGCGAAAAGCTACAAAAAGCGAGGAATGAAAGCGAGAGCTCTTAGAAAGGAGCAAGTCGAGTCGGGAATATGTCGTCTCCGGAGAGACACCATATATCTCTCTCCTCCCCCTCCAACCTCCTCTTCGGGTCATTCTCCGTGCGCGCCAGTCTCGTTCAGCGGCGAGTTCTGGTTTCTCGTCGGCAGCAGCAGCAGCAGCCACACGCTCGCGACAGGTAAACGAGAGAAAAGAGGAGCACAAGCGATCGCGTCGTCAGGCCGTTGACAGCAGCGACGGCCACGCGCATGCGCAGATGACGCGAACGGAGAACGTGACGCAGGGGCCCCAACAAGATGGCCTGGTGGGTTCAGTTGGTATCGCATTGCACCTTGCGAACGTCATAGCGCAAACGGACGGATCAAATAAAAGACATCACAACACACAACGCTGACGTCTTGAGTTGTCTTCTTTTGTACTACCTGTGTGCGCACTCTGTTTCTAAGATGCGGCGGCACTGCTAGAACCGTCGACCTTCGAGTGAAGTGATACAAAAGTCGCGGGTTCAGATCACAGCCAAGGAAATTGTGATTTTTCGTTCGCTTTCAACATCATCATCATCAGTCTGACTACGTCCACTGCAGGACAAAGGCATCTCCCATGTTCCGCCAGTTAACTCGGTCCTGTGCTTGCTGCTGCCAATTTATACCCGCAAACTTCTTAATCTCATCTGCCCACCTAACCTTCTGTCTCCCCCTAACCCGCTTCCCTTCTCTGGGAATCCAGTCAGTTACCCTTAATGACCAGCCGTTATCCTGTCTACGCGCTACATGCCCGGCCCATGTCCATTTCCTCTTCTCGGTTTCTACTATACGATATCCTTAACCCCCGTTTGTTCCCTAATCCATTCTGCTCTCTTCTTGTCTCTTAAGGTTACACCTACCATTTTCCTTTCCATTGCTCGCGGCGTCGTCCTCGTTTGCTTTATTTTATTTCAATTTAAAGGACCTCTCAAAATACAAAAACAAAAGAAAACGAGTGCGCATTATTTCCTCCTAGTGATTCCCGCGACGTCGACAGTGCAAATGCTCTCGATCAGTGCACACACGCGAAATAATCAGGCGTGATTTGTCTACTGCACTGCTTTCCCACGCAGTCGCCCTCGCGCCAACCTGGACCACATTATCTGGACATGTCCCCGCAGCGACACACGCAGTCAAACAAAGCGCCACTCCTACATTTAGGATAACCACGCCTGAGCAGCGGGAGGCCGTGCTGCTCATCGCGTGTCCGGATGACCAACCCTGTGCAGTCCGGCTGGCCGAAGACGTAAGGTCTCGCTGCCACCTGAGGAAAGGGGAATCCAGTATAAGGCTAGTGTCCCGGCAACGACCTCGCTTGACCCCCGGCAAGGACAAAATCTAATGCATTCTTTCTCTCTCTCTCCTTTCGTCCTTGTCTCTCGTGAGATGATTATCATGGCCGATCAACTGATTGTAGTTCATTTTGTGAGTTTCCAACCGCGCCAGCGGCGAAGCAGCGATAAGAGCGTGGCCCCTCACCACCCCGAATTGAAAGACGAGAGAGTTGTTTTCTCCTCGCCTTCGCTGCCCGTCTTTCCTTCGTTTTATATATCTTCCTGGCAACTTAGTTTTTAAAAAGATGTGAACACCGTAAGCTCAAAAGCGCTTGAACCCACCAGGACTTCGCGCTTTTCGGAACCATTGCAGTACAGTCAAGATGGATGAATGAAGAACTTTATTGGGGTCGTAAAGTATTCCACCCCCGTTTTATAGGGCTATGATCGCGGTCCGCTCCCACGTTGGGACGGGGAGGCCTAGCCTCACCGCCGCATCGTGGGCCTTCTGGACAGCCTTGAGTTGTTGTGTGAGGACCAGACTCGTGAGAATTAAATGAAAGGGGTTTTCAGAAAATTCTTCATTTCTTTCTTTGTAAAAAGGGGCACTTCAAGAGCATGTGGTTAAAATCACTGCAATTGTGGCAGTCCGCACAAAGTTCTGAAATATCCAGCGGAGTAATGGCTATAGGTTACGAGGCTAGGGTATATTACCGTCTGGAGCATGCGAAGAAAGATTGCCCTGTGATTCATTGATTGATATGTGGGGTTTTACGTCCCAAAACCACCATATGATTATGAGAGACGCCGCAGTGGAGGGCTCCGGAAATTTCGACCACCTGGGGTTCTTTAAAGTGCACCCAAATCTGAGCACACGGGCCTACAACATTTCCGCCTCCATCGGAAATGCAGCCGCCGCAGCCGGGATTCGAACCCGCGACCTGCGGGTCAGCAGCCAAGTACCTTAGCCACTAGACCACCGCGGCGGCGCAGATTGCCCTGTGGCCTAGACAACTTTTCATGAGGCAACGGAAAACCTACGGCCTAATTGATAGTGCTTCGTGATCTCGTCGAAGGTAGACAAAATTTCCCTAAAATGAAGGTTGAGGGCTGATTCCTCTGTCTGAGAAGCACAAGTACCGGCGCGGTAATTGAAGCCTCGCGCCTTGGAGTGGGCTAGCTCGTTGACATAGGGAAGGTCCCCGACTTTCAAGCCAAGGTGAGCAGGGAATCAAATAATAGGGTGTACAGTGAAGAAAACACTAATGATGTCCCCTATGCTTTCTTCTACTTAATGTCCATCGGTTTCAATAGTGGTGTACGGACAATTTGCCTTACTTTCGCACCTAATATTCGAAGTCACACAATCAACCGACGACGTAAGGCGACAATGTTTCTGTTGAATTCTTCTGTGTTTAATCCTACATACTCGGGAGCGCTGCAGGAAATTTCGAATTGGAAGGCTCAGACGCCACATGAAGCGCGCAAATTGACTCTCGGCGGCGTCAGCGTCCGACGTCGACGGCGTCAGCACGAGCGATACAAAAATAAACGTCGGCAGGAAGTGACATCACAATATGACGCCATTACGACGTCACAGATCGTCAAAATTTGTGTCGTCCTTGCATGACATTGTCATTTGTTCAAAGGTGGGCTGAAAACGGAGGCCATGCAACACCAGAATGGGTGCAGAAAACTTGCACTGCCTCCGATCTGGAGGCAATACAAAAATGATGGACCATCTTGCCGAAGGGAACCCTGATGGGATGCGAAGTTGCAGCGGTACACGCGGCGTTCACCCGGTTTAAACAGGCGTCGACACGGGTGCTGGACTAACGGCTTGAAGCGAAACTCGATGTAGCCTTCACTTGAGTAAACGTTTGCTTTAAACGCAAAGACACGGGAGGCGGGTTGGGTTTCGTGTAAGTTTAATCGCAGATAAACGAACCGAAAGAGTGTTTCCACTCGATGTTCTGTCGAGCGTGGCGGGCGATGGAGAGAGTTAAGCGACAGAAAAGTGTGTTGCGAACCGGAGGATGAGCCGGCAGCTCCACGCACTGTGGCGAGCGTGCTGCGCGTTAGAGAGAGAGTGACGCCAGCACGCACCTGCGAGCAGCGTGCGAGGGGAGCGTGACGTCAGCACGCAGCTGGGGCGTGACCTACTCGGCACGGCTCCAACATTCGAGCGAGGGGAATGCATTGCTGCGCATTCGTACGGACGTACGCACGGCGTTACACATGTGAGTCAAAGAGATGCGTCGCATCTAAACACGTAAGGGACTGAAAGCTTTAGGAGGGCAGTGAGGGACGATCACCAATCGATTGAGAAGTACAAGGAGATGGTGATTATTTTTGCCTTCGGCTCATCTAAGGCGAATACATAAGGGACCTTGTAAGTTTATTATTATTATTATTATTATTATTATTATTATTATTATTATTATTATTATTATTATTTGTTGTTGTTGTTGTTGTTGTTGTTAACAACGTGAGCATCTTTATGCCTTCATGTGCAACTCATCTTGCTCGTCCCGTGTAAGCTCTGGCTACAAAAACAGTTTCGTAGCGGTAGTTGTTCTCAGCTTTCAGAACAAAATTTACGTTGGAAGTATTTTTTTCTCTGCGCGATAAAGAAACATTTTTCAAGAAAGTTTCTTTTACTTTATTCAAATGAAGTGCCACACAAAAGTGTTTCATGCCTCTGTCCATCAATCATTCACTTCTGTCACCTCCGTCACCGAAATGACGTCAGTGAAAAATGCATGCTAAATATTCAAAAAGAAAACTGCTCAAACTCCTAGGTCTTCGGGGACGTTTCGGCCAACTCTCTAATACTTACCTTAAGTACGTTTAAAAATAGGAAACGTGACGTGTAGTGAGTCAGTAAAGATGGTTAAGGGTTATGATTTAACTAATCTTGAAGCGCACTGGCACGGAGACAGAATAAAATAGGTAAAGCGGAGAAGCGAAGCTGCTTTCGAAGGCAGGTCTACAAGTTACGCTCTTTAGGTAGCCTTATCGGAAACAGATATTACGACTTTTACCATTTCGTATACTCCACAAAACTTTCCAGCCAGGAGCAAAGTGCGGTTACGTTCACTTTTTCTAATTCGTCGATAGTGGATACCGCGTCGCGCTTCTAGGTACGCCAGAATACGAACATTCTTTTTTTTTTTTTTAAGGAACTCGCACAAGCGTGGCACGCGGCACTTCCGTGGCGGCGCACCGCAAATCCAGCCGTCAAAGCAGCAGCCGCGAAACAAAGCAAATTGGACGAGGCAGCCGCGCGCCTCTCACGCGAGAAGCCCGCTATAGGCTGCAGGCGAAAAGTAAAACGGGACACGTCAACCTTCTTTTGGGGCGGCGGAAGTTATTGCTTTCGCGCCCCTTTTATTCCGACGCTCCCGCCCAGATTTTTCTTTTTCTTTTTTCAATCGACCCGGACGAGAGCTCGGTGTGCAACGGGGAAAAAAAAAGGGAACATCTGAAAGAAGGTCCGCTAGGAGAAGGAATGCTGAAGGTAGAAAACGGCCGGCTTGTTTATTCGGAGGACGCGCACTACGAATATTTACAAAGCTTGTTTCCGTTTGTTTTGCGCCTTGGTTCTCCAGACCATTGCACGTCCCCGGTGCACCACCGATCCACCTTAGCGGGCGACGCTTAACGTATACCTGAGACTAAACAGTTTAGCTTTAGCGAACAGTAAAGCCACCATCGTCCAACTCTTAAGTAATGATATTAATCAGCAGTTAAGGCATGATTACCCCATAGCAGCTATAATTTTCGAACAGTTGATCACAATTAGGCAGCATAACAAACAGCTAGTTGACGTCAGGTAACATTAGCCAACACGAGCCAACAGTTGGGGATAATGAGCAAGCAGTAGCAAATTACATCAAATAGTTCGTCACCATGAGCTAAAAAAAAAAAACACCAGGCAACGTTGCGGAACATCAACGAGTACTAGCCAATAAAATCTAGCTGGTAGTCAACCGTAGCGAAGGTATACCCGAGATTACCGGACTGTTAGCCTATATCGGCAAGCATTACCGAATAGTCTTTAACCAAAATATCGAAACGCCAGGTCACAGTGAATCAACAGTAGCGAAACGTCAGGCAACATTAGTGAACATCAGCTACCATTAGCCAATAGAAGCCATAACTTGGCAAGCATTAGAGAATATTTAGTGACAATAAGCGAGTCAATCAGTCGGTCACCACAAGCCAACATAAGAAACATAGGCAAATTCATCGAACAGTATCATCATCACACAAAAGCAGCAGGCATTTAGCCAAAACAAGTGAACAATAGTGAACATTAAAGACAATTAGCCAATAGAAGCGAACTGTTCGCCAACATCGTCGAACAGTAGGCATCGGTTGGCCAGCAATAGCGAATGATTAGAACTATTAGCCGACATTAGCCATTTCCAGCTACAATTAGCCAGTGCGAGTGGTACCACAGTGCATAGGGTAGACTTCAAACAAATTGTACGCTTTATTCTTTGCAACCAATTGATATATTATAGTTAGGATTTCGTTTTGAGTGCCCTTTCATGTGACAGTTCATACTATACTTAACACCACTGAGGACAACTCTGCCGATTCTAACAAGGAGTGAGTGAGCGAGTGAGTAATCTTGCACGTGTGTGTGTGTGTGTGTGTGTGTGTGTGTGTGTGTGTGTGTGTGTGTGTGTGTGTGTATGTGTGTGTGTGTGTGTGTGCTGACGTGAGGACCGCTTTTCGATTTCCACTTCCTTTCCAGTGTGGTACTTCTCAATAATAAAAAAAAAAAAACCAAGGCCACTGTAGACCTTCTTAACGTCGAAGCACGCCACTCAAATATTGGCCTTGAGCAAAGACCAATCTGCTCGATGCGGAAAGGGTAGTTCCGGCAACCCCACGCTCATAGACACTTTCAACTTTTCGTCGTCGCTTTTCCGAATGGAACGGCGGACTTCACCAGGGGTCACCGTTGTGATTTTTTTTTTTTCGACAGTGGCGCCACCTTCTAAACTGCCGCGCGATTTCCCTGAAAGGCAGTGCACACAGACTCAGTGCGCCTTACAGCTCCAAATGCATATCGGGAGCGGAGGAACCCGTGAAGAAACACAACCACCTCATCCAATATACATGAGACCCTAGGTGAGTAAACACACCGGCGGCGCTGCGGAAAAAAAGCGGGTCGGGAAAGCCGCCCGAGGTATTCAGACGGCGTGCAGCGCCGAAACGACAGCCTCGGAGCGTCGTCGACCGGCTTTGCGCATACGGTACAAAATGCGCACGCGCGTGCAGATTTTGTTTCTACTTGAAACGTACGACCCCGTACACTCGCGCAAGCGCATTCAACAAGGCGGCGAGCAGGAAAGTGCGCGCGAGCTTTTGGAATTTTCGCCGTCTGCTATCGAGAGAGCAGACGGCACACCGTTTTCGCTTTCGAGAAATATAAAAAAACCCGAGAGGGAAGGAAAGGAAACGAAAATTAAAAAAAAAAAAGCCAGACGACAACGACGCGGCGCGAGCGAGACACCGGAAACGCAAAGCAGAAGAGCAAACGCGGAAGAAATCGTCTGCGGCGGCGTCTTTGCGAATCTTCTGGTGTGTATAATTTCGCTGCTGCACGCATACATGAGCGGGAGGCACAAAGCAAATTTGATGCGACCCGCCATTTATTGAGAATGGTCTTTAGGAGACACCCTCATGCGCGCACCGTGCATGAATATGTCGTTCCTTGATTCCCTCGCTGAGTCGATTCCCTCGCTTTTACTGGGCTTTTCGAAAACAGTGCTTTCGTGGCTAAAAAAAGCAAATAAATAACAGCACGTAAAGTCCTAATCTAATGTCGTTCCTGTGCAGCTCCTGGTGGAGCTCTATTATCATTATCAGCCTGATGTAGCTCTATAATCCAGTGATTATTGAAGCCACACTATCGCGAAACTAAGTGCGTCGCACGGGCAATCCGGTGATTAGCACAGCAACCACGCGCTTGCCACCGCCTCGGAAATCGCGCGCTTGCCGAGGAAGTGGCGCCCTCTGTTGCACGGCGTGGGTACAATACAGATATGTTTCATGGAAATTTTTCGCGATTTCAGGTAGATCGCTGTGATAAAGACTTGGTTATTTCTGCAGCCTGTATTATTTTAGATTTCATTTGTTTAGCCACACCGCCGTGGTCTACAGTGGCTAAGGTACTCCGCTGCTGATCCCCAGGTCGTGGAATCCAATCACGGCTGCGGCGGCTGCGTTTTCGATGGAGGCAACAATGCCGTAGGCTTGTGTGCTCAGATCTGGGTGCATGTTAAAGAACCCGAGGTGATTGAAATTTCCATAGCCCTCTACTATGTCGTCTCATGATCATATGGTAGTTTTGGGACGTTCAACCTCAGATATCAGTCAATTAGTTTATTTCGCACTGGTTTTGGAGTCTTGCTAACCTCGTTTTTGAGCTGTACTGACTACTGCATGATCATGCGACAGGACAGGAGATTTTGGATGATACACAAGCCAAGCCCCTAAAGTGATATGCACTTGCAGGGGGGGGGGGGGGGGGGTGTCTCTAACCACCCCGACAACAGGCGTAGTCTCTGGATGTGTATATGTGTATTATATGTGTGCTGTGTAGACTTGCGTTGTCCGTGGCTTAAAAAAGTGTTTTGTCGCAATCTATTATCATGTCTCTCTTCTTGTAACCTTAAGAGACAAGAAGAGAGCAGAGTGGATTAGGGAACAAACGGGGGTTCAGGATATCATAGTTGAAATCAAGAATAGGAAATGGACATGGGCCGGGCATGTAGCACGTAGACAGGATAACCGCTGGTCATTAAGGGTAACTAACTGGGTTCCCAGAGAAGGCAAGCGGGTTAGGGGGAGACAGAAGGTTAGGTGGGCAGATGAGATTAAGAAGTTTGCGGGTATAAATTGGCAGCAGCAAGCACAGGACCGGGTTAACTGGCGGAACATGGGAGAGGCCTTTGTCCTGCAGTGGGCGTAGTCAGACTGATGATGATGATTATTATCATTTATCCAGCGGTCCAGCTCGCAGTGGCAATGTGAGGGAGACCGGTGTATACAGTGGGAGCAATTGCAGAGGGAAGGAGAGAACCTTTATTAAAAAAAAAACAAAACAGACTTTTTGCCGGCATCTAAAAACAGCTACACTCTGTATAGGGATGGGGAAGGGGACCAAACGATTTCACAAAAGAGAGGAGAAAAATATGAAAACAACTATTAAAAAATATGTAGCGACCAAGTGAACCTTCATGATATAACTATATACAATGTGGGTATCAGGTAAATCAAGGCTTCCCTCTGTGAGGTATCATATCGTTAGAGATCGATTGGAACATGCCCACTCCATGTTTCTTTCAAACGCGACAAATTGTTGTGCCAGCATAAAGTTTGCTAATGATAAGCGCCACAGTCAGTGCGTATATATTGTAGCGAAACTTCTGGGTTGCTTAAGCTATAGACACATCAGATGTCCATCCAGACGAATGAATAAGTGTGGGAGCAATTCCGCACTGTCAAGCAATGACAAGTCGACACGACGATTCCGGGAAGAACTCATTGGGGGTTTATTAATCTAATACAACTTAAATTTACACGATGCACTAATTCACAAATACAAAACATGAAAAATGATGGCATACACCTCGGCTTGCATGACTGGTCTCCGGTGGTCAGATGCGTTGTTGACCCCGAGTCCGCTCACCCCAAAAAGGGCCCGAGTCACTGCTTAAATAGGGCTTTCCAGCATCCACGGGTGCGCGGACCAATCAGGCAAGCCGAGGATAAGCAATGCCAACACGAGTTTTCATGGTCGCGTGAAGCCTGCCTCGCAACAAACTGTAGCAGCTTTTTGAAAACGGGCACATTCTCTAAGACGCGCACATAAATGCTCAAATGTCAGCCCCCGATTGCCTCGGAGGACGCAAGCGGCGGCTCGCTCGTTTGGGGCGGGGGTGGTAGTGGTTAGAAGAGGAGAAAGGCACTTAATTTCTGCAGCCCGGTCGGGAGCACGACACAGTGGCTGGTTTGGCGCGAAGCGCACAGTGACCGACCAGCTACAGCTTTTTCTGTTCAATCTTCCTCGAGGCGCCCTCCTCGAGACAAGTCGTTAAACAGCGCCCCTAACAAGAGCATCTGGCAAAGAACGAACTCCTGCTGTAGCTGAAAAAAAAAAAAAGCTTTCCGCGAGACATTGCCTTCGCGACAATATGTCACCGTGATTAACGAAGTAGTTAAACATGGTAGCCACAGTTGATCGAACGACTCTTGAACGGCACTGCGTAGCTTAGAAGTGTGGCAGCTTGGGCTAGTTGGTATGGCACGACGATAGTTATAGCGCGAGAACAAAACGACGACACAAAGACAAGAAGGGCTCGTGTCTTTCGTGTCCTTCTTGTCTTTGTGTCGTCGTTTTGTTCTCGCGCTATAACTATCGTCATGGACTGCGTAGCGTCGTGAAAACAAGTCAAGCGTGTCAACGTTCTCTTTCTCCACGGAAGTCTTCAAGGACGCCACGCAGTTTTGTGCAAAACACGCCTGCGAGCGTCTGGAAAACGCGAGCCTAATTGCACGCGGGGCACGCGCGGCAATCTTCCAATTTGCTCTTTGCTATTTCATCTCACGAGGACGGACTATTTATTCTTGGCCCATCCTGCTCACTGTGTGCTAGTCGTGAACGTGGTTTGTCAGCCGCTGCGGAGACCCTTTCACTGTTTACAAACACGGGACCTGCATGACATCCGGTTTCGTCCACCGATGTGCCTCCTTCTCTTATTTGACAGAATATATTCAAATAAATGTTCTTTTCAGCTACATAAAAATTAAGGAAAGATCTCCTTGTACTCTACGTGCGTTCATTTTATGTGAAAAACGAAAGAGAGATTTTCCTTACCCTTGAAAAGAACTGTAAAACGTGCTTTCAGTTTCGACGTGAGGATGAGGTGGTAAATAAGGTGACTGGAAGTTTTTTTTCGGGTACAACGCTTGCAACCTTGAAAAAGTCTATAGTGGATGATGCTCGGTTGCATACCCGAAGGTCGCGGGATGGAATCCCGTGCGCTGCGACCGCATTTCGAGGAAGGCGCAACCAGTAGAGCATGGCCTCAAAAATTACGGGCGCGCGGCCGCACGCCTGCCATCTCAGAGGCCATGACTAGAGGCCCGTGTGCTCGAGATTTATACACGTTCATAGCAATACCCGAAGTTTAACTCCCAAAACTACGATACAAGAGGGGCGCCATATAGTGGGGGGTTCCGGAAGTTTCGACCATCTGGCGTTCGTGCACCGACATTGCACAGTTCACGCGTGCCTCTACCATTCCGCCTCCGTCAAAATGCGACCGCCACGACCGGGGTCGAACCGGTGACCACTGGGTCGGCAGGCGAGCATCGTAGCCACTGCTCCACCGAGCTGGACGTTTATTTTAGACACGTTAAATATCCCCAGGTGGTGGAAATTTTCGGGACTCTCCACTCCCACACAATCATATCGTGGTTTTGGGACGTAAAAACCGAACAATTATAATTACTCTTTCGTGATTTATATAATTACCCTTTGGTAGACAAGATGCATCAATAAGTTCGAAGAGGCCAAGCTGTCATCAGGATTACAAGTGAGACGTCCCCGCTACGCCACCGATCGCAAAAGAGAGGGAAGAACACTCAACCCTTTTTCTCGGTTCCCTCCTGGCTATGCGTCTCAACCACTTTCCATACACAGGGATTCGTGCCGGCAAATGGAAGACGCTACGACCTGTTCCTGTTTACTGATTCATTCAATTTATTACTAACTGCAAACATCGTATACCCGCGTACATCAACCACTACACAAAATTATAACACATGATTTACATACTCGCGACGTTCGACACAGGGCAGGCACGTAAAGAAAGTAACTGCAACAATACAAGGGTATGCATATATAAAGAAAACACACGACGACACAAATGACGAAGTTATCAATGAATAAAACCACGCAATGTCTCAACGCGCCGCTTCCCTTCCTGCAAAGCTCGTCTAAATAGGGTGCATAAATTTCGTCTCACGAATGGTCCGCGTTTGTCAGTCTTCATCGTATTCGTCGTCTCTCTCAGCGATTTCCATCTTAATCTTCTTTCATAACGTCCCGCAATCACTCGCTTCCTCGTTTCCCATCTCTAACTTTCATTCCTCGTTATACCATCCCTGCATTGGTCATCATCTCATCGACTCTCGTCGCTATCTCTTCACGCCGTTATCTTCCTTTTCCATTCCGTCTCTCTACCATCTCGATCTCATCGCCTCGTCTCCTCGATCGCCGTTCCGTAGTCCCTTTTCGTAGGACACGACTCCGCCCCTCCGTGGCACCTAACCAATTGCCACTGTTGACACGACACATTTCTCTGTCAGTCGGTGTGTGTCATCTTCGATGGCCGCCCGCGGCCCACACTAGTAGAAAACCCTCTCCCAAGCAAAGCCGAGCAAGTAATGTACAAACTCAAGCCTCAGAGAGAGAGATGGGCGAGCTGTCCGAAGACACGTGAATTACGGGCGAACAATGGTCCCAATGCCCCGACAAAGCGCGTCGTCTGTAATGGACAACGTCCTGAGTTTGCAGTGTTGTGCCGAAATGTTTTCGGCCGAACCATTTGCCCCGGTTTCTGGTACCCGATGACCCGATGTCCAGATCGAGTCTCAACGCCTCCATGCAACTCGGTGTCTCCCGCGAAATTCTCCGCAGCGCCGCTTCTTCATCATTCAACGCCGCGGGTGGCCATCCTCGCAGAACGCAGTAATGAGCCCTGGAGCCACGGAGGCTGACGGAAAGTCAGGCCGGGCCCGGCACAGGCGCTGCAGCACGGTCGCATTCAACGAACCAACAAAAGGTACTCTGGTGCCCCCCCCCCCCCCCATGCCACAAATCTGAAGGGTGCGCACGGAACATTGCCACCGTATACTGTCCGTAGACAACAAGGCGCCACTCGGTCCTGGTGTTTCCGCGGGGGGGGGGGGGGGGGGCGAGAACCGTCGACAGAATCCTTCCAGGAAATCCACTCCGGAATGTGCATTCGTTACCCAAAAAGTTTTCTTTTCCTTTTTTTTAATGAGTTGGTTTAAGAAATGAACGTAAACATCTTGAAAGGGCTGGGGTTCAGTCTGTGTTTGCGGGGACGTCACACAATGAGTAAATAAATATAGCGTGAGACAATTGAAAAAGAGTTGGAAAAACAATCTTACGGAACTTACATAAGGTAGTACGAATACTCTTATTCTAAGCATTACTCTTTCTTCACCATCGTTACTGTTGTTTTCTCAATATGAAGTTGTTGTTTTTCTTTTTGATTAGGCATAACATTTTCTTAAAAGCACGTTACCCGCCCATCGCGCCTATAGGGTGCTTGTCCCGAACGTGCTTCGTCATCGCCACCACATGCACCACTCGCAGACGCGTTTCGTATCGACATCGCCACCACCAGTATAATAAACCAGGTGGTCGGGCTCGTTTCAAAGCCGTGCTCCGACGGCCGCGCCACAGGGAGCAGCTGCGACCCGGCAGCCGATGCTCTCGAGACGCGCCGAAAGGGAGATCCCAAAGCGATAAAGAAATACGAAAATAAATACAGACACATCTCGCGCACTCCGTTCGCGGTTTCTTTTATCGGCGTGAAGCGAGACGACAAGCGCGGGTATAATCGAAGCCGGCTATACGCCTACACGAAGAAACAACAAAATGAAGGTATAGCGTTAAAAGAAAGTCGAATACGCACTGTTATAGCATCGTTTCTTTTTTTTTTTATTCAACACGTGTAACCATTAGAGAGGGCTGCTCTTCCGGTGGTCAATCGTGCATGCCCCTTCCTTCCGCAACGCAACGGCAAGTGTGTCGGCGTGAAATGCTCAAATGGCAAGGACTTTGCAACAATGGTGGACGGTATGTATGTATGTATGTATGTATGTATGTATGTATGTATGTATGTATGTATGTATGTATGTATGTATGCATGTATGCATGTATGTATGTATGTATGTATGTATGTATGTATGTATGTATGTATGTATGTATGTATGTATGTATGTATGTATGTATGTAAGTGTATTTATGTATGTGTGTGTACGTACGTACGTACGTACGTACGTATGCATGCATGCATGCATGCATGCATGCATGTATGTATGTATGTATGTATGTATGCATGTATGTATGTATGTATGTATGTATGTATGTATGTATGTATGTATGTATGTATGTATGTATGTATGTATGTATGTATGTATGTATGTATGTATGTATGTATGTATGTATGTATGGAATGGCAGCGATGGCGTAGTGGTTAGAGCATCCGCCTCGCATGCAAAAGGTCCGTGGCTCAAATCCCGGTGTCGAGCAGTTCCCAACCAGATAAAAAAAATACGCGTGTTGATGGAACTGCATTACGAGGCCTGGGGTGCGGCCTCACCGGTAACCACCACCGGGAACGCACTCCCTCACCAGAGAAGGATTGGCCACCCTGGTGGAGTATCTGGCCACTACCTCCCACATGCATACGTCAAATAACTCACGGCCCTCAGTCCCCAGCAGCTGCGAAGCAAGTGACCACGGCGGCGGTCAGATCTGCAACGCAGCAGAGGGTGCTAAGAATCTCTAGATCCGGAAAGGCCGCCATTGGAACCTGACCTTGGCAACGTTTAACGCTAGAACCTGATCTAGTGAGGGAAGTCTAGCTGTACTATTCGAGGAGCTAGAGGGTGTTAAATGGGATATAATAGAGCTCAGTGAGGTTAGGAGAACAGATGAGCCCTATACGGTGCTACAGAATGGGCACGTCCTTTGCTATCGGGGCTTGGCTGACAGAAGAGAACTGGGAGTGGGGTTCCTAATTCACAGAAACATAGCTGGCAACATAGAGGAATACCATAGCATTAATGAAAGGGTGGTAGGTATCGTAATTAAACTGAATAAGAGATACAAGATGAAGGTGGTACAGGCTTACGCGCCTTTATCCAGCCATGATGACGCTTCAGTTGAAAGCTTCTATGAAGACGTGGAATCGGCAATGAGTAAGGTAAAAACACAGTATACAATACTGATGGGAGACTTTAATGCAAAGGTAGGGATGAAGCAGGCTGGAGACCAGGCAGTAGGAGATTATGGCATCGGTACTAGAAACGCCAGAGGAGAGCTACTAGTAGAATTCGCAGAACGCAATAATTTACGGATTTTGAAAACCTTCTACCGAAAACGAGGAAACCGCAAGTGGACATGGAGGAGCCCCAATGGCCAAAATAAGAACGAAATAGACCTTATAATGAGTGCACACCCAGGCATCGTGCAGGATGTGGAAGTGGTTGGCAAGGTACGATGCAGTGACCATAGAATGGTACGGTCTCGAATTCGCCTAGACTTCAGAAAGGAACGACAGAAACTGATACGCAAGAAGCCAATCAATGAGCTAGCACTGAGAGGGAAAGTACAGGAATTCAGAGTCTCGCTTCAGAACAGGTACTCGGCTCTTAGTGAGGAAATCAACCTTAGCATAGATACAATGAATGATAATCTGACGAGTATCATTACGGAGTGTGCAGTGGAAGTTGGAGGAAGGGTAGTTAGACAGGACACTGGCAAGCTTTCCCAGGAAACGAAGAATCTCATTGAGAAGCGTCAAATCATGAAAGTCTCAAGTACAACAGACAAAATAGAACTGGCAGAGCTTTCGAAGTTGATTAATAGGCGTAAGGTATCCAACGTAAGAAGGTATAACATGGAGAGAATTGAACACGCTCTGAAAAACGGAGGAAGCGTCAAAGCAGTGAAGAGGAAACTTGGGATAGGCAAAAATCGGATGTACACACTAAGGGACAAAGAAGGCAAAATAACTACCAATATGGATAGGATATATAGTTAAAATAGCGGAGGAGTTTTACAGAGATCTGTACAGTAGCCGGGAACACCACGACTTTAATACTATAAGAACTAGCAACCCAGATGACACCCCACCAGTAATGATAGGAGAAGTCAGAAAAGCTTTGGAGAGAGAGGATGCAAAGAGGCAAAGCTGCTGGTGAGGATCAGGTAACATCAGATCTGCTGAAAGATGGAGGACAGATTGTGTTAAAAAAACTAGCCACCCTGTTTACGAGGTGTCTCCTGATGGGAAGAGTACCAGAGTCTTGGAAGACCGCTAACATCATCTTAATACATAAGAAAGGAGATGACAAGGACTTGAAGAATTACAGACTGATTAGCTTGCTCTCTGAAGTATACAAGCTATTTACAAAAGTAATTGCTAACAGAGTAAAGAAAACATTAGAATTCAATCAACAGAATACCAATCAAGAAGGGTGTAAGGCAGGGGGACACAATCTCCCCAATGCTATTTACCGCGTGCTTACAGGAGGTTCTCAGAAGCCTAGAATGGGAACAGTTAGGGATAAGAGTTAATGGAGAGTACCTTAGTAACCTGCGCTTCGCCGATGACATTGCATTGCTGAGTAACTCGGGGGACGAATTGCAACTCATGATTACGGAGTTAGACAAGAAGAGCAGAAAGGTGGGTCTTACAATTAATCTACAGAAAACGAAAGTAATGTACAACAACCTCGGAAAAGGGCAGCGCTTCGAGATAGGTAATAGTGCACTTTAAGTTGTAAAAGACTATGTCTACTTAGGGCAGGTAATAACCGCGGAGCCGAAACACGAGATTGAAGTAACTAGAAGAATAAGAATGGGCTGGAGCACATTTGGCAAGCACTCTCAAATTATGACAGGTAGATTGCCACTATCCCTCAAGAGAAAGGTATATAACAGCTGTATCTTGCCGGTACTTAGCTACGGAGCAGAAACCTGGAGACTTACAAAGAGGGTTCAGCTTGAATTGAGGACGACGCAGCGAGCAATGGAAAGAAAAATGGTAGGTGTAACCTTAAGAGAGAAGAAGAGAGCAGAGTGGATTAGGGAACAAACGGGGGTTAAGGATATCATAGCTGAAATAAAGAAGAAGAAATGGACATAGGCCGGGCATGTAGTGCGTAGACATGATAACCGCTGGTCGTTAAGGGTAACTAACTGGATTCCCAGAGAAGAAAAGCGGGTTAGGGGGAGACAGAAGGTTAGGTGAGCAGATGAGATTAAGAAGTTTGCGGGTATAAATTGGCAGCAGCAAGCACAGGACCGGGTTAACTGGCGGAACATGGGAGAGGCCTTTGTCCTGCAGTGGACGTAGTCAGTCTGATGATGATGATGATGTATGTATGTATGTATGTATGTATGTGTCGTGTGTTAGGTTCGTCACATAGCAAGGCGTGTGACGCGAGGGAGATGGAGACAGTGAGGAAAACAAAAGGGAGTTATATTGGACGAAGAACAAAAACTATTGCACATACAGTACTATAAGTTATACACACGCGTGGTTCACACACAAAAGAAAAGAGTAACCAGTCTCACAGTCTGTGCCGTAGGCCGGTGCCTCGAAGTGGGACCCGTTGCGTGCTCGGATGCAGTCGTCGCTTGGGTGCCAGGTAAGCATACCACTGTAGAGGGCATCACCAGGTCTAGGCGTAGCCGCACACTGTCAGCGACGTCGGCTCGGTAGACGTGGTCAGCAGCTCCGGTCTTTCGAGGGCGCTCGCCGTACCGGAGATGTCCACAGGACCACTCACCGAGAACTCGTGCTGGCCACGCCGACACGCCGTGCCCCGAGGACGTCAATGGCTCGAGGACAGGAACCCGGCCTTTCGAACCTCGCGCGTAGTTGCGGGTTCGCCCTAGGCTCCCTTGCGTCGTTTTGCCGGCGTCCGAACGGCTTCGTTCTCCGCGAGCGTCTCCTCTTCTTTTTTTTAATGGGCGCGCTGCAATGCCCCTTCATTCTTCTCATCTTCTAAATGATGTGGTGCTGTCGTCTGCTAGGCTCGCATTTTTAAGGTACTACATCACATCACCCCCCACTTAAGAAAGTTCTTCCGGTAGAAGAACTTGAGGGCACTGGGGACACGTTGGTTCGCAGACGGAAACACACACGTAAGCACCGCTGCACACTATAGCAGTTCCGAGCCCCGCACACTCGGCACATTCGGTCACAAAAGTACACACCAGGAAAAAAAAGACACAAGTCACAGAACTAAAGCGTCATTATACTTGTACCGCGCTGTAAGGTTCACATCATAAGCTAATAATACCATTGAGCATCGACTCTTCCTACAGACGTTGCTCACGGAGTTGGCAAACGGCTCATGTTATCTGCGCCTATGTTGTCTCTGCCTTTATATACTCGACCGAAAAGTCGTACTCCATAAGAATGAGGCTCCACCGTAACACGCAGCTGTTCACATGCTTGGCCGACTTGATGTACTCAAGCGGTTTGAGGTCACTCTTAACTTGCACTGTACGAGGTGCGTTTTGCCAGGAACATCCGCAAATACGTTCTCGTACCTGGTCAATAAGTTGGTGACTTGCACGTGCTGGGTAGGAGAAAGTGACTCCGATATGCTTACGTCAGCAGACGATTCCTTTCGTTGGAATGGTACGCATGGTAGCTCGTCACTTTCAGTGTCATCCGCCTGGAAAACAGCTGATGCTTCATGCCGTGGTGCAAGCGGCCATTCCTCATACTTCTTCAGTAGGTTTATATGGAATAGCGTGCTTCTGGTACCGAGGTCAATTAAATAGTCGACATCGTTTCTCTTCTCAATGATATTAAAGGGTCCCTTCCACGTCAAAACCAATTTGTTGGTATCCGGTGGAAGCAGAAGCAGAACTTTGTCTCCAGGGGATAATTGACGTGGTCTGGCCTTTTGGTCATAATGTTTCTTTTGTACTAGCTTCGCTTTCTGAAGCTCCTCCTTTGCTAGACGGCAGGTGTCTTCAAGACGATTCCGCAGTTCGACTACGTACCGATAGGCTGTTTTCACGTCATCATCAAGATGATCAGCGGCCCATAATTCTTTCAATATCCCCAGGGGACCTCTGACGTAACGGCCGTAGAGCAAGTCGAACGGGGAGAAGCCTAAGCTCGACTGGGGAACTTCGCGATAAGCGAAGAGTAAGGACGCCAGGTACCGGTCCCATTTCTTCGGACACTCCTGACACATTCTTCTTATCATTTGTTTCAGGGTACCGTTGAACCTCTCTACAAGGCCATTAGCCATGGGATGATATGTGGTTGTTGGCAATTGTTTGAAGGAGAGAAGTCGGCTTAGCTCCTTCATTAGGCGTGACGAGAATGACGTGCCTCTGTCACTGATTATCTCCCGTGGGACACCTACACGAGAAAACATCTCCAGAAGTGCCTCAGCGACTTTCTCCGTCTCAATGCTCGGCAGTGCTACAGCATCGGGATAACGCGTTGCCATGTCCACCATTGTCAGTACGTACTTGTTTCCGCCCTCTGACATCGGTGATAATGGACCCACAATATCAATGGCTACTCTCTTGAAAGGGGTGTCAATTATAGGAGTGTTGCCGAGAGGTACACGACCCACCAAATGCTTGGGAATAGTTCTTTGACATATATCACACGATTTAACAAATCGTGTGATGTCTGACTGAACCCCTGGCCAGTAGAACTCTTCGAGTACCCGGTCGGTAGTTCGTTTAATTCCCTGATGGCCCGAAAGGATGCCTTCGTGGGCCATTTTCATAACAAATTGTCTGAGGCACCTTGGTACCACAAGCTGATTCACCTGCCTCTTAGAGTGAAGGGTGTACTTGCGATAGAGGATACCATTCTTCGTGAAGAACAATATTTTAGCAAACCTGGTCTTGACCTCTTTGTTGACGGCTTCGAAGCATTTCCGCAAGCTTCTGTCTTCCTCCTGTTTGGTTTTAAAGTCCTGTGGGCTGATGTCTAAGGGGTTTATAACTGGAGCCGGAAGTAGATGTGGATTTCCTGCCTTTCGGTTTACTGCAGCAACTTTTGTCTTGCAACGTGTTTTCCTTGCAGCCGACGTTGAAGTCTTTGCATACAAGGGTCCGTGTGCAGAACCAAATTTTTTTGCGCCAGAGTACTCTTCTGCAGTGTTCTGGGTGTAAAGACGGCTCTTCCAATCGTTATCAGGCTTGTGAGCATCTCGAACGCCTTCCACATTTCCCAAGACAACATCATATAAAGGAGTATCCATACAAAGGGCTCGAGTTTTGCCAGTGAAGAACGGTGAAAAAATTTCCACGTGTGCTTCAGGCAGCTTCATCAACCGTCCGTCCAGGAGGTAAATCGAGGAAATCTTTCCAGTCAGCTTGCTATCCGCCACAAGAGACCTTTTGACAATGATTGAATCGCATCCGGTATCTCGCAGTACTGTTGCGGGATATCCTTCGAGTACACCTTCGCCCGTGGGCATCGATTTTTCCTTCAGCTTGGCTGGGCGCGTTTCTGCGCACTCCGGTTTATAAGGAACACAAAGGGAAGCCTGCGACTCTGAATTAATTATCTTGGCTCCATCTCTTTGTTGAAAAGAGCATGAGGCCTTCTCAACGCTGTTGGCCCTTTTGGAGCAGTCAGCTGTTTTATGCCCAGTGCGGCGGCCTTTTCCACAAAAGGGTGGCTTTGTACCTGGGCCCTTTGTGTTGGTCCAGCAATCAGCTGCTCTGTGACCCTTTTTGTTGCAAAGGAAACACTGCGGTCTCTCTTTGTCATCTTGCCGCTCAGACGTTCGAGTTTGACCTGGAGGCTTGCTCAGGATATCGCCTTTACATTTGCCAAGGTTAATCAACCCCTCGGCCTCCAAGTAGTGGTCTGTAGCCTCCGCAAGTTTTTGAAGGCTTTCACAGTTTCTTTCCTTAAGAAACACAGCGAGTTTCTCATGGCATTGCGCGAGAAACTGCTCCGAGACAATTTTGTCTCGCAGAGCATCGTAGGTCCGGTCTGTCTTGGCCATTTCTTGCCAATGGTCAAAATAACCTAATAGACGCCCGGCAAACTGCGTGCCCGTTTCAGAATTATCTGGTTTGGCTGATCGAAACTTTGTCCGATAGCCTTCTTTTGTGAACCTAAAGCGTTGTAGTAGCGTTTTCTTCAACGTTACGTAGTCCGTGGCATGTTCTGGTGCCATCCTACCAACTACACTCAAGGCCTCTCCGGTCAAGCAAAGGCTTAGTGATAGGGCCCATTTGTCTTGCGGCCAGTCTTGACTAGTAGCGACGCGCTCAAATCGCTGTATATATGCGTCCAGCTCATCGCGTTCCTCGTTAAAGGCTGGGATGAGTTTATGTGGACTTCGGTAGCTCTGCGTGGTGCCTACGGGCGCACCCTCGGTAAGCTGCCCAGTAGTTGTGCTACCTGCTGTCGCACCTAACTGATGAAACCTTAACTTGAGCTCAAAAACTTCTTTCTCTGCTTGTAATCTAGCGACTGCCTCTGCCTCGGCTTCTTTCGCGGCATTTCGTTCAGCCAGACGAGCGTCACGTGCCTCTTTTTCGCGTGCGCGTTCTTGGTCCATCCATTCTTTTAGTGCTGATCCACTTAACCCCAATTCCTTTCCGATCGCCATCAGCTTATCTGCCTCCATCATCGACCGTCACACACGCATATGCGATGTGATACTCTCCTTAGATGTAACAAGAGTAGTCCTGTCGCGGACGCCAGATATGTCGTGTGTTAGGTTCGTCACATAGCAAGGCGTGTGACGCGAGGGAGATGGAGACAGTGAGGAAAACAAAAGGGAGTTATATTGGACGAAGAACAAAAACTATTGCACATACAGTACTATAAGTTATACACACGCGTGGTTCACACACAAAAGAAAAGAGTAACCAGTCTCACAGTCTGTGCCGTAGGCCGGTGCCTCGAAGTGGGACCCGTTGCGTGCTCGGATGCAGTCGTCGCTTGGGTGCCAGGTCAGCATACCACTGTAGAGGGCATCACCAGGTCTAGGCGTAGCCGCACACTGTCAGCGACGTCGGCTCGGTAGACGTGGTCAGCAGCTCCGGTCTTTCGAGGGCGCTCGCCGTACCGGAGATGTCCACAGGACCACTCACCGAGAACTCGTGCTGGCCACGCCGACACGCCGTGCCCCGAGGACGTCAATGGCTCGAGGACAGGAACCCGGCCTTTCGAACCTCGCGCGTAGTTGCGGGTTCGCCCTAGGCTCCCTTGCGTCGTTTTGCCGGCGTCCGAACGGCTTCGTTCTCCGCGAGCGTCTCCTCTTCTTTTTTTAATGGGCGCGCTGCAATGCCCCTTCATTCTTCTCATCTTCTAAATGATGTGGTGCTGTCGTCTGCTAGGCTCGCATTTTTAAGGTACTACATCACAGTATGTATGTATGTATGTATGTATGTATGTATGTATGTATGTATGTATGTATGTATGTATGTATGTATGTATGTATGTATGTATGTATGTATGTATGTATGTATGTATGTATGTATGTATGTATGTATGTATGTATGTATGTATGTATGTATGTATGTATGGCCGTCTGCATTTGTCGACCACTCACCAGTACGAAAGAGCCAGCGATATTAGTAAAATACAAATGTTCGTATTTCCTATGATCCTAAAACAACAAAAAGTGCGTAAAAACAATCATGCACTCCTGGTGCGGCGGATTCCGCTGCAATATTTCGTTGGAGCACTACAGGAACGCACCACAAGGATATTTTTTTAATTGGCTGCATATCAGCGTGATTTGCTGAATATGTCCACGAAAGACAATAGCGTACGTCTGGAGGCACTGCGTGGGATATGGACGCCATCTGGCAGTAATGTCGGGAAACAGGAGCTTGTGCGAAACCCAGGGCCGCTGGCAGGTGGCAGCACCATATTGTCCCTGCACCATATATATATATATATATATATATATATATATATATATATTCTTCCTTTGTATCTGGCTATCAGTGCAGCGCCTGCTCGCGCGCGACGCTTACGTCACAGTTTTGCGTGGTCACGTGACCAGCTGTGTTTACCACTGCCGAAATTGCAGAAAAAAAAAGTGCGACATTTTTGTGTCAGTGCTCCTTTAAGTTGCTACCGAGGGCGCTACAAGCCGTACTCACGAACTGGGACGAGCGAAGAAGACAGCGGCAATACTGAAAATGTTTAACTCGTGTAATCAGTTCGCCGATTCCACCGAGTGGGTATGAGCCATAGTTAGGGCATCATTATCATCGTCCTCAAGCGCTCACGAGATTCCGCGTGGCACGTTCTGCATTTCCCAATCACGAGGAGAGAAGCGTCCATTAGACCAGGGGCACTGAATAAATAAAATTTAACGGCCGTATCAAAAAAAATTTAGCGGCCGTGGCTGGGCAAACCACCCACATTCCATCCGAACCGCCACAGCTCCTTCGATAGCGAGCCAGTCCACGTAGGCGACCAAATATTCTCTGCCTCTGCCTCGGCTGAACACAAACAGATCAGTAACCGCCCCTTTCCCGCTCCTCCAAGAAAGAGCTCCTCGCTTTCGCGAAGTCCTTCTGTGACCCGCTGTTTGGAAACCATCGGAGCCAAGCGATGAGCAGCACCGCGCTTCACAGGCCGGCCGCGGGGCCCCGGCGGAGTCATTCGGCAACCAGGACCCAACTGCAGCACCCGACCCGGGAGACGTCTGGAAATCCGGCCATAACGGCACTCAACAAGCTCGGCCTCGCCTTGTTCCGGAGGGTACGCTACTCCTTTTCACGTTCGATTCGTGGTGTCATGGAAGGCTACAGCGCACGTTTTCCAAGGACGAAGGTAAAGCACGCGAGACATGGCACTGATGAGGGCTGGTGTGTTCTACCTTCGTCCCGCACTGCAGTCTTTCACGACGCAGCAACTAGTCCATTAAGACATCCTCGTGATTTATGGCGTTTTCTAGCTGGTCATTCGGTTAATAAGGGGGCAATGGGGGCTGGTTGGTACGTCTTCTTGCTTGTGATCAGCTGCAGGGTAAGGAAAGAAAAAAAAACAGAGACGACACAGAATGATGCGCAAACAGAGTGATGCACGAAAAATGACGACATTGTTTCCCTCGCATCCGGGGAGAAGAATAAGCGAGCGAGCGTCGGTAAGCCTCCTCGAAGGGCCTAAATTGACGGTTGTTAGGTTTGGCCTGGGGATTCATCTCTCAATCCCTTCGGCGCCCAGTCTTACCGACGCTGTCAAGTATTTGAGTGATTATTCCAGTCCAGACGGCGGGTGTTCTGCTTTACGCGCTCAGCAAAGACACAACCACACGAGACGCTAGCTAGCAAGGGACTGTTTATTGATGGCTGCCGCGCCGCGCGCGCGCCCTCTCTCAAGGTGGCCAGGTGAGGTGGGATCATCCCGATTTATTAAGCGGTGGCCCGCCTGGTACATCCTCCTTTTTCTTTAGGTGATGTAGTCGGCAAAGCGCGTCGGTGCTCTACGTGGCCTAGTTGATCTTCTGAGACTCGAGTCGGCTGCTTCTTGTGCCTGGCAAGTGACCTTATGCTGGGACGGGACCACGTCGGGGTCCCTTGATGGTTGACTTGCAATGGGTGGTGCACGTGCAGCTGACTGGTTCAGTAGAGCATCCGATGCAGGCGCCTGTTGTGACGGATGTCGTTCCTTTCGTGATGCGGATGCTGTTGTCAAATCGGGCGCTGTATCTGATGTTGAATGTTGTCTATGCTGTATAGGCGACGGGATTATCGGTGCGACATCCTTGTCATCCAGTGGGTCTAAGTGTTCGGGCGTCCTTTTTAGATGCTGACGATTCCTTCGATAACGCCGGCCTTCATCTGTACAGACTATGTAAGATCTAGGGCCAGCAAGTTTCTCTACTCGGGCTTTCGGAAACCACCCCTTGTCGTTTCTTATTCTGACGACGTCCCCTTCGGAGAGAGGTGTGAGAGGTATGCCTTTGCCGTGATCCTGTGGATGTTTCCGCACTGACGATGTCGAAGCCGATGAGAAGTCTGGAAGTCGTCCCCGAAGCATCCGTCCCATAAGGAGCTGACTTGGTGTGCGTCCGTCTATCAGGGGCGAGATTCGATAATTGAGCAGTGCAACCCAAAACTCCTCGCCAGCGTACTCACTTTTCTTCAAGAGGCGCTTTACGACCTGTACCCCTTTCTCAGCTAGACCATTGGCCCTGGGGAAGTGTGGACTGGATATGGTATGAGTAAAATCGTATTTTACTGCAAACTGTCTAAACTCTCGCGATGTGAACTGTGGTCCTCCATCGGTACAGACTTCAATGGGTATACCGTGGCGAGCAAACATGGTCCCTAGTGTGTCCACTACGACCTGACTTGTTGACTGAGGCAACTGTTCCACTTCTGGGTAGTTGGAGTAGGCACAGTACGCAACCAGGTAACGCTTGCCCCCATGGTCAAATAGGTCGACACCAATTCGCTGCCACGGCCGCGTTGGGATTTCCCTCGATAACAGTGGCTCTGAAGGTTGCCGGTAGGCAAAGTGCTGACATGTGGCACACTTGCTAATGAGTGACTTGATGTCAGCATTCATCCCAGGCCAGTACATCAGAAGGCGTGCTCTGGCTTTGCACTTGCTCATTCCCAAATGGCCTTCATGAAGACGTTGCAGCATGGATCGCCTCAGACTCTTTGGGATTACCACCCTGCTGCCCCGCAAAAGCACTCCATCAACATATGACAGTTCTGACAAACATGGAGCTAGTTCGCCTGAGACTGGTCGTCCTTCCTGGAGTGCCTCCACCACTTGCTTGAGGTATGGGTCCGCCAGGATTGCAGAGGTCAGTTCAGTCTTCGTGTTCTCACTTACGATGCTGGCTAGCACGCGAGTCGCATGGATGCATACGTCTTGTTCGCTTTCTCCGTCACTCGGTTGGGTTCCTGGAATTCGGGACAGTGTGTCCGCCACTAGCAGATGCTTCCCAGGAACATATTGCAATTTGATATCAAAAGGCATTAGCCTCAAGAAATAGCGCTGCAATCGTGGCGGCATTTCACTCAGGTTCTTTTGTGAAATAGCAAGCAAAGGTCGGTGGTCTGTTTCGACTGTCACTGATAACCCCAGTACGAACTCCCGGAAACGCTCACAAGCAAACGTCACGGCCAGCGCTTCCTTTTCAATTTGGGCATATTTTGTTTCAGCCTTTGAGAGCACCCTTGAAGCATAACCCACTGGGCGCCAATCTTGGTCATGGAGTTGAAGAAGAGCAGCACCTACTGCAAAGCTTGATGCATCAGCTGAGAGTTTCGTTTGCTTCAATGGGTCAAAAACTGCGATCACTGGAGCCGATGTCAAAGCCTTAATAAGATCTTTCCATTCTTTGTCATGGTGAACTTCCCATATGAATTCAACATCATTCTTTATCAATGACCTAAGGGCGTCAGTTCTTTTTGAGAGATTAGGTATGAATTTGCCAAAGTAATTCATAATACCTAAAAACCTTTGAACTTCCTGTTTACTCGACGGCTTTTGCATGTTGGCAACGCATTCAATGAGACTAGCATCGGGTTTTATTCCTTCTTTGCTGATACAATCTCCCAGGAATTTAACTTCGGCCTTCGCGAACAGACACTTTTCTTTGTTCAGTGTCAGGCCAGCCTTTCTCGCTGCCATCAGTGCTGCACGCAGGCGTTGATCATGCTGCTCTTTTGATGCACCCCAAATTAAAATATCATCGACATATACGCGTGTGCCCGGCAGGTTTTCAAACACTTCCGTCATTGCCTTCTGAAATACTTCGGGGGCGGACGCGATACCAAATGGCAGGCGCAAAAATCGGTATCTTCCGAACGGCGTGCTAAAGGTGCAGATCTTTGAAGTGTCTTCGTCTAAGGGGATCTGGTGAAACCCGCTATTGGCATCAAGCTTGGTGAACATCACCGCTCCTGCCAGCTCTGCTTCTATTTCTTCACGTGAGGGTAGCTGATAATGCTCGCGTTTAAGGCTTCGATTAATGTACCGCGGGTCTAGGCATATTCGCATGCGGCCATTCTTCTTCATAATAAGAACAAGTGGACTCACCCAGTCTGACGGCTCTTCCATTTTGCATATGATGCCCTGCGAGACCATCCGGGCCAACTCCTGCTTAAGTGGCGCTCGCAGTGCGTGTGGCACTTTCCTCGGCGGCATGATCGTGGGGCGCGCATCATCCTTCATTGCCAGCGAATATGGTCTACGGATGCAGCCCAGACCGTGGAATAACTCCGGGAACTCGGTGACCCAGTCGGTGCTAACGTCACTTCTTGAAGATACATCGTGAACGCGGGAAATCAGCCCGAAACGTTCTGCTGCATTCAATCCGAGTAGGACTTGCTTGCCTCTCTTGACCACAAAAAAACTGATATTCTCTTGCTGCTCTCCTAGACGTAGTGGCAGACTGATAACGCCCAAATGATGTATTTTGCTTCCTTCGTAGTTAGTAAGTACTGTGGTCGATGGCCGCACCATGGTCGGCAAACGCATCCTGCGAAAGTACGAGTACGGCAATATGTTCGCTTGCGCTCCTGTATCCACTTTCAGTTCTGTCGGGTGCCCGGCAAGGTCCCCTGCCACCGTCCAATCCTGATTTTTGGACACGTTTCTGATTTGTACCGTGAGAACTTGAATGTCTTCATCGGTAGCGTCCGAGGACTCCTCCAGTGCATCTTCTGTTGCAGCGACGCCTAACTCATGAACGCCGCGTCTACTCCTGCAGCAAGCTGCAAAATGGTTTCTTTTGTTGCACAGCGTGCACGTTTTTCCAAACGCTGGGCAGCGTCTTGGTCCGTGAATCTTGCCACAGTAGCCACAGCGTCGACGTTGTCCGCTCGTACGAGACTGTCCGGCAGCGTTTGCAATTTTTTCGACTCTCTGCACTTTCGCTTCGCTTTCAAGAGCCCGGTTCTGCGTTGCTGCCAGTTCCGCGGCTTTGCAGATTTCTACAGCTGATTCTAGGGTTAAGTCCTTCTCCTGAAGCAGGCGTGCACGTAGCTTCTTGTCGACGATACCGCACACTATCTGGTCCCTCACCATCGAGTCCCTAAGTTCGCCAAAATTACAAGTCTGTGCTTTCAACTGAATGTCGCGCAAAAACTGTTCGAAAGGTTCACCATCCTGTTGTTGCCGACTGCGCAGAACGTACCTCTCGAATGTCTCGTTGCACCGAGGCGTGCAGTAGTCTTCGAAGGCTTTGACGATCGAGTCATAGTCCTCTCGTTGTTCTGCTGATAGAGGTAGGGTGTTAAACACTTCAATTGCCTCTGGGCCCGCGACGTGTAGAAAGATGGCAGCCTTCTGTGCTGGCGTCCGTTTCTTGTTGGTCTCAGTAGCTTTGAAGTAGAGTTCGATTCGTTGGCGGAACTTTTTCCAGTTGTCGGCCGGAGTATTTGTCAGTACAAGTGGCTCGGGTGGTGGTAGGCAGTCCATCTTCAGCGCAGGGTTCGACTGTTACACTTCTGACACCATGTTCTGCTTTACGCGCTCAGCAAAGACACAACCACACGAGACGCTAGCTAGCAAGGGACTGTTTATTGATGGCTGCCGCGCCGCGCGCGCGCCCTCTCTCAAGGTGGCCAGGTGAGGTGGGATCATCCCGATTTATTAAGCGGTGGCCCGCCTGGTACAGAGGCGAGTTCACGTCCTTCAAAAGCGGACATTTTGTCATCGCTTCAAGCAGAAGCGGTGACTAATGGACTCGACGACTCATCGGGCGACGGCAATGCTGGCGTGGCCGGCGCCGGAGCTGACAGAGGAGCGGCGCTCCCTTTTGATCCCCAATCACCAAGCCGACCGGACGACTGCCTATGCTCGTCAGGCATTGTACGTGCTAGCCGAAGGACCAAGACGTCGAGTCGCCAAGACGCCGTCAGCCGTTCGAGAGACGCCAACAAAGACGGCGTCTTCCTGAAAGAGACCGCGACGGACAGCGCACGCAGATCGCCCCGCTAATTGGGCGGGCTGTGCAGTGGACCCTTTGAAGTATGCGGCCAGGATCGTGGGAACTCTCGACTAACGGCACACCCACAACGAGGACGAGTCCTGCTGGCGCCACCCCAGTGCAGTGGGCATGTGGACCGTGCATGCTCGCCCCCCTCACCTGTGTGTGCGTGATTGGTGTTCGACTCGGAGAGGAGGAGCCCGACAGGGCATAAAACGACGAGGCAGAGTGCGGGACGTTGCTCTCTGAACCTGGCTCTGAACTATGTAGTGTTCAACCACCACGCTCGTGGTTTGTTAAACCACTATCCCTTCTTTTCTGTAAATAAGTGTAAATAATGTCATAAAACCCTGTTATGTTTCTCGTATCCTCTTGTCGGCGTTCAGTTCCTCCATCCGGAGGCCATCACCTGCAACATCTTCCTTCCCAAATCTTACAACTGGTTGGCAGCGGTGAGGTGGACTTCATGACATGGTGCTGTGCTGTGGTGAGTGCTTGGTCCTTGCTTTACTTTCCAGGCTTCACTTTGTGAGTGTGAGTTTATTAGAAGCTGGATTGTGTGTGAGTTAGGGAGATCACCTATTTGTGTGTTAGAGGGATCCCCTAAATTTGTGTGAGATGCAGGACCAAAGTACAACGGCAATCATGGAGGTGAAGACACTGCTAAAAGATGGTCTTTTGTATATTTGCGAAGACCTGGGTATTAAGGTGAAGGAAAGAATGGGCAGGTCCGAAATTTTAGAGCTAATTTTGCAAAACGCCAGTGAGGTGGATATTGGATACGCGTTAAAAGCTTTAAAAAGGTTGGAGGAACGAAAACAGAGAACAGAAAGGGAAGAAAAGGAAAAAAGGGATAGAAAAGAGCGTGATCGAGCACGCGCCTTGGTGCTCGAACAATTAGAAAAAAAAATCGAGGCATTGAGGCGGAAGATTCAGCCATCCGCAACTGTAGCGCACGAGAAGTGCGATAATCAAGTGAGTGAGGTGCAGCCCAGAGTTGTAAAGAAGGCGAGCACGTGTGAAGAGCACAGCAGGTTCGAAGATGAACCAACGGCGAGAGCTGCGAAAGATGCTACTCTAATGAGAGAGGCCACTAAAGGTCAGAGCGAGTGCGACGAGGTGCTGTGCCAGTTAACTGTTAGTGAAACAGCCAAGATAGCTGTAGAAAAGCTGGTACAGACCTCAACTGGGTTTGTCGCGACGGTGGATCTTGCAAACAATGTGGAAGTAATCAAGAACACCGAAGAAAGCTCAGAAGCAGCGAAAGTAGGTAGCGGGGATATCAGTGCAGTCGCAGACAGCTCTCAGCAATGCGAGCTAGAGTGTTTGCAGGAAAGCAGCTGCACTGTTCCTAAAAGCGTCAAGCTGTCCGCCGATCTAGAGTGTGAAATAGGTGGTTTTTTCGAAAATCATCTAGACGGAGCGGCGTCGACAGCTGACGAGTGTAGTGAGAGTGTTAGCCACCTTGAGCTGCGAGCGGTAGGCTCAGAGACGAGTCGCAGAAAGCGGCGCAGACGCAAAAGACGTCGCAAAGTCGCGAGTGAGACAAGCAGCTCTACGCATGTTCAGAAAAGTTTGAAGCCTATTAGCGCAGCAAGCAGGACTAGGCATTTTGCGTCAGCGTCAAAGTTCATTTGTATGCGTCTGAACTGCCGGACGAAAGAAAAGGGGACAGCGGGTCCTTTGCAAATGAAATCAAATGGAAGGCGCCAGTTTCGTGTGGGGCGTGAGCACAAGGTTAGCGCAAGTCAACCGGCCCGACAAGGCAACACTGCCGAGAAATCGAAGTGTCGAAGCAGTAGGGCAGGTGGTGCAGAAGCACCCTTGAGCTGTAAACCCATCGATGACGCGAACCGAGGCCAATTTCCTAACGATGCAGGAAAAGTTGGTCGCAGACGTCGCAGTAGACAAGTGAAGGGTACGCGCGCGACAAAGCGAAGGCACGAAGGAGGATGCAGGCATCGGGGAAAAAGGAAAGAGGGTGGCCCATCGGCCAATTCAGCGACGAGGCCTTTGTGGCGGGAAGTAAGGCGCCAGCGGCGAAAGGGTAGACCACAGCGCGCATTCGCGCGACGGAATGCGCGCCGGAGATTAAGAGCTTTGCGGGGACGGGAGTGTCGAAGGGGTCCTACAAGAAAAACGACAATAGCTAAACACCGCTCGGCTAGACCTAAGAGGACACCGTCATTCTTTCCCCTGCATTGCTCGGGTTCCCTCCGCCAGATTGACAAAGGCCCGCCGAAATCGCAAATGAGGCGTAGCGCTGCCGTTCAGCTTGTAGCACTTACGCGACGTTGCCTCGGGCGCCCTCGAAAGCCGCCAAGTCCTCGACCGCCGCGTGTGCGATTGAAATGAGGGACAGCTGTAAGCTGGAGAGAGTGACAAATGAATTTTCTTAGAAGCATGTTTGTTTGCTTAATTTTGGTTTTACAGGAGTGTTCCTTTGCCACCTCCCCAGCTAGTTCGTGTAGCAGCAGGTTTTCCCTTCTAGACTTTGCGTTTTAGTTGAGTTACTGGGAAATAGCCTACGGTTAGGGGTGCGATTGGTGTGCTGGCGCTCTTTGAATGAGAGTATGATGTCGTGCTAGGGCGCACAGCAATGTGCGTTCTTTAAAAACATGGGCTGACATGAAACTACATCCAGCAAATGAGCGTGTTAGTACACGAGTTGCATTTACCTTTGTTATTTTAGTATGTGCTCAGGAATCAAGTGAAATTCTTTAGCTGAGCGTTATGTTATATCGAACGTTGAGATTAGAGATGCGTTTTAAGGATTTACACAGTTGGATATCTTGAGAAAATTCACGTTCAGATGCGGGTTTAAGGATACCTAGGTGAGAGAGATATCGCCTATGGTTAGGTGCGTGTTGGTGTGCTAGCGTTCTTTGGTTGATAGTATGATGTCGTGCTAGAGCGCACAGCAAAGTCATGTGCGTTCTTTAAAAACATGGGCTGACATGAAACTACATCCAGCAAATGAGCGTGTTAGTACACCAGGTTTACTTCATTTTTGTTTTAGTGACGACTTATAGGGATCAAATGATCACTTGAGGTGAGAGCGTGGCGTTCGCCAAAATTTGAGGCTAGATACCTTTCTAGGATTGATAAGACGCAGTTTGATTTGATGTGAGAGAGTTTTGTTGGCATCAGGGTGTCAGAAAATTAGGCACTCACGACTACGTTAAGTATTAGAGAATGAAGGATGCGCGCAATTATCTTTCGTGGGTTCGGGCTGCATTTGCGTGTAATTTAGGTAGTGGTATTTCATGATGTTAGTCATGAAATTAAATGTCAGTTACAACTTAGTAGTGCGGATGGTAGGAGAAAGCTAGTTTTGAAGTAGTGTGATTACGGTTTATGGGGCCAAATTGTATTTGCCTTTGTGTGCTTTTCTCACACGGCAATTTGTTCCATCTTTAGTAAGCATCTCCACAGCCATGATTGTTGTAACTTTGGCGGCACAAAATTGTTTCAAAATTTTAGCGTACAGGTTTCTCTTTTGTTTGTGTTTTGAGAAGCCTGGAGGGTTTTAAGCGGGTCCAATGTGCTTGACTGCAGCATGGTATTGTGTTGTGTTGTTCGCCTTGCTGTTGTCGGTCATTGTGAGCTGGATTGGGAGTTGGTTTCGAGTACGCAGCTGGAGAGAAAAGCCAGGCCTTCGTCCTCGTCACCACCCATTCTCTTCGTGCCCAGCGGTTGGGAGCGCTGGCCAGCCGAGATTTTCCGGGCGGAGGAGCTGTTAGGTTTGGCCTGGGGATTCATCTCTCAATCCCTTCGGCGCCCAGTCTTACCGACGCTGTCAAGTATTTGAGTGATTATTCCAGTCCAGACGGCGGGCAGAGACGAGTTCACGTCCTTCAAAAGCGGACATTTTGTCATCGCTTCAAGCAGAAGCGGTAACTAATGGACTCGACGACTCATCGGGCGACGGCAATGCTGGCGTGGCCGGCGCCGGAGCTGACAGAGGAGCGGCGCTCCCTTTTGATCCCCAATCACCAAGCCGACCGGACGACTGCCTATGCTCGTCAGGCATTGTACGTGCTAGCCGAAGGACCAAGACGTCGAGTCGCCAAGACGCCGTCAGCCGTTCGAGAGACGCCAACAAAGACGGCGTCTTCCTGAAAGAGACCGCGACGGACAGCGCACGCAGATCGCCCCGCTAATTGGGCGGGCTGTGCAGTGGACCCTTTGAAGTATGCGGCCAGGATCGTGGGAACTCTCGACTAACGGCACACCCACAACGAGGACGAGTCCTGCTGGCGCCACCCCAGTGCAGTGGGCATGTGGACCGTGCATGCTCGCCCCCCTCACCTGTGTGTGCGTGATTGGTGTTCGATTCGGAGAGGAGGAGCCCGACAGGGCATAAAACAACGAGGCAGAGTGCGGGACGTTGCTCTCTGAACCTGGCTCTGAACTATGTAGTGTTCAACCACCACGCTCGTGGTTTGTTAAACCACTATCCCTTCTTTTCTGTAAATAAGTGTAAATAATGTCATAAAACCCTGTTATGTTTCTCGTATCCTCTTGTCGGCGTTCAGTTCCTCCATCCGGATGCCATCACCTGCATCATCTTCCTTCCCATCTTTTACACGGTCGATAACGGCGAAGGAAACAGTGTCATCACTGAGGATGTTGTCGAAGTGAACAGTAGTTCACTGCGACAACCGATACATGGTGTTTGATGGCCTTTCTTTGGCCCTCCACGCATGCACGGCGGCGCAGGAGGCGGGACGCGTGGAACACAACGTGCTCCTGTGCCCGGCCGCTGTGACGGCGTCCCTGATGGCGGCGCAGGCGTCCGCCCAGGGCGACACGCACCGTCAGCTTTTCAACCTGCTGGTCCAGGAAGGCGGCGAGCTCGACCACCTGGAGGAGGCCGTGACGGCCGCCCTCAAGGCGCTGGAGAAGGACAAGGCCAACGCGGAAGCGGCCCTCGTCTACAGGTACATGTGCATACGTTCTATAGTTTCTTTTGTTTCTTACTTTGCCAGTAAACAATTCCTCAAGCGCATCGCCTCTAGAGGAATGCCTCTAGCGCATCGTTATAAAAAAAACACAGTAGTTAGCAGGTCATAGTTCAACTGCTCTTGCTCTGGTAAAAAGTTCTAAATTAGCTGGAAAACAAACCGTCGTTGCTCCAATTTAAGATATAATACCCCTATCCCAATTATGGTGTTAGTGTCCATGTGTACCCATACATTAAAAGTCCGACTCGTTTACGTAATATGACTTGCTGCGCATGACTCTCTATAAGGAGAAACCTATAGAGAGTCGCACGTAGTTGCCAGGCTGACCACCATGATCAGCCCGACTACCATAGACCGACAGCACCCATTGTACGGTGAAAACCTCTATAATGCTCCCCTGCTTAACCAGGTCCTGAGCTTAATACGGCAAACCTGATCCCTGACAATTTATTACGCCCACCTAACTTTCTGCCTCCCACTGTCACGGTTGCCCTCCCTCGGAATCCAGCCTGATACCTCTTAATGACGTGCTTCGTACACAATGTATTTTAAAGGTTGACATCTGAAAGGCGCCCTTTCCAATATCTCGCACGTACGAGTCATTCTTTGAAGGGATTTGACCTGACAATTTCATAATATCTGTAACAATCTCCAGAATGACTTGAACCTGGATGTCGATTCAGTATCGTGCAGTTATTGTTTTTCGGTTACGTAACGCATGGTGACTGCACAACGTCTCACACACAAAAGAATGCTTGAGATAAGTAATGTGTGTGCAGCTCATACACATACGTGTATGTGCTAAAAAAATGAGGAAAAAATAAGACAGTTATGTGGGTCCGGACCTCTGGCGAAACGCCATTAGCCGCGTGTTTCAGGTATGACAGGCTCCCTGTTCCCTTGTTTGAATCGCATGGTTCTGGTCTGCGCTTAAGCTACGCTCCCAATGCCCCCTGATGTAGTTGGTCGAGTCCATCGGTTCTGGTCGGCGGTTGACTTGGGTAAGGAACCCTGTTCCCTTGTTCTAGTTGATCGAGTCTCATATGGTTATGATGCACGGTTATGTTCCCCCCCAAACTAGTTCGAGTCTATTGGTTATGGTCAGGTGCGTAGCCAAAGGTTGGAACACCAGGCCTGTGCCCCCTAACCAAACTTTTTTTGCCATGAGAGAGCGAAAGATGACTACGTCAAAGAGGCACGCCTCCCACCGAAATCATAGAGATGACCCCCTCTAAAAATATTTTTGTGGCTACGATCCTGCATGATCTGTGGTTGACTTGGATAAGGTACACTGTTCCATAGATGTTCGGGTCTATCTGTTATGATCTGCAGTGAAGTATCCTCCTTCATCCAAGCTCGTTGCTCTACTGCTATGGCTCTCATCTCGGCCCACCCTGTCAGACAGCTTGCACACAACGTATACAACAAATGCAGGCTGTTCGTGAGCCGCCAAGTCGAGCTGAACAAGGGTTGCGAGGACCTGCTCAACTCTCAGCTGGGCTGCTCCGTGGAGCGCCTGCCGTTCCACACCAGCTCCCAGGAGGACATCGCGTTCGCCGTGAACAGGTCCTTCGCCGACGGCAGTCCACTCATCGGAGAGGTGCTGCCCACCGCGGCCGTGGACACCAAGACCAACCTGCTCTTGATCTCGGCCTTCCACTTCAGGGTACGGACGATTTCACACTCGACACGCAGGCGCCGCCTTTTCTGGGGCGTTCAGGGAAAGTTTTCTCATTTTAACAGCGTGCAGTGATCCCAGAAACATCATACACCGTGAGTGACGAAGAATTTTTTCATGGTCTACAAGGCTTCCATTAGCCACTTTGATGACTGAGCAACTCTCGCAGGCTAAAGAAAAGCTGAAAAAGAAACTGCACATTGTGACTATGACAGCTCGGTACTTCCGTACTTAACCGCACGGAACTACTGTCGGTGCTACCAATTGATGTTCACACCACCGACCGCGACGTGCCTTTCATAAGGTATGCTTGTACGGTCACTTATGCATCCACCTAAAGCGACTGAAAGGCGAAAGCTATCTGCTTCTTCTCAGGCGATGTATTGATAAGCGTGCTCAGGGTTCCCCGTAACCCTATTATGGGAAAGAGAAAGTTCGTCGCAGCCCCCCCCCGCCCTTCGTATAATAAATCAATCTATGTTGCTGATATTGCGCCTCCCCCCCCCCTCTTGTGTAACCAGGGGGACGGCGGGGTCGCTGTCCGGCTTCTGACGTCAGCCAAATGCGCGCGACCATACGTGCAGGCTGGTGTGTATCCGTCTTTGCGGAGAAAGTGTGGCGGAGTTTTAAAGTTGCATTCGGCTACAAAACGTTCTGTTGCGGCTTCACTGCAACGCAAAGGTTACACCATGATCACGGGTGGTAGTCGTCGCAATGGAGACGTGCCACTAGGCATCAGCGTGGGTGCGCGCACCCGTCAGACGGTACTATATAGCTGCCAAACACCTATACACATGGTACAAGCTCTAATAGTTCAGAATACATTCTTGCTGGGCGAGTTGGAGCCTATGTGTGATGAGAATTGTTGCGCATTCGATCGGACAAACACGAGGGAAAAGACAGAGTAAACGGAAAGAGCGCGAACAATCGACTGGTTTTGCTCATTCGGTCGCTTAAGCAGGATTCACGTGGCGAAGGAATATTTGCAGCGGAAGGCGCATCGCATGATGACCCAGCCGTCGTCCACGTGTTCTGAACCTACCTGCGGCTACGCTAAGGGACCTCCGATTCCCTTCTCACCCCCATGCCCACGTCTTCAAGGCAGTTCACTTCCCTGGGGACTTTGGACTGGAGTACGGGCTGCAGAAGCCATCGCACTTTCCTCTTATTCCTCTCTCTTCTTTCAATCTTTATTCCCCTCTGCCCTACGAGGCGCTGAGACGTGCTCCCACTCAGGGTAGCGGAAATTGAGTCCTTTCCCTTCCTCAACCTATCGTCCTCTTCCTCATGACGCCCACGTTACGAGAACTGCCCACATTCACGCCATCTGGCCTCCTCCACTCGCGACACGTATCGAAATGCCTCAGGCACAAACGTGGTCTCGAAAAGCGTTTCCATCTTGCAATACACTATGTACTCGGCGTTCTAGCACAAGAAGCGTTCCATAAGCGAGAGAGTTGGGAGTGTCACACGCCAAAGACTATTAATCACGCCCTGTGCGTGTGCCCTCAATACGCGGTCGAAAGACAATCTCTGAAGTGCCTCCCTCATAATCTAGACTGCCGAACCTTTTCAGAAGAGAAGCTTTTGGGTGCTTGGGAACGCGTAGATCACGCCCAACGCAGCTTAAAGAGCTTGCTCGCATATCTAAGCAGGACAGGTTTAGATTCCTGTCTCTAGAGCACGTGCTATTGTAGCTATTGTAGAGACTTTTGTGAGTGTCCTACACCGAGCGGGACAGTGTGTGCAGTGACTCATTATGCTATATCACTATCACCCCTCATCACGCCCTTCTCTTTCTTTTTTCCCTCTACCCCCGTGAGGAGTAGCAGGCTATAAACATACTTTCAGGCCGACTTATCCTCCTTCTTCTCATTAAACATCTTCTTCGAGAGAGAGAGTATGCACGCGAATACGTGAGAGGGCAGTGTGCATGTCATAGTTCCCCAAAATTAACTAGAAGGGACTCTGGTGCTGCGATCGTTCAGCGACCATGGGAATTATGGATATATATGACATGGATTTGCCTAGTCTTCGTGTGTGTGGGCGGCGAGCGCATTTGGGACTTCGTTTATTGCTGTATTTCGGTTTTGTTTCGAATGAAAGAACAAACCGTTTTTAATTGCGTAAGCCGATTAAAAATGGTGATTCTAAAAGGTCTAGTGGCGAGTCGTAATGCAGCTGTCGAGAGTATAGTTGCGATGATTGCGTGGTCCCAGTTATGCGGTCACAACGTACTCGCGTTGCCCATGTCCGACTGTACAAAAGAGGTACACCTGTTGCAGTCAGCTACAACCAAGGTTACAACCACGTTTTAGTTACAACTTTCTGGTTACGACCGAAGAAACTGAAGCTCTACGCACAGAGCCGTCTGACCTAGTTTGCAGTAGTCCTTTCAGCCAGTTTATACTCTCAAAAAAGAGGAAGCAATATTTCTTTTTTTAATAATGAAGTTGCTAGGCGTATTGTAAATTAAACGTTGGGCGCTTTCGTTCAAAGTATGACATATTAATCAGTACCGATGTCAGTGTTTGTAAAAATTTTGGCTGAACTATTTGAGTTCTCACTGTTAAAACAGCAACAAGAACGCACATCCGTATGCTAAAACGCAAAGCTGTTGACTAGTGGCATTATCGCAGTCATTAACGGTGCACTTACTTGATCTTCACATCGCCCGCGATGAAAGCAAACTTTGCTTGGCTTTAGGCCCACGGGACGGCTCTAAGCTCTTCCATAGTAGAGTACCAAGTAGTCTAAATCGTTAACAACTTTTTCTAAACACAAATACGGCTCATTGTGTGGAATTACTAAAAGCAGCAGCTGGAAGCGGCAAAGAGGCTTTCCTTCGACGACGGCACACACGTTTTTTTTTTCGTACTAAAAGAGGGACAGCTGAATTTTGCAGTTGTTCCGTACTAGCCATGCGACCGTGCACTCTAGTACGCGTCTGGCAATTTGTCTGGGCAGACGCCATTGCGCGTAAGCCGGTCTGCTAGGGATGCTTTCAACCCCATCGGCGCACAGTCTTCAAGACGCTGCCCTGTACATGTTCCAAGTAGCAGTTGGGCTTCAACGAAACCTTCACGAGTCAAGCCTTTCGTTGAACGGGCTCGAACAGCGTGGCACGGCGTCACTGTGGCTGGTCTCATTAAGACAACCTCTCGACTCGGCTTTTGTCATCAACGCGAGGCCATCGCAACGCACCGACAGCCCAGAAGCGTGGGAACGCGTCGAAGAAGCCGTTCTCAGGAATCGAGCGTTTGGGCTGCCATGTTCGAGATAGTTCTGGAAGCCTGCAGCTGAAAGCAGCCATGGACCGATGCTGACGTTCGGGTCAGCGGCCATCTCCCCGGAGAAGCTCAAATTTCCTACTTCGGACTCTACCTCGTCGCCCTGCGGTGCCTTCAAGGCGTGGGTCGGGTGCATCATTATGTGGTGCGCTTGTTCTACCATTGGACCTTTTTGCCCAGCCAAGTGGTGCAATATCTGCAACCTTTCTAATGGGTGGACGACATAGACTTCGTCACCTGATTAGTGGCAAGAGTGGTGACCACCTTCTTCGGACCTGCGTGTAAGGAGACGGCGGGCTATAAAAGCCGAAGACATTTTGTAAAAAAGAGCTGAATCCTGAGCTGAATCATGAGCTGAATCACGTGCTGAATCATGAACTGAATCTCAATTGTACATAATGCGGGATCTTCTGAATCCCTGTACAGCTCCTATCTTTCAACTATCATGTAAATAAACCTTCGTTCTTCCTCTCTGAACGCGTCCCCCCACTAGCGAAGATCGGCTATGCGGACGACGGAGGGAAGCCAGCTACGTTAAAGAAAACCCGCCGCACCCATCATCAAGCTTCCTACTTTTTACAGCATGCATACGTGGTATTCTGTAAAATGTGATCAACTTGATTCATTTTGATTTTCCTTTTTTGTAACATTTGAATACACAGTGACCAATTAGATTTTGGCGCTCATTTGTAAGATGTACTCACTGTCTCTACTTGTTTTCCATGTTTCGTTTGTGTATGTTCAAATTCAGTGTATACAAGAAACTTCCCATTCTTAATGTCAATTTATGTCGTGAGCTCCTTCATGGCGTAAATGTTGTGGCCAAGGCCTCATCAAGTGTGAGGCCCACGGGACGGCTTTATGCTCTCCAATTGCCGAGTGCCTCATACTATAGAGTTTCCCAAAATTAACTAGAAGGGAATCTGGCGCTGCGATCGATCAGCTACCATGGGAATTATGGGTATGACATGGACTTGCCTATAGCCTTCGTGCTTGCGGGTGGCGAACGCACTTGTGACTTCGTTTGTTGCTGTGCTGCGGTTTTTTTTTTTCGAAGGAAAGAACAAACCGTTTTTCAATTAATTACCCGATTTGAAATGGTAAGCCTAAAAGATTAAGGCGGCGAAGCATAAATGCCGAACATTCGCCGATTGCTGTTTTCGTGACAAAGCAGCTTCAAGCCACGCGAAGCCAGAAGGAACGTAAAGTACGAAGACTAGGCAGATCCATGTACTACCCATAAATCCCATGCTCGCTGAAGCGCCATGCGTCGCAGCTCGCATAGACACTAGCGCCAGAGTTACATCTAGTGTATATTTAGAAAATTCTATGGTACATGTGCCGCCTCCACGGTCTCGTCGGATGGAACTGGTCACGTGACTCTTCGCTCCGCGGAAAAGCGGGATTTTTCCCTCGCGTGTGAATGCACATTTATATACTCCGTCTTGCCCCTCCTGTGTTCGTCCGATGGAATGTGCAACGGTTTCCATTTCGAAAATCTCACTCATCACTGCACAATAAGCAGTATATACTGCCTCCACAGGGCCTTCTGGATCCTCCGTTCAGGCGCAACGCGGAGCCGCGGCCATTCAAGACGAGCCTGACCGCCGAGGAGCTGATGGAGTTCCAGAGCTCCGTGGGCAACTTCATGTACGGCGAGATGACGGACCCCGTGTCCACCAAGGTGCTCCAGCTGCCATACCGCGGGGGCACCGCCTCCCTGCTGCTCCTTCTGCCGGACAAGGTTCGGCAGACCAAGGACCTGCTGGATCACATCACGCAGCCCTTCCTCGCCAGGGCCACCGGCTGTCTCAAGCCCAGGAAAGTGCACGTGGAGATACCGCATGCCAGGATCGAGTCCAGGTACGACAACGTTTGTCTTAACGTGACAAGATTAACCCTTTCGGCACTGCCGGTGTCGACTGACGCCCCCCCCCTTCCCTTCCTCTTCCCCAAGCACCTCGGAATTTGGGTAGAATAATACTTCAATGAGCCCACTGCGATCATCGATAATAAAACTTAGGAATGCTTCCGGAGCAGGAAGCCACGATGATGTCCATTACAAAAAGGAACATGACATAAGGAGACCTTGACGTATAGGGGCTATGACAAAGAAGACATAAAAAATGTATAGGAACCATGGCAAAGGGGACATAAATTAGTTCGTACACATTATCAACCAAAGCTACCATTGAAAAGAAAAGCTTTCCATTATCTCATATGCGGGTAATTTCTCAAGAGTGGGGCCAGGATTTCATACCAAAATACATCAACACCGATCTCCAAAATCTGGACACCGGTGCTGAAATGTTGTTTTTGTTTCAAGCGTGACCCCGGTTACGCTTCAACACACTGTGTCTAGTCACGGCTCTTTGCGGAACTAATGTACGGGACTGCTGTCCGGTAGCTTATGTTTGAGACCCATGCCCATGCATGACACAAATAGCAAAAACAAGTGGCCACCACAATTGTGTACATATAGGGTTAAGTGTTGCGGGGCCCTTTTGAGTAGCGTGTGTGGCTATCTCATTGCGGCGCTCAGATACCCGCTCAACACCACGCTGATCAACTCGGGCGTCAAGCTGGCGTTCCTGCCGACGGCCGACTTCAGCCAGCTGGTGACGAACGGCGAGGTGCACGTCAACAACCTGCTGCACAAGTCGACGCTGGTGCTGGACGAAGGCCTGGCCGCGGCCACCAGGCCCTTCGAGCAGCTGAGCGATGACGAGCGCGACAGGGTGACCGCGTCCGAGCCGGTAGCACAGGGCGACGTCCAGTTCGAGCTGACGCGCCCGTTCGTCCTCGTGCTGCGCGGAACCGCCGACGGCGCCATCCTGCTCCTCGGCGTCGTCAGGGACCTCAAGAAGATGAAGTAGCAGCGGCGGTCCGACGTCTCCATGTGCTCGGCCTCAATAAGAGTGTCGGTTCTTACACACTCCCTCGTTCACTGTATACATCACGTGTATGCTCCTTCGACTGTAGGCAACTTATTTAGGTCGCTCCTGCATGCGGTTGCTCCTATGGCCACGACTTTAGTAGGCTATGAGTACGTTCATACATACGGCTCGAAACAATTGGATGGAAAAGTCAGCCACCAATAAAAAAAAACGAACAAAAAGAAAACGCATTCCACCCCTATAGCGAACAATACGCGCCTGCGTGCGCACAGTCGACGCCAACATTAAGGGGGACAGTGGGTCCCCAATAAAAAACGTAATCTTGCACTCATTATAGCAAAAAATAATAATAAATCAATCATCCCTGATATAACAGAACAGATATAACAATGTAGATTGGTGCTCGAGTCCTTGCACGATTTCTGCGACAATGCTATAGGAACCGATCGGCACGCTTTAAGTGCTCCGGACTATAACCATGCTAAACAAGATTCCATATAGCGAACCGATTTGGGAGGCAATGACCCCTTTCTCGCCACCTATATTGAAGCAATAAATATTGCACCGGAGGCGGTACAACCTTGTATAATAGACACCCCGACGCGCGATACGTGCGTGACTCGCCGTCGCGTGTAGATTCGCAGTGAGGTGCCAAGCCTGGAGGAATAGCGGAGCAGAGCGGCCTTCCTCGTTTTTCTTTTTTTAAGGCGGAAGTATTTTCTGCCGGGTTCACCACAGCTCCACTGACGTATTTCCGTCACGGATACGACGTAAAATATATATACTATCAGTGCAAAGAAACAGCGGGGAAAAAAGTTCCATACAGCCGGGCGTCGAAGCTATGGCCTCTCGTTCCGGAGCGCGCTGCGCAATACCATTAGACCGCGGAGCCCATGTTGTCTAGCTGGGTAGTGGTGAGCCATTTATATACACCATATATCGTTGGCGGTACTCGGAGCTCAGAAAATTCAGCGTGTTTTCGTCAGCAGTAGTCCGCTAGCGCGAATGGCGCGAGCCTATAGGGCTCACTCTAAAGGTATAGTCGCAACGCACGTTGGTAATCACCTCACGCGTTTTATAACCACACTACGTGGTTATAAAAGCCAGTGGCTGTACTACCATACCAAAGCAACAAAAAAGCAGTGATACAACATATCAGAGCAAGCGAAGTGAAGGCTTCTTTGTTAAAGCTGTGTATAAGAGTGCTTCGGTCAAAATACATTAAGGCTATGCTACCTCCTCAGAGATTAACAAAACATGTTAACCACCAGGCCTGCGCGGAACGCGCAGTACTGTGAAGCTGTCAACAAAAACTGTAATAGGATAGAAAGGTGGGCTAGTTGGTAATTCATGATGGTTCAGCTGTGTGCCTCCTCTTTGCTTTGTGTCTGTGTTTACCCCCGCGCACCCAGGTCACATGAACCATCAACAAAAACTGTCACAGTGAAAGCTGGAAGAGCGGGCTTTCAGCGCATTTTGAACACTCTTCAAGGTAACTATCACTCACAATTACAGGGTACCCACTACGCCGTTGTATAGTATAGGCAGGCATTCGCCAGGCCGTTCTTCGCTATTCTTCGGAGAAGCGTGTTACTTGCTGCATATACTTGCAAGAAACTTTTTGCAATTTTTTGTTGTGCTGTGCTTGACGACGAAGAATTATGGCAGGAGATTTTGTATTACCCCCAATATCCCACAGTGGAGATGCGCCACAGTGAATATGCGAACAAGGTCGAGCTTTTGCACACGGTTGCAGCATTAGACGATCCACTCAGCGAAATTCGCAGTATAATTGTGACACCTGATTGTTACTTTGCTGTTATAAAACGCTTTATTATGCTCATCTCAACTCGACTCCTTTCCCCTCACCAAGCCTGCCTGGTCAGTTTGTAAGCGAGTTCCAAGCACTAGCGTCGTTCAGAGGTAGAATACTGGGCTGGCACGCAGGGGACCTGGATTCGAATCCCATTGTGTCATTGGCGAGTTTTTTTTTGTTCTTATTTCGTGCGATAGTGGTTACGTACACCGGCGGCGGTGGACAACTACGGCGCGCACGTGAACCGTGTTGAGATCTCATAACAGCTTTCGCTGAAAAAAAAAAAGAGCCGTAATACAACACACGTGAAAGATATGCAAAACATAGAAATGTATTAGCCTGACGACAGCAACGCCACATAGCTTGGCTATTTCATCGGCGTCCGCGAAGTGGAGCTGACTGAACTTTTCAATCCTTTAATACTTTCAAATATTGCTTTTAAAGTTCATAAAAACGAACTTTCTGTGTGGGTAAGAGCCACTCGAGCAGTATACGATCGTCGTCAGAAGCTGCAGTGCGTTGTTCTATCTCTTTTGTTTATAAATAATTCGTTTCTCGGCCAATCCCCCAGAGTGTGCATGAGCCATACACACGACAATCATCATCATCATCACCATCATCACAATCATCATCATCGTCGTCATCATCACCGTCATTGTGGTCGTCGTCGTCTTCATTAACATCATCATGTGATGATGACAATAATAATAATCATCATCACCATCATCACAATCATCATCATCGTCGTCGTCATCATCATCACCGTCATTGTGGTCGTCGTCGTCATTAACATCATCATCATCTCGCGCGCTAGGTACTCGCCAATCACGAGTAGGCTGCAGCGTCGGGCACGCGCAACACAGCCACGTTCGATATCCCAACCACCGCAAGTTCCTTCCAAGGAGAAGAAACCCGTCCATTTCGATGCCAAATCTTTAACCCTGACCCGGTGATTCGAAACCCTCGACGACGGTCCCAGCTATGAGCAGCACCGTGCTTAATAAACCGGCCGCGGAGCCCAAGAAGACCTCGTCAACCGCCCAGTCCCAGCAGCCCCGGGCGACAGGGGAGGCGAGCGGCAACCCGGCCGTAACCGCTCTCAACAAGCTCGGCCTCTCGATCTTCCAACAGGTAACAATAACACCGTATTTACTCGAATGTAACGCGTTTTTTAAGAGGATATAGTCTAACTTGGGATACCTGAACGCATATGTGTTGGTGTGTTTGTCTCTCTGTCTGCCTGTCTGTCCAGCGATTAACCACCCGGCCAAAGTTTAAACACCTGCTGAACGCCCGGCCATCTTGAACCGGCGGCTGAATTTATACTTGTGAACGTAGTCAACCGAAAAGCAAATACTACGCATATCTGGTGCGCAACATCAATACGTATAAGGTGGTGTATTCCTTTACTATAAAATACATAGACACGTAATTCAAAAGACCTGTGTGTATCTTACGCTGCGCCTAAAATGCGACGCTATATGCCCGAAAAAGATGGCCGGTCGAAGACTATCGTCTTTGAACGAAATTCGCCACGATGTGCGCAGACACGCGACCATTTCTTTTTCAATTTTTTGCCACCTTACTTAAGTTGACCCTCGCGTTACAATCGAATACCGAACTTGTTGTGTTGTGGTTCGCTAGCATAGTTTCGGTTTGGTTATCGAAGCTGCTAGGTGGCGCCTCGCTCAGCAACGGCGATGAAGACACTTATAAGGCACTTCGTAAATAAAGTGCGTGACGAGCACTCCAAGTCGAGTAGTCATTCTACAGCGCTCCGCATAGCTGGCGTCGTCACGTACTTCTGCTTCGCCGAGTCGCTTAGCCGCTACACGACCGAAATAATTTTATTTCTTCCTGGGCGTAATGTAGCCAGCCCTTGCGGCCCAGATACACCTTTCCAAGTAGCCATAGAATGAATTCACTAAAGGGGGCTTATTGCCTCACGAATTAACCATCACAAAAAATTTGGAATACGCCCAAAAGATTTGTCACACGCTGTAATTGTATTCTATTTTCCCTCGTTCCGACGAAAGCACTGAAAGCCGAGCTGCAGCGAGGGACGGCACGGGAGAAGAAAATGCGTCACGCGCGCCTTGTGACCTTGAGAACTATTTCTTCCCCCCCCCCCTTCGAATGTTCTGCTTTTCAGGGAGTTCGCCCACGTGGACAAGTCGCGGCCTCCCGCGGCAGCCCCCGTTACGACCGAGGGCGCCATGCTCAGGTCAGCCAATGGCTGATCTTACTGGCACGAGACGTAGTGCTCTTGAACGTGAAAAGTCATTTGACGACAAAAGAAAAAGCGATGTTTATAGCTGACTTTGACAAATTATTGAAGATCACTGGCCTCGTGCTGCGCTATAATATATGGAACGCGTGTTCTCAGGAACCTCTACTAACGACCGGAAGCGTTTTCTGGCCATGCCTAAAAAGTGTTGCAGGGCGCCTTTAACTTAGCATCTTATAGTTCACGGCGCGGCCGCTAGACGCGGGACTTTGTGAAAAACGTATTGTATTCGTTATTTTCCGCCAGTTTCTGTCTGAAACGAAGGCTGTTTCTACCGTGATCCTTGATGGTAGCGCATGCTGAGAGCAAAAGAAGACGTATTCGAGACACCACAGCACCAACTTTCAAAGCACGAACGTCGCACGACAGTTTTATTACCCGCCGATACCACTAATATATGTGCCAACAAAGGCATACGTCACGTGTGCATAGCTCTCACAACCATCAACTATAACCTACGCGCGTATACATCACAAGCCTGAAAATACATGTATCGAGGGAATTTCTCCTATAGTGCTTAACCAATAACGGCGATCAACTTACGCTACCATGAATAAACATGCTACCATACCAACAAGCCCACATTGCCACCCTCAGCGAGCGTTGTTACCAATTTCAGCAGCACCCAATCTTTCAGTCTGGCTAAATATCTCGGCGGCGAAAATTTTGTTCGGTGTAGCTCGAAGTCACTTTCCGGTTTCTTTTCCACGCACGTACGGCGACGCAGGCGGCGGAGCACCTGGACCACAACGTCCTCCTGTGCCCGGCTGCTGTGACGGCGTCCCTCCTGACGACGCTGGGGTGCGCCGAGGCCGAGACGCACCTCCAGTTCCTCGAGCTGATGGTCAAGGAAGGGGGCAAGCTGGAGCACCTGCAGGCGGCCGTGTTCGGCGTCTTCGACGCTTTAGAGAAGGACAAGGCCAACGCCGAGGCCGCCCTCATCTATAGGTACATTTGTTTTGAACGCGAAAGTGTTTTATCCCGCAATCAACCAAGGCATCAGTGACGTATTTCCGTCACGGAAATGACGTCGAAAACGCGCACGATCAGAAGACAAAGGAACAGAGTTCTGTAATGGGAGTCAAGCCCACGAACTCTGGTTCAACAACAATAGATTCCAGGCACGCTATTCACTTCACCACGGGCACATGCTTTGAAGGCTTGACGCATTTTATATCTACCACTATCCTCTCAAAGCACTCTTGGTTAAGTGCTGTAACGCATCACAACTGTGTCATCCGCAATTAGTTCCCCCAATGCGTCATTTCTAAGCGCCCCTCTCATTCGGCATGTTGGAAATAGAAAAGCGCAATTTTGCCAATTCCGCTCTAAATAATAACAAACGTTGTCAACTCCAAAATGAGTAGTTTAGTGCCTGGGAATGCATCGAATATATTTTTAAGATCGGGACCTCAACAACACTTTCACTTTCGATATTCGAAGGATGGATTCTCAGTGACATGTTATAATAGTGTGACGTCACGGGGAGACAGCAACTGGCGACGTGCTAGCGGCAGATTTGTAGTTTGCTCGTGGTGCACGTAAAAAACGACGAGCTAATTGTCGTACTAAGCGACGAAAACTTCAAAATAAAGGTAAAATATTTTATACCTGCTGTCTGACTCCAGTGTCACGGTGCAGCGCGTTAACACTGCTTGCTGGGGAAACATCCATTTTTACGATGTCTCAACATTATGAGTACTCCTTTAAAGGAGTTTTTCTATATCAAAAAAAGTTAAGGGTGGGGGGAGGGTCACACTAACAGACACGAACAAAGGAAGAATGACGACGAAAAACCGCACTTTGTTTGAGTATGTTGATGCACCTCCACTCCCCCTCCTTTTTAAAGGGGAAAGCCTTAGATTAGATGCCTTATAAACGAGAAAAGTGACCATTGAATATATGTATATATATATATATATATATATATATATATATATATATATATATATATATATATATATATATATATATATATATATATATATATATATATATATATATATGTCTCGTTATAGAAACCGAAACTATAGCCAGAGAAAAGAGCTGTCGCAGTAAATAGCTAGAGACATTGATGTTAGGTCTCCGGCCTTTCATCTAGGACACGGAGGAAACGAAAACTTGTAAAGTGCCAAACCATCAATCAGTTGTGTACAGTTAAATGGACACTAAAGTCAAATAACAATTTACGTGAAAGTGAAAGCTCAATGAATGACAATGTCTAAAACGACAATATTATCAACAGCATGCCCTACTTTCCGAGTAATTAAGGCAAGAGAGCACATGCACCGCACTAGGACATTCGCAAAATGATCCCGATGACGTGAAATGTACCACCTGCAAATAATTACTAGTAATAATACTAGCTGCACTAAATGAAGAATTTTTCGTGCATTCAGAGAGATAATAAAGTGCTACTTGTTCGTTTCTATTTGATTCATGAAAAAATGACCCGCCGGACGTTACTATGGCGAATGGCGCGAGTGGTTCAAGAGTTCAAGGTTCAACTGGACAGGCGGTGCCATCTAGCGGGGCCTAGTTGAACCAAGCACGTCTGCCATCATGGAGGCCACGACAGGACATTGTTAAATGGCCGTCGTTGCTCATGTGGCTCCCGCTGCTTTCGTTCTGTACTACTATGGTCTCGGCGGCCACGAAGTAAAGCCGGGCAACGTTGTGCACGGCAACAGTGACGTGAGACTTTCTGCTTGAGGCGGATAACTTGAAGCGCGATAACCCGATGCGGATCACTAAAACGCGACTTTACTTCAAAATGTACACTTCCTTGGCCCAAAAGAAACACTACCAGGTTTCTAGACCACTATTTCAGCAATCAACGTCGCCTTAATAGTTGCTTATTGAAGTGTGGCAGCTTGGGCTTTAGTGTCCCTTTAAACCTGAATATGGCGAAAGTAGTAAAACAGGCAATTTACTTCATATAGTCGCCAAACACTTCTGCTACTACTACTACTACTACTTTCTCTCTCTCTCTCTTATTTTTTTTCATGGTAAGAAACAGAAGAGTGTTCGAGTAAAAACACATTACAAAATTAAGGTAAATTCAATTACCTTTTTTTTTGAACCGGAGAATTGGCGACCTCGGCTCGATGCTGCGCCGGCAAATAAATGTGCTTCACGGCGGACGAACGTCACGCATGAACCCGAAATAAATGCAGTTCCGATGCACTATATTTATCAGTAAATACATATTCGCAAAAACCGCGTGCAACTGAATTATAAGACGACTAGACCCAGCGAAAATTTCAAATTCATCGCGTCGATCTTGCTCCGGGTCAGCACTGCCGCTACGCTATACAATCAAATCACGGATAAGGCGCTTCGTTTTACTGAGGCTAAGAGCCCCACCACAGCGGTCTTTGTGGTTATGGCACTGGAGATCACCAGGAACACATGAAGATCAGCCAGGAATCCTCCATACGCACAGAACGTTCTATATGGTTAAGTGTTTGACGCGACTGACGGCAGAATTGAAGAGGCAGTCTTGGATCTCGCTCAAAGCCGGTGAAGCACTGTCAGTTCTATTTTCGGGGACAATTACGGTATTTAGTAGTTATAACACGAACTTGTGTTCGCCCACAATAATAGACAGTCTTTTCTATATATCGCCTGTTTTGAATTGAAACTTTACCGGCGCTCTACCTACAGACAGTCTATTTTAAAAGCTTCTGTTACATTAGTTAGTGTAAACATTCTCGGCAGAAAATATCGATTATGTGTGGGAAATAAGGGCGTATATACATTACTTTTCATCGCTGGTTTGTTGTTGAGTAGAGCGGTACGGATGACAGCATCCTAATTATCTGCAGCATTATCGACAATGTTATACGGTACACTTAATTAATATACGGAACATCGATACCCGTGTAACTTTAAAACATTTTAGTGTCTCTATTGTATATGTATCCCTGGAAGTGTACTCCGGGATACGTTTATTTATCTTTTTGCAAAACTATCTTCGTGAAATTTCGTTATGTCGTCTATAAATATTTCTCAGTACTTGTATTTTCAGGCTTTCAGCACGTGTATTTTGATATTTGTACTTTCAGAGTACTTTGATGAGTGTATCTGCCCAGTTCTGAATAATGTGCATAGACGCGTTCCATTGTGCTGGAGCTACACAGGAACAGCATTATGATTGTGGCTCTTGTGAAGAACGCCTTGCTCTGCTCCAATGGTTATTCTGTGTGGCACTCGCAAGAGAGAAAAACATGAGAATTATTTCGTCTGTCTCTTGACGCACCTGCGCTTGAACCGAGAACAAAAAAAAAAAAAAGCTCAGCCAAACGACCAAGAAGTCTGGGTTTGTGTTCACACATATAGTTGTGAAAGCGTGTTTTTGCGTTAATTAAAATGGTTTGATCCATTCTTTCAATTGTTTATGTGTCTGTCTCTCTCTCTATCTCTTTTGCGTCAACGGGATTGGCTGTGCAGAGCCGCATCCATTCTGTATGAATAGCCACGCACAGTTCCAAGAACTTTCTCACTGACACGCTTGTGCCTAAAATCTCACGTCTTGGAGCTTCCCAGACCAAACTACATATTCTCTTTTTGTTGACTCAGTGTACAACTTAGGCAATAAGGAATCTAGGACCAACGTTAAACATATCGCACTCGTCATTTGAAAGTGCGGCAAGCAAGCGCCCACTGCGGCGCGCTTCAGGATGGATGGATGGATGGATATGGCTGTACCCTTTAGATCGGGCGATGGCTAGCGCCACCAAGCCATAATACTTAATGAACCCAAAAGTATATTTATTTATTTTTCCTTAAAAAGTGAGTTTGAGGATTCGTACTTTGCAGTGAAGAGTTTCATTTTCACTCGTGCCTTGACTTTAGCCACCAATCAGATAACCTCCTTCTGGTTAAGTCTACTTGCTTAAAGTCTATTTTGCCCTCCCGGTCCCTAAACCCCAGTGCTTTGAAAAACTCTGCGCCATCATCCTGAACTATAGGGTGAAGCCCTTTATACAGAACATTATCAAGTGTTCGGCAGTTTCCTCCTCCTCTCCACACGCACTGCATATTGTGTCTACCCCTTCGTATTTGGCCCGATATGTCTTGGAGAAAAGCGCCTCAGCGCCGCCTAGTAGTTTCCGTGCAAACGGCCACCCCTGGCGGACCACTCTCGTCCCACTACCCCTGTCTAGTTCACTATAGTACGGGTAAACTGGAGAGATATACTGAGAAACGCCACCTTCGGCCTGCGGTGGACTAAATCTGACTCATGATGACGACGACGATGATGCAAACGCAGGATGTTCGTGAGCCGACACCTCGAATTGAGCGCGGAATGCGAGGAGATGCTCAAGACGCAGCTGCGGTGCCGCGCCGACCGGGTGTCCTTCCGCTCGAGCACCCCCGACGACATAGCGTACGCCGTGAACGGGTCCTTCGCCGACGGCAGTCCGCTCATCGGAGAGGTGCTCGCTCCGCAGGCCGTCGACACCACCGCCAGCCTGCTGGTCGCCTCGGCATTCCACTACAGGGTATGTTTCACAGAAGGTCTACAGACCTTTTGATCGGCGAGAACAAACGCCGCCATGCTGGGCTTCGCACAGAAGTACAGAAATCGACCTGGCACAGACACGACAGTGCAGTTTTTTTTTTAGTGTTCATATGTCTTTTTAACGAGGATTATGCCGGCGTCCATAGAGCCATTTGTGAAAAGGCCTATGTATCTTTTTTAGGTCTACACACCTTTTCACAGCAGGCTCTCTGGGAGCCGCCAAAGTCAGCTCTAGGCTGTGGGAGATAGACCTGAGCTCGCAAAAACTGCACTGCCGAGGCGTCAATTTTCGCGCTAAACTTCACCGTCCAGAAAGGCGGTCTTTCTCGTGTGAACTGAGGAGCACGGCGCTGCCATTTCGGCCCCGCCCCCTTGTGCGTACATTGTAATATACAGTACCGGGAATGCACCTTTGCATACAATGCTCCCTGGATTCCGCGCCGTAATTTCCTCAGTGCTGTTGCAGATATGCGCGGGCTTCTAATCATGCACTGCACAGGCGGCGACGTCAGTGTGTGTTGACCTTCGGATATTTCTGTGTAACCTTGCAGAAAAAAAAAAGTTCCCTCTTTCTGAAGAGAAGGAAGCCTCCTTTCGGTACTGTGACACTTAGGTACAAATGCTGACGTCACTTCCGGGGAGAGGGGGGTCATAAAATTTCAGTAACAAGCATGCGCTAATCGTTGTGTGCTCTTCTTTGAGCCGCTGCGTGTTGCTCTATCCATTCATCGCAACATGCACAAAAAGAAAGAAAAATGCAGTTTAGCCTTTGTAAGCTTAGTTACCACGAGCATAAAGTACGCTTAGCTTGATTTCGCAAACAGTATACCGCCCACACAGGTGGCGACTGCAACAGCTTCGACCTTGGCACGCTTCCAAGCTTGGTATGTGCTTCTCTATAGCCTACAAATCTGGCCTGCTCCGGTGTTTCGAAAGCTACCCCACCTTTGCTTGAGATATCGCAGCCCGCCCTCTAGCTCCATCTACTTGATGATTGGATTCAGCCTGTCGCTTGCGCTGAAGCGCGCATAGATGGCCCAGCCGAGGCCCCATTCATAGCGTGAGCGAGCGACAAAGCGGCAGAAAAGCAGCCGTTAAACTTGAGCCTAGCTGGCATCTACGCGAAAATTCGCACGAATAGTTATTGCGCGGCGAGGTTACTTTGCCTCGAGTGCTCTGGGAAAACGGGTCATTGGGCCCGACGTTCAGCAAGAAAGAGTGGGACACGCTCCTGCCAAGCCCCCTCTCCGAAGACCAAATCTTGGCTGTGATCGGGCATGCGGACGCCAATTCATGTCGCTCCCGTCGTGAGATTAGACAGGTTCGCGTTTTTCCGGACCAAATAAAAGTTTAGTCACTCACAGTCACGTGGTCCCGCAGCCACGACGCCTCTCCGCAACGTATGACGTGGCGCCACGTATCACGAGGTGCCTCCTCTAAATAGAGGAGGCGCTGCTTGTAGCGAGCGAGGCGCCAGGACGAAAAGGCAGCAGCTGCAATGGCTGTAGCGTCCGAGCTGGCAGAGAGCCAATAGGGTTCGAAGTCTCGGATATGCGCTGTTTTGGAAATAATACCGACGAAGAAGACGCAGAGATGAACAGAATTACAGACGAGACAAAGCGCCTACTTCTGTCTCGTCTTGTCTAGTTCTGTCCGTCTCTGCGCCTTCTCAATCAGTAATATTTTAAAACAGCGCATATCCAAGATTTCGACGTCAACCAACTATACCCAGTCGTCGCTTTATCAAGAGAGCAACACGACATTAGCTCGCATCTATGCAGTCACGCGTTTTTTCTTTTGTAAAGGCTCCCCGGATGTGCCTTGCGTTCCGCATCGGCGGCTCAAGGTCATGGCGACGCAATGAATGACCTCGAAAGACACTGAGCAGTAAGAGCTTTCGCTACACACCAACTCCGCAGGGCCTTCGGGAGCCGCCATTCACGCGCAGCCCGGAGGAACTGTCCTTCAAGCCGACGGCGACCAGCCAGGTGTCGCTGGAGTTCCAACAGGGTGCGGGCTCCTTCATGTACGGCGAAATCGGGGACACCGAGGCGACCAAGGTGCTCGAGTTGCCGTACCGCGGGGGCGCCGTGTCCCTGCTTCTTCTGTTGCCGGACAGGGCTCGACTTCTGAAGGACCTGATAGTTCAGCTCACGCCGGCCTTCCTATCGATGGTCGCCGGCTGCCTCAAACCGAAGAGAGTGCGCGTCGAGATACCACATGCCAAGATCGAGGCCAGGTACGACGAAAGAAGCTTTCTTGGGCCACATGACGCATAAAAGGTGAATGCTAAAGCGAATCGGGGCGGACCACAAAGAAAGCACGAGAAGCAGCGTCGCTGCCTAGCAACTGTCGGGTATAGTGCCAGTGCTCGTCTCGATCGTCTCTTATTTATGGGTCCGTTGCGCATTTTGCGATAAAATCTGCACTTTTACAGATCCGACGCATGTCTTCGATATTTTTGGCATCCCCCTTTTTCAAACGGCGCGGCCACGAGTTCGCCATACATGTGTGTCACTATATACTGGACGCTTCACTGAATGTGTCAGATAACTTCCGCTGAGTCCCTCCAGGTGGTAGAAAAGTCACGAACGGGAATACTGCAGCGTGAACCCGTAAGTACCACAAAGATAAACAAAATCTATGCGAATTACGTATATAAACTTTTTTTTCATTCACCCTCCTTTGGTGTATACGAACCGAGCGCCAAAACAGAATCGTACGGAGTCCGGTCAAGATCATGGGAGAGACCTTTGCCGTACGTGAAGTGGATACGAAACAGACCGATGATGATAATGACTAATAGTCACGGTCCGCGTGACCCTCTCGAGCCGCTGGCTATATAGCGCTAATGTTTTATAAAATAGGTAGCACATACGATGGCACGCACATGTGCGCATGTGTCCGATTTTCCGGGAAAACATTTGGGGCAACACGTCCGCGAATACATCGCACCACCACCAAAAATTTACACATGCAGCCGTGAATGAACATATTCTTTGCTACAGCAAAGCTCTCATCGTTCGACTGATCTCTTCGCTGCCAGATAGCGTTACCAACCCGACCGCTCAAGTTTACAGCTGCGGTGCTCCGCCCAAAAACCTAGAAATTTAGAGAAAAAATAAAGAGATTGCCGCATAGTTACACCCGCAGCTTCGGTTCTCTCGAGTTTCACCTGCGATTACCGCTTAGTCCACGACCCCGGCAATTAACGCCATCTGTAGGTGTATCTGGGAACCGCGGAGCGCGACAGCACGGACTCTCGTCTGTCGTCGGGTACATTCCTATAACAACTCCACTGTTGAACACTTTCTAAGGGCATGCGCCAAACACGAAGGCGACGGCCCATACCGTTTCGTTGCAACGTCACTTCCTGCAGGTACACGCTGAACACGACGCTGATCCGCGCGGGCGTCAAGCAGGCGTTCATGCCGAGCGCCGACTTCACCCACCTGGTGCCCAATGGCGGAGTGCGTCTCGGCGACCTGCTGCACAAGGCCACCCTGGTGCTGGACGAAGGCAGGCCCGCGGTCACCGACAAGGAACAGCAGGACGCGGTGGCCACGTCGGCCGCCCCGCTCGGACCGGACGACGTCGAGTTCGAGCTGACGCGCCCGTTCATATTCTTGTTGCGTAACACCAGCGACGGCTGCATCCTGCTCCTCGGCGTCGTCAGGGACCTCAAGAAGATGCAGTCGCAGCCCGCGACCGACGGCCCTGTTGGGGTCGGCGTCCAGTAAAACGAGCGTTTTGTCCTCAGACATGTTATTGTAGATGCCACCTGGGTACCCTCCTTCGACCGTAGCTATTTCGCCTGGTCGCCACTGTTGACAGTGTGCGCATTGTACCATTTAGTAGAATACGAGTACGTTGATGCATGTGCAGTCCTGTCCAATGTTAATGAGAGCGGTCAGCCACTCGTAAAAGCAATAAGAGAAATGAAACAATTTCGTACCCTTATAAGTAAAATGCCCTCGATAAAACCACATGTACAAATCTTTACTCATAAATGATTCATTTTTTTAAGTTTTCAGCCGTTTCTTGGCGACGACATGATAGTTCACTGGCCTGTTGCGCATTCTCACGAATGCGTTCATTCATTGCATTCCTATCTACTACAGGCGGGACGAGGAGGTAAGTTGTATAGATTCTATGGCCGCCTCCTACCTAGCCTGCTAAATAAAATACTATTACCTTGCGCCTTAACTTATAAGACCCAGCGTAGCCAATGCTATCGTGTACTCTAGCGACACCGTTCAGCGGTCTGTGCGAGAAAAAGGCAGTTTCCTAGTATAATTCTTAGTAATGCTCTAACGGTCAAAGTGGTGCGTACCCCTGGGCTATGGCAACGTCTTCGGCCTGTTGGAGTGCCCAGAATAGCTTGCACAGAACTGTTCCCCTGGTCAAGTTCTGGTAAAGAGGAACAACTCTGGCCAAGCTATTCTATAGGAGATTGCCCAGAATATTTTATCCTCTGGTGAAATTTTGGTGGATTACGCAGAATAGCATGCCAAGGGCTGTTCCTCTGGTAAAGCTCCGGGGGATTGCCCAGAATAGCTTGTCCAGAGCTGTTCCTAAGGTAGAGTTCCGGTTTGTGGATCTCTGCATAGCACAGTATTCCACTTCTGGCGACCCCATCTGACAGCATTTGGCTAATCCAACAGGATGCGAGTCATAGGTATACGCATTTCCTCGCGTAGAGACGTCCGAATACACTGAACCTGGTAAACAGTGGCGTGTAAGCCACCGGGTTCGGCTTTGTTTAAAGCAGTCGACATACGGGCCTTCTCGTGCTGCTACCTAGTGCGTTTATGACTTTTCTCGCTAAGCTTCTTGTGAGTCTTAGGCCATGTCCCTACACTGGAGGTGTAGCTGTGCAACGTACCTACTACACGCTTACCGTAACTTTCAGGAAGTAGAGAGGTTACCACTATGCCACTATGGCACGAGTCATTCTGCTGATAACCTTGGTATTCACTGTTGCGTGCTGCGAAGAAGGCTCGTTGACAGGCGGACCGCGAAGCGAGAGCCCGCGAAGAAGAGGCGACACGAAGGTGGGGCCTGTATCGATATTGCCTTCTCCAACTTTCAACTGCAACCACTGTAGTTCAATATCCCCTCGCCACATACTTCATGAACCACAAGATTGTAAATCTTCAAAGGAAAACAAGTCTCACAGCTTTGTAATCAGTAATGTACTATAAAATTGCATCGGTATGTGAATGATTACAATTTGGGCATATATAGGTGTATATGCAATCCCCCCTATAACAACGTGTCGCGTCTTTATATGAGGAGGGCCGCATCATAGTGCGACTGCTTGTGAAACCTGAACTGTGTGCCCTGTGTGTGTTATGTGCCAAGTGTATCTCCTCCTCCTCTCTCTCGTTTTTTTCTTGATTGATATGTGGGGTTTAAAGTCCCAAAACCACTATATGATCTTCTTCATTCCCCTCTCCTCCCCCCGTGTAGGATAGCAAACTGGACTTAGTCTAGTTAACCTCCCCACCTTTCTGATATTTTTTTTTTCTATATCTCTCTCAATATGAGGACTCGTACGGGAGAGTCGCGGGTTCTTCCGGTCTGTTACGAGCTAGCTCCTCCATCATCGTTTACTTCTTGGATGGTACGGATGGAGGAACTTTATTTGTAGTCTCGAGAAACGCGGCTAGCGAGCAGTAGAGATGACGGTATTTTTTGCACTCTACTATTTAGCGCACCTTCTCTATACAGAAGTGAAAGTGCGCTAGTCAGCAGTCTATGAATGTCAACCGAAAGTTGCAATTTTTTAAAATTTTATATCAGGAAAGGTCTGGTATCCCTTTCGCACGCACTTATCGAGAAATTCGAGAAACACTTATCGATAAGTGTTAGTGAATGGCGTAGCCAGCGCATAGAGGGGGGAGGGGTTCTATTACACCCCTTCCCCCACAGTACGCTACTGGAGTTGATGCACGCACGAATAATCGACAACTAGGTTGAATCTCTCAAAGCGCTCGCCCCGTGAACGTTGCAGCACGTAATATAAGTTTTAGTTCGGCACCCATAGCAGCTATGCGGTGGCGCATTCGATGGCATGTTGACGAACGCTCGTCAACAAACGCTTAGAGAAACGACTTTCTTTTTCTTACATCACCTCGTTTTTTGTTTGAGTGTGTGTGTGGAAGGGAAATCCCCTTGAGTGCGCATGTGGTAATTATGGGGCGGGCTTCATTATAGTACACAAGGGGGAAATCTGGCGCTGGTATCTATGGAAGCTGCAAAGCATGGCACCTCAACCATCATGATGGTACATGGATTTGCTCAAGTTCTTTCTGCTCTGTGTGGTCCGGAGCCGCTTTGTAGCAAGGCCAAGTTCAGCTAAATGCTCGGCAATCCTAGTCCCGTCGCGATCGAGTCAATGCGGAGGCCTATAGCCCCGGCCATTTTCGGCCGAACAATTCGAATCGGCTGACGAGGTTGACAACCAGCCATTCTTTTCTCCGAAACGAAAACCATAACAACTATAAACAAAGCCGCAAACGCAAAGCCGAGACAAACAAGTGTACTACCCATCGATGGCCGAACCATAATCCTTCTAATAAATATTGTACGCAACACTACGAAGCCAGTTAGGCCACAAGGATAATCATCATCATCACCAGCCGCACTGCGCGTTCGCATCACGTTCTAGGAATACGCAGCGTCATCGACAAGAAGACGGTGCACGTGGCGGCATGCAGTACGAGGCTTGTGCTCGAAACGGATAAATCGAGAGAAGCGTCGTATCTGGGCCCAAAACCCTAGTCCTATCTCGCCGTCTTGCGATCAACCGTCGCGATCGAGTCGACATCGTGTACGTGAGGCAGCTGCACAACCAGCCAGCCGGTGAGTGCACAGCTTACGTGTACTTCCCTCCGCATGTAGACCCTTTTTTACGGGCAGGAGGCATCCTTCCATTCTGTTGTTGCACGAGAGTACAAAAGCCGACGTCACAGCCTACGGCAGTGCTATTTCGGGGGGCTTATACGCTTTTCAACAGCAGCCCGGAGTGGATTATTGCGGCGCCCAAAAAAGCCTTCGTTGACGAGGTGCATATAGGTCGCGCGAAGAGGGGGTGTCGCTGAAGCTATTCAACGCAGAAATTTTGGCTAGTCGGTGGGTGTAGAAAGCGCAGAACAACAAGAGAGAGAGAGAGAGAGAGAGAGAGAGACGTAAACAGGACGAGCACTAGCTGAAGCTAGCTTTTTGACCAGTGGTCTCGCGACTACGCCTTTAATAATCCGTTTCCATTAGCACAGATGGCGTCTCCTTCGAACCCGACTGCCCCGGATGAGAAGTCCCAGGACCCTCGGTCGCCGCCGGCGCCTACGTCTTCATCGACGGCCTCTCCGCCCATACCGCAGCCACCACCGGAAGGTAAACGACGGCTGGCCGCCAATGTCAGCCCGACGCCATCGGTCAATTCCCTGAAGGACGGCAAGGAGCAAGAGGCAACGTCGACGACAGCGGCGGCGGCGGCGTCAGCAGCGGAAGGTAAGTCTATAGCAAATTAGTACGACACGAAGGAAGGAAGAAGAAAAGAAAAACTAAGAGGGAAACCAAAAAAGGGTTAAAACAGCTTGAGCTCAGAGCGCTGACCCCCTGGTAGCACAGTAGAGTGTAGCTAAGTATATCCCAATAAACGAAATATATATGTTTCCGAAATGTAGTCCAAATTACAATACAGGCCAATGATGGTGGCGGTTTGGGCTTGTTGGTATGGCAGCATGATCATATATGGTAGCGCCGACAAAGGACACCGACAAGAGAAGGCACATCCTGTGTTGTCCTGAATGTGCTTTCTTTTGTCCGTGTCCTTTGTCTGCGCTACCCCATATTATCATGCTACAATACAGGCGTAGAAGAACAAATCGTAGTCGTCATATCACAACACTAATCGGAGTTGTTCCGTTATAAACTAGATATGTTAGTGTCATGTTCCTTTGTTGCGCGGTTCAGAAAAGTTAAAAGCTGAAGTTTTAACGTAACGATTTCCGCGATACGTTATATACACTTCAACATGTACCGCACTTCAGGTTGACGTACAGTAAACCACAAATGATTACAGATCACGCAAGTGCATGGCCAAGGGCACTTCGAGACCTCTTCGCTACGTGAGCGGCGAGCTATAAGCAGCAGCGCTCGCACGCTCAAAACGCAGTCCATCCCTTAATTGACGCTACTTTCCTACTGGCCACTAATATTGCTCACCTATCACTTTTTTGACGCGACGCTTACTTTTGCAGCCGTGGCGTACCGAGAAGAGTCTATGAGCATAGCTGTTATCGATCACAATCTTTCTCGCGAAGCGATATCCACTTAACGGCACACCGACGCACGCCGTGTAAGTTCCGTCTCTTCAATTAAAGTAGAAGTGTGACGTTCATGCGGCATATGAGCATCCTTCGTGAAAACAACGAACCAGTAATGTTCTGTGCAGCAGTACGGCGCCACGCGCTGGACATTGTAACGCGTAAGTGCGGTTAGGGCTTAACCGACTGAGGGTCGTTACCATGTTCGGCCGCTCGGCGGCGAATGTTGATGACGGGATAATGGCAACCAGCATTGCAACTGGGCCTGCAGTGCTTTCGGTGCATTAGTGCTAAAGGCCTGACCCCCAAGTCCGCGTTGCAGCCCGGCAGCGTTTGCCTTTTCAACGTTCTCTCCCTGTGGAGAGTGAGGGGAGCGCAGCTTTTCGTAGACGCGTACCCTCTCTCTCTCTCTATGTGGAGAGGGCGCGGCGCTGAGTCAGAGAGACAACGCACTGCAGCGAGTGACAGTGACGTAAAAACAGCACGTGTATATACATCTTCTCGGTCTAAAATGATGCATGCACGCGTGCGCGCGCAGCAGCAGCGCACCCTTCTCCCCCTCGTTCAGCCGAGCTGCAGCCCGTGCAGGACTGCGGTCGGCTGCTGAACCGGCTAGCGGTGTCCCTGCTGTCCTTCATGCTGGACGTGCCGTCTCGCCTCCAGTGGAACGTCCTCGTGTCGCCCATCTCGCTCGTCAGCACTCTGGCCTCGCTCGTCGCCGGCTGCGAGGGACTCACCAAGAAGGACATCTGCGACCTGCTGCGCCTCAATCCGCCAGAAGTCGAGGCCATAGTCGACAGATTCAAGGTTGTTAAACTGCCGCTTTTAACGGCGAAGGTGTTTTTAGTTCGGCGTAAAATGTCGTGAGCCGAAACTATTATGGCCCTGCAGCGGCAACGCACATATCTTAGTCATCTAGTGCATCTTCTGCTTCACTGCGGGAATGCGTACGTCGATTTTTCCACCATGACCCGCAATGACTCTGATGCGTGGGAGAACGAGTACAGAGCGATAGGAAAAAAAAGAGATACGGAAAAAAAGAAAGAGCTGAATCATCGCCACAAAAAATTTTTCAACAGGCGGGATTCAAACCCGGGTACGCTCGATCCGGAGGCGAGCGCCTATAGTTACTCGTCCATCCAGACATACTAACAGAGAACGGCATAGCCTTGCATGATGTAGTGTAGCAAGGGGGTGGGAAAGGGGAGTGATCGTGAGAAGAAGAGAGAAAAAAGGGAGAGATCTAGTGTAAAGCATAGGCCAGAAATAACAGATGACAAATAGGGAGAACCCCCCCCCCCCCACACACACACACACGAGAAAAAAAAAGAAAGGCAAGGAAGACCAATGAAAGAGTTCGAAAGATGTTGACAGAAAGAAAGGGATAACATACGAAAAAACAGACACGAGAAAGAGATAAAGATAAATATTTATATAAAGACAGACAAAAAATACATAGAAAAACACAGGGATAAAGACAGAAATACAGCAAGAAAGATGACTTGAGATACTCAGCAAAACAGTAAAATCCGGGATTGCATCCATGGGTGCCCATCAGCTCTGCTCTGTGTTTAGCATTGCGCTTTTGGTGCAAACTTCGCTAGTCCTTTTTTTTTTTTAGCTTAAGAGCCTTATTGTATCCTGTCCTTCAAAGGGGTAGTACAGTGGCACATCAAATCACTTTAGATACGCAAACTCTTATTTGAGAATGTTATTGCCAAAATTTGGCTGCCATGGGTTAATTACTAAAAATTGAAATATGCTTAAGTATCGTGACTAGAATATCGCGCACGGACCGCAGCACGCGAGTAGCAGTGCGACATCACCTAGTTGAAGTCTTCTTGCGTATTTTGGTCACATTGGTTCAGTGAAATTTTCTGAGACTAGCTGTACTTACTCTTTGTATTAAAAGCAATCATCTTTACAGACAGACGATTGCATGGGGCATAGCAGATGTCGTCAAAAGCTATGACGTCACGACGAGCTAGTGCGAGAACTTGAAGGCGGCGGCGCCACCTGTGCTTTCTTCTCGCGCGTGTTCATATGGCTTACCCAGGGCCCAGTCACGGAAATCGAGTGTAGTGTTCTCGGTATTTAGAAAACCGTAGCCTACTAAGACCTGGAAAATCGTTTTTATATGTATTTTTTCAAGGGCGGCAGGTTGTGCTGGCCACCTTGCTCGCATAAAACAAAACAGAACAAAAAAGCCGACTGACAGGATGTATGCATCACAGTTGCTTCTGTTGCGGCCATTATTCATAACATCCTGAATAAATAATCACGACTGAACACACGAGCGTCACTGACGCACGCTACGCAGTTCAGCATACGACTGCAAGGTCAGTCATGCATCATAGCAAACCTGTAGCGGTTTTTTTTTCTTCTTTAAAATTGAGGAGAAGCGTTCAACCATACATTACGCATGTTCGTGTGTGCGTTTGTATGCGTGTGTCTATACATGCGAATGTGAAACTGGTGATAAGTAACAATTATGTCTGGGGTATGGTAGCACAGAGGCCGCCGGCTTATGCAGGCTTACGTCGCGCTATGCACGATTTTTACTTTAAAAGCCTGCTCGTGCTTAGTTAAAAGAACAAACAAAAGACATTAGCTACAATTAGCAAAGAGTAAACCGGGCGGGGCAATCGCCTGCAAATTATGCAAGGCTGGATCCACCAGCTTTACAACATCCTAATCCTAACGGATTTCGGTTAGGTGGCGGGGGCGAAACCCCCGCAACCTTTCCCTCTACACCATGCAGTATATCGTTGCGAGAGATTAAGCGAGGGTCGCGTAGAAGCAGGACAAGCGCACCACTTGTCCTGTTTGTATGCGTCCCTCGTTTAATCTCTTGCACCGCCTTGATGCGCGACTGTTCCGCTGCTGTCTGATTGAAGTGTTCTCGTGTAGCATTCTGTAAGCGGCAACCGGCCAATTGGTCTCCAGTTCTTTTGTACGGATATTTAATTGTTGACCGAAATCAGTACTGACATGCTGTCACTTGTTGGTCAATATGAATACAAAGTCCTTGAATACGGCAGGACTCATGATCGTCACGAGATTTCAACAACAACAACAACAACAACAACAACAACAACAACAACAACAACAACAACAACAACAACAACAACAACAACAACAACAATAATAATAATAATAATAATAATAATAATAATAATAATAGAATATGGAGTACCGAAACCTCAATATGATTACAAGGTACGCCGTAGTGAAGGGATCCGGAAATTTCAGCCATCTAGTGTTCTCATAGTAAACTGACATTGCGCAGTATACACGGAGTCTCCACCGAAATGCGACCGCCGCGGCGGCGGAATCGAACCCGCGACCTCCGAGTCGGCAGGGGAGCAGCGTAACAGCTGATCCGACGCGGCTTCCTGTAACGGAGTTTTTGGCACGCGAAACCCGGCAGTAATAATCACCACGAGGTAATTACCACCGATTGGACTGGCGCAGACGGAATCGGCGGAGCACACGTTCTACGTGGCCAACCGGATGTTCCTGCAGTCCAACTGCCCGCTGCTGGCCACCTTCCGGTCGCTAATCGAGACCAAGTACATGACCACCGCTCAGAACGTCGACTTCGAGGTACGCGCGCGCACTCTATATAGGGAGTTTCGGAATACCGTTTGCGAGCGCTGCGGGCGTTGAGGGCGCCACATGAGTGTTAGAATAGCGTTTGCCCTGCTGCAAACCGCAGCGCACGATTGCAGCGACACCGTAGCCTCGAAGCCAGCGTTTGCGGGCCGCAATAACTGCACGCAATTTCGGATTTTCTGCGTGCGGTCCGCGAACGCCGACTCGCGTTACGACGCTTGCGCAGTGGCAGCGACCGCACCGCAAGGGCTCGCGGTGCGCTATTCTGGAACTACCTCTTATTACACCGTTAACGGCATTCTCTCGTCCCACTGGCTGAAGTTGGCGCATGCTGTAGCATGCGCCAACTTATACCGAACTATAGCATACGCCAACTTATATATACCGAAAAAGGAAATAATCGTCGCAACAACAGCCTCCCCCCCCCCTTCCAAAGAAAAAAAAAGCAGCGCGAATTTAGCGAAGATGCCTAAAATTTTTCATTCCTGAATTCCCGAAAATACCTTTAACTATACGCTACTCAATGTTGAAAAGTTACTTCTGTAGCGAAGCCTCCGAACTATGAAATGGGTCGAACTCTTGCGTACCTTCTAGTGGGGCTACCCAACAAGGACGCAGCTCGCGCTGGGAGCCCGTGCTTTGCTGTGACTGTCGCCATTGCATATTCTCGCTCGTTGCCGGCTAATAAACGCCTTAACAATTTGGTGGAGAGTGCTGCGATCCCTGTCTATGCCTTTGGAGCTACGATCACGTACCCTGCCATCTACTATGTACCAAGACGCTTCTCAGCAAACGCCTCCTCCAATGCCACCCCCTTGTCCCGGTGTCCCCAGAATCCGCGATCCACCCATCTTCACTGGCGCTGATGGCACTGACGTGGAGGACTGGCTCGCCATTTACGACCGCGTGAGCGTCCCCAACAAATGGGACGAGGACGGCAAGCTGACAAACTTGGTGTTTTACCTTGCCGGTGTCGCCAGTTTGTGGTACAACAACCACGCGTCCGATTTTGCCACCTGGTCCGATTTCAAGACCGCAATCGTCAACGTCTTCGGCCGCCCTGCTGTTCGCAAGCTGCAAGCCGAGCAGCGCTTGCGTGAACGTGCTCAGGAGGCTGGTGAGTCATTCACCAGCTATATTGAAGATGTCCTGGACCTATGCAACAAATCCAATCACACCATGTCCGAGTCTGACAAGATCCGAAACATCATGAAAGGCATCGACGATGATGCCTTCACGATGCTGCTCGCCAAAAACCCCGGCAAGGTGGCTGAGGTCATCACACTGTGCCAGAGCTACGAGGAGCTCCGCCGGCAGCGTTCGATGACCCGACGCTCCCCACCACGAGCTGCAACGCTTGCTGGCTTGGAGGCCAGTTGTGACCAAGTGGCGTTGATGGCAGAACTGAAGTCCTTTATCCGTGAGGAAATCGCGCGTCAGTTCTCCCTCCTGCCCTTTTCCCACCAACCTGCTGTTCAACAATCGGCTACTACCCTTCTCCCTCCCATCCGCCGAGCGATTGAACAGGAAATAGCGGAGGTAATGCCTGCTTACCACCCCCAACAGCCTCCGGCTCCTGCGTCCCTGAGTTACGCGCAAGTGGTCGCCAGGCCACCCCAAGTCGTTCAAGCACCCGCCCCTCTGACCTACGCTGAAGCTGCTGCACGACCTCCGTCCGTTGCAGCGGGTATGCCCGCTACGTATGTTGACGTAACCCCTCAGCCTCAGCTTCAGTCCACCATGCAGCCACCGTTCCGTCCATCAGCCCTTGCGACATGGGTGAGACCTACCCCGGTGAACAGATGGCGCACACCCGACAACCGGCCCATCTGCTTTGCCTGCGGTTACGCCGGTCACGTGGCCCGTTATTGCCATCGCGTACAGCCGGCTCCAATTTCTTCACCTGTTGCTGGCCAACTCAGCCGTCCTTATCGCGAAGAACCGCCGTCTATGCCCCCTCGATCTCGCCCAGGTCCGTCTCGAAGATCACCGTCTCCACGACGCCGTTCCCTGTCTCCCATGCGGCCAAGTGCGGCATCTCATGAGCGGGAAAACTAGTCGTCGCAGTCCCTGAGGCAAGGACTGCGACGCTATCGCAATGTGAAAGCCCTCAGAGCAGCCCCTCGAATGTCATTGACGTGCTTGTGGACGGTGTTTGTGCATCGGCTCTTATTGACACTGGAGCTGCCGTATCAGTTATGGACGAAAAACTCTGCCGCTTACTTCGAAAAGTGACGACGCCACTTTCTGGGTTATCCCTTCGTACTGCGAGTTTGCACCGGATTCATCCTACAGCAGGGTGCACAGCTCGCGTTGTCATCCAGGACGTTCTGTATGTCGCCCAGTTCATCGTCATTCAGGCATGCTCTCAAGACGTCATCCTGGGATGGGACTTTCTCTCCCGCCATGACGCCGTCATCCATTGTGCCGCTGCCGAAATTGAGCTCTCACCCTTCTCGCATTTGACGCCAGAAGACAGTCCCCCGACACTGAGCAAGATTCTAACGAGAGACGATACAACAGTGCCTCCAAACTCGACGACGGCTGTGTCTGTCTACTGCGCTGGTCTCTCCGACACCATTGGACTTGTTTCGCCATCTGACCGCGCTTGCAGCAGGAAAGGGTTGCTAGTACCTTTCGCGACCGTGCAGGTCAACCAGGGCAACACTGCTATTTTTGTAACCAACCCGTTCCCGTACGCTGTTACCTTGCTTCGAGGGGAATGTCTCGGCAGAGTGGAACCAGTCGACGACGCACAAGTCCTGGACGTACCCGATGACACGCGCGCTCCCAGGTCGTGTACCATCAATGCTGTTTCCACTTCTGATTCGTCGTCTGCTGATGTATTTGGCCCCTCCATCGCCGACAACCTTACGGCCGTACAGCGTTCCCAACTTCTGGACCTGTTACAAGAATATCGTTCTTCTTTCGATGTCGGGCGAAGTTCTCTCGGTCGCACGTCCGTTGTTACGCATCGCATCGACACTGGTGACCATCCACCTTTACGGCAACGTCCATATCGCGTGTCGCCTGCTGAACGTCGAGTAATTAATGATCAGGTTGACGATATGCTCCGACGCGACGTTATTCGGCCCTCCGACAGTCCATGGGCGTCTCCTGTTGTTCTTGTTGCGAAGAAAGACGGTTCTGTGCGGTTCTGTGTAGACTACAGACGGCTCAATAAGATCACTCGCAAGGATGTTTATCCACTGCCACGCATCGATGACGCGATTGACAGCCTTCATGGAGCCGATTTTTTTTCTTCTCTCGATCTGCGCTCGGGGTACTGGCAAGTACCCATGGCTGACGACGCTCGACCAAAGACCGCCTTCGTCACGCCAGACGGCTTGTACGAGTTTAACGTCATGCCGTTTGGTCTATGTAATGCACCTGCGACCTTTGAGCGCATGATGGACACCATTCTGCGCAACTTGAAATGGTACACGTGCTTGTGTTACCTCGACGATGTCATTGTCTTTTGCTCCGGATTTCTCCACGCATCTCCAACGTCTGAAAGAAGTTTTCGCACGTGTGAGCAATGCCGGCTTACAACTAAATCTGAAAAAGTGCCGCTTTGCAGCACGGCAACTCACCATACTGGGGTACGTCGTGTCCAAAGACGGCATTCTTCCTGATCCTGCCAAGCTTCAGGCCGTGGCCGAATTCCCCAAACCTGCATCTGTCAAAGAACTGCGTAGTTTCGTGGGCCTGTGCTCATACTTCCGACGCTTCATACGAAATTTCGCCACGATCATATCACCGCTGACGAAGCTCCTTGGAAGCAACGGGCCCTTCAATTCGTGGTCATCCGAGTGCGACGACGCGTTCGCGAAGCTCCGCCATTTGTTGACGTCGCCTCCCATTCTACGCCACTACGACCCTACAGCCCCAACGGAGGTGCACACGGACGCCAGCGGAGTAGGCCTCGGCGCTGTCCTGGCGCAGCGAAAACCCGGATTCCCTGAATATGTCGTAGCATATGCAAGCCGTACGCTCACGAGAGCCGAGAAAAACTACACCGTCACGGAGAAAGAGTGCCTGGCGATCGTCTGGGCTCTTACAAAGTTTCGACCTTATTTGTATGGTCGCCCATTCGATGTCGTCACCGACCATCATGCACTATGCTGGCTTTCATCATTGAAGGATCCCTCAGGCCGTCTCGCCCGTTGGGCTCTTCGCTTACAAGACTACGATATCCGCGTGCTGTACCGCAACGGACGCCAGCATGCTGACGCCGACGCCCTCTCGCGCTCCCCTCTGCCTGAAGGTGATGTGCTCTGCTCAGTATCCTCGGCTGCTGTTTCTGCCATTGATGTTGACATCATCGCTACCGAACAGCGAAAGGATAATTGGATCGGCCCGCTCATCGACATGCTCTCTGACCCATCCGCAACGCCATCCACGCGTGCATTGCGTCGTCAAGCTCACCATTTCGCCATTCGTGACGGCCTCCTACACCGACGCAATTACGACGCCGACGGCCGGCAGTGGTTACTCGTGATACCCCGCAGTCTGCGGTCAGAGATATGTGAATCATTCCATTCTGATCCGCAATGCGCGCACTCTGGGGTATTCAAAACCTACCATCGCATTCGACAACGCTACTTCTGGCGCGGGATGTACCGCTATGTGCAGCAGTTCGTTCGCTCTTGCCTCACTTGCCAACGCCGTAAACCGTCAGCCCACATGTCGCACGCCAGTCTACAACCGTTACCTTGCCCTGACCGTCCCTTTGGGCGCGTAGGTATCGATTTGTATGGACCACTTCCTCTGACGTCGGCTGGTAACCGCTGGGCCATCGTTGCCGTTGACCATTTAACGCGATACGCCGAAACCGCCGCTCTCCCTGCGACTGCTGCGCGCGATGTTGCGTCCTTCCTGCTGCATCGATTTATACTGCGCCACGGACCACCCCAAGAGCTTCTCAGCGATCGAGGCCGTGTCTTCTTGTCGGAAGTCGTCGAAGCCATTCTGACGGAGTGCCATTCTGTCCACCGCAAAACTACTGCTTACCACCCACAGACGAATGGCCTCACCGAACGCTTTAACCGCACCCTCGGCGACATGCTTTCTATGTACGTCGCTGCCAACCACACTAATTGGGATAATATACTGCCCTTCGTCACCTACGCCTACAACACCGCCCCTCAGAGCACGACTGGTTTTTCACCTTTCTACTTGCTGTACGGAAGGCACCCGTCGCACACCATGGACACGATACTCCCGTACACGCCGGATCCATCTGAGTGTACACCTATTTCCGAGACAGCCAGGCTTGCTGAAGAGTGTCGCGAGCTTGCCAAGACTTTTACGACGCAAGATCAAGAGCGGCAGAAGAGTATCCGCGATGGCTCCACCAATTCTGAGCCCATGTTCCTTCCTGGTGCGCTTGTATGGCTCTCGACCCCAACCTCTGCCGCTGGCCCCTCTTCCAAACTACGTCCCAAATACGAAGGCCCCTACCGTGTCATCGAGCGCACCTCACCCGTCAACTATCTGATCGAACCCGTTGAACAATCTTCGGACATGCGCCGCCGTGGGCGAGACATCGTCAACGTGGAGCGCCTGAAGGCTTATTATGACCCGCTAATAATAACAAGCTGTTAGGTCGCCAGGCGGCTCCCTCTTCGACCCCGGGGTAATTGTAGCGAAGCCTCCGAACTATGAAATGGGTCGAACTCTTGCGTACCTTCTAGTGGGGCTACCCAACAAGGACGCAGCTCGCGCTGGGAGCCCGCGCTTTGCTGTGACTGTCGCCATTGCATATTCTCGCTCGTTGCCGGCTAATAAACGCCTTAACACTTCAATTACTTTGTACAGCGCAAGCACAAGTATGAACGAAAGCACATATATTTCATTTTAACATCGTCTCCGAGATACAGTCTGCATTTGTTTGAACGCGCGTTTGCCAGCGCATGATTAACCTTTCTTGTTGATTCTCCAGAACGTGAGTTCGACTTCAGCACTCAGCTATACACTCCAAGCCGTCGAGAAACGCGCTGTTGGTGAACGCGATGATCAATAAAGTAACTATATTCGTTAGAAATCGTACTTTTCTCTCTCTCTCTCTCTCCTTTTTGACGCAACATGTGCACGCGCAGAGCCCGGACCAGACGTACGTGCGCGCCATCAACGAGTGGTGCAGCAACGCGACCAACGGCAAGGTCCCCGCCGTGGTGACGCGCAAGACGTTTGCCGGCAGCTCCTCGATGGTGCTCGTGAGCGCCGTCTACTTCCGGGGCCTGTGGAAGGACAGGTTCGACGCGAACGCCACGCACATGATGAAGTTCCACGTGTCGCGCGCCGACACCCTGGACGTGCGCATGATGACGCGCACGGGCCGCTTCGCCTACGCCGAGGTGCCCTCGCTGCGCATCAGGCTGCTCGAGCTGCCCTACCGGGCGGGAAAGCTCGCCATGGTGCTGGTACGTCGCGGGCCATTTCGGGACGGTCGTCCTGTCGCGCGTGTATTAGTGGTGGGAAATAACAAAGCACTTCTATCTGTCAAGAAGGGTATTCCCTCTCCCACACCCGGCCTTGTGCCGGGCGCAGGCAGTCACCCTAAGACTATTGCAAGCCAGTGCGTATCGTAACCCTGCGGTTCTTCATGCTATCTACCCTGAACTGTATCCAAATGTGGATTGCCCCGCTTGTGGACTGTTAGCCATATTCAATCATGTGTTGTGGGAATGTGAAGCCATCGGCCCCGCCCTCAGCGAGGACAGGTGGGCTGCGCTCTTACGCAGCCCCGAACTTAAGGATCAAACCCTGGCCGTCCAGAGTGCCCGTGAACGGGCCGCCAAGCTCGGCTTGACGGTCCCAACGTGAGATTAGCCGGGTGGCGCGGGGTCTCCCCTGCGTCTTCTCAGGACAAAAATAAAGTTTTAATCAATCAATCAATCAATCACGGGGTGGGTGGTACGATCGCCGTCGCCCCAAAACTTGCGTCAGCCTCATCATCCCTTCAGATACTCCAAACCGTGCATTGTTGAGTGGTGGTCACTGGTGGGTCCAGTGAGTGGGGGAGGGGGGTGTAGAGGCGATCTCTGCCCTCCTCCAAGAACTCTTGTGTAAGACCCCCCCCCCCCCTCAACTTCAGTGCCTCCGACTCGTACTCGTATCGGCCACTCAGAACCATTTCTTAATGAAAGCTTAGAGCAGCGAAGTGCAGCCAGTTATTTGTTTTCATTGTACAAGTTCATTACGTTTGGAAAACCGATTAAACAAATGAGTGGTACTCCTGAGAACACCAGTTAACAGTATTCGTGCTGTGATGGGGTTTTTGTGACAATGACTACTGAAAAATAAACAAATTAGAACTCCTCCCCCCCTCTTTACTGGTCTTACAAGGTCACAGGTTCCGATTTCGCCCGTGGCAAGTTATCTTTTCGTCCACACCTTTTCCTTCACTCCCAATAACACCCCATATACTTAACTTGACCGTATGGTTGTGAGCCGTAATAGTTTATGAAACAGAAACAATGTGTTTGTTCTCTTCCACCAAGATTGCCGACGTTTCGACCGGCGTCTCGAAGGAACCGCTTGCCGAAGACGTCGGCTACAGGGACACCCCGTGCTCAAGAATTTCGCATCTCTTCACGCCTTACACTCCTTCCCCAGAACTTGCCCTTTATTGAGTCGCGACTGTGCCTATATAGTTCGGGCATTTAGGAACGCAAATACTTCGTCAGCTGGGCCTCGTAAGTTACGCAAAGCGGGTTGTCTATGTATGTCGGAGTATAGCCTCAGGAAAAGCGTTATGAAGATCGCCTTTGGGTTACCTATTGAACACTCCTTACACGGTATGCAGCTCTTCTCGTGCCCTTGATATCATTTAGTATTTTCTTTTAAATTTCATTACCTAGCTGTTGGCTATATACTTTCTTGTTTCTGTATTGTTCCACTATATGTTTACGTGGTTGTCAACCCCGAGCGATGTAAGAAGGGTAGGGGGGTTGCATCTGCCTCTTCATCCCGCACAAACTGTCGAATTGAAGTTTGGAAATTCAAATTCGAAATGTATAGTCACTCCGGAAGTCTGCCGTGCCGCGCAGATCCTGCCCACGGAGGTGGACGGCCTTCGGCTGATCCAGCAGAGCCTGCTGGCCGGCGACACCCTGTGGGAGGTGACCAAGCAGATGCGGCCGCGCGCGAACGTCCGACTGGGCCTGCCAAAGTTCGTGCTCACCGCGCGCAACAAGCTGCGAGACCTGCTCGAGCATCTCGGCTCGCACCGGCCCTTCGATCCCGAGCAGGCGCAGTTCGTCAACATTTCGGGTTTCAAGGGCCTGCACACCACCGAGATCATACAGGCCGTCACCGTTGAGGTAGGAGGTGTGTGTGTTGTGTGTGTGAGAGAATAGGGTTTTCTTCTTTTTAAATCTAGTGACATCTCTTTATAGCCATAGAGTTTCCCACAATACTTACTCGAGGGAACTCTGGCGCTAGTGTCTATGGGAGCTGCAACGCACGGCGCTTGAGCCAGCATGGGAATGATGGGTAGTACACACATTTGTCTCATTTTCGTACTTCTGGCCTGCTTCTGGCTCCGTGTGTGTTCGTGTGGCTTGGAGCTGTTTTTTCACGACAAGATAAATTAGCAAATGTTCACCGTTTGTGCTTCACAACCTTATTCTTTTAAGCTTACTATTTTGAATCAAGTCCCTAAGTTCAAAAGGGTTTGTTCTTTCTTCCAAAACAAAACCAAAAACAGCAATAAACAAAGCCGCAAGTACGATTCGCCGCCCGCAAGTATGAAGACTAGGCAAATGTGTGTACTACCCATGATTCCCATGGTCGCTGAACGATCGCAGCGCCAGAGTGCCCTCTAGTTAATTTTGAGAAACTCTATGTTTATAGCTATAGGTCTACTGGAAGTGGTAATACGTCTTCTTAGGGTAGGTGGACCTAAGTAATTAGAAGATTGGGATGGTCTGCATGGCAGGAATTATACGACCACGGATGGTAGTACAATTACCACTACGAATGGTACCTATCTACAAGGCAGAAACCTGTAGGTTCACAAAGAAGGATAACAGCGGAGCGGGTTCAATTTCGATTGAGGCACCATGCAGTGAACCATAAAAAGAAAAATTATGTCATTTGTCCTTACGGGACAAACGACAGGGAGAAATCAGAGTGGGTCGGGAGACAAACCACGTGTTTAGAATGTCTTAATCGAAGTCAAGAAGTAACATGGGTATATGCTGGTCATTAAGAGAGTAACATGCCGAGTTCTAAGAGAAGGTAAGCGCGCGAAGAGGAGGCAGAAAGTTTCGCGGGCAGATGCATCAACATAACACTCAAGGCAATATGATAGTGGCCACAACAAGCAACTACATATACCGGATACTAGCATCTGGTTAACCCCCCTGCCTTCCTTTTTTCTCGTTTCTTTCTCTACATATACCGAACTCAGCAGTTATGTCGGTGATGATTATGATAGTATACATTACTGCAAGTCAACCTGAAACTAACGAACAAGCGCGATGCCAGGCGTGTATATGCTTTTCGATGCGGAGTAGTGAACGCGCTTAGAGCGTTTCGATTAGGCCAGTTTCTCAGAGGTAATTGAAGTGCCCGCCACTCTCGGCCAATGGCTCACGCCCAACGCAGGCGATAAGCGAAGAAACTGACCAGTTAAAGCAATTGGTCGCAGCTTGCGCGTCACATGCCGGCCCTCCACCCCGTGCGCATACCACTGCCCATCACTCTTCATTTTTGTGCAAACATCAACAGAATGGAACGATCTTCCTGCTGACATCGTGCACCACTCCAGCATCGCCCATTTCAAAGAAGCCATCGAACAAATCATCTGTTTGTGAACTGTCTACCTCCTCATGTAACACCCCTTGACTGGGGCCCTTGAGGTATTATAAATAAATAAATAAATAAATAAATAAATAAATAAATAAATAAATAAATAAATAAATAAATAAATAAATAAATAAAGACGATCGTCTTTTGTCTTCGTCACCACGACGACTGCGCAGGTGTCGGAGGACGGCAACGAGATCACTCGCACCTCGGCGCTGGTCAACGAGGTGGTGTCCAAGGTGGCGCCCACCACGCACTTCATGGTCGACAGGCCGTTCCTCTTCTTCGTCCGGAGCACGGCCACGGGCGCCATCTTCCTTTTCGGCTGCGTTCGACAGCCGCTCGAGTGGCGACCCGAAAGCCCCGACACCTCGTTTCTGCGCTGACCGGGCTCGCCTCCTCCGCGCAGCAAAGCCCGGTGGTCCGCGATATTTCGGGGCTCCGACAAAAAGAAAATCGGCGCACGCTCAGTGACCTGCGGAGCGCGCCGTGCTCTTTTTTTCTTTTTTATAATTTAGTACGTTCATTAAACAAACTCGCATTTGCTACTGTCTCTTCGTCTCTCTCCTCTATTTTACAGCAAAAGCAAAGGGGGAGATAGCACCTGACCAGACTTGTATAAATAAAAATTATGTCCTTTGTCCTTACGGGACAAATGACAAGGAGAGAGCAGAGTGCGTCAGGGGACAAACCATGTGCTTAGAATGTCTTAGTCGAAACCGAGAAGAAAAAATGGGTATATGCTGGTCATTAAGAGAGTAACATCCCAAGTTATAAGAGAAGGTAAGCGGGCGAAGAGGAGGCAGAAAGTTTCGCGGGCAGCTGCTGATTAAGAAGTCTGCGTGACCACAGCAAGCACAAGACTGGATTGACTGGAGAATGGCATAGGACAAAGCTTTGCATTGTAGTGATTGTCAGGCTGATGATTAAGATGACGATATTGATGACGTCTTCAAGGAAAAAAAGTTTGAATTTACTTACATTGCATTTACTACTTACATCCCCTGGACAGTCCTTGACATCACTGTTCATTAGTTAGTCATTACTATATTGACTGCACTATTAAGCCACCACAGTGGCACGGTGGCGTTCGGCTGATGACCCGAAAGGTGCGCTCAAGTTGCCGGTCAGAGCGGTCGCATTTCGATGCTGCAGGCGAAAAGCTAGATGCCCATGGACGTTAATCCTTTTTTAACACGATAGCCTTAAAACGCTCGTCTCGCGGAAATTCCGGCGTTGGCGAGGGCGTCGTTGGTTGTATAATTTAGTGTACGACCGAAATTATTGAAAAAGATGCAAAGAAAATAAGTAATAAAAATTTCCAGGTTCTAGTCAGGATCGAACCCGGAACGGCCATCGCTATTTCTTCGTATTTTTGGCCCAAATTTGTCACTATCTCATTCAAAAAAAAAAAAACCATGATAGGCAGACCGCTCACGTGCTTAGAACTGCCATTTATTCCGATGTTTTATTTCCAGTCCACATTTCCAGCGTAATTATTAGCTTCATATGTCTCTCCTATGAACATCCCGCCGCCCGGTTTTTGGCCCGTCACCTTTATGGTGTGTGCCACGGCAACCAGGATGATGATGATGATCCTTGTAATATTGGCGCACACCCACAAAGAGGGATCGGCCAAGAACCGGGCGGCAGAATCATTACATTAAAAGCTTATGGAAGAAGACATCACCGCCGTCCTCTTCTTTCGTAGCGGGCGCGAGCCATCGATGCGGAACAAGAACAAGAAGACACGGAACGCGCGCGCACGTCGCCATCGCTGCGCGGTGCCCGAGGGACAAGGCCAGGAAGGTGCGCAGCCGAGACTTAAGGAGGAACCTCGACGTCGCACTGTCACTGCAGGCCGCCATGCCGGGCAGCAGTCCCCGGGACAACGTCAAGCTGGCGGTGAACTGCTGCAACAGCCTGGGACTGGACGTGTACTGCCGGTACACGAACGCCAAGCCGCTGGAGAACATGTTCTTCTCGCCCTTCGCCCTGGCCGCCGGACTGTCCATGACGCTGGCCGGAGCCAGGGACGCCACCGCCGAGGAGATCATGCGTCTCATGCACATCGACCGGGGCCTGTTCGAGACGCAGCGCGAGATGGTGGACCTCATCAAGCAGATGAGGAGCGAGACCGGAGACGTGAGTACATCGTCGCCGTCAGCCTGACACGTCCGTCGCAGGACAAAGGCCTCTCCCATACGTTTCGCCAATCAACCTGCGATCCTGCGCCTTCTGCCGCCACGTTATATCCGCAACCGTCTTATTCTCATCCGCCCACCTAACTTTCTGTCTCTCCCTATAACGCGCTTGCCATCTATATGAATCCAGAGTATTACCGTATTTACTTGACAGTAAGGTGACCATGACTGAAGCGCGAAGAGTGACTTTTCGTAGCGTCCAGGAAAAAAAAAGTAGTTATTTCAGCATTCAACTGTAACGCGACGGTTCACTATATGTCGTGAAAATCCGGAATAAAGTGTAATTACATTCGAGTAAATACGGTATTGTTAATGAAGAGCGGTTATTTCGGCATCAAACTACACGCTCTGTCCACGAACCTTTCTTCTTGGTTTCCGCAAAGAGGCCCTTAACTAACGAACAACCCGACTGTGTGAGCACTCGTGCATGGTGTGGTGATTTATTTCATCGGCAGCACGTTTGAAGGACGACATACGCATTTCATTTAAAAAAAAACCCAACCACTGCGACAAGTTTTAAGCAGTACGCTGCAGTTTTCGATCAGTGGTACGTGGCTATATATAATGTGCATGTAGTCCACGGCGGACTCGACGGTTCAAGTTGTGGTTGACCCTAGCTGAACGTTTCACCCTGTGCTCCAGGCGGAGCTGGACTGCAAAATCGGGAATTCACATCAGGAGGAGGTATGTGCATGCCTGTTACAACGGAAGTCGACAAAATTACACTCCTAACACTGACATGATATGTCAGCTTTATAACACAGCCAAACACACGGGAGGTGTTTGTCCTTCAAAGATTGCGGGTTCCAAAATGTATGCAAGCTTCAACTGGTCAGCGCCTGGTTTATGCGAGAAACGCTTATAGTATCAGTGGCCCAAAAATAAGGGTGGGGGGAGGGACAAGGATTGGCAGTGATGTAATTGGAGTGCTTACAAATTTAGATACACTGTCATAAAAACAGGGACTTTATTGTTTCAAGCAAGTAAATTACACTGTAAACAAAAACTATGATTATCATCGGGGTTTCATGGTCTGATGGGCCTCCCACTGCGTTTTGGTTGTTTTGGAAACAGCAGGCCAGTATAGGCGTGCAACCGTCAGAGCAGTAGTATATACCTCACAATATAGGTCCTCCCCTATAAATTTTGTAGGGTTGGATACTTTAAAAGCGGCGAGAGGAGTGGAAGTGTATAACAGCTACATGCGTTTTTTTAACTTCACACGTTTCCGACACACATCTGCATTTCCTATCAGGTCCTTTATTGCCGACATCTATGACACACGTAGAAAACGGAGGCGACAATGCCTGGGAGCGCTGCAACGAGGTTGCCGATCTTTGAAACCACAAGGCGACGTGTTCAGACCAGTGACGTGAATCATAGGGGGGTGTATACCAACCCGTAAAATAGTCTATATGCTGGGGTCTAGGCGTATAACGAGTGACACTTCGAAACTCAAGGCCATGCTTTCTCGGAAAGTCTTTGAAAATATCTTCATTCCAAACATAATTACAAACAAAAATATTTACGAAAAAACAAAGGGCAGCCATGACATCAAGATGTGTGTCCTCCCTTGAATTTTTTCTGGATTGACGTCACATGTTGAGACAACGTTCTGCATAACCCGCGTGTATATCGGATGGAACGACTCTCGGGCATCATGAACGCGCATTTGCACCTGGTATAAATTAGGTTCCTCAGGAGCGAGTTTCTGTAAGGGTCAAAGAGGCGAGTCAGAGCAGTATTAAGCGGTCTATCGAAAGCAGTGGGCGGTGAGGCGGAGCAACATTTCCATTACTGCCCACCACATAATTACTAAGTATCAATTTAAAACAGCGACGCTATTTAGCAAATCGTTTCTTGCGAGTCGATCACGGTAAACTACCACCTTAACGTGTACGTGCGACTGGTAACTCGTACGTGACACATACAGGCATGCGTAGCAGGGAAGTGTCCCCACCCCCCTCCTAGCCATCTAAGAGGAGGGGTGGGGTTCAAGGTCTGCCCCATACATTGATGTAATGGGGGAGGGTGCAGTGAACCGAAAGCGCAACGGCGGCGAGCCGAAGACACCGAGTACGTGCAACGAGATAATACGGGAAGTTAAACGGCAGCTATTCATACGACAACATGCCCGTAGATTGCAAAAGTTTGGTTTCAGCGCGCGTTTCTGTCGTTGGAGTTTAGACAGCTGCAGTGTTAGTGACAACCTAGGATCAGGGGGGGCGCTGCGAGCGCTCGATGGTGACGGACGCACTCCACATCGCCTCCGTAGATTTTATGCTATTTCTGCGGACATTCACCTTGGTACCCCTGAAACTTGGATTTATCGTCACCGCCAAGTTCTCCGCTTCGCCTAGACAACACCTTCGTCCAGGTGGGTCCAGTTTTGACAACTTGAGGGACGTCCTTCACTCCCGGCTACAACGCCGCCTCGCTAAGGGCTCTCAGCCCGGCGATGGCGGCCGCTAACGTGGTTACGGGCTATGATCCTACCTCAAGCCAAATGCTGTCCATGGAGATTTCATCCTCCGAAAACACTATGCCATCAGAAGATGAATACCTCGACGACATGGTGAGACTGTGGCAACGCAAGCAAGCGAAATCGAAGTCTGCGTCTCAACAACAACGAGACGCCACGGCGGGCCACCATTCCCCAGCCTTGCAAGGAACGCCGGCGCGCCATCCCTCCGGTGGTGTGCCTACCTCTGCTCCGTCCTCGCAGCCAGCGAAGCAACGCAAGTGGCGTCCGCGTCAAACTCCTCGCCTCTCTCGCGACGACTACATCGTAGTAGTTAAACCTCGCGTTCCCTGCGAGCTACGCACATTTGTCCCGGCCGATCGCGCGGGCGACGTCATCCGCAGCTACCTCGGCGACCGGACTACCACGCAAATTCAAGTGTGGCCAATCTGGGAACAGAACATCTTGGTCTGTAGCACCACCATTTTGCCTATGGCACAGCGACTCCTCGGGTACTTCCAGCTGCAAGTGGGGGATCAGCAGCTGCCCGTTCGAGGCCACGCCAAGGCACCAGGGGATACATGCAGGGGCGTCATCAACGTAAACCCCGCTGAAAGCCCGGAAAAGATAAAGTCTGAACTGTATTGGCCTCGAGGTACTATCCTTGCGGTCCGCAAACTCGGAGATTCCGCGGCGGCGGTGGTGACTTTCGAGGGCACGAAGTTACCCCGCTTCCTCTTCTACCACTGCGTGGCGACGTACATCCGCGCCTACAAGAAAACGGTCCCGGTTTGCACCAAGTGCGGTACCATCGGCCATCGACCACCTCAGTGTCCTCACCCCGCTCCAACGCAGTGTGCCAAATGTGGAACCCCCGCACCTGCAGGTCTCAATGCCCACGACTGCCACCCCAAGTGCCTCCTCTGCCACGGCGCCCATGAGACTGGGACCACTGGCTGCACGGCAAAATATCGAAAATATCGGAAACGAAAGCAGCCCTCAACATCTGCTCGAGGGACCACATCATGTTCGTCACAGCCAGACAGCGGCACCAACCTACATCAGTCGGCTCCACCACTCCACGCCGACACTCAGGCATTCCCACCGCTCGAAGCACCAGCGGTGGTACCTCAGGTGAGCAGTTGGGCAGGGAAAGCTGCTTCTAAGCCTCTCTCACCCCCTTCTGTCGATCCTCCTTCTCCCGAACTTGCGGCCCTTCGCCAGCAAGTTGCGGCACTTCAAAAGCAAAATTCTCTTTTAACTAAACAACTCGAACTCTTAAATAAGCGACTTCAACCCCAACAACAGTGCACTGCAAGGCCATCCGGTATTGCCTCCTCTGTCCAGGTGGCTACGCCAGCTACATCCAAGCTTAGTCCTGGCGCTAAGCCCACTCCCATTAAACCGCCGGTTCAAGCAACCATTTGTACTCCAGCACTCGGAACCGGTGCCACATCTACTCCAGAAGCTCTTGAGGCTCCTGGGGCACCTCAGGTTATCTTGCCCGCTAACCAAACTCTCCCTAGCGAAGAGCGCACCCCGCGCGTAGAGGAACGCCTCACGCGCGTCGAAGCTTCGATTAATCACCTCCTCACCAGCTTCTCGGTCCAACGCATAGTAGTAGAGGTTACCCAGGCTATTCAAGCCTGGGCAATCACCCAGTTTCAACCCAAGGCATCGCGTTCTCGCTCCTGCTCGGTGAGCAGTGAGGGTACAGCTCCACGGCGTCGTCGTAAGGTGGCTACCACCACCCGCCGTCGGACAATCCGGCCTCCGTGCCCCTCCCTGCCTCTGAGGATTCCGAGCGGGACATGGAGGACCAAATATAAAACCTAGGACAGTCACGATGGCTACCAATCGTACGTCCCGTTCAAACATTGCGTCTAAATTCGAGATCATACAGTGGAACCCTGGAGGCTTCGGGAACAGGCGAAAGCGTTCACATCTTTCCCTTTTCCTCAGCTCACTTGGCTCTCAGCCGGCCGTCTTGGCGCTCCAAGAATCTGGCCCTGCTCCATCCCTTTCTGGATACTGCTCCTATGTAGGCGGCACCACCACATGCCTCCTCGTGCATAAAGCTTACACGGCGGTACAGATTGACCTCGATCTGGATCTTCCTTACGACTACTGCATGATATCAGTGCTATCTCAGCGGAGGGGCCAACCATCAATACATATATTAAACGTGTACTGTCCCCCTCGCCTTGCAAGGGCTTCGTTTGCGCATCTCTTCCACCGGGCGCTGCGTATAGCGGCCCGACAACCACTGGTGATTGTCGGGGACTTTAATGCCCCCAGCCCTCACTGGGGTTACCACTACGAGAAGGCCCGGGGCAGAGAGCTCAAAGAGCTCATTTCCTCGCTGAGCCTGACGCTTCTTACCGATCCGGCACAACCCACACGTTCCGGTAACTCGGTCACGCGAGACACATGCCCCGACCTCTCCCTCACCCGTCACATCCGCGATGCTACATGGGAGAATTTAGGCGAAACCCTAGGCAGCGATCACTTTTTACTCCGCATTTCGTTCACACCGCGGCAGAAAATGCGCCAACACTGGGGCCAAGCCCGTCTCACCGATTGGACTCAGTTCAGAATGCAACCATTCCCCGCCGGCCTCTCCTCGACCGAATATGCAGCGTGGGCATCATACGCTCTTCATATGAAACAAGCGAACACTCGCACCCTTGCAACCTCTAATTTGACTCCTGCAATCGATCCACACCTCCTACATCTTTGGCACGCTCGCCGCGGGCTCATAAGGCGCTGGAAACGCAACAAACTTAATCGGAAACTTCGCGCTCGCATTGAGGCGCTCACTGCAGAGGCGGCCGCATACTCCGCACAACTTTCCGATGCTAACTGGGCAGACACCTGTTCGAAGGCTGCAAAGCAGATGAGCTCTAAGAGTGCGTGGCGACTCTTTAGAAGCCTTCTCGATCCCTCCACCACCAGGGGAGAAACGCAACGCCAGCTCCACCGTGTTCTGCATGCCTTTCAGGGCACTACGGATGAACTCGCGCGAGAACTTTGTGACCGCTAAATCTGCCGCACAATTGATCCCGCAGGCCCAGCATATACGTATTCCGGCGCCCCGAACACCGACCTCGACGCCCCATACACACTTTCTGATTTACGATTTGCACTCACGAAAATGCGACGGGGCACGGCCCCTGGACGCGACGGAATCACAGTATCGCTCCTGGCAAATCTTCCCGACCAAGCACACCTCTCGCTACTCCACCTTATAAATTCGATATGGGACGGTTCTCCGCTTCCAACGGAATGGACCACATCGGTCGTGACATTCATTCCCAAATCGGCAAAGTCCATTAGTATTGAGGCACTGAGACCCATCTCACTTACGTCTTGCGCAGGCAAACTCATGGAAACCATGGTTCGCGAACGCCTTTCCGCCTACTTGGAGGCCAGGAGGACCTTTGCCGACACGATGTTTGGGTTTCGCCCACATCTGTCGGCGCAGGACGTCCTGCTCCAGCTTCAACACGATATCATAGAGCCGACTACTATGCGCCATAACGATAAAGCCGTGCTCGCTCTCGATCTCCGCGGGGCGTTCGACAACGTCAAACACAGCACTATACTCACTAACCTGTCTACCACAAACTGCGGGCAGAAGACTTTCAACTACATTCGCGCCTTTCTATCGCATCGCACCGCCTTCATTCGCCTTAATTCTACCGAACACGGCCCTTACTTATTAGGCACGCGGGGTACACCTCAAGGGGCAGTCCTGTCTCCTCTGCTTTTTAACCTGGCGATGATGAACCTCCCCTCTCTTCTAAGCGAGGTCGAGGGAATACAACACGCACTATATGCGGACGATATCACAATCTGGACCAACACCGGCTCCTTAGCGCAAATCGAAGAACGCCTGCAAAAGGCTGCCCTTCTGGTGGACACCTACGCAGGTTCATGCGGCCTGGAGTGCTTTCCAGCTAAATCGGCTCTTCTTTCAGTCTCTCCGCTACCACCGCCTCAAATTTTTCTTCCGTCCGGGCCCGTCCCGTCAGTGCAAAATATTCGGGTTCTTGGCCTTCACCTCACATCGTCTTTGGATCCAAAGGGCACAATAGCAGGCCTCAGACGCACCAGCGAACAGGTGAGCCGCATGATACGGCGAGTGTCTACCAAGCGAGGCGGCCTCCGCGGGTCTCAGTCCCTCCGATTGGCCCACGCGTTTGTGACCAGTCGCGTCCTCTACGCCTTGCCTTACCTTCGCCTGCGTCGTCGACACGAGCACCAGCTGGACGTCCTTCTTCGTTCAGTATACAAACGCGCTCTGGACCTACCTGTTGCAACTTCCAACAGCCGATTCACGGCTCTGGGGGTACACAACACCTTTGCAGAGATGCGCGAAGCTCATCGCGTTAACCAAATCAATCGACTGTCGCAGACGCCTTCAGGGCGCCGTCTTCTACACAGACTTGGCCTTAACGCGATATCTGACCAAGACCCTCTGGAGCCGGTACCAGAGCTCTGGCGTCAAAAGCTATGGGTGGAACCTCTACCCCGTAATATGAACCCCGACCTCCATCCTGGCCGTAGACTAGCACGCGCCGCGGCCCTTCATACGCGACACTCCGATCGTCCTGGTGTTTTCTACGTGGACGTCTCGGGTCACTCCCCCTCGGGTCACTTCACGGCTGCCGTGATTACAGAGGGCAAACACGTAGATGGCCTCTCCTTTCGAGCAGACACAGTAACGCACGCTGAAGAGGTTGCCATAGCTTTGGCCGCCTCTCACCCTGCTTCACGCACCATCCTGACGGACTCGCGCTCGGCCTGTTCTCAGTACCTTCAGGGTTCCATTGCCCCGCTGGCGGCTAGCCTACTACAGGCAGCCTCTTGGCGCTTTAACCCTCATCCCATTCGTATAGTCTGGACCCCAGGCCACTCGGGCCTGCCCGGCAACGAGGCGGCAAATGCCGCTGCCCGCGCTTCTCCTGTCCGGGCCGTTGCTCCTCCATGTCCCGAGACGGAATCTGGCAATACCAACCTGACGCGCTTTCGCGAAATTTTGGCTTATTACCGGGCTTCACGCCGCCTCTACCCGGACCCCGCACGCGGTTTGGAGAAAGCGGACGAACGACTGCTACGCCGCCTGCAGACGAACACCTTTATCAGTCCGGCGGTCGCCAGGCACTTTTTGCCGGAAATCAATGGCACCTGCTCGACCTGTCATGTCCTCGCCGACACATATCACGTCGTAGCATCGTGCCCAGTTAATCCCGTCCCTTTCTCATCCCCTTTTCCTATCCCAACTAGAGAGGCTTGGGAGGAGCACCTGCTCGGCTGCTCTACCTTGGCTGCACAACGCTCCTTGGTGGAGCGCGCGCGGGCAGCTTCCAGCTCCACTGGCGTCCCGGAATAGGGTCTTGCCACTCTAGCACGCCGATGGGCCACGTCGGCACTCTCTAGTAGACTTTTTCTGAAATAAATGTTTTTACCACCACCACCACCACCTAGGATCAACCAAGAACATGCGTCACCTAGCTAAGGCTACATATTGGCACAATCTATAGAAGCAACCAGAGTAGTTTTCATAATCTTCCAGTTTCGGTGCTCCAAGCCTCGCATAGCTTAGTGTGCAAGCTTCTCGCCCTTCTTCATTCATCTTTTTTTCTTCCGCCAGATGGAGCTCCGGCTGGCGACGGGCGCGTTTGTGCGCACGGGCTACCGGCCGACGGACGAGTACTGGGCCACGGTGCGACGCGTGTACGGCGGCACCGTGCACGAGGTGGACTTCGTCGAGGACTCCGAGATGGTGCGCCGACAGATAAACAGCTGGGTCAGAGAGCACACCGACCACCAGGTCAAGGAGGTGAGACTCCATCTACGACCCGTACGCCAGGTCATTAAACACGGGCGGTGTTGACGTAACAGGTGGCTCATACATGCACAGTCTCGATACAACGTCTGTCCGGCATCTATCTTCAAAGAATAGGCTCACACGAACTCGAATATATGAAATATAATAAACGATAGACAACAGCTGATTCAGCGAGCCAGCGTCGCCTTCCTTTTGTGCTTCAACTATATACCGTTATATCCGGTTTTTCGCTTTAACCGGAAGATTTTTTTTTTTACATACGGCGTACGTGCAACACATTCATTTTCAAAACACTGTCGAACCTGCGGCTTCTTCTGATTTTGACGATTGCGGGCAATATGGCTTGCTCGACAATTTCATTGACTGATTGAAACGTGTCAATCTCCACGACGCACTTTGTGCTTTCGAGATTAAGGCCAAGGAGTAATAAGGCGGCGTATACGTGTCAAAAATACAAGACTAGCATTTCTTTCCAAATGTATACAAAAACGAGCCATATCAGCATGATTGTTCCCGGCTTACTAATGCAGTAGTAAATCAACTTCATGGGAGCATGGGGGAGGCCTTTGTCCTGCAGTGGAAGTAGTCAGGCTGACGATGATGACAATAATATCAACTTGAAGGACATGGTGCAAGGTTAAAAACGAGTAGAAGAGCTGAGACAGGAAACCTTGAGCCACGTCTTTCACATAGTTTAGCACTAACCAGCACGACATAGCGTAACGTTGTAGCATAGTCACGTGGTCACTAACATAGCGTATTGTGGCTTGTTCACGTGATCATTAAGACATTGTCTCATGGCATATGTTAACGTTGTCACTAACATAGCGCATTGCAGCATGGTCACGTGGTAACTGACACGGTTTATTGTGGCGCATATTCACGCGGTCCCTGCTCGCGCCCAGATCCTGACCCCCGGTGCGGTGACGTCGGCGACGCGGCTGTGCATCGTGAACGGGGTCCAGTTCCGGGGCGTGTGGACGGAGCCGTTCCACGAGACCGAGCTGCGGCGGCACGAGTTCCACGCGAGCAACGACGACGACGACGAAGGCAGCGAGGTCGAGGTCGAGATGGTGGCGCGCATCGACGAGTACGGGTACATCGTCGACCGAGAGCTGTGCTTCACCGCCGTAGAGGTCATCCACAAGGCACGCGCGCCGCCCCTTCTTTCGCCACACAGATCTCTTTCTACGGACACGTTCCGTGGTAATCCATAACACTAACGCACGCACACTGCAGACTATACCGAGGACGACACGGGACAAACGTTAATCAGAAACCTAGCAGCCAAGTGTGAACTGCTTCACTAAGTCACCATATATACCGATTGGCCCAGCTCAATGAATCTGCGTTATCGCCTACACCCTTCGGTGCCAGTTTTCACCTACATCCTTCAGGATTGATAAAAGCACATCGGTGGCTGTTCATGCCACTTTTACACCCACCTGAAAAGAACATAGGATAGAGCCGCATGGACTAATTAAATGCACGGGGAGGAAGGGGTGCTGGGAGAAGGAAAACACACATTGCATTTCGACTGTTTGTCCTTGTTAAGGCAGGAGGAGGGGTAACGAGGCAGGCGAAAATGTGCTGCAAGAGCAATTTGCGCCCCCCCCCCCCCCTTCCCTCCTTCTGGCACCACCCGATTGGCGACCGAAACGACTACGCCACACGTGCAGGGCGACACGACCTCGCTGGTGATCGTGATGCCTCACCAGCGCCACGACTTCCACGCGCTGGAGAAGCGCCAGAACCTTGACAAGCTGCTGGAGCTGCCGCGACGCATGACGCGCACGCCGGACGTCGAGCTGTGCCTGCCCAGGCTCAAGCTGGACATGGGCATGCGCTTAGAGTCCATACTCTACTACATGGGGCTGTCCGACCTCTTCAGCGAGGTGCGTTTCGAACGTGCGCTGTTGCGGGTGTCTTATACAGCGAGAAGACTGAAGGTTGGGTTGGGCTAGTCGGTGCTACATTAGACACTTGTAGTATACCGGGCTTACCGGGCGTACCGTGATACCGGAATCGAAGTGCGCATGCGCAGATACGTACGTTACCCGTACCGCTTACCGTGGTAGCGTAAGTGTACGCAGTGTTCGTAAACATGGCGGCACTCTCGGATGCCCGCTTCGAAGTGATTTTGGCGTAGTTGTTGAAAGATTCACTTTGTTCGCAGGAAACGACGGTTTAAAATGGCTTCGCTTGCCTTCAGTTAGCTTCGATGAGCGAGTACTATTACGGATAAGTTGGCGTAGTTTTTGAGATAGGCCTAACTACAAGATCAATGTAAACAAATCGGCAACATAATTTCTTTTGCGTTCGGTGCGTGGTTCATATTTATTTTCTTTCATTAGTAGTAAAACAAACTTGTAACAATGCTTCGCGCGGTGGCATAGGCAAACATTCTCGTTTTCTTTTTCCTTTTCACTGTCTTTAACTTACTGACCATTCGATGGGTGGCGCCACCGTCACAGCTGGGGCACGTAAACGCTATACCGCTAAACTATGATACGCTGTCCACAACGAACGTTTGCTGCACGGTAGCGCCATTCCCTTAACCTCCGCGATCGTGTTAAAAACTATAACTGTCTATTAAAGGCCTGACCCCACGTATCCGTCGCAGCGCGTGAGCGCAATGCTTTTTGACGCGCCGCCACACCCTCTCCCTACAAAGAGAGTGGGCGCGTGGCTGCACGAAGTCAGGCGCTCCCTCTCTCTCCATGGGAGAGGGCTCGACGCCATGTCAAAAAGACGCGCGCCGACGCGCGGCGACGGATACGTGGGGTCAGGCCCTAGGGGCAAAAACAGCGCGCAGACGAACGGGACGAAGACACGGTTCCACGGAGAGTTTACGAATGAGAGTCATGCGCAAGCCAATCATAGATATATTTGCATGAAAAAAAAAACAGTCAAATTAATAGTTTGTTTGACACGACTTGATCTTTTCTCGCGCCTGCGCAGTGAAGCGCGATTTTTTTTTCATATTTGTACCGTTACGATCGCTCGCCAGATCCTCTGCGCATGTTCATTGTGTTTCGCGCAAGTGTTCAAATAATCTGTATATTGTCACGTTCCTTTCTTCAAGTTTTGTTATCGTTCCGTTGCACTATGTTCAGCGCAAACCGCACCTACGGTGTTAGAGAAGCTTCGAGGCTGCAGTAAATCATTTCGTTGAGATTACGTCCACTAATTGTGAACCTTCAGATTATTCTGGAACCTACGTCACACCTGGCGATAATTACGCTAGAACGTTCGATGGCAAGTGTATATAAATCCCGACACGCTTCGCCGCTTATTTGATCAACGGCCGACGCCCTGCTCACCACGATCAGTGCCAGATTCTTGCTGTGATATGACTTTCTGCATTTTCGGTGGAGGCGAAAATGCGGTATACCCGTGTGTTCAGATTTGGGCGCACGTTAAAGAACCCCAAATGGTCGAAATTTCCGGAGCTCTCCACTACGGCGTCTCTCATAATCATATCGTGGTTTTGGGACGTTATACCCCACATATCAATAAATAAATAAAAAATAAATAAGTAAATAGATGTTATTTTCTGTTTATGTGGCCACAAATTCGGCCCGAATAAACAGTTTATTATTCGACCTGCAGTCTGATAACAAAATCGGGATTCAGAAATAAGAAACATTTTTATTTCAACATCAGACTCAGAAAGAACACAGATGTTGAGGTTCGTGAGCTAAAGGCCACAAAACGGCTTGACGAGGCCCACGGTCTCTTGTACTTGGCGCTAACAGAAAACAAGAACACGACGGAGCAGCAAGAATACACTACACATCGCCCTCCAACTAGAAGTTATTTTCGCATACATAAATATACATGTTACCTATAAACGAAGCTTAACCTACGGTGCAACGTTATTTAAAAAAAAAATTATACACGGAGTTTTAGAATACCGTTTGCGTCGAATACTACGACGTCGCTCATAATCGTGCTGCCGTTTGGGACGTGAAACCCCAAACAATTGTTATCACGCATACTTATTGAAATATCCCATATTACCTCCCAATGCAGGCTGTAGCATCGCGTTAATTGCCGGCAAAAGGAACTATACCGTTTAGCTGCGGATTCGGATATAGAAGCGGCCGGCACACACGCCCACACGTGCTATACGCAGATCTCCACGCACGCGCGCATGACGCCGCTTACGCTCACATGTTTACCAAATATTAGGGAATTTTAGAATAGCGCACCACAAGCCCTTGCGGTGCGGTCGCTGCCACTGCGCATGCGTCGTAACGCGGGTCCGCGGCCCGCCCGCAGAAAAGCCGAAATAGCGGTGTGCACCCCGCAAACGCAGGTTTCGAGGCTATACGGTGTCGCTGCGATCGTGCGTTGCGGTTTGCAGGAGGGCAAACGCTATTCCATGCGCTATTCTAAAGCTCATATGGCGCCCGATATGCCCGCAGCGCCTGCAAACGTTATTCTAAAGCTCCTTTATTGACGCAGCGTTCATGACTTTCGCAATCTTTTCGGCTGCCACGAGGGCAATAACGCCGGAGCACCGTGATTGATTGATTGATTGATTTGTGGGGTTTAACGTCCCAAAACCACCATATGATTATGAGAGACGCCGTAGTGGAGGGCTCCGGAAATTTAGACCACCTGGGGTTCTTTGACGTGCACCCAAATCTGAGTATACGGGCCTACAACATTTCCGCCTCCACCGAAAACGCAGCCGTTACAGCCAGGATTCGATCCCGCGCCCTGCGGGTCAGCAGCCGAGTGCCTTAGTCACTAGACCACCATGGCGGGGCCGCAGTATGGAGCAAGCACGCATGGGCGTCGCCAGGATATTGTCTTGGGGGTGCGAACCCGGATAGCATCGCGACTTGAATTGGGGTTGGAGGGACGGTGCGGTCAAGTACCCCTTTTGCAGCCATCATGCCGACGCCCGCAGGAGGGAGCATTGCGCGATGCAGTAGAAAGTAGTGCGTAGAGCACGCAGACGCAACGCTTAACGTCCCAAAACCAATGGATAATTATGAGACACTTCTTAGTGGTGGGCTACGGACCACCTGGGGTTCTTTGACGTGCACTGATATCGCACAGTACACGGGCCTGTACCATTTCGTCTCCACGGAAACGCAACCGCCACGGCCGGCATCGAATCCGCGACCTGCGGGTCAGCAGCCGTGCAGCCTATGGCCGCTACACCACCGCAGCGGAGCAGACACAGAACTTCGCTCGTCCCTATTTTTCGCGAAAGACCAGAACTCTTATAATTTCCTGTTTTTCTGTTAAATGATGTCACGCGTGTTTCTGAGCCTACGATTGATCGATATGCACTGCATGGTGATTGGCAGCGTGCCAACCTGTCGGGCATGTTCGGCCACGGGGTGAACATGTACGCCACGGAGTGGATCCACCACGCGGTGGCCGACATGGTCAACGACCCGAGCAACCCGCGGCGCTACTCCTTCTGCGCCACGGGGGACTCCACGCCACCCGACGTTGCCGGCCGCTCGAACGAGGAAGAGCTCAGTCCGCCGCCAGGTGCGCACATTTTAAGCTGCACGTCAAAGAACTCCAGGTGGTCAAAATGTCCAAAGCCCTCCACTATACGGCGTGTCACCTAATCACATGCTGGTTCAGGGGCGTCAAACCCCAAATATGATTATTACTTTGGACTATATACTTGGTGGATGTTCGTAGTTCTCCGTTGCGCACCTGCTAATTAATAACTGTATTCCTACTTGCCCGGCTGCTGACCCGAACGTCGCTGTTTCGATCCCAGTCATGGCGGTCGCACTTCAATAATAAAACCGAAATGGTTTACAATCTTGGTATTGCACTAGTTGGTACAACATTTCTCAAAGTTAATTCGAGCGCGAACACGACACAATCACTCACCCACACGCACACACACCCAGGCATCAAACACACACAGCGCTCACTTCCAACTGATTTATTCATAGCTCGAAGGCTTGATTGAATATATACATAGGACACATGTGCGCACTAACACCGTAGAAGGCCAACAGCATACGTTATCAATACATACAGTTAATCAATTGCAGAGCCGATAAACTGGAATTCGCTTGGTAACAATGATATCGACCTTCGCTATAATTGTTAACAAGCGAATGCCAGTTTATGGGCTCTGAAATTGATTAACTCTATGTATTGATAACGTATGCCGTTGGCCTTCTACGGTGTTAGTGCACACATGTGTCCTATGTATATATTCAATCAAGCCTTCGAGCTATGAATAAATCAGTTGGAAGTGAGCGCTGTGTGTGTTTGATGCCTGGGTGTGTGAGTGTGTGGGTGAGTGATTGTGTCGTGTGTTCGCGCTCGAATCAACTTTGAGAAATGGTTCACGCCCGCGAACTGTAAAATGACGTTAGAAACCACCAGACGGTCAACATTTTCGGAGAGCCCTGCAGGATACGGCGTATCTCGTAATCATATCGTGGTTTTTGGGCACGTAAAGCCACAGATACTACTAACTTTAGCTATTTCAACTGCGGGGCTGCAGCTTAAGGGCACTTCACCGATATCATGCAGCCTCAGCGATGGCCCGCCCCCGCAGCGTCGACGAGTCGCCCGAGCCGCTGCGCCGCCGGGGCAGCGGCAGCGCCACCCCGCCCAGCTGCGCCGCGCAGCCCAAGAGCAGCTGCCTCAAGAAGGAAGGCAAGAAGAGCAACAGATCCAGCATCGTGCGCACGACCATCCCATTCGTGGTGAACAGGCCGTTCATCTTCTACGTGCTCCACCGTGAACTGTCGCTGCTTCTCTTCATGGGCGTCGTCAAGAGGATCGCCTGAGCGCGCGGACGCGCCCACGCTGCGCGCGGGCGCGCCCACACTGCACAAAGTGTGCAGAGCACACTCTGCTCCCTTTCCATACGGCCGGCGCCAATCCCAAAGACCACGTCCCGTAATACCTATCACTAGCATGCATTGCATAGCGCATCGTTCGTCTGCGTAGACCGTGCCGCGCTTTCGAGTTTGCCATGTTCACCGCCTTCCCTCGTTAGGTTTTAAATTTTTTTGTTCGGTTCGGTAGGACACTGATGCGAGCACGTACAACGAACCAGTGCCCGTATACCGCGCGTTTATCGCGACCATATTCGCGGTCGACTTGACTTTAGCCTATATGTGTTTATTTTCTACTGTACTTAGCGAAATCGCCTTTTCCCGCCAAATAAAATCCTGTTTTGTGTCGACGTGTCTCGCACTCATTTTCGTGATCATCATTCTCCTCATACTACTCCTAATCTTTACCTGAAGGCGATGCCTACTGTGTTTTTTCTTAAAGATTTCTTTCACTCTCTCTCTCTACCGAAGCGGGGAAAGGCAGGTAGGATGAACGATAGGCAGGAAGGTTAACCAGGGCTGTGGCCGGCTGGCTATTCTACACTGGGAAACTTGAACAGAAAAAAAAATAAATAAAAGCGGCCGTTAACATCTGTGACCTTCGTCAAAACTTTGGGACCGCAACCGATATAGGTTTTCTGCAGTCTGCGGTATGACTGTTACTGCGAGGTTAATATAACAAACAAACGTCGTAGTGTATACAGTGAATATGCAAAAATTAAACTCGGCCATCAATGCATACATACACGCGTACTATGCCCTATTCCTATGACCGCTGCCTTGTAAGGATCCTAAAAATTGGTTAATATCGTAAGAGTTTTTGGGTGATTGACGGTAAATATTTACCGTCGCAGTTGCTAAAATCATGCTTATAAAACAACCCGGAAAAAATAATTGCGTAATTATAAGAAAAAATCTGGCCGGACGGTCCAGGACTGGACTGGTGGCAAGCCATTTCCAGTGTCGGTGGCCCCGAGTTGAATATTGGCCAAACTGCGACGCTCCATGTTGAGCAAAGCGCAGAGACACAGTTGCACGAAAGGCGTCAAATCAAGACGACGCGAGAAGTATAGGGGGCGCGAAAAGCGATGCGCTCTCCGTTTAAGGGCCAAACCTCATAAGCGCGAAAATGCACGCGACAGCGACGAGCGACGCTATGAGCGACGAAACAGGGCGTTCGCGCGACGTGTCGCGTGCTCGTTTTCGCGCGATCGCTCGGTTTTCCAGATTTGGAAACCGTCGCTCATCGCCCGGAAGTGCTGGGCTCAAGCAGCCAATAGCGAAATACCGGAAAAGACAAAGACAACATAGGTGCACGTGACCCTGCCCGAGTCACGTATGCGCAACAAGAAATAACGCAATGTTTATTACGCATGTGCATATAAAAAGTGCTACAAGGCAATAATAAACACTTTCCGTTTCATTACACACACAATATATCCTATTTTCAAATTGCATACCGTTCGCTACGCGGTTTTCTTGGTGCGAGTAGACGGCCTCATGCCAGCAACAGTGGAATTCGCTCGCCGAAGCCGTCGCGGGAATGAGGTTTGCCTGCGCTAGCGACTGATCGCGCGAAGCCGATCTACGTCGCGTCGCTTGTCGCTGTCGCGTGCATTTTCGCGCTTATGAGGTTTGGCCTTAACATACGGCAAGCGACTAGGTGAGGCGAGCGTCGGGACGAAAGTGAAACGATAGAAAAAAATAAAAAAAATACATAGCATGCAATAAAGGACGGGAAAAAAGAAAGTAGAACAAAACAGATGTAAAGAAGTATGACTCATAGTCGAACAATACGAACTAGAAAGAAAGAGAAGAAGACGAGAAAGAGCCACTCATAAAAGGGGAGGATTGAAACCTTTCCTTCCTCCGTGGATTGAAACGACGACGGCGCAGCCGCCTTGACACGCGCGCTGATGGCGCGCGCTGCAGAACGAAGACGCCGTCGCAACGAAAGACGCCGCCACCAGCCTGGCGTCGCCAGCGAGTCGAGCGCGGCGCCGTTGCGCAACGGGTAGCGGCGCACGCGATATTTTACATAAGGCTAGGATCGTCGTCGCCAGAGCTCATTGCCGTCCCTCTCCCTCCCCTTCGTTCTCGCCAGGTCGCGAGGACAAACACACTTGCGTCGCACTTCGCGAAGCGCTTGTAGGGTGCCTTGATGCCCGTGCGCTCCGTTCTAAGCGGGGGCGCGCGCATCGAGGCACTCTAAGAGCTTGCGAAACAAACCGCCACCTCTCGTCGCATTATGAGCTAGGCAGCGAACGGCCCTCCGTTGGGCGTGCTGGTACACGCTCAAGACGGTGAAGAGCAACAACAAACGAAGGCCTAGATATCAGCGCGAACTACGAAAACAACGATTCGAGAAGTAAGCGGGGGAAAACAGAAAGAAAGGTCGGGCGCTAAACTTGAGCCGTTCATTCGAAAGGTGAAGTCCAGGAGAATACAACTAGCTGTTCGCGTATGCGTGCGTTAGTATCGGCAAAAACGTAATCGCACTGACCTATCAAAAAGGATGCGTCCCGTATCGGAAAAGATGGGAAGAAAAACAACTGACACATCTCTAATGTGAAAGAATCCAAATCGCCGCGTGGTTACGCTACCTTGACGTCATCTAAGCCACCATGTTGGAGCCGTGTTTTGCGTCTATGTCACATGCAAGCTATCCGTAGGTAACTCTTCTTACTGTTCCCACAGCTGAGGTTTGACACTCAGATTAATTGCTTTTCGTTACTTGTTTTTCGTTCTCGATCAATACTTTATTTAAAGGGATATTACGAGCTATAATGTGGGCACGGGTAACTCGAAAATGAATGAGTAATTATCATGAAGTTAATCGCTCGATGTAATTAATTACATTAATAAATTAATAGTCCACAAAATTGATTAGTTACATTACCCCTCACAGCAAAACAAAAAAATATTACTCTTAATTCATTACTGTTAGGTCAGGTATAACCGATGACATTTAGCTGAATCTAACAAAAACATGGCAGGTGTAACATACGGATGTCGCACGTACAGATATGTGTTGATACACGCATTTCGCGAGCTGCAGCTCTGAGCCCGTCCAACAGTAATCGAATCGATGATTGTTCGGTATGCGGGGTTATTTGCGGCCAAAGCACGTCATTAAGCGAATTCCATATATTGTGCAAATGATATACAGCTGCGCGTCCGCGGATCCGTACGCAGCGCTTCACTGTGATTCGTGAGCGGGACTTACTTCGGACATCTTGACCATCTTGTGATCCACCATCTTGGGCCCTTTGCCTAAACGAACAGTGTTAGGGTAGACTCGTGCGCATAAAGACGACTCGGTTAGTGCGCACGGTGTTCCATGGCCTTATTGACTTACTTCGCAATATACAAAAAGAGAAACAAAACATCCGCTTAACTGCCCAAGACGGCGCGGCCCAGGTGGCTTATAGGTGAAATAAGTCCACTGACCACAGCGGCGGGTGCAGCCCAATCACCGAACCCTCTGTGGAAGGAATCACTCCGAGCGTACAGTGCATGCATGCCGAAATACCGTCGAGAACACTTACAGATCGCCTGCTACACGATAAAGGTGCGTGCCAAGGCAGAGCACGGTTCGATAATCGAGAAAGGCATCCGTGCCTTACATTCCGACGTCACGCAGATAAAAAAAAAAACAGCTGCACTATAGCTGACACACATCACCGGCGCAGTCGGGCGCCCAATTTCGAAACTTCGCAACGCTCTTATATTCGCTGAATGATTTCCATTTTCTTACTACATACGCGTTTCCTATGTATGGTCTTTTTTTTATTTTCGGAGCAGTGTACGTGTACTACACGGAGTTCTCCAGTCATTTCCCTTAGGTTGGTTTCGCAACAGACCACATTTTCTTTCCCCAGCGGTGCTGTTATGCGCTCATTCCCAGCGAATCGCTCTGTGCGTGGACTATAGCGCGCAGGTCGGAAACAACGGCACGGTTCTGTCACAGGGCGCAACTTTAGGCGACAAGAGAGGCCCCCAGATGATCGAAGCGCAGCGGTCAATTCGCTTCACGACTAGAAAAATAGTCCCTCTCAAAAAATATTGACTGGTTCTAAACCACGTATTCCGATAAGCAACGTCCCTCAGACATCATGCTATTTTGAGAAGTGGCATAGATACACATTCTAATGCTGGCATATCTGAATTGAAACACTGTTGTTCCCTGATTATAGTTGGCGAGCTCAAAATGCTCATTCGGGCAGCCAGACCTTCAGCTATATCTTATCACACCGCTGCCAACGATCGGTAGTTTGCGCGTTGAGCTGGAAACAACAAAGGCAGCACGTTCTCCGTCGGCAGGGTCACCGGCCGTCGGGCTCATGACGTCACCTGAAGTGCGCGCCTATTGGTAGAGATTGATTGATATGTGGGGTTTGACGTCCCAAAACCACCATACGATTAAGAGAGATGCCTTAGTGGACGACTCCGAAAATTTTGACCACCTGAAGTTCTCTGACGTGCACCCAAATCTGAGCACACGGGCCTACAACATATCCGCCTCTGTCACAGAACAAGCGCTAAAAAAGAGCGCGCCGCCAAATCCTTGCGACAACGGGCGGCAGAAACGCCGCGAGGTAAAAAGAAAAAAAAAAGAAAGCAAACATCCAGGGCTCCCGGGCGCGCGCTCTCCCCGCAGAAGCACGGCTTCGCAGACGATCCTCCTCACCCCACATCGGCGGCCCAGCAAGACCGCGATTTTTCGCGAACGAAGGAGGCGGGGTCAGACCGAGTGAATCATCCTCGGGAGAGGGCAGTCGAACCGTCTCGTGCCTCTCCCCAGCCTTCGCTGCGTATCGCGCCGACGAAATGACGAGAAACATCTGGAAAGTCGCGCGCAAGGTATTTAACCGAGCAGCCGAGACGAGAAATCAGGAGGTGACGGAAGTTAACGCCAGAGCGCGTAGGAATTCCGCCGTGTAGTCGGCGAAGGTTCTGCCCGTAGTGACAGGACAGGAGGAGACGGAAGTTAGCGCCAGAGCGCGTAGGAATTCCGCCGTGTAGTCGGCGAAGGTTCTGCCCGTAGTGACAGGACAGGAGGAGACGGAAGTGAGCGCCAGAGTGCGTAGAGATTCCGCCGTGTAGTCGGCGAAGTTTTTGGTCCGTAGGGACGGCTCGAGCTACAGGCAAGAGCGTGAGTTTACCGCTATCGAACGAAGACGCGGGCAACAGCTGCGTGTGTGAAGCCGACGTTTTCCGGCGAAGAAGTTGAAGTTTGAAGAGTGGCCAATTGAAGACGGGAGGTTTCCTGGAAGAGAAACTTCAGAGGGCGCGGAACGACAACAACGCTGGACTTTAAGTGAGTGATTCTCGGAAGAGTATCATTCAGACTTTTGTTCCAAGGACTTTGGACTGAATAGGTTATCTATCTCTTTAGTCCTTAAGTGTCTTGGTTGTTCAATGCATGCGACTGCATTGTAGTGCGTATTGTTGTCTGTGTCCGTTGTTTTGAGTGTGGCTGATTGTACTGTGTAGTACATTGTCTGTTTGGTGACGTATGGTATGTAACTATTGTGGAGTGTGCATACGTGTGTATTGTTTTTGATCTGCCGTTAATGAGAATATAATTTTGTTTCTTTATCAACTCTCGGCTCTGTCTTGTTCTTTGGGCCACAGCCGGCGTCCGCTGGCGCACCAATAAGGACCACTTCTAAATTGTCCACGCTTTCGTGGTGCGGTTCGGGGGGCCGATACTTCGGCTCTTGGAATTAGCCCGGCGATCGCCTCCCTAATAAACGGGACAGGTGCGACAATTAATCTGGCGTCCGCGACAGGACCTTTTGGTGCACAGTGTGTCCAAAGTAGTGAGAAAGAGCCTCGAGTTGTTGATAGTGCTATCGGAACGATTTTGTGTGTTGTTCAGTGTTCTCGTTAACGAGTGCAGGGGAGTGTTCCGATAGACTGATCTAGGCAGATACTTTTGCACGCGGCAAGGTTTTATTTGCGAGACACAATGGATCTCGAAAAGTTAGTTGCTCTTGGTGAGAAGATGGGTCTTTCTGGCGCCGAACTGCGGAAGTGGGTAAGCCAGAAGGAGAAAGAGGCGGTGGAGAGAGAGAGGTTGGTAGCGGAGAGAGCCAAGGAAGAAAAAGCCGCTGAGTTAGAACGAGAGAGGTTGGCAGCTGAGAGGGCCAAGGAAGAAAAAGCAGCTGAGTTGGAACGAGAGAGGTTGGCAGCTGAGAGAGCGAAGGAAGAAAGAGAGCAACAATTGAAGTTGGAGTTGGAGAGAGAAAAGCTGGCAGCTGAAAGGGCGAGAGAAGAAAGAGAGGCAAAGGAGCGACAGCTGAAAGAAGAAAGAGAGGCAAGGGAGCGACAGCTGAAAGAAGAAAGAGAGCTGCAATTGAAGTTGGAGCTGGAGAAAGAAAGACTGGCAGCTGAGAGGGCGAAAGAAGAAAGAGAGGAAAGGGAACGGCAGCGTCAGCACGAGATGGAACTCGAGCGGCTCCGTTTGCAACAGCGAAGCGAAACTCCCGTCCAAGCTAGAGTTGAAAGCAGCGAACGGGAAGATCACGGCTTCCGCTTGAACCCAAGCAAGCTGCTCGTAGCGTTTGATGAAAGGAAGGACGACCTTGACGCGTACCTTCACCGATTTGAGACGATTGCGAAGAGCCAGAATTGGCCGGAACATCAATGGGCAACTGCTTTGAGTACTTGCTTGAGTGGTGAAGCGCTCAGTGTGTACGGTAGGCTGACGCCGACCGAGGCAGCCAACTACGCAAAGGTGAAAGCTGCTTTGTTGAAGCGATTTAGATTCACTGTGGAAGGATTCCGGGACAGATTTCGGACAGGAAAGCCAGCTGACGGTGAGACAGCTACGCAGTATGCCGCCCGACTTTGCCATTATTTCGACAGATGGATTGAACTTTCAGGGACAGCGCAGGAGTACGATGAGCTTAGAGAGCTCCTAATTAGAGAACAATTTCTTACTAGTTGCCACCCAAGCCTGTCGCTGTACTTGAAAGAGAGGAAGGCCGAGTCACTTGAAGGAATGCTTGAATTGGCTGATCAATTCTTGGAAGCGCAAGGTGGCACTAATTTGGCCAAGGTCAAGAAGGATTGTCCCGATGATTCGAAGAAATTGGCTCCCGAAGAAAAGAAGCGTGCACCAGAGAGCATTCCGCGATGTTTTCTGTGCAACCGAGTGGGTCATCGCGCGAAAAACTGTCGAACGATCTTTACGAGCCCTACGGTTGTAAAATGTTTCAAGTGTGGTCAGACTGGGCACAAAGCAGATGCATGTCGGAACGGAGTGAGTCAAACTCACCAGGTATCCTGTGTGCAAGCAGCACCGAAATCTGATAATAATGCCGTCACTGATGGATTCGTAGAGTTGAAGAATGGGGAGAAAATTCCTATTGTGGGTGCTGTAATGTCAAAACAGCCAACCGGTGTTACGAAAGGAATGCCAACGCTGCCTGGAAAAGTTGCGGGCAAAAAGATTACGGTGTTAAGAGATACCGGCAGTTCCACCGTTATCGTGCGGAGAAATTTGGTACAGGAAAGTGAGTTGACAGGCAGAACGAAGCCGGTTTGCCTAATTGACCGTACGGTTCGGATGCTTCCCGAAGCAGAAATTGAGGTTGAAACCCCGTATTTCAGCGGGAAGGTTACTGCTTTATGCATGACCCCCCTGTATGACCTTGTCATCGGAAACATCGACGGGGCGCGAGGGCCAAGTGATCCAGAATGTTTGGGAGAAGACCCGAAGATAGAGCCCTCGCCAACACAGCGGCCGCGAGATACAGTGGAGGAGCAGCCCGTGACGGATCTCACTAGAGCCCAAGGTGAAGCCGCGGCCCAAGAGACAGCGGATGAGAAGATGATCGTGTCGAATAAGTTCGCGGGCCGAGCAACTGGACGTACGTCGGCACGACCTCGACCGACTGACAGTGTAAAGGAGACGGAGTTGGCCAGCCGGGCAAAATGTAGAGGCATGATCAAGCGGGTAAATAAACAGACAGGACCCGTCGAATGTAATGACGCGTTAACGGTGTCGGAAGAGACAACGATGGCTGAGACGACGCCGCAGATATCGTCGTTGGAAAGGGCTCGCCGAAAAAGAACGTGGAAGCACAAGAAGAGACCGAGCGAGCACCGCAAAAAGGGGCGCAAGCGCTGTTCGAAGTACTCAAGATAGGTGCTGAGGTGGAATCAGAATGTGTTTGGCAGGGCTGAGTGACATATGTTGTGTTAATGTTCTTGTTATCCTGTGTCTCAAGTGTATGTCGAGTGAGTCAGTGTTCTGTGCGATGGTGTGATGTATAGTGTTGTATAATTGTTGGATAGACAGAACTTTGTACGTTTGTATTGTTTAGAATGTGTGATGAAGTGTTGTAGGCATGTACCTGTGGCTATATTTCATGTGTTGTGGAATTGAACTACAATGTACGATAGTATTGAGAGATATATTGTGAATGTGAAGTGTCATGAGCGACGGATTGTGTTACAGTCTGTGAGAATGTGTGGTGACTGTTCGCGCTCGTTTGTGTGGTTTTGAATATTATGAGATAATATTCTTAAAGTGGGGGGCAGTGTCACAGAACGAGCGCTAAAAAAGAGCGCGCCGCCAAATCCTTGCGACAACGGGCGGCAGAAACGCCGCGAGGTAAAAAGAAAAAAAAAGAAAGCAAACATCCAGGGCTCCCGGCGCGCGCTCTCCCCGCAGAAGCACGGCTTCGCAGACGATCCTCCTCACCCCACATCGGCGGCCCAGCAAGACCGCGATTTTTCGCGAACGAAGGAGGCGGGGTCAGACCGAGTGAATCATCCTCGGGAGAGGGCAGTCGAACCGTCTCGTGCCTCTCTCCAGCCTTCGCTGCGTATCGCGCCGACGAAATGACGAGAAACATCTGGAAAGTCGCGCGCAAGGTATTTAACCGAGCAGCCGAGACGAGAAATCAGGAGGTGACGGAAGTTAACGCCAGAGCGCGTAGGGATTCCGCCGTGGAGTCGGCGAAGGTTCTGCCCGTAGTGACAGAACAGGAGGAGACGGAAGTTAGCGCCAGAGCGCGTAGGAATTCCGCCGTGTAGTCGGCGAAGGTTCTGCCCGTAGTGACAGGACAGGAGGAGACGGAAGTTAGCGCCAGAGCGCGTAGGAATTCCGCCGTGTAGTCGGCGAAGGTTCTGCCCGTAGTGACAGGACAGGAGGAGACGGAAGTGAGCGCCAGAGTGCGTAGAGATTCCGCCGTGTAGTCGGCGAAGTTTTTGGTCCGTAGGGACGGCTCGAGCTACAGGCAAGAGCGTGAGTTTACCGCTATCGAACGAAGACGCGGGCAACAGCTGCGTGTGTGAAGCCGACGTTTTCCGGCGAAGAAGTTTGAAGTTTGAAGAGTGGCCAATTGAAGACGGGAGGTTCCCTGGAAGAGAAACTTCAGAGGGCGCGGAACGACAACAACGCTGGACTTTAAGTGAGTGATTCTCGGAAGAGTATCATTCAGACTTTTGTTCCAAGGACTTTGGACTGAATAGGTTATCTATCTCTTTAGTCCTTAAGTGTCTTGGTTGTTCAATGCATGCGACTGCATTGTAGTGCGTATTGTTGTCTGTGCCCGTTGTTTTGAGTGTGGCTGATTGTACTGTGTAGTACATTGTCTGTTTGGTGACGTATGGTATGTAACTATTGTGGAGTGTGCATACGTGTGTATAATGTTTTTGATCTGCCGTTAATGAGAATATAATTTTGTTTCTTTATCAACTCTCGGCTCTGTCTTGTTCTTTGGGCCACAGCCGGCGTCCGCTGGCGCACCAATAAGGACCACTTCTAAATTGTCCACGCTTTCGTGGTGCGGTTCGGGGGGCCGATACTTCGGCTCTTGGAATTAGCCCGGCGATCGCCTCCCTAATAAACGGGACAGGTGCGACAGCCTCCATCGGAAATGCAGCCGGGATTCAAGCCCGCGACCTGCCGGTCAGCAGCCGAATACCTTAGCCACGAGACCACCACGGTGGGGCGCCTATTAGTAGAGGCTTGTGTGCATCCGCCTTTGTGAGGAAAATATCACTGCCTTCTAAGGTAGTACTCAACTATAGTGGTTATTACAATAGGCGTGCCCACGAGGGAAGCGGCTGCCCCCCCCCCCCACCCCCCGCCACCCTTAGGTGGGGTGGGGCAGCAAGATTCGACTATACTTAATGTGTTCGTGCGAGCGTTTGGATGTGTGCGTGTACATATACGTAAACTAAATTGAGAAATTCCGGGGGAAAGGGGTCGAACCCTTCACGCCCCCCCCCCCCTGCTACGCTCATGACTTCATGTAACGCGTCCACGCTCAAAATTAAATGACATGCCTAAACCAAAGCTAGCGATGCTCAAAACCGGGTCAATGTAAACGAACAAGGTCCAGAATATGATAATCAGCAGAAATAACCAACAAGGAATCGCATGTTTAGCGGAAGTAAAATGTGCCAACAAGACGAACACAAGAAGTGGCATGGACGAACGACTTTCGTTTCGTTGCGTTAGTCCACGTCACTCCTCGCGCTCATGTCGTTGGCGCCTCGTGCCTCCCTGTAAACATGCACGAACTACCCAATAAAAGCTTCTGAAGGAATTGCATAATCAACTTGGTCAATGCGGACGACTTCTACGCACCGCGCAAAAAAAGCACACGGTTTCTCCGCAACCGGCACTATACATCTGAAGAGGGAGACCAATCCGATGCATCTCGCTGCAGACGACATGTATACACGTATCTCAACTGCCGTAACAAGCTAAAGGTCGATAAAGCGCTGCAAAAAGTAGCACGCATGCCGCACACCAATTTTGCGAATCACCCTCACAAGATTGCACTCGTGGCAAGGAAGCTCTCCCTGTTACACCGACGTCGTCAACGGTTTGGTAGACGGAGCAGTGCTAGCTCACCAAACGGGAATCGTTAAGTGCCCGTGCTCCTTCAGGTTTCACTGCCGCTGCATTTAGCGCCATATCTAGAACTACACCAATAACTGCTCAAAAACGACACGCCCCCCCCCCCCCCCCTTTTGATGATGCGTGTCAGCAGTGAGAGACAAATCTTCCCGACGCCTATGCGATGATACAGTTGTTTCTCAGTGACAGTGACATAACGCACAGTAGGCACGTTATGTCACTCGCAATCAGGCCGTGTTATGGGTAGCCCACGTACGTTGTGTTCCATTCTCGTGCTCTGTTCCATTCTGGAACCCACGACCTCCGGGCCAATCAATGGAGAGCTAATCATCAAACTCATCAACAACCAAAATTTTCAATTATGAACATCAATAACCAACAACGTTCGCTCTCCAAGCCCACATACAGCTCTCCCTTCACAGAGTAGATGGACACCGATATTTTTCCGTTTTTTAAAGACGATGTACCTCAACGCAAAAATTTGGATCTGTCTGTCTGCACATTTGTCTGTACGCCGAAACGATACCCGGAACGGTCAAAATCCAACCCCATCCGCAGCGCCCACCACAAGTTTCAGCGTTCATATTTGTGCGATTGTAAATTAAAAAAAAAAGATTAATATGTGAAACACAACAACAACACGTCAATATTCACATATTCACGTCAAGGCACACATAAGTAATTCTAAAGAACGTAGAGTTTATCACGCTGAGCTGACAATGCAACGCTATGCACAAAAAGGCGTTTCCAACGCACGCTTTGCAAAGACGACACGGTGGTGGCGCCTACCCGTCGCTTTGCGTTTAACGCCTTATCACCTCCGAGACAGGCGTGCGCATCATCCTTCGTTTTCGAAGATAACTGCCAGATAGCGCTCGTGTCTCACGTGCCTCGACGAGCTCGGTCGCCACCACTGAATGGCCCGAGACACTCTAACGCATCGCCTCCGGAATACAATTCACCGATTTTCTCGCGTAGAACATCAAATAAACGTTTTGTTCACTCTCTCCAGACGCAAGTGTTTCGACGACATTTGCAGTGAAACATGCAGATACGGTGCCATTTTTTTTTTCAACACGAAAGCGTTTTATGCCAGGGTCCACCACGGCTCCGTGACATGTTGTAAAAAATATAAACAGACAGACGGCAAAGAAAACAACGAAAAAGAAAAGTTCCGCAGCGGGGCGTCGAACCAGCGACCTCCTCAGCGCGCGACGATAACCACTAAGCCACAGAGCGATTCTTCTCTAACACGTTAACGGCGAGCCATTTACATAAAACATGTACCACTGGAAGTCCTCAGAGCTTGGAAACTTCAGCGCGTTTTCGTCATCAGTAGCGAGATGACAGCGGGCGCGCGTTGAGCGAGGCGCGCCTCCACATGGCGTGGTCGTCAACGTGCGCATAGATGTTGTCTAGCGCGGTGGCTCACTCGCGCGCACATCACGGGATCCGGGCAATTTATACCTCTAGTGCTTCCACCACAAGTTTGCTTTGAAGTTACAGTAGTTAAATAGAGCACGAAAGGACGTCACTTCGCTCGCTGCCGCGGCCGCTTTTACGAAAGGAGCGCGCTGCCCACACACGAAGCTGAAGTAAGAATTGTGACCGTTGTTCGCACTCGTCCAGTGTATACCTGTGCGTTCTTTTTGTGTGCTTTTCTTTCTGTTGCTAGTTGTTCGTCAGCGCTCGTCCTGTGTTTGCTCATTTTGTGCGTGCTCTCTGTTTGAGGTGCGCGCTGCAAGTTTCGAGCTGCTCGCCGTTCTTCGCGTGACACTGCAATTTGTTATTGCAGCATTCATTCCTTCGCCGTTGTGGCGAAACAATGCACACTGAATGCGCAACTACCTCTACGAGGTCACGTTTCACTTTCGCGTCATCCCAATACCCAATAAAACGGATCAACCACGTTTTTTTTTAACCTTCCCGCAGCATCGCATGTTTGTGCGCATAGTTTAGCTACTACCAGTAAATCAGATTGCTCTCAATATATAAATTCCTCGGTATTCGCTAACGCACAATCTAGCGCAAAGAAATAAAAATAAATAAAGAAGCGGAAAGGAAGATGATTGGCAATAACACAATAAGAATTTTGTGCGCCGTGTCGCAACTACTGCGGTGCACTGGAGCCGCTACTATCTCTCATTCGGTCGCTCCGCCTGTTCAACCCCCTCTCTCTCATTTCATGACAACGTTTCCCATTACAGTCATCGCGAAAATCGCACGCACGTTTGCCCCGGGAAGAGCTGTCTAAACACCGTTTCACAATCGATCATCACCGACTGCAGCCAAGAGAGCAACCGGCAACTCGGAATTATGAAAAAAAAGAGAAAAAGCTTCGACTCGTGTGCAACTGATGGAACGCGTTCAGAGCAAACGCTGGTTGCAACACCACATGATCGACTCCCTATTTCGATCTGTTATCTATGCTATTATAGAAATATGCCGGAATGACGCGACAACGCGCGCTTCAGCGATTTCAAATTAGTTCCGAGTTACACATGTAACGTCATTTGTGATGTTTTGAATTGACAAGCGTGAAAGCAGTCCGGCACAAAATTAAAAAAAAAAAAGCATTGCAAGCCGTTTTGTCTCATTTCAGTCTAGTTTAGCGTGTTATAGAACCAAACTGCAGCACCTGTGTGTTGTGTTTAAGGTCTTTAAGCGCAAATATTTCTATTGCTGAATTTTTGTTTTACTTGGCCTCCACACGTACATTTTTTCCAAATTTTCAGACCCCAATAACCCTCTACAGCCGAAAACGTATTCATTGGGAAATAAATAAGAATATGCCCATTTTATTCTACAGATATCTATGTATTCAGACGCGTGCTAAAGAAAAAAAAAACATTTTTATACATTGCATAACTGCTGCGTTCAGTCGTAAACATCTTATGCTTCATAATTATACATATGAAATTCTGAATTTTTGTTTCCTTTTTCAGTGTACCAAGATACAGGAGGCCCCTCCTGTGATTGTTAACTAACATTCTGAACCACTAGCAAACAATGATATGTTGAGTGACTGCCTGCCTGATTGATTGATTGATTGATTGATTGATTGATTGAAGACGAGCGACATGCGCTTGGAAGGCCGACGAGCGCGAGGATTTTTTTTTTTATGCGCTAACAGGCAAGCGCGACAAACTCAGAGCTACAAAATGGGACCAGTGAGCAAAAACAGACAAACAAATTCTTGAGCAAAGAAGCAGAGTCGAGGAACGGAGCTTTTCGTCTTACCTTTTAACGCGCACCTCCAGGCACTACAAAGCGAAGCTAGGTAAATTCCAAAGCGAAGGCGACCAGGCTGTTAGGGATAATCCACTGGTGAGCCGCGAACACACACAAACACGCACGCACGAACGTTGTTACGGCGGAGAGGCCTTAATCCGCAAACTTCCGTATCCAAAAGTGGCACAGGAGCTCGGCGAACCCCGGGATAGCGTATTTCAACAAGTACGGAACGTCGATATATCCCGTCTTGCAAGCAGTAGCGCGCACCGAACACTACACACAGCTGCGTTAAAACACCGCGCACTTCGCACACGCTCACTCGGCTGCGGCCTCGCAGTCGAGCGAACCACAGAACACCTACCAGCTGAGCGAACTGTGACGGAGAATCTCTTTCTCTCTAACAAGAAACTGAAACCATTAATAAAACAAGAGTCGCGGAACTTCAAGCAAAAACCACTGCATCCAAAATCACTGCAGTGAAGTCATTTTACAAGTTGTAGCGCCATCTGTTATCAAAAACTTTTACAATAATTTACACTTTTTTGGTAAATTAAATTGAGATTAGGTTGAGTTTGTTGTTGAAAAGTGACGAGTTAATCGGTAGTTTAAAAATTTAGATAATCAAACAAAACAACTTGGAGATAAGATTTTAGGTTGAAGTGTACCTACTAAAACGTTCTTAAACTACAACTCAAATATACGTAAGACGTTCGACGCGCCCCCTTGCACAATATACACAAAGTGAATTCTAATGTTTTTTTTTTTTTGCAAACAAATGCTGCTCTTTTAGTGTTTATAGACCCTGCTTACTATTGACGGTGAAGAGTAGTTGGCTTTGCTGCATCCTTTGCGTTTTCTTAATAGCGATCACAGCTTACAAAAACTAATTTCAGAGGCCATGTTTTCCAGCATATGAATCAGCGAAAGTGATTCCAGTGCAGAGAAGATTGACGTACCCTTTACATATCTAAGCTTTAATAGTGTTCAGACGTGTTCAAATCTGAGTTCATCAGTCACGGTAACCAGTCATTTAAATATTTCACCCATTATAGCTGCTATAACTCTGATTTGAAGCGTGATGAGTGTGACGTGTTTTCACTACTGCTGTAACTACGTTCACTACCAGAGTAGTTAACTAAGGTTTGATTATAGGTATGGTGACCAGCGACGTGTCAACGTTGACGCCCCGTCACACAAGTTGATATGCAAACTCTAAAGGTAATTTGTATTATTCTCGAAGGCCGTGCTTTTACGAGGTTCAAATGCTACTGGGCGCTCTCTCTACACAGTTCAAAACTTGTACCTAAAGCTAAAAAATAAACAACTTTTAACTTCATTTATTAACAAAAAATAAGTTTTATTGCTTTTAAAATTAATATTTAATAAAAAATTTAAGCCTTCAGGATTGTACAAAAGTGAAAATCTCAAAGGCCATACATTGTTGGTTTGGTTGACAACAACTCCTGAAGACGTCACTAGTAAGTAGTTTAAAGAGGATTAGTGTAGAAACTCAAACAAATGACTGATATAACAAAGTTTTGACGGCGATGGCCGCTTGAGAACAGCACAGTAGCTTGCCACCTATCATGACTTCCGGTATTTTTAGTTTCTCCCGGTGTTCTCTACCCCGCTTGATTTGCGGCCTGAAGCGGTCGGTGATCGTACGTTGCGTTCGGAAGAGAAAGAGCACGTGGAGACATGACGACCATACGACTATTTACGTGCGACGATCTCTTCTTGTTCAACAATGTGTAAGTTGCGGCGCTCGACCGTTTTTGTGACTTAGAAGTGTGGCAGCTTGGGCTAGTTGGTATGGCATGACGATAGTTATAGCGTGAGAACAAAACGACGACACAGAGACAATAGTTATAGCGCGAGAACAAAACGACGACACAGAGACAAGAAGGACACGAAAGACGAAGGCCTTCTTGTCTCTGTGTCGTCGTTTTGTTCTCGCGGTATAGCTATCGTTTATGTGAATTCTTTCGACTCGCAAGAGTTGTACTGATGCGTTCCATTGTGTTGCTTTTCAGCAACTTGGATCCTCTCACCGAAACCGTATCCTTTACGCTGTTCACGCTGCCCGATTTCTACGTAACGTTTTACAGGGCATGGGACAAACATCCAACGAACATCCCGCTTTTGTTTGTTTGGTGACTTAGTTGCTTTAACTGGACCACACAATGCCACGGCCGTTGCGTACAGAGAAGTTGTACACCACGCTTGAGAAACGCTGGTCGCCCGACCCAGCGTTTCGAGGATTTGCTGCTTGCTTCGAAACGAATCTTGCAGAAGTGGAGCCATTCGGCCTCTGTGAGCATTTCATGTAGATTTCAGGTTGGACAGTACCGACTAGTCGGCGAGTTCAAAGGCACGTAATCAGCGATGCATCATTCGTAACGGCACCAATTAACACAAAATAGCACAGAGGACGCTTCATCTCACCTATGTCACACGGGCCCTTGCGATCTTCATTTACCTTTGTTACGACCTCACGGAGCGCGAAATTTTCGGGATCAAAGCGTTCACTGTGAATAACCTCTAACCTCGCCTACACAAAGCAGTCTTCGAAGCACGCCAAACTTCGATTAAGCGTCGTACCGATTCCTCGTGTGGGCAGTTTCGATTTCCATAAAATCGTTTCAGGGCATCGTGGAAGCCCTACCGTTCTCGCACAGACGCTTTCTTGAATACCAATCTGCTAGAATAGCACGCGTTAATGTTAACTTTTTGTTTCTGCTCTGTCGCCATTCTTAGCAGCAGATTGAAACGTGACGAGCTGCGTCTCCGATCACAGAATTGTTGCTCACTCTTGGTTTATGCGTTGGTTGCGCTCTAAAAAAGGACTGTATCTGTCTACCCCAATTATGATTGAAGTTTGTATTTGGCAGGATGACATGATGCAGCTATGTGAACCTGTTGTTGCTGCATCTTGGAATACCATTGCAGCACATACATATAAGCACATCAGAAAGTTGCACAAACACATGGACACAGCGTTTTCTAATGTGTTTTCGTTTCCTGGCGCGACATAATATTCCTTCTCCTGTCTCCTCTCTGCATGCACCATGTTAGCATGCCGAGATGCATTATGGGGTCACTGCTTAGAGCAGCAGGATCTGAGGATAGCATATTAAGGAACTGATATATAGCTGTGCTTTATCCACCGAGTGTTCGGGCTGCATTATCTCAAGCGAGCTAGAGAGAAAAAAAAAAGAGTTCATGAGACAGCCCTGTAACTCATCCAGATGGAGCACAACCTTTTAAAGTCCACTATTATTCACAAAAGTTTGATGCCATTCTTGTTGGGGTAACAGCACAACTTGTTGATATGGACAAAGGAAGGGAAACACACCACGGCACTGGATGAAACAACTGTATTATGTCGACAGTGGACGCAAGTGAACGCAATGTCACCAAGCTGGGCCATAAGGTCAGCAAAAGAAGTTGAGCTCACTGACTCACTCAAGGAATATGTTTTGTGCGTAGGACTCACTCAAACTCACTTAAAGTTTCCTCAGCCGAATCCACTAAATATATATCTCAGCCATACTCATTGCAAAGTGTTACTCGCTCATACTCATAGCTCAGTCTCGGCAAGTTGACTCATGGACAGTGGTGCAGCCACGCGGTGACACAGCGGCCTGTGCCCCCCCTCCCACTCTAAAATTTTTTTTCGCCACACCATACATAGTGCAAAACAACCATATCTTTTCCTGGGCCCACCCTTCAGATCAAGGAGGTGCCCCCCCCCAAATTTCTGCCCCTGTTTATGAGCGAGTTTGCCAATCTATGAGCTTAGCACACTCGGAAACCATCAGGTCAAACCTGACGGCCCTTGCGCGAGCCTTCTGGGCAGTAAGGATTTGATAAGTACAGGCACGGCCAGGCAGGACCTGCTTGAAGTCCACATAACCGCTGTGCAGGCGGCAGTTACTGCTGGATAGTTTCACTGTTAATGCTAAGTGTGACAAATCAAAACCAACTTGCTCTCTTGATGCCATCAGGTGCTGCACTTTACCTTAGCTGCTTTGCAGTACGGGTTGTCGTTCTACCTCCAGTACCTGGCTCACTGGCCGGAATACTTCCAGGTCGCCGAGTCTCCAAGCGGCGACATCATGGGCTACAGTAAGGTCCCTCTTCAATATGTGTCCATTTCTTAACTACATAGATGGCATCACTCACCCTCTCGTCATAACTGGACGCGTCCGTCTTGTTTTCCCTGCAGTCATGGGCAAGGCAGAGGGCGTCCAGGAGAACTGGCACGGCCACGTGACGGCTCTCACCGTTGCACCTGAGTACCGGAAGCTGGGAGTTGCGGCCATGCTAATGTCGGGTCTGGAGTATATCTCTGAAAAGTGAGCCGCTTGACCACCGCTCCCAACCGTGTTAACCTGTTAAGGGTCAGGGCGATAGTTCTGCTAAATATTTGCTGTGAATGGTCATCAGACAAGTTTTTCGTACACCTCACAATCTCTGCTTATCTGCACTTTCACAGAGTGCTAAGGGTGTAAAATAACTGTAGTACAAATTGTCACGACTTCATGCTCTTTGCATCCTGTGTTCAGTCAGTTTCCGAGCTATGTTGCACAGCCGACTGGTGAATTAAAGGTCAGTATTTATGTTTGATCTGAAAGCATTTATATTGCAGTAAATGTGCGGAACGATTCAGTGCTAGTCTTCTTATGCAGATCTTGATGGCCTCGCCCACAAGTGTCAAGCGAAACTGTTTCAACTGAAGCCCACTCATTAAGCGCACCTGCACTTTGTTTCAGGAAGCAGGCGTACTTTGTAGATTTATTCGTTCGAGTGTCCAACAAAGTTGCTGTCGACATGTACAAGCGACTGGGGTACAGCGTCTACAGGAGAGTTCTGGAGTATTACTTCGGTGACCCCGACGAAGACGCTTTCGGTAAATGTGGTCATGAGTCTGCTAACAATACTGGTGTTATAGAGAGTGTTTTGTTTTGAGCTTGTTTGCATGATGCAAATTGATGCATTGATGCGTTCGCAAAATTTCCTGGTGTCAACGTTCGCAATATCATAGCAAGCGAACGTGCGCATTGTTAGTGAATTTCTATGGTATGCTTGCTCAGATAGTACATTCTTGCCATTTTTTAAAAAGAAGTGTCAGTGAGGTTTTGCTATACTTAAGGATGCCAAAGACTGCCATTAAATGTTTATCCATCTTTCTGCAGCCAGACTGACTTTTATTGCAATAGCAATTAAATGGACATTCTCGGCTGGATGTCGCCGCCGCCGCCAACGTCGGCGCCAGTATAAGACTCTGGCGCAGGGAATCGAACGTGGGACTTCCGTGTCGTCAATACGAGGCGTTAATCACTGAGCCACCAAGGGGTACCTTATTTAAGCTATTCATATCTACCACTTACCGCTGTTAGTGGGCATCTAGGGGGGGGGGGGGGGGACTATCCTGTTTTCAGCGTTATCAGCAAGATAACACAAGCACGCTGCGGCTCTCATCTCTCACGCGTATTTTGGCCCGTGAAAAGGAGGGGAGTGGACGATCTCTCACTCGCCCTTATATCCTGGTGGAGAGGATCATATGTACTGGCTGGCATTGGGCTTGACTAAAACGATTCTGTTGTAGTTACGGGGCGCGCAAAGGTCTCTGCAATCGTTGCAGACAGACAGAGCGAAGTAACAACTGAGACGTTTATTTGCGATTATCTGTGTACCTGTGAGTACACTTCCTGCGTCATTTGTGCGCGAGAAACGTGAGGCACGTTTCGATCTACTTTCCATTCTGCGCATGACCTTTGGATTTGTTGCTTCGGATCTTAGCGGCAAAGCTATGACTTTTTGTGATTGAAGAGTGCAGCTCACACTGCACTCTTCATTGCTCTCTCACCTACATCAATTGGCACATTTATGAAGAGCATTTAGTGATGTTCTTAAGTGCAGTAACTTGATGGAAGTACTAAAATGTAACAAATTATTTTTTTTTGCTCTGCTGTCACCTTTCATTTGGGTTATGAATGCTTGCTTTGTTTGGCTTTCCTGATTCTTGCATTTTCAGCCTACTAGGTTAGGTATCATTGGGAGTTCTTGCACTCCCGTGAAAGCCCCGTATCCGTTAATCTTTAAGTGAAGCTAATAGCAAATTTCAGTGGTAGTGCCGTACACGAGAAACCCAATGCCGACAGCAAACAAAAATGCGGCCCTCGGAGATGTGCAAGCCACTCGCATATTGCTTACGCAGTTTTTTCATCATTGACGGTCCTCGATCATAGGCTTGTTGACGATTATTTATTTCTAATATGGCAATCTGATCTATTACCGAGTTCTCTTGTCACTACAGTTTGCCATGCTTCACGGTTGCGGGATGACCATTGTTGCTGCCTGTCTTGCACTGATAAGCATGCGGATGAAAGTTCGAGGCAACACTTAGAAGGGAGCACTGCGCAATGCAATAATAAAAAAAAAAGAAAAACGGATGTCAGGCAAGTTCTTGGCGTACGTCGTTGCATCACCGAAATTGGCAGCTCACAACAACTTCTCTTAAAAAAACAAAAACACCAGGCCTTTCAAAACTCATTGGGTAACTACTGCAAGTACACTTGCTTGATACCCACTCTGGCATTAATAATAAAATTTTTTGAGTAGTAGGCCTGCATTCCCTGTGCTATTTTTCGTCATTCTTAGGAGAAGCGTGGTGTTCGCTAAACACTTGCAAAGAATTTTGTGCCAATTATTGATGCAGTGCCTGACGACGAGGAGGAATTACAGCTGAAGTGGGCATGCACCACAGTTAATAGGGGAACAAGAACAAGCTTTTGTAATGGGTTGGAGCACTGGACGACCCACTTGTTACGCTATTCGCATTGTGCGACAACTGGTTGTTCTTTCGCTGTTTTAAAATGCTTTAAGCCGTATTAACGCGATTGCTTTTCCAACATCACGCCTACCTAAGGCAAGTTTGCGAACAAGTAGCAAGCACTGGCGTGGCTGAGTGGTAGAATACTGGGCTGGCACCCAGCGAACCCGGGTTCGAGCCCCACTGTGTCATTTGTACTAGGTTTTTTTTTCTCATTTCGCGTAATGCGGTTACGGACACCGGCGGCGGCGAAAAACTGCGCGTGACCCGAGTTGTGATCTCAACAGCTTTCACTGTAACAAAATAAATAAGGAAATCGAACATTGAAATGGGTGGTAATGACTTGTTTTTGTGCACTTTTGTGCTGCTTCTTTTTGCAGACATGCGCAAGGCACTTTCGAGAGACATCCTGAAGAAGTCAGTGATTCCCTTAGCGCACCCTGTACGTCCCGAAGACGTGGACTGAGTTAGTATTTGTGGAATAAAGTAAGACGACGGGATTTTCTCTTCAGTGAGAACGCAACAGGAACGCAAATACGGGGTCCCGAGAAAACTGAGGGCATCGAACCACATTCCAAGGGAAATGCAAGAACGGACCTATGTTGCGGTGTAAATCCTGTCGTATTGCTTTCTATGTGCCTCTGGCCATTTATATATTGGTGCATGGAGTGATTGCTTACTATTGCTTTGTAATTAGATCCCACCGTACTGTTTAGACAGTACTTAAGACCTGTTATTTTGCATTATTGCGTCGTATCTGCTTCCCTTTGTTGCTGGGTAAGATTTACGTGGTTCGAAAAGTTGTTCTGTCTCAGTGTTGTTCCCAAAGCTAGTTCGGGAACATTGCTAGCCATTAAAAAAAGCAACAGTGAAAATTGCAACTCGGAGAGTGGGTATGGGTATTAATGAGAGCATTGTTACATAAATTTGAACGTGAAAGTACAAAGAACCACTTTTGTCTTCATCACAAACATTCTATGTAAAATCTTAAATCTAATTCTAAAATTGGCCACATTTCGTATGAAATGAAGCACTAAAACAAAAGTGGACTGGAATTTCCTAACTGGTAGTCACTCTATCACTCTACACGATTGGCTGAATTCCTGTGCTTGCCTTGTTTAATAACACCACTAGCGATTTCGACAAACATTTTTAAAAAGCACTGACATCAAATTTGGGTGAAAACGAACTTCAATAAAATTTTAAGACTACGTGCAAAGCTCAGTTTTAGATATGTGCTAGGTGCTACATTTGAAGTGCAAGCGGGGTATTTTGAAAATATTGTAATAAAAGAAAATGTTGACATTCTCGATTCCAACACTCCAGAGCATGAGATTACGAGTACTCGCTGAATGTGACACAGAGCCCAGTGTTTACAGCAAAACTTGCCTCCAAGATTTTGAATGGCGTATGCAGTTTGAAATCTTGAGGCCGTATGCTGTGGTGTACGTCTTGTCCCTTGACTATCAGCCACTTGTGCCGCTACCTTAGGTGCTATTTAAATGCTGTTAAGAAGTTAGGCAAGTAATAGCCCTGTAAGTTTGTCATGATCGCTCCAAGATGATGTGGTACTCCCTGATAGCAAATGCAAAATTTTTTTCTATTGTATCTTTTAGGTCATCATTTTGTACGAATAATATGCCTTTCCTCACTATATAGGCATGCTTATTTATGAACATTATGTTATACCAGTGAAATTATCCACAGCTTCATGATAATTTGTGAGATAGATACGAACTACTGTTCACTGTCCCTTTTGATTTCAGCTTTGTAATGTGCATAGCGTGCTTGCTTCGCAAAATATAACCTATTTCCTGCTCATTTTTAGACATTTGTACTTGATCGAACGGGCTGTAACTCGCAAATATTAGCAATTTTCAATTGTCATACGAGTGTGTGCAGAATGAAGGCATCTGTACGAATCTTTAGCCCCATCATTAAATTGTGAATCCCATTGCATCCTCGTTTCTTCCACGTGTCAAATTGTGTTGAAGTATGCAAGGAATTTGTGCGCTTTCATTCTGTCTGATGCGATATAAGGTCACTTGCAAAATAAAAAAAAATAGAGATGGCTTGCAGAATTGAAATGTTGTGAGCCACATATTGTGTGGCGAAGAGAATAGCAGGGGCAGTACATGCCACACATGGCACATTACGCTGCTTATTAAGTGGAGACCTGCTTCAGATAAGTTTTGTTGTTGTTCCTGAGCAGACTTTTATCAGTCACAGTTTACATACTTTTATAAGCCCATTTTAAACTGGCAGTTATTGCTCTAATAGAACATGTAGTTTTCAAAATATTAAATAGTTTTTGTATTATTGCGAGCAATACTCATTTCTAAACAGTTAACATGACACAATAACCTGAAATGAGTATTGTATGCAGTAAAACAGGAATGGAAGTTTCAAACTCACTTGAGATAAAGTTATAATACATTGGTACATTTGTATAGAAATAGATGCGAAGCTAGGGTTTTGCTCACGAAAGTTCAACACGCCACTAGTTCAACATGAGTCGTTTTAAGAAAGAACGACTACACTCTCCAGTCCACATAGTACATGTGATGTGAGCAGAAACACTCAGAGAAAAGCCACTGGATCAGATGTGAGTATCTATTGCATTTAACAGAGTGTCGGGGAAACAAGATTAATTTGAAACACCGACGTGTAATAATAATAACACCGACGTGATAATTTTTAGGCAGTCTTTCACGAATAGTTGTTGACGAGAATTCTGTGAGAAAGTACGGTATACAGTAACTTACTTAAACAATAATCACAATAATTGCCCACTTCAATTTAAAACAATTTTTCAGACAGGTGCGATGTCACACATGGCAGGCAGCGATTTGGGTGAAGCGACAAGACTTTAGCAGCATTAGATATCACTGCAACGTTGCCCTGTCGCACAGTGAAGCATACCAACAACAGGACGCATGGGTGCCAACAAAATGAACGGAGCTGACTCGGAATTGTCCAGAAATTAAAATTTTTGCTCAGTGACCAATGAAACTCACTCGGTGTAGCTCACGCTGACTCGAAGCTTCTACTCATGGAGTCTCACTTGAACTTCAGCTCGCCAAAATTATGCTGCACCAGTCTCTGAGTCATACTCTGGTGTTGTTCCAAGTTTAAGTAACTCGGAGCGAGTTTACTCAACGTAAGGGGAATGTCATTTCTGTCAAAGTGTAGCAGAAAAACTGAACAAATGTCAATTGACACACAAATGACGACCAATCGTCTCGATATCACCACCCATCTTCATGTCATTGTAGATGTAGTCGAAACCAAGCATAACGATACCAGTTTTAACAATAGAGCAGCTGCTGCATTGTAAACTTTAATATGTTTTTATGGTGAAATAGCCTGTCTGCAGCAATGCCCGCATGCCACATTATTTATTATAACAATTCTGACAGTTAAGTGTTGTGGCACTGCGGCAAAGCTGACTTGCTACAGTGCAAAGCGCGAGAACGGTGGTGACTTGTGTTAAAACGTTCAATCTGCGTTGAAAGTCGAGGCTTACACCAAGTTTGAGCATCCAGAACTTCAAGAGTTGTCATAAACAGGCTCTATATGGCTAGTGGCGGTCCCGTGAGAGCATCCAAATTTTGAAACATGTGCGAAAAATCGGCATCTTTGTCATCCTTATCATCGATGTCTGTTAATTTCTCCCGCTCGTGGCATTTGAGTGTTGCTGTATGAGGGTTCAACTATTTTTAAAGGGTCTAGTGTAAAACGTTTATAACAAGAGTTCACACTTGAAGAGTGCCGCTAAAACTTGGATAATGACAGTATAGTTGGGAATGACTGCATGGGCATACGAAAAAGAATGTGGGGCGGTGGGAGAGCTAACTTCCCTCCTTAATTTCGGGAAAGATTGTTTTCACGCACTAGCAACAAGCGGCGCAGCCTGATAAGCACAATCAAGTCTCACATATTTGTGTGAGACGCACTTTAGGACTACGAGCCAACATTTTACGTCATAAACTATGACTAAACCTTGCCTGTCGGGTCACGATAGAGAAAGAAAGGCTTTTGTGCTGGATGCCCCCTTTACCTGAACTTCTGAGGATGTCTCTGGACGTCAAACAGAAATGACGTCATTTGCTTTAGTTGCTATGACAGATGACGTACAATGACGTCATTGTACATTATGACGCCGTAGAAATTTGGAAGTTCTGGCAGGTGCATGATGATGCATGAAGACGCACGAGCAGCGAAACTTGTGGACATGCTCTTTCGTAAGATATTGAATCATTCAGTTTCAAAAGCTCAGTTCGTTATGACCATATCTTATTGCTCAGGTCATTTAGAACACTACCGTAAGGTACACACCACTATTCCCATTACTAGCACTTTCTAGTTTTCTCCAATCCCACGCACGTCCAAAGGTTAGAACCACTTTCGCTCTGACATCGTTTCTATTTCAGATCGTGGCTTGTTTTGTTGCACGTTGCACAATCATTTACTTGACGACATGTAAAGTGTGCGTTTTATCACTTTTAAATGTTTTGTTTGCTATGTATTTCCCAATGTACCTGCATTTGAATTCACTTGTATCGGCCTAGCATTGCATCTTCATATGTGTTGTACTTATTTGATAATATTTTTGTTTGCTCTTTGTTATCTTTATGTACCCCACTCTCTTCTGCAAAGCTCTGTGCGATTGGGGGTAAAACAAACGAAATAAATGAAATGAGCGTTTCTGCTATATTTACACGACCGTAACGCGATTCCCACGATGAAATGTATAGTATGTACAAGATGACGTTGCTGGCTGCCAGCAGCAGCAGCAGAGTTCTGACAGAATGGCACGCGACGCTTGGCGTGGGGTGAACGCAGTGTCGACTCTGGAACCGGCGGAGGTGCAAGACGCCGGTCGAGCCCTCCTCCGCGCTGTCACGCTTCTGGTCGGCCAGTGTCTGCCAGGTTGTCCTCGTCGTCGCCCTCGTTCCGGTCACCCTCCTCGTGCTGTTGCTTTTGCTTCTTCCACTTCTTGGCGATCTCCAGTAGCCTGAGGTGCGGCTTTGCCGTCTCGTCCGTTGGGAAGATGTAGTCGAAGTACTCCTCCCAGCCGGCTTCCGACTGCGAGAAATGGCACGGGCGCGTAAAAAACAAATACAACGTTCGCAGGAAAGTGTGGAAGAATGAAAGAATATTCATTTATTTACTAAATGCAAAAGCCTCGTAATCTCTAGTGAGCATGTGTTTTTGGTCCAGCTGGTTCACCATGCATGAAGGAAGAAACAGAAAGGAACACTAAAGTAAAAAACAAGATAACTTAAATTATACCCTCATTAAATGGACTTGAAGGGACCAGGAAGATACGTATGTTCTGTTTAACGGTAATTCCATTTACCGAGAGATAATCAGAGGGTGCAGAATACAAGAATTAAATTAATCTCTTAAGAAGCACTTGTTCCATTCAGACAGCAGTTCCGTTCAAGAGACTTCCGTTTACTGAGCGTCTTCTGTACTTATGAATTGCACTGTGAAATCTCTAGCGTCTTTAATTTCACTGCCATAGACTTGATAACAGATAAAAATGTCTCACTTTTGAACATAGACGCCATATATTTCAATGTGTATCACCAAGATTCTACTGTGTATGCTAACAGAATGATATGCCATATATTTGAATTAACCATTACAGTGAACGGTGTGAGAAATATGCTTCAAGTGCCATGTACCCGACATGTTTATTCGACTTTTTACCTCTTCGGAAGTACTTGCTTCAACGCATTTGTCGTGCCCAACTACAGAGATATACATACCTGCCTCCCTGAAACATTACAGAACTTTTTAAAATTAATCCTGTTCTGGGCCCTCATCGACCGAGCCACTGCTCAACGAAGAAGCAGGCTGTAGTGTACGCGATTCCAGATAAATTTTAACCACCTGGGGCTCTGCAACGCGTGTCTCAAACTAAAAACGAGGGCATCTCTTTTTCTCTTTACTCTTGTTTTTTTTTTTTGCATTACCCTTATCGAAATTATGGCCGGGAACTGAGTCATGCTAAGCCGCCACTCAGGTCGCATAAAAATGTCAAAGACAAGACACCCAAGAAACAGCAGACGGGCGAAAGTACAGACTGAAATTTTTTCCCCCATAGCACGCCTCAATCACCTACATTTGCAAGTAATGCAATACACACGCAACAACAATCAAACCTCTAGACATGGTGTACAATTAGCAACAATCTTGTAACAGCAATGACTAACAAGCCACACAATAATATTAGATTGTAGCAATTTCTCCAGGAACGCTGTTGTTGCTAATTTTAAACACATAAAGACTTCGTTAAAAGCTCGTCTCATTCTGCGAATAAACAAAGTTCGGTACAGCAAATGGGCAGAAAAACTGCCACCGTTCTCGCACATTTGAACAGGAGCTGTTGAGGCATGAAGGTTCTTCTAAAGTGGCTTGCCGTGAATACGGAATGCAGAGTTAACATCATTCAGCGGGTGCAAAACACTTACCCCATCTTCGTTGACGATTCTCCTTCGCTTTTTGACCTTCTTCGGCATCTGCTTGGCAACCGACTCCTGGCTCTGCTCATCGCCATGGCTGGCCTATGAATTGAGAACACGCGCTAAATTACAACCCTTCTACCTCAATCACTCATCCTGTCTACCCAGATGTAATAAATTTTAAAAATAATAAGGATTACTGACGTTGCTGCACATGAAAAACTATTAAGCCCTCTCATGCTCTGTGTCACAAAGTGCGAGGTCACATGTTCGATTTCACATCCACAAGGCTAATGCAAGAAAATATACTGGTGTTTCAAGAAATGTGTCCAAAATTCACAAAAATAAGGGAAATGTGATACACTCAAACCTCATTATAACAAAGTTGCATCTTACACGAAAATAAATTTGTTATATCCGAAAAGCTGCTATAAAAGTATATTTCTAACACTACATCTATTGCAAAAATGTTTTTCGTTTACAGTAGAACCTCGTTGATGCATTTCTGAAAAAAAAAAAAAAAAGGAAAGCAGAAAGTAAACGTACGATCCGGGAAGAAAAAGTACGATCTGAATCCAGCAAAAATTGAGGCTGACGAGTTCAAATAGAGGTGTAAGGGCAAAAAACATTTATTCCCCCCCCCCCCCCCCCAAAAAAAAGAAAACTACTTTTCTGTGGCTGCCTCTCACCCTCGGACAAGAAAAGCTCTTTCTGCACACATTGTAGACCCTTGTATGCTTTTTCACTGTTTTTCGTGCAAAAGAAGCTTTGTAAAGCTTCCAGTCTAGCAAGGGTGAAGTAAGCCGGTCGGCGCCTGCTTTCGTTCATGCCATTGTCTTCCAGTGCCTTGTCCCCAACCTCCTTTACCGCGTTGCCCCACACTGCCTTTGTGACAATCTCGGCAACACTTTGCGGCTCGCAGGTTGGGACATTGTCGCCTATCAAGACAAACGGGGCGAATGGTGCATCGGCGCCAGTGGAGAAGAATTCCTCATTGATGTCATCGTGGACGTCAGATGCGTACGCCACAGGATCGTCTTCCCTGCAGTCTGTATTTTCCGAGCGAGCTGCCGCCGAAAATTGCACTTCCGGAAACATCTGCTAACTTTTTCACTTGTCACACTGTCCCAAGAAGTGCTCAAGTAGTGCATCGCGTGGAGAAGGGATAAGTTTCCAAGGCCATCACCACATGATATGCGAGCAAGGAAGCGTCGCACAATACATTCAACGCACGGAGCCCCAACCTAATCCAAGCTAAGCCAAAGTGCCAAGTGTTCATTGCGGCATGTTAGTACGTTGTGTTCGTGCTGCAATTACGCTTTTGGGCAATACAGAAGCTTCACGGCTGCTTTCAAGCTGAAGGTGATTGATGATGCACTAAACAATGGAAACAGGGCCGCTGGTAGCCAATTTAGAGTGGACGAATTTTGTGTTCGCTACTGGCGACGGCAGCACGGGCAGTTGAACGCCACCAAGATGCATTGGGCCTTCTGTGTGCTAATACTGGGATGGACGGTAAAAGCTTATTTCGACGAAAGGTAACTGCAGATGGTTCTGTGTTAGATGGCCGTCATCCCAAGGTTGACGTCGTACGCTAACCTTTTGCAGGCTCCTGTTAAGACAAACGCTACCGCTATGCCCGCAAGCTTTGTGTACGGTATTCCAAAACTATTTGCTAGCAACTTTTGTGCTTCAAGTAAGTCTTGCCTTGTGTGAACCTGTAGTTTTATTGTTAAGGTAAGTCTTCATTAGTACTCCTCAAAGCTTTCAGTTAGTTGCGAGCGTGAGCATCCCGATTTGTGGTCATGTCGTTTTTTTTTGTTGTTGTTTTTGCATCGAACGTTTTCGCGGAGAATTTTCTTGCCATAATTCTCACACTTCCCAACTTTTTGTCCACTTTCCTTGAAGAAAAGTACGAGGATTATGCGAGTAAATATGGTATCCTTAAATTTTTGCCAAGGTACTAGCTGGGAAAGAAAATAGCTGTGCTACAGAAAATAATGCAGTTTTTAAAAACCGTTTGAAGACTTTGGCAGCTCAGACGAGTGTGTGTGTATCTGTATGGGGGGGCAATAGGTGAATAGCAAAATGGTGCGTCGTCTGCTATGGTACTGCCGGTTCGAGGCATATCCCTTCGCCGCTTCAAGGTGCCTGCTGCGCAGCGTAACAGAGGAGGAGACGTGCGATTCTGTGACGCGTTTGTAGCTGCTTGTTCAGTGAATATTGTCGCAGTGCAACGCAAACAAAGGATGACAGCAGCTTATGGCAGCGAAAAAAGCGTGTTCAGGATCAGCTGTACAGCAAGACGCCTGCTTAGTTGTCGTCCCGAAAAACCCCCCGTCCCACTACCTGGAATCTACAAAACATTCCTATCGTCGTTCTTTTTCATATACGCACGCGTCAATATGTTCTTTTTTTTTATTTGCGCATGGATAGGCGACATTTCTCACATTCCTGTGAACGAAGCGAGAAGTGGAAATGGGCAAACAGAAAGAACGATAACAGGCGGCTTTCGAACGCAGCATGCGATGACGCTTTGATTCATGCAGTAATCTTTTACAGAGCCGCCTCAATTGAATATTTTCGAGCACGAACAGTGACCACTTCAAAATCACACTCGTGTACTTATAGGCACATGCTGCGAAATGTCATCATACGTTCGATGACACCAGAAGTACGTGTACTCCGGTGTCACGAGACTATTATGCCTCGTTAAGTACCAATGGCTGCTGAGGTGACAAATAGGGAATAGAGAAGAAATGCTTTCAAAAATTTTAAAATTTGCATTAAACGTTTCAAAGATTGAAAAAACTGCATCACCTAACCTTTGCAATAAGCATTTGACTAATAATAATGAGCATAAGAAGTAGAACAAAATAGAGTAAGCAAGAAATATTGACCTCGAACTCTGACCAAGACTCGAGAAGCATGAGGCGTTCTTCCTTCTCGGCAGCATTCCGGAGCTCCTTGTTGGCCCGTTCGAAGATTGTCCTGGCCAATGGGACGGGATCCTTGCCCCCATAGCTAAGCTGAAAGTGGGCATAGCTAATCCAGACCTGGATTGAATGGTACAGGCCATGTTTCGGATGAATCCACAGCGACTGTAGAATCAGGAGCATTAGTATTCTCAGGTTGCACGCACACGTCAGCGAGTTGGTGCGGAGACTTCGAAACAACTCCCCCAAAAAATATTCATGGCTATGTTTACACTAACACTAGAAATCAGACAGCTATTATGGCTTTGTCAATAAAGGTGTTCCAATGTAGCATCTAGCATCAATAATGTAGCATCTACAGTGGATCGATATTGTTCTGTCATTCTTGCGACTGAATGCTCTCTGCACTTCGGCAGATCCTGCTTCAAGTATGCTGGCTGCACTGTGCAAGCTGTGGTGTCAGCAGTACAAGAAGCAGATGGCATTATGGCGAACGACATTGGGTTCGCCCATGTGGCAACACACAAATGGCATGAATCTCACAGCATCAGGAAGGTAATGCAATTTTCTATGCTCATGTTGATTCATGCGAACCCAAATGCTGTAATACTTGTTCAAGCACTCAAACAATTGTACAAGTCTTGTTTGTAATATTGAGGTATGACTGTGCCACTGTCATGTGTGTGCATGCACTCGCTCCATGCAAAGCAGATTTTTAAAAGGTTAGGGTCGAACCTTGACGTGCTGGGTGCGCTCGAGCAGGCGTTCGTAGAGGCGCGCTGCCAGCCCATACTGCTCCTGCTCGATCTCGAAGTCGACGTAGCTCTTCCAAATCACCTCGGGCATGTCCAGGCGTGGCTGGCTGATGGCGATCTCGAAGATGGCCCGCGCCCGTTCCACGTCGCCCAGGATCGTCTCCAACTCTGCGTACTGCCGCACGGGACCAAACCACAGCTTCAGCGCGACTTAGCAGAACTAGTTGCTGGGCTAGTTGGGGCATGAATTCAAGAAAAAAACCTGGATGCCTAACCACTATTTGTAGAAAAACACACAAAAAAAGGGCATCTCTCTCTCTCGTGCTTCTTTCTGATAGTAGTGCTTGGGCATCTAGTTTTTTTCCTCGACAGTTATAATGCCTTTCTTTGTTGGTCATTGTAAGAGTACTCTAAGATTAAAAACAAGACAGGGTAGATAAATGACACACACAATGCACAAGCATTTACTATAACTACCCAAGAGGGTTGACAATGCATTAAAAGTGTATGGGTTAAAGCTTGTTCATACGGCGTCTTCTTCGCAAAACAGCGCAAAAATGCTCTTCTCTGTGTATTTCTTTCTGTCTCCTCGTTTTTGTGCTGGTTTGTGAAAATAACAATGCATCATATATTATTGCATATTACCCACCTCTTTGTATAGCCACGTAGACGCGACTGTGAAAAATGTGAAACACAGCTGGTGAAGACATTGCTGGGAAACACATTGCTGGGTGTACTAGTGGCTAGTAAATGAGGTAATACTTAATGAGCAGCAAAAGTGACGAGCATAGACGTCATTTGCCCACTATCTTATTGTCGGTGGAGTGTGTCGCCTTTTATAAATTAATGACTGAACATTTGGGTGCATGGCTCACACACTAAAAGATTGAATCCTGCCTGCGGCAAGTTTTTTTTGATCCACTGTACTTTCCTTGGATTTAAATCTTAAAGGGGCCCTGAAATACTTTTTGAACTTAGTCAGAAAATGCTGCGGATTGATAGTCAAGGCTCCCTAGGACACTCGAGCCAAATATTATAGCCCAGTAAGTGGCCTGGAATTTACAATACATTCTCAAAATCAGCTAAAAATATCTTTTTCTTCTCTGGGCAATTGATGCCACAGGCTCAAATATTACAACATCCCAGGCTAAGGTTCAGCCATTGGCTGATTTGTGCATGACACCCTTTGTCGTTACTGGGGCCGCCGCAGGATGCCGTGACTTGTTCACGCGAGTGCGCGTAATCGCCCTGAAAAGCAACGCATTTCATGGAAAACAGAAGAAAAAAGTGCTCAAAGTGACAAGGCACACGTGGTGTCTTTTCTTCTCCCTTGCAATCCCTCCCTGCTTAGCTTCCAGTGCTTTCGTCGGGACTAGAGAGGAGAGAATGCAACTGCAGCATGTGACAAATCTTTGTAATTCCACTCGTACAGGGCGGATTCTAAAAATTATTGTGGCAGTTTAATTCGTGTGGCGATACGTTCCTTTAGTGCATACATTCCATAGATACTTCAAAAACTGTTGCACGGACCCTTTCATTATTGTATCACAGTTAAAAGAGTACAATAATGTCCTCTATATTTGCCTTGGGTTCGCTGTTTATTGGGTTTCACGAAGGTTCCACCAAACAAAGAAATGAGACCTTATACTCCCCTTTTTTACCCAATTTTCGAGGCACATGTACACAAAGATTGCGTCAAGCAAGGAAACAAGACCTTCAATCCCCTTCTTTCGCTCTAGTCTTTGGCATACTATACACACGCTAAGAGTTTTTGCACACACAGAGTTGACAAAATGTGGTTTCTCCTGGTGATACTATAAAGCAGACTCTCAGTAGACAAGACCCTCTTAAAGAGAACTGCTGCTAGACAGAACACCTGCCTCTGACATGATTGTTTTCATACTTGAATTCTGCACTCCTGATCATCTCTCACCAAACGAAATTTTTGTTAAATGAAACACACTTTCCTGGTAAATTCAGGTTCCGTTCAACGGAAGTTTACTGCAAAGCTGCGCAGTAAATAAAGTGTGGCCCTTGCCCGAGTTGATACAGTGACTAGACCAACCTTCATCCAGGTGGTGCAGTTCTCGGGCGCAAACTCGAGAAACTTCTGGTAGAGAATGCGGCAGCGGTCAAACTCCCTCAGCTGAATCTCCAGGTCGATGTAGCCGCGAAAGAGCTTGTCCTTAGGGCAGAGGCCTATGGCAGTGCCCTGCAAATAGTGGGAGCATCGGCCCCGAGACATGAATTCTGCCGTTTTGGGGACAACGTTTCTAACGCGGCAGTGGGAGACCTGGCTTGCCAGCAAGAATTTGGAGAGTCGGCTGGCTCTGCTCAACCAAACCCAAAGTGCCTCAAAGGCACCCTGGACTGAGGACCCCACTCACATGCCCAGAAAAGTTTTAATCAATAAAAAAAATCACAGCCATATCCACAAAGTTGATGAGCTTGCTCGGATATGATCGGGTAATCGTTGAATAATCTGTACACATCTATCATCATATATAGATTGACAATGTTGTTATAAATACATTACATACAGAATGTTTATTAACTTACAGTGGTATACACTATATACAATACAAAATTTTCCCGCCACCAGAGTGTCTTTACACGCGGAGAAAACTCTGTCATCTTTGCAGTCAGATGTCGGGCCGATGATGTGGAAGCGACTGGCAACTTTCATTGAAGGACTGCAACAACGTTAGTACGGGATTGCTCTTTGCGGACGCTAGCGATTGTGGTAATGGTGTTGTCGAACCACAAATGATTGCATACTTTGCAGCTGTGGCCGAATATGTGGTCGAGGAACTCACGCTTGAAGACGGGCTGAGAGTGGTATGCCACCATGAGTGACGGCGTGTTATCTAGTGAGCATTCTTATAATTACCGAAAAAGTATGCATTCCCGCACGGCCAGACCAAACACCACTGACACCCTTCTCTCTTCCTCTCTCTTTCACATTCCTTTCTCTCTCCCAGTACACATCCCCCGTGTGACGTTGTTGGGGTAACCTCCTTGGAGAGAGACAGTTACCATGACACACTTTTCTCTTCACTTCCCGTTCGATCAAATCTGCTTCGAGGAGGCGAGTGCGCGGGTCATCGAAAGTCGACACCTTTGGAGGGGGGGGGGGGGGGGCGACGCGCCATCTAGTGAGCACTGTTGGAATCAGCGGAGAGGGGACCTTGAGTGCAACAGCAAAAGTGTCCAGGCAACATTGGAATACACGGCCCCGACACAGGAAAAGCTGTGAGCAGAAGGAGCAAGCTCCGAAAAAAGTTTTCACTCACTCACTTCACATGGTAGATGCGAGCTGCTTGCTTGGACATATCGCAACCATTGACAGGTATAATCATCATGAGATTTTCTGGCAGTAGCACTGATTTTGACTATACTTGCCATTAGTGAGGACTGTATATGCTGTAGTTGTTTTTTCCTATGCTAACTGGTCCCGCTTGTCCACGTTTTGCCTCCTACTCATTCCACGTTTTGTCCACGTTTTGCCTCCTACGTTTTGCCTCCTACTCATTCGGTCTTTCACTGCATTGCTGCCTCTGATGCCGCACTTGCATTATCTTTGTACAAAATTTGAAAAATAAAGAAATATTACTTAATTGAGATAATGGCACTGGTTTATCAAAAAAAAGAAGCTTTACAAGAGCAAGTGAAAAAATGTTTTGATCATTTTAGCAAGTTTTTTAATTATCTTTCAGTTGCGAAATACTTAATGCTGTTCTCAAAGGCATGGTCATACAACTTAACGCATTACGCAAGTGCAGGTTGCACTAAAAGAAAGGAGAGAAAGGGAAAAAAACAGACAAGAACAGAGGACTTTGCTAATTATAAGCACGTTAATTAAGACTGTGCTAATTCAGATCTTGTTAATGCATTGTTTATTAGGACATTACTAATCTTGGCTATTCTAATTAGCACCATGTTAATTAGGACCATGCTCATAAAGACCTTGCTCACAGTCTAGATTGTCCACAAGCACTGCTGTTAGTCTAGCCTTGCGCTACTGGTGCAGGCTGCCTATATTTTTTACTAAGCTGATGTTGGTGACGTGGACGATGCGAACTCACCAACAACTTGCGGGCTGCAGGCAGGTCCTTCTGGCGCACCTCAAAGTGAGCTGCCAGGAGCCACACCTTGGCAAAGGTGAATGCCTTGTGGGGCAGTAGGCGAAGGCAGGCCCGATAGACCTCGCGCGTGCGCTCGGCGTCGCCCACTTCGAGCTCCTCATAGAGTGCGTAGTTGATCCAGAGGTAGATGTAGCGGCGCCAGAAGCGCTTGAGCCGCGACGGCGGCACGTTGGCAATGGCCCGCTCGTAAGTCTCGCGCGTCGAGTCCACATTGCCCTCACTCTCCATGAGCCGGAGGTAATCAAACCAGGCATCGTAGTTGAGCGGATTCTCCTTCACTTGCTGCATCAAACATTGCGCAATGTATAACAGGGCTTTAGCAATCGCAAGAAAATTATGTCTAGCCGTGTTGAAACAAAATAAATGTAAACAAGTATTACCCATTAAGTAACTAATGATAACAAGCATCAAGCTCACGTAGAACATCTACCGGTTGCTCATTACACGATTGATATGTGTACAGGCAAAATTAAAAGACACACAAAGCACACACAATTGTTAAAGAGAATGCCTAACCATTAATGAAGCCAATAGCACCCGGACATTTCCCGCCTAGGGTGGGAAAGGTGCAGCTGGTGCAGTGAATTGAGCAGCCCATTTACTGGAGAAAAAAAAAAAAAAAACTTCCAGTGACAGCATAACAAGGCTCGAAAAACACGCAAACGTAGACAGATTGTCCAGCTTCTTGGCACTTCTGAAATAAAGACACTTATTTTCTTCCAAATTCATTACTTGGAAACTGAAACTGCATAATCTTTAAAGCTGTTCCTCAGAGTATGAAGTATGCTTTGGTGACTATAAAAGTAAACTTGCACAATAATTTGAAAGGGACAGGACTATTGGCAGAAGCATTATAGGTTATCGAAAGCTTTATTGCCTCAATGAAACCTGCATTCATTAAGTGAAACTAACTTCAAATGAAACTGAAACTTAGGGACTACAGCTGCTTTCTGCCTAGCAGAGTTTCAAACTAATACAAAACATCACCAATTCGCTCTTTGAGAAACTCACGTACCTCTTCATATTGGTACTTGCGCTTGCTGACGATGACGTCTTCAATGCCAGCCCGGTCGCCGTACTTCTTCTCGTGGATAGTGTAGTTCTTGAACAGGTCCTGCGCTTTCTCCTTGGGGATGTGCTCTAATGCGTACTTGTAGATCACCCGCACGCGGTCATGCTGTTGGGTGGCACCGGGCGATGCATGCGACAGAAGTGAAGTGACCTTACTTATACAGTGGTGAAAAAGGATGTTGTGAATGCAGTTGCTAAGCTTCCAAAACACTCATAAGCACACACTGGCATGGCTTCAGTCTAGGCTGCTGCTGTTGTCGTAAACCTTAGAGTCAATGTATATGCAGCCTTGGGGTAGCAGTGCCGCTTGTGGGTACGTCGTGCCTTATTAGCAACGACAGCTATGCAGCAATGCCAGACTATGTTTTTGCAGATGGCATGCCCAGCGTGTTGCCGACCAGCGGTGAATTCAACTGGCGTTGACTGGTGTTCATCCAGTTTGCTGCAGTGGCGGTTCGGAAAGCACTAAATTGGGCCAAGCATCAGCTTCTCAGGGATGCAGTTACTAGCAGCATTTGGAAAACACACACACATACTACTTCCTAAATGTATGCCCCCAAGAGGACAAACGGCTCTCCCATGTTTCTAAAATAAACAGTCCTCCACTTGGTGGGGCCATGCTATCCCCGCAAACTCTTAATCTCAACAGCCCACCTAGTTTTCCACCTCACCATGGCATGCTTGACTTCTCTTGGGACTCAGTCTGTAATTCTTAATGACCAGCAGTTATCATGCCTTCTCAACAGATGCTCGGCCCATGCCCATTCCTTCTTTTTGCTTTCGAGTAAGATGTCTTTTGACACCCATTTGTTCCTCGACTAACTGTGCTGTCTTCTTCTCCCTATCCCTCACTATCATTCCCCTCTCCATGGCTGGCTGCATCAACCTCAACTTAGGATGAACCTTGTCGATTGTTAAGTCGTTCTTGATAAAGCAAGGCTGCACCTTTATTACACGTCTTTCAATTACTATCACTCACACCATCGCAGCACTTGCAACACACCAAGAGAGACGTTGTTTTTCCATTTTTACCTCCCGCTGGTTCTCCTCGAACTTGGCGAAAGCGACAAACAGCCGTTCGTCCATGTAGTCCTCCCCAAAAAACTCCACAGCCCGCTCGTAGATGCGGCGCGCGTTGGAGATGTAGCCGTTGTGCTCTTCGAACTTGGCGTACTTGATCCAATGTTGAACATCAGGATGAACCATCACAAGTGCACGACACGTTAAGGATCCCATGTCTTGCACATTGTTGCATGCTGCCAAAGAGAGCCATACTACAGACACCATCCATACCATAAAAGCTATGCTACTATAGAAACATACCAGCATATACTGAGGAATGCCTGCCTTGTAAAGATAACATAGCATTTGATTGACGTCAAATCAATGCTATTATCCAGATACCACGAAAACCGAGATGCTCATAAAGATCACTCTCTTCTTCTTCAAGCTGGCATTGAGCTCTAAACTACCTACTTAAAATGCCTATCTCCAGGACATTGGCTGAATTGAAAAGTTCTTGAATATGCTATACAAAGAATATAGTTGCTAAACATCATTTCTGTTTCATTCATTTAGACGTACTGCACAATACTTCGTTTTACATGCAAATACAGTGTCCCTACACTGTCCATACAGTGTACCTGCTTTTACCATGGGAGAAACATGGATTCAAAAACTTGCTATGCCTATTGGTCAATAGTTATCAAACTACACATAGAATGATAAATTTTCTTTATTCACTTTCCCTGTGAAAATAGCCCAGTAGAGGCTAGGGTGCAGTGCTTACGCCAACTTTAACTACCAAAAGTAAATTGCTGGTGGTTGACAGGGAGAGAAAATTGGGCCTCAAGGTGTAACACATAAAGCAGACTATTCTGGTGCCAATTGTATCCAGGAAGTGCCCATCAAAGAAAACAGATTTCTATGGGCAACCAAAATATTAATAATCAACAGCAAACTACAGGTCAGTCGTAAATCTTAAAAAAAAAAAGCAAACAGGGCAGCACTCATCCAGTTGGGAAACAAAAGGACAATGCTTATAGGGTCAGAAAATGTCCAGGTATCATTTGCGGTCATTTTTCCTTTGTTCTGTTTCGCTTCTTCCATCCCACCTGCAATCTATTCTTGTTAAGTAGAGTCGCAAGCCAGCCTGTCTCAATAGTACACGCTGTATGGAGAGTTAACAGGTGTCAAAAGGTTATACGCTAAGTATGACGAATGCAAAGAAACAAAGATAAGGGAAGGCAAGTAAATGACTTACATAGGCTCAGACATAAAGTGCACATGCTTAGTCTCTATATCAGGACATGTATCAACTAGCCCACCAACATATCCTTCTTGAATAAAAGGATATATCGTTCGTAGATCTGCCGGGCCCTCTCGAGTTCCTTGTAACGCAGCTCGAAGTTGATGTAAGTCTGCCAGGCTTGCTCATGGGGCTCCCATTCCATCCAGCGCTCGAACACCTGGCGTGCACCAGCAATGTTTCCCAGCATCTCCTCCATGTAGGTGTACTTGTACCACAGCTGCTTTACCCGTGGCAGGATCGACACGGAGCGGTCCCAAATGTTGCGAGCGTGGTTCACCTGGCGGTTCCTGCACAGCGGAGTATTCTTCTGAGCGGCGTGATTGTAGTGATCTGATCAGTCGATTGAACTAATCGACCACCTCCTCATGTCCTGACAACGATCAATTTTTTTTTATAGTATTGTGCGAAAAATGAATGTATAAGATGTCAAGGCGTGGCCTTACCATAGCCAATGTACAGATAAAGTAGGTGAAGACTAAATTAAAGTCTGTCATCATTGCTGATAACTGATTCCAAGACTACACTCTAAATCCACATCTTTTTAGTCATTTTCTTTAGTCTTTTTCTGTTTTTAGTCTTTTTCTGTAGAAATACTAAATAATAAAGGAGACATTTTATAGTGCCCAAGTGGTGATGAAATGATAAAACCAAGTACAATGGCTTTCCAGTCACTACACATGCTTGCAAATTCTGAAATGCACTGTAAAGCAGCTTAATAGAAGACATGTCCAAATTGTAACAAGGGAAACAATACAAATGCAACGTTTCATTTCACTCACTTCATTTCCATCTCTGCATACTTCAGCCAGAGGGTAACATTACGATGGTCGACATCCAATGCACGCTCGTAGACAGAACGAGCCCTGGGGAAAAGAAAGGGCAAAAAAAAATAATAAAGACATTAATGACGCACAGAATTTCAGTAGTGCAATCAGTACCCATAATGTTAGAATTTAAATGTCTATCTACATACATTGTATGACAGGGCGAAAAATAACTTTTGATACATTGAACGCACTTTGCAGTGGCGACCGTGATGGCTAATTCATGACACATGAAAACTTGACTAAAAGCTGAAAGAAGGAGCACTGCGGTAGCAACATAGAGTGTAGTATTGACTACAGTAATCCGTTACAACCCAATCAATACTTTAATTTCATATGACAGCTGCTCAATGGTATCACAACAGCCTACTCAGTCAAAGCTACCACATCGGGTTGCATAAACTCATTAAACTCTAAATGCTAATCAATCAAGCAAGAAGTACAAGTGAACGATAAACCACAACAGTGGTCAATTACACTTTGTGTTCTTTACTGAACTTTGCTGGGTGACATTGACAAAAAGATCAACGTGTTCTATTTTAGATTAAAGCATCGTAAAGAACCTGTCTGATGATTAGATGTCATTGTTATGCACTTTCCTGCACTGTAACAAGGTGTTATGCTAGTGTACTCAATGATTTTCTCCTTTTCCTGATTCTCTCTCTCTTTCGCATGTCAGCGAGACAACAATGTTGCGGCCACCGCGCCGATGGCTTGAGTTCGCTTTCTTTCCATGTTTTATTCCAATAAACATTCCGGTTGCGGGTAAGCGCTTATGTCTGTCGAACTTCATCTCCGTTGTTTGAACTGCTTCAATCTTACATGCAACTGTGTTAGCTAGCACAGGTTTCAACCTTGATGAACCCGTCCGTGGAGGCGAATTCCGTTCGCTCACCTCTGTATCTCCTTTTGACTCTCCTCCCACTGTGCATACTTGATCCAGTTGCTGATGACAGATCGGTTTTTGCGGATGTTGTCCTCGAAGCCCTAGGAACAACCACGGAGAGCGCACGGGCGTCGATTAAAACGCAAATCACCAGAAAGGAAGTTGAAAGATCAATTCGATAAAAGGCCTCACCTTTCGTTTCCTCAGTTGGTATTCCGCTAATTCTTCGGGATCAGAGATCTTTTGCTTTGGAGGCTGAGTAGTAACGAGGAAAAAAAAAAAAAAAAAGCTCACCGTTAGCTATATTGATGCACACCACTCAAAACTGCAAGGAACAACATTTGATGTGCAAGTTATTTACCGGCGGCAAGATTTCCAAGTCCCTTTCCTTGGCCTCCCGTAGAAGTTGCTCGGCCGTGATTTGAATCTCGGCCGGCGTTTTGTTTTTGACCTGTGGAAAGCATCGCGTCGAAAAGCGTTAGCGAACGAACCGCGGAGAAAAGGCAACAAGTAATATAGCGACATGCATCATATATCGATGTCAGAGATGAGAACGCTGTCAGAAACAAGAGAAATCGCCGCGAAACAGTATTAGACAAACAGCGGCGCAGTTAAAAGCGCATCCCGATGCTTACCTTCGCAACTTTCGGGATTTTCTGCGGCTTCGTGCCGCTCGTACTGGCCATGGTTAATTGGTGAACTGCAAACTCAGTGAACAAGGATGGTTAACTGAGTTTCCTACGCAACAGGTGTGGCGGGAAGGATAATGAAACTCTCGTTTAAACCCGAATTAAAGGACGGAACGTCTATCAACGCATGTGAGGCGCCATGCTGGTCGCGACGTTGGGAGCCCTGCTGGTCCGTGTATGAACTAAATGCAACAAAAAATAGGGCGTATAGAAAATGGCTGCCGTGACGTCTCGGACTCTCATTTTGAACACAAAGCGCTACATTTTAGATTAGCGACTGGCGCTCAGTGATAACACGACGCTATACTGCGTTATACTTTCAGGACGTACCAGGGAAAGCATGTTCTGTGTTTATCCACTAGCTACTTTATTTGATTTTAAAAAGAACACTTACCAAATGTGCAAAAGCGGCGATGGTCCGAACCAAAACCTAAAGCGAGTTATACAACTACTAGGAAGTAGGCAAGTTTCAAGCAATCCTGGAAAAGCACATACACACCTACGTTTGCCTGCACTGTTAAAAAAATTAAAAAAAACAGCCACAATAAATGATAAACTAAACGTTTCACAATGCTTGCTAGATACATAGTTTCGGTTTTAGAACAGCAAGGAATAATTGCTTTATAAATGTATGAATTAACTGCGTGAACTCGTTGAATATGAGAAGAATAGACCGTAAAGCTAATTATCATCAGAATAATTAGCCGCAGCAAAATTTACAGCCCATCGAAGCTCCACTTAAATGTGTCTGCGAACTCGCATAATTCTTCTACGCTCATTCAATCCGACTTTTGTTTCGCAAAACCAGGCAGTTGCAGGAGGCATCGCCACCTTTCGTCGCGCGAACGAGGCTCAATCTTATTTCACAAGGAGTACCGGTCATAGTTTTTGTCTGAAACAATTATATAAAATAAAAAAAATTAAGGTAGCCAATTAACTGCTTTTGCGTTTTCTACCACCTACTGAACAGCGTTACACTTGAACAAATATAAATGCTTCCCATGAATTATAAACGCCTAAATCAGTGAATATAAACAAATAAATCTACGCGAGCGCATTTCGTGAAGGAAATTTATTTGCAGTCGCTATACTGATCACACATACTCATAGAGTTTCCTAAATTTTATGAAACTCTATGCACATACTTACCCATCATCGCTTTTAATGAACATTGATGTCCATACCCTGCTGGCCTTGAAGTAGTTCCTCGCTGCTCGCCATTCTTGTTTTCCGCGTTGTTTGCGAAGCGAAGACGCGGGCTGCTTGCCACTGTCGACAGGACAGGAGAGATAGAAGGCGGGTGTTGACTTCATACTTCGAGTCAGCGTCCATACTGTTACGTACTTCTCTCTCCTGTCCACGAGAAAAATATCTCTGTCACATTAGACGCAAGGAAGCGTCACCAACAAGGTCCGAAACGTGTTTTATGAAGCCAAAACGAAGAACGCGAACTCCGGTGCGCAAAGATGGCTTCACGGTAGTTTTTTACAGCTAGACAGAGAAGCTAGCTTTGCGGCAACATACGAAAATTGCATTTTTTTTCCTGGAATCATTGCTGAAGCTTCAAGTTACACGTGAAAAGATGCGGTTTATGTTAGATGTAGAGTCTAAATTCGTAAACCTAATGTCGTTACTATGCTAGAGCATTCCTCACGCCGTAACTGGTAGTACTAGTTTCGCGTCTATCCCCCCCCCCCCCCCCCCAAACTATGAAATTGTTTGATAAAATGGGTCCACTTAATCATCTGAACACATTTTTTTAGCTCGAATTTCGGCGGACAAGTTAGCTTCACGGTACTGCTCACGATAATGTATATCAATATCAATCACTTTCATATTTGACAAAGTATTCTATGGTGGCTCGTTTCAGAACATTGTAATAGCAAAATCTTGATACGAGACAGTCTGTGAAATCAACTATTTCATTATATTGAAAGATTGCTAAACTAAAACTACAGCAATTAAGCAAAGTGTAGTCCCCAAAGACTTCTCTTGCATGGGAAGTACCAAAGAATATTTGAGTTATAAGGCGCTAAAATAACTTCAGTGACGAAAAAAAAAAAGTCAAACATCTTGAATATCCGATTTGGCGACCACAACTAGATGGTACTCCAGTAAAGAAGTCCTTTTACAGCATCTAAACCTTACTTGGGAACAGAAACGAGATACAGGTACAAACCGACATGGTAATATAAAATAAGCACTCGTAAAAACATGAAACTCAACCATATGACCATTAAACCCAGCACTAGCTTTAGTTTATTACCTTGATCTTCCTCCACGGCAGCACTAACATACCGTTATACTGAAATCACAGATTACCACTTTTCATTACATTGAGGTCCAATATAGGTGTTCTATAGACAAGAAGATGATAATTGAAATACCTTGTTATACTATACAGAAATTTGTTATATTAGAGTTTGTGATATCAACGTCTGCCTGTAGCAATAAGCTCTTCTGAAGTGTACAGCGAATTTTTCAGGACACCTCACACCGATAGACGTCCACCCATAGCCACCTCTGATGCATTGAAGACGACGAATAAACTGCGCCAACGATGTACAAAGAAATAGGATAATGTTTATTGTTACACAATGCTGGATACATAAAATGGGGCAACTGTTGTCACATCTTCAAGACTCGTTGCTATGCTACACAAGTGGGATACAGTAAAAAATAAAATCTCAGAGGTATAGAAATCTGACTTTTTTTTTTTTCGCTCTTTTTTAGTTTTATGGCCATGTATTGAGAGCACGCGACATCTGAGAAAAAAAAACAAAAAAATAGAGCGCCTTGCACTTTGGTCGCACACCAGAGTGAAAAGTAAGCAAGAATAATGATTTTCTTATCATCTTATTTACATAAAACGTGTATGAATGTGTGTGAGCAAATTTCCAGTGATATCACCTGGCCAGAGAGCACAGGAGATGAAAAGCAACATTCAGGACAGATAGTAGCAAAATTGCCCAGAGACGAAACGCAGTTGAATCTTTCACACCATTGGTACAGTCTCTGAATCGTTGGTTGAGCGATCCACACCTTTCGGGATGAAATAGTCAATACATCGGTTTCCGCCTTGTAAAAGGTTGGATTAATGCATGCACTGCAATTGCATTGCATTTCTGGACAACCCTAGTACATAGTTTTAAAAGACAAGAGTATGAAGACCTTTGTGGAAGCATTAGCTCATAACATGCGGTGTTCCGTTGCACTTCTTATTTAAAATACAAATGAAGCACATAAAAACAGAAGGTTGCATCGTTGTGCACGACACGACCCATCTTGGACAGCTAAAAAACAGTAGCTGAAAGTCGTTAAACAAGGCTTGCTTCAGTTTTTGTAAAGTGGCAAACAAATGCATTATGTGAAAACATAAACGAAATCTGTGGAAATGAAAATAGTATGTTTCAGGTCATCATTAGATGCACTAAACAAATCAGTATGATAAATAAATTTATTGCGATGCTTAAAGCGGATTGATGGCCTCAGACTTGTGCTAATGCATATAAAACAAACTGTTGGAGATCATTAGCCATGTAACCTCAAAACATTTGCAGGCATAATTGGGAATCAATTACGCAAACCAAAAACAATGAAGGAAAAACAACAAAACTTGTACAGAACACTCAGTTTGAACAATCAAGCACAATAGCAGTTAAAGCTCGTTACACCGATTGTAACGATAACTTAAAATTCAATATACTGCCATCTACCGACTCTTGTGCGGTGCTGAGCAGGATTCGCTCAAAACAAATTCAATGCATATGATAAAATAATACTGAGCAATGCTGCTTCATTTTGAAATTATATCTTCACACAGTTAAAAAAATTTTTTAAACAAAACTAAAATACAAAAAAGTGCAGTTACAGCCATTGAAGTGGCAACGAAATGCACACTAAGCGAGCTCGGTTTGTAAATTCCTGACTTGACAGTGAAAACGAAAAAATGTTGGACACACACACAAATCTCCAACAAAATGTGCCACTCGTTCCACAAAACAAATGTGTGCCAGTAGGGCCTGCACTTCAGCTGTTGTCGTCCCAGCAACACTAGGAGAGTGAAGCGGTGAAACCAGCCACAACACGTCACAAGGCATGGCATGAGATCCTTGTTGCATTAAACAGCACCGTCGGAACAAGGAAAAAGAACTGTTAGAACGATATTGTAAATTGTACCATTATTATCGTAGCAGGGTCAATGTCTATCATAATAGCACAAATCCACTGATGTCTTTGTATATGTAATTGATCAATCACAAAAGAAATACCATCATGATGACATCGATCTCATTAGTGACAATTGTGGTTGCACAATGTCAGCTATTGAGGAGCGTAATCGGCAAAACACTGCGCTGCTGGCCGATAAGGCGGTACTCGAGGCCTTCACACGAGTTGCAACATATCCCAGCTAGCCTCCATGTCACCTGCGACAAATCACACGATTTTCATGGCACCGAAACAGTTTCAGGTCGCAGCCAATGAAAACGGCCGCTCCGTGCTTCTTGCGAAAGGAAATGGACTACGCGCGACTTTCGTTGTCCTTTGAGCGTAGCTGGGGCTTTGCAGGCGTCAAGATCAGATGAAAGTCGCTCGCCGCGCATTCGTCGAACCACATATGCTTTGTACAAAGCAATGACTCAAACAGATGGATTTCAATATTTGTTAAGAAGCCAAGGAAAATTGGTGATAAGAAACCATTTGCTCTCGCAGTCGACTCCCAGGCTACAATGCGTGCTTTTGCAATACTTCAAACACTCTCGCTTCCATTTGCAGGAAGCGTGGCAAATTTCGACGCCCGTAAAAGAAAACAATGAAACGATACAACCCACAGACATACTCTTAACAATGATGCTTTTGATAAGAATATCCCTCTGTGTATTTTCATTTTAAACTCTATAGGCCTCTTCTATGAGGTCCGAGTGAACCCGTGAGGCTTTTTTAACGCGGTTGTATGGGTTGGCACGGCAATGGCTTCGTGACGCCAACATTAAGCGGAGGAGGGAGGGGGGCAACGAAAGTGACAAGGCAACCACACATTGTACAGGGGTGCTTATGACTAAGAGAAATGACAAAATGACCGGCCAGCAAGCTCTTGATAAGCGAAAAAGTACTAAACTGAAAAGTCTTCGATAAAGGTGTTTGACCACCATGCTAATCAAACCACGAGGCTGCTTTTTTTTTTTACCGCCTTTTGCACTGTCCACGGCGAACCCCCCTCCCATCATGTAAATCCCAGCGTTTTTCAAGCTCATTCGTGCACAAACAATCGCAGACCACGATTCCATTAAAAAAAAATGGGGGGAGAGGCACGGCACAGCAGAGGCGTGCGACAAGCAAAATTAAAAATGTCAGGGCGGGGGTGGGCGAGTCGTAAGATGCACAGACAAGAGGGATGACGTCAGAAGAGGGAGATGGATGGAGAGATGAAACAAGACGGCCGCGGCGATGGCCACCTCAGAAGACGTAGGGCACGAGCCGGTACTTGACCCTGTGGGTGTAGCTTGCCCAGAGGTCGCCGTAACGTTGCCGGCACTTGCGCTCGACGTCTATCGTCCTCATGACGAGGAACAACGTCGACAGCAGCACGCTGTAGAAAGGCAGCACGTGGTGGAAGCCTGCAGAGAAGGACATTTTGCGTTAATAAAAAGTGACTTCGGCTATTGTGGTACGGCCGAAACGCTCCTTGATAAACACGTTTTCTCTTATCGGCCCTGTGCAAGCAAACACAATATGATTGACTCTCGATAATTCAGACTCCCATATTTCATGACCTCTGTTAACTCAAGCATACTTCAAATGATCCGTTGATAATAATATGTGAGGTTACACGTCCAAAAACCATGACATGATTATGAGAAACACCGCACTGGAGGGCTCCGGAAATTTGGACCATCTGGTGTTCTTCAACGTGTGCAGACATTGCACACTACACGGGCCTCTACCATTTCACCTCCATCAAAATGCGACTGCCACGGCAGGGATCAAACCCACCACCTACGGGTCAGCAGTTGAGCTCGCTAGCCATTGATCCACTAAAACGAACTTCAAATTTTCAGTTCGCCAGCCGAGTTTTTATTCTTCAGTCCAGCCCCCATATATAAGGAGGAAAAAGGAAGCGGTTTGATATGTCATATAATTGGATACGGAAGCTTTCAACAATTTACCATATTTTTGATGCGAATTTCAGTGCGCAAGTTGGCTCCATGTCAGAAAAATCATGAAAAGAAAACAAGGAAAAACCACAAAGGCAGTGGAAACATGTGATAATTGGCCATCTTTCTTTAAAAAACAATTTTTCGTTTCCATGCAGCACAACGTGGCAATTACACATGCATCAAATACCGTATTTACTCGATTCTACCGCGCCCTCGATTGTAACGCGCACCCGATTTCCACCGCGAGAGAGGGGAAAAAAAAAAAAAAACCCCACATAAGACATCGATTGCAACGCGCACACATTTTTCTCGCTGGCCCGCACGATCACACCACTCGAAAAAACGACTCCTTTCGGGAGCGTCTTCCATTTAAATATGAGGTACGGGCGAAGCTTGTGCCCATCTGACGTGTAACAGAGCATTGCCGTCACTGTAGTTTTACCGTGGACCGATGTCAGCACGCCAACTTGCTTCGCCCCCTTCTTCTGGACGGTTGAAAGAGGCGTCTGATCGGCATTCCCGATTTGCCCAAGCAGGTAGCCGTTGTTGCGCCGCAAGTTTAGGACGAACCTCTGAAAACTGTGAAGCTTTTCATCGTACTCCACCGCAAAGCTTTTCGCATATGCATGTTCCCCTTCGGAGGGAAAAGCCTTTCCTCTTCATAAAGTTAGTTAGCCAGCACCTGCTCGCTTTAAACTGGCTCCGCATTAGACTTTTTTCTAAGACTAATTGCATAGCCCGCACTTGGAGCAGTTCTGTCCTCACGGGCCGCTGTGCCGCTCGCTGCTCAAGCACATGCTCGACGAGCAGCTCTTTAATTTGCGGAAACCGACCCTGCTGTGGTTCACTGAAGCCTTTGCGTGAAGCTTTGCTGTCGACAATCTTCTGCTTTTGTTTCCGCCGGTCCCGCATGCACGTTTCGGGAACTCCGAACGACCGCGATGCGGCCCGATTTCTGTCCGTTTCTGCACACGCGATGACTTTTCTTTTAAAAGCGGCATCGTGGTGCACTCAAGTTTTTGGGGTCGGCCCTTCCACACCGTTGATGCTAATGCACTGCTAGATGACGAACTCCTCAGCACACGTACGAAGTGCCGCACATGGGAAACGCATAGGCAGAAATGGCCGACGCGCCATGCCGACGCACATAGGGGGCGGCCATTTTGGCTTTGCCGATGGCAATAGATTGACTGTAATTTTTTTTGTTCGTACTCGATCCTTACGCGCATGCGATTTATGAACTCGCTTAACCGGAAAAAAGGTGCGCGTTAGATTCAAGTAATTACGGTAACTCAGAGTTCAAATATTCTAGAAGCTTGAATTATCGAGCAAGTGCTGCATGATGTTTCGCATCGGTAACACTAGTACCGAGTGCCCGACCTAGGATAGTCAACGCCTGGACCAGATCAAATGACCTTCACAAAGAAGTGTTCGAAACGGCTGGAATAATTGGGGCACTGACCACAGGGCAGGGCAAAGGCCAGGTGGCAGACAAGGTCGGCTAGGTAGTTTGGGTGCCGCACAGAGCCCCACAGGCCGGAGACGGCAAGACGGTTGCCGGCATTGTCCAACAGGTAGTCCAGGCCTGCAAAATGAAAGACACCATTCACGGGCAGGGTCAACTCGCGGCTGCCACACTAGCCATAAACCGTGCTAGGAATCCCCCTCTCCAAAAGTGCCAAATATTGCTCAAACATTCTCAACATTAACTGTTTAATACAGGAGACTTTCTTGAAACAAAAGAAACCAAAAAATACGTTCCGCTTAGCAAGACTTTCATTTACTAAGAGATGAACTGCATTGCCGAATTCAGCTCGCTCCTCAAGGTCCCTGGTTCGATTCTTGGTTTCAGAACCAAAATGTCTAAGGGAAAGGACAAGGTGCCATTCACCATGTTCCGAAGGCCTAAAATTATATATAAATAAAGAAGGCGACCTACAAAAAGTCAGCCGGACATATTCACACCCTCTCAAAGTTATCCTTGTTCTAAACTAGAAGCTACCCAAATAAATGCTAAAATTAACGGATCTTGTATCGGAAGCAAGCTCTAACAGTATTCATTCCTTGTCTATAAAACTGCAGTGGCTGAGCGCAACCAACGCGGCGCGGCCTTCACATTTTACGGACGTTTGTGTTACGAACACTTCAAACGCAGACGCGAAGTGAAGCTCAACGAGCAAAACTCACCCGGTCCTCGGGAGCTTGGGTCGGGCCAGTTGCGCCGCAGGTGGTACTTGCGCTTGTGCGCGAGGTGCATCGCAGTCAAGCCAACCACTGTGTACGAGACAAACACATGGGGTTTCAGACAGCGGTACGGAACAGGTACAATGTACAAGCAAGGAGGATGGTGGGGCACGAAAATGTACCATCGAATGGTCTTAAAAGGGGTACACAAAAAAACAATGATTCCTTCCGCATTGGTAAATAGCGGTTCCACAAATATACAGTTGCCCTTGTTCCACTGAGAAAATGGAGCCAAGAAACTTGGCATGCACGTGCCTGACCTATTACGGTAAAAATTGCGGCGGTGGGGGTGCGGCAACCACGGAAGATGCATGCTCGTGCCAAAATGACAAAATCTGAGGCCAAATTCCTCAATTGTTTGTCGCAAACACATGTGATTTTATGGAGTAACAGCAGGGAATAAAAAAACTTCATATATTATCGTGAATTCGTTATATGAAGGTTTGATATATGGAGATTTAACTGTATATGGCATGATTAAATAGGTAGATCGAAAGTTGAACAAAAGTTTCACACTTTCGTGGAAGGGCTGTACCCAATCACGATGCGGAAAACAAGTGCGGCCCTTGCACGAGCACTAACGGTATTTGTCAATTTGAATGAGAAGAGTGCTGTTTTTGTTCATTGTTTTTTTTCCCCCAAGCCCACAATATAACTCTGTCCACAACTAGATAACAGCTAGAGTTTAGAAAGAAAAAGGTTCACCCCAAAAAACTGCCCAATAACACTCACAGAACAGGATGACGATGCCAGCATAGCAGACAATGGGGAGGGTCTTGGGCTGGTGCTCCAAAAGGAACTTGGCCGGCAGGACGCTCACAAAGGGCATCAGGACAAGGAAGCTCGCCACGGCCACGTAGCCGAGTCCATCCTCGTTCACAAAGGCGGAGCTGAGGTAGTACTCCTGTGGGGAGATGTGAGGGGTTATACAGTCGAACCCGGATATATCCAACTTTAAAAGGACTGCAAAATAGTTCGATATATAAAGAATTCAAAATACAAAATATGCATATTCAAGGCATAAAGTAAAGCATTTCAGGCCTCAGAAATCATTACGAGCACTAACATAATGATTCGCTTGCAGTATAATGAAGAACAATGTGTGAACTTCAACTGCAACTTACCGCACTTTCTTACGCATGAAAAAGGTCCGTTAACTTGTCTTGTTCCCCGCCGCGGTGGTCTAGTGGCTAAGGTACTCGGCTGCTGACCCGCAGGTCGCGGGTTCGATTCCCGGCTGCGGCGGCTGCATTTCCGATGGAGGCGGAAATGTTGTAGGCCCGTGTGCTCAGATTTGGGCGCACGTTAAAGAACCCCAGGTGGTCAAAATTTCCGGAGCCCTCCACTACGGCGTCTCTCATAATCATATAGTGGTTTTGGGACGTTAAACCCCACAAATCAATCAATCAATCATTAACTTGTCTTGTTTCTTGCGCGCCTTCAAGTTCCAGTCATCCTCAATATCATTGAAGCCTTTTAAATACGCGAATTCAGCTGCTTCGGGCACAACAGCGTTGATTGACGCAGTACGCCGTTGCAAGTTTTGTAGCACAGCAGAAGGTGGGTTAGTGGCGACAGCGAAGGTGTTGACATATTCATAACCACACAGCTACACTTACACCGCACCGGCAGCCATGATCTCGCCATCGATGCAGAAAGAAACAGCTATGTCGTCATCTGTACCGATAAAGTCACCGTCCGACATGGTGCCTGGAAATGCTGATAAGTCCTATGTTTCACTGAGGCATCGTAAGCCACTGCCAGCGGTCACGACGCACCTGAAGTCGTCACCTGGCCCACAAGGAAAGTTTACGATGGTGCTTTACTTGACGTCGCACCTTGTGTGCCAGACTTTTAATCGATACGTGCGAGTCAACGTTCAGTTCAATTCCCGAGTGTGGAGTTTTCAGGGACGATGCGAGACGTCCACAAGGCGCTAAAGACAACGCAGGGTTCCCACCCTTGACATGTTGGCGATATCAATGTCATTTGTGGCTTTGTAGCTGGCAACAGCTGCGTTCAGCTTCTCTAATGCGAAAAAAAAAAAAAAAGTGCAGCCTCCGAGGCATGATTTCAAAAACCGAAGACACTAAAAGTACGTCACGCGGTTGAACATCTTGAGGGCCATGCTTTTCAGGCTCACGTGCCATTGTGTGCTAACAAGGAAGGGAATGTGAACACTGCGCTGTGACGGCCGAGTCACTTCGCATCCCCATTTTAGTGTCCTCGGTAGTTGGCATACTTGCCAACCTAGCAGGATGAAAATTTGGGACACCACAGCGAGGTGGGAGAGAGGGGCACAGAGTGATCTTTTTGTTTTGCGTATCTGGCATTATTGAGACTGACAATATTGTGACGCGCTGTCTGTCCCTGCTTCTATACACTGAAACCACGAAAGCACGGTGGTTCAGGGCCCCCACGCATTTTGTTTTCGGACTCTGCAGTTATTTTGCAGACAAGAGCAGTTCTTGTGCGTCCGCAACCATACCACTTCAAACCCTTTCCCTTCGTGAGCATTTCTGAAACAATGGTCCTGCGTGATCACTTAGGCTCAGCGGCAAGTTGTGTTCCACAAGAGATGCCGTGAAAAGGTATTCTGCGCTGATCGCAGCTCTCTTGGAGGAAACTTCCGATGTTGTCCTGCCCTTCCGAAGCATGAACGTACCTGTGAGGCTTCCGAGAAGCAATATGTCAGCCTAGCCACTGCACGAAATGCTTACATCACAGGCACTCGTGGTATACAGAATCCATACTTGTCGCCTTTCCGTGAAATCCCAAAGCACGGAAACTCAGTTGAGTGAGAGTCTAGATACACTTTGCAAGCACTTCTTTCCTTTTGACACCCCGTCGACCTTCCAACTGAACTCGAGAAAACACGCAACTCCCGAAAGCGCGTAACAAACACAAATGATGCAGCGGTGTACGACTAGCGTACCCTGCAAGGCAGACTGATGCAAAAGTTGTGGTTGCCTTCTTTGGGTACGACGGCGACTGGGTCTCGTGGTCACCAGCGTACGTCCTTATGTGCGGTACTACCGTGCCTAGCATATACTTAGAGGTACTCTACGGTATGCTTATAACGAACTAGAAATGTAGTGGCAAGTGCCCTTTAGCACACTACAACTGTCACAGCAGGAAAGGCTGACGGTCACTTTTTGGGAGATTCAAAATAGCATTCATGCAATAGGAATATTTGGTCAAAATTCGAGAGTCTCTTGGAGAATTCGGGTGAGTCGGCAGGTATGAGTTGGGTCTTTTTGAAAAATGCACATTCTGGGCTTCGGCGCGGCGTTCAGGGAGATTTCTCAGCTGTTCGATATAGCCAATAATTCACTCATCGGAGTTCGACTGTACAAACACATGTTAAAGTTTTGTCGCTGCAAGCACGATTGGCTGAAGAAACAGACTCAGCTTATTGATGACAGCTTTGCTTCCTTCGACAATAACGTATGACTGTTTCGTTGTTACTACTCGAGTGAAGATGGAGCCTTGATAAAACCCAACCGCTAATGAGTCAAAGGAAAGTACAGGGGACATTAGCTGTACTGTTTATTTTGTATTATAGTGATCGCAATGCAAATGTAAAGTGAACAAAAAGACTTGCCGCCGCCAGGGTGCAAACCCATTACTTTCGGATGACCTACCAGGTGCTCTACCATCTCAGCTATAGACTCTGTGCACCGAGACTAGCGCACCGCTGCGCGGCCGTCAGAGAAAACAAACGTTGAGAGCTTGAGCAAAACGAAACACTCCTCCAACGTTCGCTTGCTCGTAGTTTATCTGAATCATGAACTGCTACGTAGTCTATTGTACCAACAGGTACACGCTGTGTCCTGTGGGAACGAAGTTTCAGAGTTTCTCAACTTGTTCCTGCTTTATTGGGCAGCAAAATAAGTGGATCACGGCTGTGGGACGTTAGAAGTGTTTAGTTTCTATTTCCTCTGCCGTTTCGCATTCTGCCCATGTGTGCTTGAAATGGTCCGAGACACCCTCTGCAGCAGCGATGATCTTGCGTGAAGTTCTTGCTGCCACAGAGCTGGTGAGAAAAGAAACTCATGCAAGAAATTATATTTCAGATCGAGGATGATGTGACGTTTTAATGAACCTTAATAACTACTGCCTTGCCGTGTACCGTTCGCAGTTTTGAGGAATGCAATGCGAGGTTAATAACTACTGCATTGCCGTGTACCGTTCGCAGTTTTGAGGAATGCAATGCGAGGTCAATTAGTGCTTTATTGAGTTGATGGGTCCATCAGAGGAGGGGCAAACTGAATTACGTAGCATTTTACCGTAAACACAAGTAGCCCCCCAGCAGTGTATGCGCACTCGGTAAGATCAAGCTAGTACGTCGGTTGGTTGGGCCTTATTAAACTGGCACAAAGCACCATGGGGGATCGACCATGAAATGGGCGGTGCCTTGTTATATAAATGATTTTGTTTATAAATCTCAAGATCTTTAGCAATAGATCATTTTCAAAATAACTAATTAGCTTAAGAGGGGCCACGCGTCTTAAAAGGCAAAGAATCGCAAAAAAATCGACTTTCTGAAGCTGACATTTTCGGAATCTGTACCTATTTTCACACCCATCTGAGAAGTTTCTAGCTACTCGCGTCATTATTTCTGGCGCAAAATCAATTTATAACATCCCTGTGAGTTGAATGTGAGCGCAAATTGACGCTAAAGTCGCGCTTTTTCCGCGACGAACTGTTGCCGTCACACACGAGCTATCGTGTTCATCTTGGTCTCGTTTAGAAGGTTCAATCTTCATTTTCAATTTCCTGCCACCGCTGGCTCGCCTTGCTAATTGGTTTTTAAGCAAAAAACGGGTCATCCTGAAGCACTAGCGCGAGATTCTATTAACTGCTTGGGGTTGTGACAAAACCTAGGCCAAGTGGCGTTTCCAGCGCCTGCTTCACCATCTTGACGCGCACGGACATTTGCAATTTTGTCATCGTGCTACAGTAATTTGTGAAGCGGGTCTGGCGATCGTCCATTCGCTGTGAACTTCAAAAAGAGCTCCGCTATGGCTCAGGGCAACGAGGATAACGAACCCGCTGCGATGAACGGCGATCGCAGAGTCACCAGTGTGGGCCTAACTCACGTAGGAGCCCGTTGGTTGCCGACAATGTTACTGAGAACAGGCGTGTTTTGCAGCCTCATCAGTTAGAGGATGGCAAGTAAAAAGCAGAGGTGAAGCTACAAGAGAAAACAATCTTTGTAGTGATGGAACGGAAGCGCAGTCTTATCGCTAAACACGGCTGACGAAAGGACCTTGAACTGCGCGACGGGTCGTCAAGAGTCGAGTACGCTGCGCGTCTACGAACAATAGAAGGTCAATCCGTTCGCGGTGAACATGCTCGCCGCCCCCGCAATGGAGGCTACTGGCAACAGGTAGACTACTTTTAATGACGTGTTCGCAACGTTGTCGCGACGTCCGCTCGAAAATGCGGCACTCTTACGTGAAAAGGAAACTAACACCTCGGCACTCGTGTAGCCTCGAAATAGATGAGCCAAGGGAGCAAGTTTGGTTCGCGACATTAACAGGTAATTAATTCTATACAAGCTGGGAAAACATCACCGTGTTATTCGACGGATCGCGGATGATGCGCACACATTCGTCGTACGTCACCGTCAGTACAGTCACCGAACTGATAAGCGGCTTTGGGGCAGACGAGCAGACGGCGACAACTTGCTACAGGACTAGAAGAAACGACATGCTCGTTCAAACAATCAGTCCTATTACATTCCCGGTGCATATTAAGGGGGGACACGGGTCTTTGGAGCCGAAAAATCGCCAAAAAAGCAATTTTTTGTAAACAGCATTTTCAGAAACTACAGGTATTTTTTTACAGGTGTACTGACTTTCATATCTCATCGATCAATATTTTAGCTGTAATATTAAATTCCTAGCCCGTGCGCGTGCGAAATTCGCGCAGCTCCGGACACCAAAAACCAGTTTTTTATAAATTCGTAACTCCATGTCCACAGCTGCACTCGCGGCCATTTTGGTATCGTTTGAAAGAGCAGTTTTTCGCCTTCGAATTCCCGCCACTGTGGCTTCTGTGCGTTCATTGGTTGCGGAGAAAACAACCATCAAAAAAGAGTAAAAACGCATGCTACGATTGGTTGTTTAGTGCACGTGACCGTTTCTCAGAGCATGATTGGCTGAAGTCGGCTTGTGGCGTCTGCTCTGGCTGCGTTGTGCGTGCTTTGCTGGCCCCCGTCGGCGCCATTCCTGAATTCTGCGATCGACGATGGAGCGGTGTGCGTCGGCGTCTCGAGCGGGAAAGTTCCACTCAGTGCAGATTCGGAAAGAAAAGAAAAAAAAGCCTCATCGCTAACACCACGAAGCGTCGGGCAGCACCAGCAGCGAGCGTCGAGGACGGCCGGTCATCAGCGCCAAGCATCGCCGCCGCCGAGCCGGCTGGTGTAGGCCTAACGGCTCCACCAGCGTGTGAAAGTGCGAGTGGAAGTGGCCGCGTTCGCATTGATACAAAAATCCTGCAGCCAGCAGAGTTGCACGAAAATGCGAGAAATGCCGAAGCTAAGCTACAAGAGCTGGCGTCAATTTCAGCAACGACGCGAAAACAAGATCGCCTGGCTGCTGCCGGTGACGGTGCCGCGGCCGACTCGGCTGACAACGTGAGCTTCGTCGTCATCAGCTTAGACTGTGTGAATGACTTGTTGAGCTGGGTGAAGTGTAAAACTTGCGGCGGTGATGTGAATATCAGCAAATGCGATCGGGAGTACGGTCTGGCTGTGAAGCTTTTGATTACGTGCGTCAACTGTGGTGACATTTCGTCAGCGTGGAGTTCGCCGCGTGTGGCCGGGGACCAACACATAAACCCATTCAGCGTCAACATCCTCGCAGCGCGTGCAATGCAAAGCACCGGCAATCGTCAAACGGCGCTCAACGACATTTGTTCTGCCATGAATACAGTGGAATCTCGATGATACGAATCTCACGGGGTCACGAAAAATATTCGTATTAGCCGAAATTCGTATCATCGAAACAAATAAAACTAGCTAAATTAACAAAGAGTCAGACGTGAACTCATCCAGGCACAAGTACGTAAAAAGCATTTATTTCTTGATGAAAAAGTCTCTGATGTCCTTCTGCCTCTTTTTCTTCGCCAGGTCACCTAGCAGACTTTGTTCGAAAGCATAAAAACGCCTGCACGTGTTGTCGCTGACTTCATCCGCGGCCACAGCGCGCCTCAGAACGTCGAGCGCGTGCAGCGTTTCAGCCGCCGGTGGTGGTCCTTCGCCGTCGCCCACGTCTATGTCGTCGCCATCATCGCTGGAATCGGCAGCCCCGCACGCGGCCTCCTCAACAATATCTTCGACCGTGCGCGTACCACAGGTGGCGAGATTGTCATCTGCCGTGCAAAAATCATCAGATGTGCACTCGACGTTGAGCTGTTCCCAGTCCTCAATTGTAGGATCTTCCGGCTCTGGGGGCACCTCTTCTGGACTCCCGAAGAAGCCGCATTTGCCGAAGCAGTTCGCTACGGTAGTCGGAGTTACCCGATCCCATGCCATAGCTATAAAATGGATGGCGTCCAAGAGGCTTATTCGCAGGTCACCTTCGTCCTTTCGGTCAATTTTTGCGAGTAGGCGACGCACAAGAAAGCTTTTAAAATGGTGCTTCACATTCTTAATAATCCCAGCATCAAGGGGTTGCAGGTGCGTCGTCGCGTTTGCGGGTAAAAAGACGAGTTTGACATTCTGAAGCGTTACTTGCCTCGGGTGGGCGGCGCACTGATCAAGAAAAAGAAGAATCTTCCGATTCTTACAAGCCATCCTCCTGTCAAGGAGTGACAAAAACTCTTCAAACAACGCCGCCGTCATCCACGCCTTTTTGTTTGCGCGATAGACACACGGCAAATGACTCTCGCGCTTCAAGCACCGGGGCTTTTGGAACTTTCCGACTACGGTCAGCTTAAGCTTTTCCGATCCGTCGGCGTTACAGCACAAGAGCACAGTAATACGCTCTTTGCTTTTTTTGCCACCTCTGCATGCTTCGCCTTTTAAACAGAGGCTCTTTTCGGGTTGCAGGTTAAAAAAGAGACCTGCCTCATCAGCATTAAAAACATCGCGAGGCTCATACTCTGCAATGAGTGACGGCAGCTTCTCTAACCAGTTGCTGACAACTGCCTCGTCAGCTTTTTTCGCTTCGCCACAGACGCTTTTGTAGACGAGAGCGTGCCTAGTCTTAAAGCGCTGCAGCCACCCACCTGAGGCCTGAAATCCGTCGATATGCAGAGCGAGTGCAAACTCGTCGGCTTTCTCCCGCAAAACTTTGCCATCGATATTTACGCCAGCTGCGGTTACTTCTTTAAACCAGGTCAGGAGAGTCTCTTCAAGTTTTACGTGCTGAGCGGTCTTCGCTTGCTTTGCGTTGACGTTGAACGAAAGCACGTTTTTCATTATCGTCTCTCGCTGTCCAACAACTGTGCTCAGTGTTGACGTTGCAAGGCCTAGCTCCTTAGCCAACTCCGTCCGCTTTCTCTTAGGATCCTCATCGACCTTGCGAAGGATGTCTAATTTCTCCTTAAAGGAGAGCGCTTTTCGCTTGCGAGACATAGCTCGTTGCGACTAGGCAAAATGGCGCAAACACAAAGAACGCGGTCCGAAGCACAGCACTGCGACCACTCCGTCCAACGCCACGCAGAGAAAGAGGAAAAGCACAACAGCAACAAAAGCGTCACCGGCCCAATTGCCCCACGCAGTCCGCCGCGTCGTCGCATCCGCGCCGCCGCACCCAAAAAGAGAAGGAGAAAGGAAACCGTGGCCAGCGCCATCTCTAAACCTAAACCGAAATCAAAGGGCGCAAGCGGTCTCTGAGGTCTCCGATATTGCGCACGCCGCGCGCCGATGTTGGAGACCGCCACGCGCTGCTGGCAGGCACCGTTGGCAAAATGCCAAACCGTTGGTGCAGCGCGCATTCCGGCGCGCGACTGAGCGCTGTTCTATTTCGCGGCCGTCAGTGGGCGGCGTTCATTCGTATCAAACGACGCGGGCAGAAAATCGATTCGTAACAAACGTACTCTAGCGCATTGCAAAGTAATGGGGCTCGGCAGGGACCACAGAAAAATTCGTATCATCCGGAAATTCGTATTAGCCGTGATCGTATCATCGAGATTCCACTGTATATCGCACCGGGGTCTGCACACAAAGATGTGGCAAAACTATGTGAAAAAAAAACTGACGCTTGTAGTGGCCTCTGCTTCCGAGGAGTTGATCACCGAGTGCGCGAGTTCCGTTCGAGAGCTCTATCGCGAGCTCGGTACAAACATACCTGGCAACATCGCCGTTTCCTACGATGGGTCTTGGATGACTCGCGGACATTCTTCCCACATCGGCGTCGGAACGGTGATTGAGTTTTTTACAGGGTTTGTATTGGACTATGTTGTCTTGAGCAATTTCTGTGCAGCCTGTGAGCAGAAGCCTAAGGAGAACGACCCTTCGTACCAAACGTGAGTGGAAAACCACCAATGTCAAAAAAACACCAGCAAGAAAGCTGGTGAAATGGAAGTTGAGGCCGCACTTATCCTTTTCCGAAGGTCTCTCTCCAAACACAACCTCCGCTACCCAACCGTGTTGTCAGACAGAGACAGTCGGGCCTACCTCGCTTTGCAGGAAGAAAAGGTGTACGGCTACATGGACATCCTGAAGGAGGACTGCGTCAACCACGTCCAGAAGCGCATGGGGACAAACCTGCGAAAGCTGCTTTCCCAGCACAAGGGGCATGGCTTTGGGGGCAAGGGCAGACTCACTGGAGATTTGGTCAACAAGTTGACATCATATTATGGGTGGGCCTTGAAGTCCCACAAGGGGGATGTAGATGCAACGCACAGGGCTGTTATGGCAACCTACTTACATGTCACTTCACGTGATGATGCACCCAACCACAGCCTTTGTCCAACAGGCCCTGACTCGTGGTGCCGGCAAAATGTAGCCGAGGCCAAAGGACAGCCGCCGCCAAAGCACCGCTACAGCTTGCCCGCCCATGTGTGTGAAGCGTTGCTGCCTGTCTACGAGCGCTTATTGGATAGGAAGCTGCTAGAGCGGTGCCAGCGTGGCAAGACGCAGAATAACAATGAAAGCTTGCACGCCATGATCTGGGCGCTTGCACCAAAGGAGCGGCACGCTTCACTGTTTACTGTTGAGGCTGCTGTCGGTGAGGCCGTCATGAAGTTCAATGCTGGCTATACAAGAGCTGCAACAGGCATCCTCAAAAAGCTCAGCCTGACCCCTGGCCGGCAAAACTCAAAACCCCTGGCAGAGAAGGACAAGCGGAGGATGACCGCATCTGCTCGAACGCATTTGTCGGCTGAAAATGTGAAGCAGGCCCTGGGAAAGCGCCACAGAGTTGACAAAGGTCAAAAGGACTATGTTCCTGGTGGATACTAGGCACTTGCTAGTGTAAGCATGTAAATATTTCCTGGTGTTTCTCATTAAATTTGACGTTTTGTGTTTTTGCTCATTTTCTCAAAAGCTGAATTTCTGACTTCTTGCAAGCTTGCCGAAGCAATATCTCAGCACTGCGGGTAGATAGAGCTATAATTCTTTTTTTAGGACAAAGCCAATGGGGTGGTGTTTGAAATGTAGCAAACAGATTTTTGAAATTTCTTTCCAGCAAATTTTAAATTTGCTTTATTTCTGGGTGACTGGTGGCACTATTTCAAGTGCTCAAGTTCAGTTAGCTGTAAAATCTCTTACAAGCAATTAATCAAAAAACTGCTTGCTATGTTGCAATCACCAGTGTTTCTAGTATCTGACATATGCAGATTATAGTTTTTTGATGAATACTTTTTTTTCTATTGTTACGGAAAAACATGGCGGATTACCTCTAATTATCTTGAGAACTAATTGGCTGATGGAAAAAATAATTGCATATTTCAAATCAGCAGGAAAAAAGCAACAAGACTGGCAAGTTTCGTTAAGTTTGCTTAAAAAGTAAGCGAAATTGTTTCAAGACCCATGTCCCCCCTGACTAAAAGCATGTGTACCATGATATTTTTCACTCGGAACGGCGAAATAAAGTTTTAACAGCATTTTTCTCAAAGCACTGATTTTGACCACTTTCTTTTGCTTGTTCGGTAAAAGTAGACCTAGGAGAGCTAAAGCTGCAATTGTTTTTGCACAATGTAGCTAAACGTGCACAAAAAATGCAGAGAGCCGATGTTTAATGGGCAGCATAATTTTTTTATCTTAATATAAAAATATATTATAAAAATATATTTGTATTTCGTTACATGCAATGAACTTTACTGTGTTGTAATTCGAGAAGTACTCGTTCAATTTTCTATCAGTTTGCCGCGTTGGACTCCTTAGGCTTTCTTGTATCCATATATAAGTTAATGACTACGTAATTCTAAGTACATACATTTTTACGCTTAAAAATGTTAAAATTTCTTGTTTTCGTGATTTTCTCAAAATGGCAATTTCGTACACCCTGCATGAACATTCCTGCAATATATCGAAAACTATTACAGATATCAGAATAGTTTTTTTAGCAGCATGAAGCTACATGTTTGGAGCACACAACATTGGAAGCACATTTTGACTTCTCTTGATGCAAGTTTTTTAAATTAGTCTTTTGTGTGGCCACACAATGGCCACATTCAGAGCTAAGAAGTTTCGTGTACTGTAAAGTAAAAAATAATGACCCAATCAAAAAAATGCTTCCTATGTTGTGTAGATTGTGCTTTCTAGTGTTGATCCCTATGCTATTTGTAAACTTTGGACTGGTGGTTATTTTGCTACTGCAGCAGGAACAATAGATATAGTTATCCTAATTAAATAATGAACTAATGAAGCTATAGAAAAATAATTGCATATTTAGAATATGGAGAACAAACTGTGTAAGTATGCCAACTTTTGTCACATTTGCTTCAAAAATAAATGAGAGAGCCCTAAGACCCATGTCCCCCCTTAATTCACGAAAAAAAAGCTTAATGTTGTTGAAGAAAAAATGTCACTTACATGACCTTACAATTCAATTCGTTTTGTGTCGCGTAGCAAATCGCATGTGGCATCCCAAACGACGCTCCTGTGTCTAAAAACCTAGTGCTGTAGCTCCGAAGGAAATAACCACCGGAAGTAATAAATGGAACCTCATCTTTCGGATTGGGTACATTCAAAATTCTTTTTCTTTGACTACTAAACAATCTGCACGTTAGGAAGAAATGATGCAGGGCGTAGAGTATAGCAGAACTATACATGGTAAGAAACGATGCTTTGCAAATGCTGTAGCGATGGATGTGCATGTCAGTGTTTGTTTCGGAAAGCAACATAAACAACGCAAGAGGTTATAGTGAATGAGAGACACATGACGGTGGCCGAAGTGACCGTGCCGTCGTCGTCAGCACTCTACAAGGTGAAGTGAAAGACGGAACGGGGCATGTGCTGTCCTTTCTAGACTAAATCTTCTCGCATTCTCTTTCTTGCCCACGCCTCAAGCTCTTAGCATGAGCGGTGAGGTAAAGATTATGATCATAATGAGCGACGATGATGCCGCGACAATTTCAAGCAAAAGCACTTCGCGAGACTCGGCGGCTGAAAATCGCCGTGGCACGACGCCGCAACAAACGAGCACGTCAGTTTCTACGGCGAGCCATTGATATTTCTAAACGCTCCGAATATTTTGCAAGTACGTGGGCAGTGGCCAAGCACCTATTATAATTTAAGTTTGAAAGAATGACAGCTTGCCGCCATAGTTATGCAGCAAGCCTCATGCATTACGTACATCTACATGTACCTACACGTGCACACGCGTTTAGCCGTCATTTTTTGACGGGCAGCAAAGCACTCACTAACGCAAAAAATGTGGCCGCTTTCGTAAAGGTTCTTCCATTTATTCGTGGCGGCACCGCGGAAGATTGTCCCCCTATGATATCTTTAAGTTCTGCTCGAAGCACGCACTAACCCCCTAGCCACGGGCGCTTGTGCCACCGTACCTATCAAAGCAATTAGGCGCTGCTGTCTGCTACAACTCTCAACGTTGCGTGCCCGCCTCACCACAAGTGGCGCCGTGCGCGCCTTTCAAGGTGCCCCCGATAGATCCCGCACGGAGTCTCAGTCATCTTGTACACTGCATCTGGTATCTTGTACACCTCAAAAGATGCAAGGGGCAGGAACCTGTTAAACCCCTTTCCCAGAAGTGCCCACTCGGGTGCCACGAGTGCCTCGGGGCTTCACCAACGCAAGAAAAACTACCGACAAACTCCACAGTCCAGGCACAACTAAAAGAAAAACACTGCCACTGGCCTCGTCCATGATGACTGTGCAGATGTAGAGCATCTGGCAGGCCGCGCTGACAGCAAAGCCATACTCCAGGCATCCCTTGGCCTTGAACTCGTGCCAGGCCATCGCACCCAGCAGCGTTGCCTACGAATGGAACACAGAAGAAAGATATTTGTTTGAGCACATGGAAAATAGGGCTTTTTATCACTAATCCTCATGTGCAAGAGCCACTCGTTTCGTAAGGGGGAACGGCACGAAACACAAGAACAGTGCAGCCCATATACTAGCACACGAAGTGCCGTTTGGCAATTAAAGTTTGATGCGGAGAATGTGCAGCGAAGAACGCATTGACGAGGGCCGATACGCAGATTTGTATTTGTGTTCGTCACAGTTCAATTCAATTGCCAGTCACAGTCAACTTCAATTGCCAGTCAATGCTTTATGCCGTAGCATGTCCGTCTTTACTGTCGTTGTCTTGATACGCTTAACCAACTAGCTGACAATTAAACTCGCTTGTTACGCAGGGCCAAAGAATCCTAAGACACTTTATAAATGGGCGAACTTTCAGGTTTCGGCAGCGCAAGCAGACAAGTATGGCCTGCAATCCATGCAGCAGCAGCAGTCGTGCCAAAGGACACAAATTATGTAGTTTCTTTGAATAGTATGAACAATTTTATGGCACGCTTTGTTTAAATAAAGTATTCCCTTACATGATTTCGAATGTTGAACTAATGATCATATGCTACTACCGAGAAAAGAAACATGATTCATAGAGGAAAACCGAGATGCGACAAGCAGGTACGCACCCACGTGAGGAGTCCACAGCGAAAGCACCACGCAGCCAGATCAAAAGTGCGACCAATGCGAGGCGAGAGCTCTTTGCCTTTCACGTAGTCGTTGAGCACATTGCCTGCAAAACGTAAAGCCGGGATGACGATCAATGCTTATACGATGCACCAGGTTGGTCGGTCAAGAGCAATCACTCAAACTCTTCTGCAAATGTTCACTCACATCTCCTGAACCCTTGTTATGAATATGTTTGATTTCAATAAGTCAATGAGGTTCTGTGAAATACAAAATATTTATTTACATTATTTATAACTGGGCTAGAGAGCCAGGAATCTAATAATTTTCGTTGTTCGAAAAATCATCGTCTCTGCCTCTTCGACCGCCGAGTCTCCCCGCACCGGCCAATCTTTCCCTCTCTTGTTAGGTGTGCCATCCGATTTCGCAAAGTGCAGTCTTGTCCTATCAATCATCCTGTTCCTTGAACACATACGCAGGGGTCCCAATCACCCAAACTTATCCCTGGGAAGGCAAGGGCCGGTCATATAGACACCACAATGGTTCAGAAGAACGGGAAGGTCTTTAATAACCTCTGAGGCATTTCACGCTCAACTCTGTACACAAGAAGGGCAAGAGTGGGGGCTAGTTGGTTGAACATTGTTGAGACTCACACCGCGCTGGAATTAAACACACAAATAAAAGACACACTGAAGCACAGGTAGGACACACACGAGCGCGAACTAACAACTGTTTATTCGATGGAAATGTGACACACACATATATAGGTTGAAAGGAGAGAAAAAGAAGAAAAAGAAAGAGCGTGAACATGCGCACTGCCCACCAAGATAAAGCGCCCATCAGTGCTAATCAAATCCAGCCTTGTCAACTATCTAAAATGTCTACGTAAAAAAGTATATTCATTGTTTGACAAATGAATAGATGGCACACTAACACATTTGTCCTCACCAAACCTGCGCATCATGAAAGCTTCAATGATTTCTCTTTCCCTTTTGTCTTCTGATCTGGATAAAACAATGGTCTTTTCAAAGTTCGGCTTACAATGACACTTCATGCAATGGGTAGCTAAGTTACTGGGGTGACTGATTTGCTTGCAGTTATAATCATGCTCGCGTAAACGTGAGTTAAGGCACCTACCAGTTTGCCCAACGTACCAATTTCCGCAAGGCAAAGGAGTACCATATACAACATTTGTTTCACATGGAACAAATTTGTTAACATGCCTAACCGAACATATGTGGTTGTTCCCTTGGTTGCCGCTGTTTACTTGGTGACAAAGCGAAATTAATTTGTGAGGTGCCGTAAAGGTCATGGGTATGCCCAGAGGAGAGGCCTATTGTTATGCCTTACGTTCACGGCATTTCGCATGGACTGAAAAAAATTGCAAGTAGGCATGGCATACCCATGACCTTTACGGCACCTCACAAATTAATTTCGCTTTGTCACCAAGTAAACAGCGGCAACCAAGGGAACAACCACATATGTTCGGTTAGGCATGTTAACAAATTTGTTCCATGTGAAACAAATGTTGTATATGGTACTCCTTTGCCTTGCGGAAATTGGTACGTTGGGCAAACTGGTAGGTGCCTTAACTCACGTTTACGCGAGCATGATTATAACTGCAAGCAAATCAGTCACCCCAGTAACTTAGCTACCCATTGCATGAAGTGTCATTGTAAGCCGAACTTTGAAAAGACCATTGTTTTATCCAGATCAGAAGACAAAAGGGAAAGAGAAATCATTGAAGCTTTCATGATGCGCAGGTTTGGTGAGGACAAATGTGTTAGTGTGCCATCTATTCATTTGTCAAACAATGAATATACTTTTTTACGTAGACATTTTAGATAGTTGACAAGGCTGGATTTGATTAGCACTGATGGGCGCTTTATCTTGGTGGGCAGTGCGCATGTTCACGCTCTTTCTTTTTCTTCTTTTTCTCTCCTTTCAACCTATATATGTGTGTGTCACATTTCCATCGAATAAACAGTTGTTAGTTCGCGCTCGTGTGTGTCCTACCTGTGCTTCAGTGTGTCTTTTATTTGTGTGTTTAATTCCAGCGCGGTGTGAGTCTCAACTCTGTACACAACATGTTTTGTGCTAGTTGTGTGTAGACTAGTCGCTCAAAGGGGCGAAAGCACATTGAGGTTTGGGTAAAGTTGAACCACCTGCACAATAAAAGGGGCGACATGGGCCCTGAAAATAACAATAAAATAAATATATGGATTGTGACGAAACTTGCAGAGTTCATTAGGCGTGTGTAAATGTTCAAAAACTTCTAATAGATTTGCCATGTTTTTTTTTCTAATAATTTTCAAATAATTAGCAGCGATGAGACAAGCCCAACACTTTGAAACAGCTGAATGTGAGTGCAGCTCAAAACTTCTAACAGACTACTAATGGGACGATCAGTGTCATCTATCGCATAAATGATAACAATAAACGAACCCACACAGTTATGTTGCTGTGGGAGCATTTACAGAAATGAAATACCACCCACAGTGCCACTTAGTATGTGAAAGCACAACTGCTTCGTGCATGTGGGTGGCATATGCTCGAAAAATCAAAACGTAGATTAAAAAAAAAGACAAAAACACAATGAAAAGCCGACCCTTGTCTTAAATACCTGTAATTAAAAGAAAAAAAAAACGTGGCAGTCTCACAAGAATGGGCATAGGTTGAATTCTTTCTTTCATAAAATAAATAAATAAATAAAGAGCAAGGAAAAGTTGACCCTCGTTTTAATTACCGGCTATTGGAAGAAAAAAAAAACGTGGAAGTCTCGCAAGAATGGGCAACTGAAGTTCAAAGCCTCCATTGCCATTGTGAGAATCGGCAGTGGCGCCATTGGGCAAGGCTAAGCGAGGCCTACACTGTTCTAGCAGTGCCATTTTGTCTCGGTTATCTGCTGTCAGTCTGCTGTCTTCTATTTCCTTAAAAAAAATGAGCGGTAGTCGACAACAGTTTGCGATAGGCTTTAAGAAAAAAGTTATCGAGTATGTCGAAGCGCACGGCAACCTGGAGACACAACAGGAATTCGGTGAATTGGGGAAAAGTGTCAGATATCAAAGAAGCCATCCTGCAGCAACAAACAAAAAAATTCATCGACGGACTGCAGTGCACCCAACCGAATTGGTGAATTTGTCCAGGCGCTGCTTGCAAGGTCGGTACCCGTAACAGCAGAGTGCATCCGCGTGAAAGCTCTCAAGATAGCGCGCAACTCTGGGTGCGTCAATTTATGAAGCGGGAGGGCCCTGTACTGAGATGGCGTACTTCAGTCTTTCGCAAATGCTGCATCAGTAATGCATCGGATGGAACGGAGGATGATGCACTCTGGGATGTTACTAGTGAAAAACAGATGTCAGACTCAAGTTCAGAAGAGTCTGAGTGACAGCACTCTGTGGCCTTCTGGCATATATACAACTACATAAGATTAGTGTCCAAATGAAATGTCACCACAATGCAGCTGGTTGTGTTGCGTATTTACCAAGGTAAGGGTGCGCTGCGATACTTTGCGATTTTTAAAAATGTCTTTTTCAGAGATTCAAAGTGGGCCGGCCTATATTCCGTTTTTTTTATGGTAGCCTTGTCAAAATACAGTCGAATCTCATCAATTCTAACACGCTTAATTCGAACTCACGATGAGGTCCCGTCAAAACTGTGTATTCCAATGGGCGAAAACGCCCAATAATTTGAAAACGCAAGCAATTTTCACAGTAAATTCGAACATACCGCGCTCAGAAAATGCTCTCAGCACCCTGCCTAATCCCGCGGCGGCACCTGTGACACCTCAGCGCTGCGCGCGAAGGAAAAGGAAAGAAAAGGCTGTGATAGAATGTTTGCTCTCCCTCAAATGCCGATTTGCAACGCGCCTGTGTACGCTTCGCCCTTTTTCGCCTCTGCCTCGTAAACACTTTTTTCTTTCTAACGCCACATGCAATGAGAGAGAGAGAGAGAAAGAGAGAAAAAAAGCTGTCTCAGAGTGTGGTTCTCTCTCATGCGCCGATGCCACGCTTCCCCCTTTCCCACCCCTGCCACGTAACCCTTCTCCTTTCAAGAACGCAAGCAAAAAGAGCAAAAACGAAAAGCTGCCGTGGAGTGTTGGTCTATCGCAAATGCCAATCTGCTTCTCTCCGCGTAAAGACGCTCCTCCTTTATTGTCGCAGGCTGGCCACGCCGCGGCTTTGGTGCAGAGGGTAGTAGTGGCGATGCAGTCGTTGTCGTCTCGAGTGTCGGTGCTGGACATTGCCGCGCGCAACTTCTCTTGCCAGGAGAATGTTGAAGTCAAAGTAGACATGCTTTGCAAGCTGCGTGTGAAATTGATTGACTCGCTGCAAAGCAAACGTGTGGAGAAGCTTATCGCCGATTACTTCAATTAATGACAAATGTCCTGCGATTTGTGAATAAATGTAAGTCTTTTGAAACTTCCCCCTCGTGTGTTAGCTCAATGCACATGCGCCACTGCATGGGGAGCCCTCCGTATACTTAGCTTTTATTAATTCGAACTTCTTTAAATACAAAAAAATTTTCGGGCCCCCTAGAATTCGAATTATCGAGATTCGACTGTAAAGGCGAGCTCATGACCTGATGACTATGTGTGACAGATGGTTTCACCCAATACACTCAAATCTCAATATAACAATGTTGCATATTATACGAAAATAGTTCACTCCTAACAGTATAGTGCAAGACTTTTTTTATTTACTTTTTCATAACCAATAATTCGTTATATTCAGGTTGGTAATACCCACACACACAAGAAAAAAAAAGCAATGGGTGTAAAAAAACAACAGAAAAAGTGCTTCTTTGTAGTAATTTATTTAAGAACATAACTCTGTGAAATCAGTTCTGGTACTAAGTTATTTTGATGAGTTCAGGTTGACAACAATGTTACATATTATCAGTACCTTGCCAGGATATCAAATTTCTTCCTTAGAATGGTAACCAGGTGAAGTCTGGGTTTGTTAGATACAAGTTTCAACTCTATTATTGTGGTCTAGGACAGGTGCTGAGGCTTCTCTAGAATTAGCAAAAGCTTACCATCACAAATCTGTCCCTCGAAGGTGTGCGTGTGTTGCCCGTGTAAGTGTTCTCTGCTGTTCTCCAATAATTTATGCTCTCTCGGTGGTGTGCTCATCGACAATTAGCAGTTTAGTAAAAGCTTAGTGATTAGTTTTTTACTAGTACACTCACACCTTGATAAAACCAATTTGAATATACCGTATAAACCGGACTATAGGTCGAGTGGGAATATAGGTTGACCCCCACCAAGTTCAGGGTACCGAAAAAGAAAACTACCCAAAACTGCCGAACCACATTTATTTGCGAACTGGGTGCACCGCACCCCAATCGTCGGAGCTCCCCTCAACCACCATTGCAACTGCTATTCGTCCGACGAAGCACCACTGTCTGCTGAAGACGAGAGTTTGTCGATGGCCGCCTCCTACAGTGCATCGTCTTCAGTGCCATCCAGCGAGTTGCTGATGCAACATTTCTTGAAAGCATTTTCCGCCATGGAATCCGGCAAGGAACGCCAGGCGGAAAGCAGCCAGCCACAAACAGTCGCAGGCGGAGGCCTCTGTAGGCAACCCGTCGGTGTCTTGGGGTTGTCGCCAGACATCCACTCTTGGTATTCCAGTCGCACTCGGTCTTTGAACGGCTTGTTTAGCAAAACGTCGAGCGGCTGGAGGGTGGACGCCATACCACCTGGTGTCACGGCGAGGTCCGTTTTCCCGTCGCCGAGTGCGCGTTTCACTGCGTCGATTAAGTGGCCACGAAACGCATCCAACCACTTGTATCCATTCGAGCATCATGGCCTCGTCCATGTATCCCTTTTTTTGACGCGGACGACACCAGGTGGGAACACTTCTTTCGACATTGTCTTGTGTTAGAAAATGATGAAGGGCGGAAGCTTTCTACCATCTGCCGTGCATGCCAGCATGACGGTGAAGCGCGAGTGCTCATTGCCAGTGGACAACAACTTCACATCCTTGGCGCCACGCTGCGCGATCGTGGTCGACGAAGGCATGTCGAACCACACGGGGGTCTCATTGGCATTGCCAATCTGCCCCATTATGCAGACGTTCTTCTCCCGAAGCCTGTTCACGAAGCACTGAAAGTTTATGAGCTTCTCCTCGAACTCCTCGGGCAACTTTTGACAGATGGATGTGCGCCACCATAGAAAAGATGCTTTGCGTCGCATAAATCGATGCACCCAAAAGTTTGGTGCACGAAACTCTTCTCTCGTGAGCCCAGCTTCTCGAGCGAGTTCCACGGCTTTCTTGCAAATGGTATCCACGGTCACTAGCAGTGAGCGCGCACGAACTTCCTGTACAAAGTCCGCTAGCTTATCCTCCAGCTGCGGACGAACGGCACTTCGTCCACGAAACGACATTTTTGTGGATTGCACCTCTGCAGCTTCTCTTTCTGCGCCCTCCAATAGCACACGCTTTTTTCCGATACACCAAAGCGGCGCTGAGCAGCCACATTCCCGTTCGCTTCTGCGAACTCAACATCATCCAGTTTAAACGCAGCAGAGTACTGCCTCCTCGCACCACTACTTATATTCAGTGAACTAAAAAAAAATATACCACTAAATATGCAGCGCATTGTCAAGCGGAGCGAAAATTCAGAATAGATTGGAAGCAAATCACAAACACAAAGAAAACAGAATGAAAGAAAACAAAAAAAGCACCTGCGATTGGATTTGGATGCGGATATGGCCGCGATAGGCTTCTCAAGCACATGCAAGCCACATGTTGCCAGAGAGCAGCGCACTTTCGGCTAGACACCACTATGTAAGACGAGGGGCGACTTTAGCTTATTATTTTATTGAAAATATCTCGACTTATATTCCGGTTTATACGGTAGCAGATTATTGGTCATCATGAACTACGAGACTAATAGCATTACCAAGATACAATGTTACAAATAATAGTTAAAATGAATTTTTGAATATAACGAAGCATTATTGTGGCAAATGCGAGTTTGTTATAATGAGGCTTGAGTGTAGTTAAGCTTAGATAACCTGATTTTTTATCAAGGTCACGAGTCATTTCATGACGACGGATACCACTGCCTTTCGTTGTTTCACGCACGATTGTCACTATTGCTTGTAACTACAGACATGCAACGCTGCTGAGCACTTGAGTAAAGGTCCGACGATTCCTGGAATGAAGGAAGGAAGAAGTTTGAAGGAGCACTGCACAGTATGATTGAAAGACAGAAAGAGAAGCAGTACGCCAGGAACAAACACACCAAACTTCACTTTTCCTTATTTTCCTGATAGAAGAAATGCTCCTTTATCTCTTCTCCTCTCTAGTTTTCCCTCCCTCTCAAAAAGAGCATAAGCTAGACTAAACTGAAACAGTCAACATACCAGTGTTTCCTGGCGGGAACTGGTGCTCCCAGGTCGAGTAACGCCCCTTGACGTACAGGAACAGAGCAAGGACCGGGGCAAACATGGCGGCAGTCACCAGCAGCTGGAAGATGTGCCGGTACGGTATGGCCACGGGAAAGCCGTACCACGCCAGGCCACCAAACACCACCGCCGTAACCAGCAAGTTCACATAACCTGTGTTGGAGCGGGAACACAATGGATAAATTCTGCAAGGCGGTAGCTGGTTTCAGATGTGCTAGGAAAAATACAGTCGTTTCTCATTAATTTAAACCTGAAGAGACCTCTGAATTTTGTTTGAATTATCAAGAAGTTCCCACATATATACATCACACATTATGATAAGGAAGTGATTTTATGAGACTTAATACAAATGATTTTAATGATTGCAATATCTAACTGCATGCCATGAACAGAAAGCAGAGGTGTAAGGTCCACAAGTGCATCGGCCATTTACTGGTGATCAGACCTTTTACAGAAATCCTGAATTGCCAACTGCTTCTTTGCTATATGAGCCTTCAGCACAAAAGCACAAAGCTCTCTGCACCAGTTGAGAAGCATCTCGGTTTACCATACATGCACTTCGTTTCAAACATTTGTTTACTAGCAAAGCCTATTTCCTTGAAGGCCCGAGGCGCTTATTTTTCATTTTTAGACTTTTAGGATTATATAAACACGCAAATTTTTAAATAGTAACAGGAAAGCAGCAAACATTTTCTGGTATGGAACCACAAAAAGTGTGAATTAACTGAATAATGGAGTTGAAAGAACAGAGAGCCAACCAAAAAAATTAATTTTGTTTGAATTAACCGGAAGTATGAATTATCAGAGTTCGAATTAGCGCGAGTCTACTGTAAACTGATGCCAGAGAATAAACTCAAATGGATAAACGTCTCACTTTCATTCTGCGAAATTTACAGAAATCGGGACCGGAAACAAAGGCGGTCCTTAGTACCAACTACACAGGCCGTGACGATACTCAGCTAAAACCTTAGCAAAAAAAAAATAAAGAGAAGTGAGCTCTGTCCTGAGAATCGCAGTTTGCTTGCTCTTAATCTGAGAAAGAAAGTCATACTAGCTGGTTTCCACTTGAACTGCAGGTATTTTTTCTCGGCTAATGTGAACACTGTATTTACTCGCGTAATAAGTGCACTCTCATAACAAATGCACGTCAAAACTTGGATTCCCTTTTTCCCTGCGTAATTAACGCACCCCCTACATCTGCAGTCCCGCTAACCGACACCTGGCGCCTCCTTGACCGCTGGATCTCTTTTGTCCCTTATTATTAATGACGATAGACGGCGCAAAAATTTTGGTCTGTCTGTCTGTACAATTGTCTGTTTGTCCAACCTTAACGGTACCGGATACTTTAAACGGCACCAGCCGATACCCAACGGCTGACCCCACCTGCAGCGCCCACCAATGTTGCTCAAAATTCAGCGTTTATACTTGTGCGATTGTAGACTAAAAAGCAATTATTGCGCATATCTGAGGCACCGTAACAACACGTATTTGATCTGTATGTGCGTCTTTTACTACAAAAGGCATACATAAATAATTCTAAGGACAGGAGCGTTTATCACGCTGCGCTGACCATGCAACGCTTGCACAAAAAGGCGAGTGTTTCCAACGCTTTGCTAAGACGACATGGTGGTGGCACCTACCCGTCGCCTTGCGTTCTACACCTTATCACCTCCGAGACGGGCGCGCATGCCCGTCTCAAACGCGCAACGTTTTCCAAGAAAACTGCCAAATGGTACTCATGTCTCACGTGTGACGTGACTTGATGCGCTCGTTCGCCTCCGCTGCACGCTCAAGGCACTCTAGCACAGCGCCTCCAGAATACCATTCACCGATTTTCTGGCGCAGAACATCAACTTTTGATGACATTTGCAGATTAACATGCAGATACGGGGCCAATTTTTTATGCCGACCCCCCCCGTCACCTCTGTTTGCTACCCCCTCCTTTCGCTTTCTATTTGTGCGCAGCACGTCCCCAGTCCTTTTCAATTACCGTATTTACTCAAGTCTACCGCGCCCTCCATTGTAACATGCACCCAGTTTCCACGACGAAAAAAAAAAAAAAAAGTAAGACATCGATTGCAACGCGCACCCATTTTTCTCGTTGGCCCGCACGATCACACCACTCAGGAAAACGACTCCTTTCGGGAGCGTCTTCCGTTTAAATATGAGGTACAAGGGAAGCTTGTGCCTATCTGACGTGCAACGAGGCATTGCCGTCACTCTAATTTTACCGTGGCCCGATGTCAGGACGCGAACTTGTTTTGCCCCCTTCTTCTCGGCGGTTGTGGTGCCAGGCATGTCGAAGTAAAGAGGCGTCTGATCGGCATTCCCGATTTGCCCAAGCAGGTAGCCGTTATTGTGCCGCAAGTTTAGGACGAAGCTGTGAAAACTGTAAGCTTTTCTTCGTACTCCTCCAGCAAGTTTTGGCCCATGCCCGTTCGCTTCCGAAGGGAAAAGCCTAAAGTTAGTTAGCCTAAAGCCTATACTGTAGTTACATTGTAGACCGCTTATAACGTAAGTCACGGGAGTTGTGAAAATCCGCGCTATAGCGGTACCGCGTTATAACCAAAGCATGCTTTTTTTGGCCTTTGCCTATGTCAAAAGGGCAACCCACCTTTCAAAAGCAATTTACTACATTTTTCACTCGCAGACACATTCAACACAATTACAACACCGCACGGAAACAAAGTTTTCAAGTCCGGCATCAGCGGAAGAACGCCGTTATCTTCGTGTGGCGATGCTTGTGAACAATATCGTCCTCCACAAAGCTTAAGCACTGAAGCGATTTCTCGCTCAAACTGTTTTTCACGCAGTACGTTTTCACTTTAGCGAGGTATTCCAATGCGTCTTTGCACGGAAAATCTGGTTCTGGCGTCGAGTCGACATCGTCTTCGCTGTCCGACTCGTCGTCCGTTGCAACCTCTGCACTACCGCGCACCTCTGCGATGATCGCATCATCTGTGCTCGCTTCCTCGCAGACAGAAAGCTACGACTCCCCGGCATCGACAAATTCTTGGAAAGTGTCGGTGGCGGTTACAAAGTTGCTGTCAACGAGGCAGGACCACACGTCGTCAGTGTTGAGGGTCTCATCGGCGAGCGACGTGTCGCTCTGCTCATCGTCTTCTAGAGCCTCTGCATTGCGCACGAAGCCTGCCCTTTTGAAACACTTGCTTATGGTATCTGCCTTTACCTGCCACCATGAAGTGACCACCATGTCAATTGTGCCTCTTAAGTTCACTTTAAGAGGCTGCTGCTGCTGCATGCTCAGCAAAACTCTCTCGCAAATGCGCTTTTTGTACAGCGCCTTTACGGTTGCGATGACACTCTGGTCGAGAGGTTGACTTTTTGCTGTAGTGTTGGCAGGCAAAAACTTTAGGTTGACTGCGGTCAACTTTGGTTTGACGTTGTGGGCCGTGCAGTTGTCGAGGATAAGCACGACCCGCCGCTTCTCGGCCACCATATCCTCCTCAAACTTGCAAAGCCAGCTGGTGAACAAATCCTGCGTCATCCACGCCTTTTTATTGGCTTTGTAGGTCACTGGCAGGCACTCTCACTTCTTAAAGCAACGTGGCCTTGCCGATTTACCTATGACAAAGAGGCGGCGTTTGTCGCTCCCATCCAAATTGGCCCAAAACAATACAGTTATGCGCTCCTTTGAGACCTTGCGGCCGGAGCAGGCTTTGCCTTTCAGCGCAAGCGCGCGGTTGGGCGAAAGGTTATAAAATAAACCAGCTTCATCGGCATTATAAATGTCTCTATCAGTAAAGGTCGACAGCATACTCTCCAAGTTCAAGCGAAGCCAGACTTCGATAGACTCCTCGTCGACAGCGCCGCTTTCTCCGCACACCACTTTGCAGCTGATGCCATGGCGATCTTTGAAACGCTGAATCCACCCGTTGAGTTGATTGAAGTCGTCATGGCCTAAAAGAACTCCAAGACACTTGGCCTTTTGTTGGAGCATGGGGCCACTTACTGGGATGCTATGAGCCCTAACTTCGCGGAACCACCTGAACAGCGCTGCGTCCACGCCTTCGTATTTTGACGTACGTATTCTCTTCCGTGACAGGGAAGATGAATCTTGCTGCAGTTGCTGCCGCAGTTTGTCCTTGTTTTTGTAGATGGTCGACACAGTTGTGTCGGAAACGCCGTATTTCGCCGCCACCGACGCCTTCTTTAGGCCACTCTCAATGCCCCTTATGACGCATTCCTTAATCTCCAGCGATAAAGCACGGCGTTTTTTCACACTCCTTGAAGACGCCGCTGACGCCATGGCGACAGGAGCTACGCAGCACACGTGCTCTGGGCTTTCAGACGGCAACGACACGGCGAAGCGCACACAGCAAATCCAAAGAGGCAAAAAAAAGGAGGTTGAGAAAAAAAAAGCATGCTACTGCTTCTCTCCCCTACTCCGCGCAGCACGCACCCGGATTGGACACTGCCACAGTCGCCACGGTGACGAAAACACGCTCCCTCCTTCCAAGGTCTCCCGGACTCCCTCCCTACTGTACCCTCTCTTCTCCTCCGCAATGTTTGACTTTTTGCGGCGGTCTCCACGTGCGCCCCCCCGCTCACACTCCCAACGTTTCGGCGCGCCGAGAACGCCGCCGGGAAACCGTGCCGACCGTGCTCCGTTCGCTGATTTTATGGCCGCGCGCCTAAAAACATCGCGCTATAATCGGTATTCTCTTTCACGCGCCTACGCAATAAACGGTCGGGCTATACATTGAGTTCTATGGGCAACATATCGGTGGTCAAAAAAAACTCACGTTATAACCGGTCCCGCGCAAAAAGCGGTTACGTTATAAGTGGTCTGCACTGTAGTTAGCCAGCACCTGCTCGCTTTGGACTGGCTCCGCATTAGCCCTTTTTCTAAAGCTAACTGCATAGCCCGCACTTGGAGCAGTTCTGTCGTCACGGTCCGCTGTGCCGCTCGCTACTCAAGTACATACTTGGCGAGCAGCTCTTCAATTTGCGGAAACCGACCCTGCTGTGGTCCACTGAAGCTTTTGCGTGAATCTTTGCTGTCGACAATCTTCTGCTTTTGTTTCCGCCAGTCCCGCACACACGTTTCGGAAACTCTGAAGTGCCGCACATGGGAAACACGTAGGCAGAAATGGCCGACGCGCGTAGGGGGCGGCCATTTTGGAAATGCCGATGGCAATAGAATGACCGTATTCATTTTTTTTTCGAACTCGATTCTAACGCGCATGCGATTTATGAACTCGCTTAACCGGAAAAAAGGTGCGCGTTAGATTCGAGTAATTACGGTACCTATGCGCCATAGCGGGGTTCACTAACGGTGCGAGTCTAGAGACATCGCAGCTGACAGCACACAGCGAGTGAAGGCCACGAAACTACCCAAGCCAACTGACAGTCGCTTCCAGCAAATACGAAACTCCCAAGGCCAACCACATGCATGCAATTTTTGAGCGAAGACGACAAGTGTGCTGTTGGCATGGCTATAGCAAAGACCTTTAGCTACCATAGCATCACAGGCTTTTAGAAAACCAGAAAAAAATTGCTTGTTGCCCAGAAAAGATATGACTATTTCCGCAACATGGTAGCACTCCCCGATTGTCACTTCGGTTGCAATTTTCTCTTCGTGCTTGTTATCTGCACATACTTCAAGAAACACAAGATGTAGGCTACCTTTTCTACAGTAACTTCTGATGTGGACAGCGAAGCAGCAACCGTATTTTGTCGTTAATCTTATTATTGGTGGTTTGTTTTGATGCTTTGGTGGTAGCTTGCTGCAATGTTGGTTACTTGCTACAATGCCAACGGCGGCGGCGCAATCATCGTGCGAGGTTACCGTGAAGTTGGCAGAGTGCATCGTAGCGTACGCTTCTGGGAGCCCCTCAATATCAGAGCAGATACTACTGTTGTGGTTAAACGATTGTGAGAAAACACGGCCGTAAAACGCCTTCATGGCGTGCGTAGATGGCGCTGGGACAGCTGTAGGTCCTTGATGAGGCCATGCGCGGCTCAGTTACCCACAAACAGCAGCACTTTTAGATGTTGCTTATCGAACCTTCAGTAGCTTGCGCACGTACACTTCATATAACTGCTGCATCACCTATTCCTTCTTGTTGGCTTCGTAAAGAACAGGCAGAGTCACTGCCCCCTTGAAGCATCTTGGATGCTTTGACTTCTTTATCATAAGCAACGGAAACTTCTCGCTACCTGACACGTTGCTGCCAACGAGGAAAGTGAGCCGCTTTTTGCTATGCTAGCCGCTGTGGCAGGGGTCACCAGCAAATGCAAGTGTTTTCTCTGGCAGCAGCTTGCAAAACAGTCCAGTTTATATGGTGAATTAAGGAGAGGAGGATGTAAGGATCTGAGGCGCGCCCGAAACCATTTCACGGGCATTCCGCGCGCGCCCTTTCGCTTTTCCTGCTCTGGCAACGGCGCGTGGCGATAGATGGCGCCACGTGCGGGAGCGGCACAAGTTACGTGCGCGCCGGGCTAGCTCTCTCTCCTGCGTGGTTGGCGCCAGGTAAGCACGTGTTTCCTTCGTCCGCGTTCCGTTTGGGAATCGCCGGACTGTAGCCTGCTTGGGGCGGCCTTTGGCACCTCGGCAGGCGTGTTTACTCGAGTGCTAGCTTCGGTACCGTACGCTAAGCCCACAGCGGTGCCTAGTGCTTGAAGTGGTCGTACCACACCGAGCCGCACTTGCCGTCGGCCTACGCGTACGAGGTTTGCCCTAACACTCGCGACCAGGCCCAGTGGCCATCGTGAGAGTGCGCAGCATAGCCGCGAGGGACCTTTTCCCGACCGGCGTGTCAAAGCTCGCCATTGCCGGCTGCGACATGCTCGCGGTTTCCCCTTTACGTGAACGTCCGTGTGCGGGAGCCTTTGCTCTCCGCGTCCCGGGAGCGGACGCTGTACTATTGCTCGGGGTGCCGCCAAAGGCAATAAAGTGTAGGTGTATTTCTGTGCCCTGTCTGTTTGCCGCGCCGCGCTAAAAAAAGCCTTGTTAGTTGAGCGCGCGCGGAGCGGTGCACTACACGCGAGGAGGTGACGGAGTCGCGGCCCTGCGGTGATCATCCGCTACAGTGAGTAGTGGAGTCACCATAGGTTTTGCCGCAGTTGATCATATTGTCTGACAAAAACTGCTGAAGCAAGGACTGCAGCCTTCCATTTTGATATTCAGCGACTACGGAATCGTCGACGGCGCTGCTTTCCCCAAACATCTTTTTGAATTTCAAGTCATTGCGGCTCTTAAAATTGCGAAGCCATCCATCACTGAACTTGAAACCTGTCACATTCATCCGAAGCGCAATAACCTCCGCCTTCTGCTTTGCCTGACACCGAGATTTTCTTGGTAATCATGGCAGTGAGCCACGCGAGGAGCACTTCTTGAGCTTTAGGTAAACACCCTGACCCGACTCGCATTCTTCTTTGCAGCCCCAGTTAATTTGGCAGCCAGTTCCACGATCTTCGCCTTGTTCTTCATGAAGTTCTAAACAGTTTCCTTAGAAATTCTAAACTCCCTCCCCGCCTCTGCCTGCGATCGGCCGCTCTGGACATGTTTGATGATGGCGGCTTCCTTTTCCATTGTAAGCCTATAAGGGGGATTAGTGCACGTCTAAGATTTGTGCCACCACTGTTAAGGGGGGACGCGGCACTTCGGGACCGAAAATCAGCCAAAAAATCGAGTTTTCGCGGACCTTCTTTTCGCGTTCCCGACATCATTGCGCACCTATTTACAAAATTTCACAGCCGAATACCATCAACTTTTATCGTTATTCAACTTTAAAAAACCGAAAACGAGCGTCCTGCCCTTTAAATTGAGGACGAATAGCGCAGGTTTCGGCTCTACGATACGCGGGAACTACGCGCTCGATCGGCGCCATTTTGGTCTTGTTTGAAAGAACGCGTTTTCAGCTGTTTTTTGTATTCAGTAAGCAACATTGAGCGTTTCCCCAACTCGAAAAACGGGGCCTCAAAGACGAAGAGCCGCGCTCACTGCCATTGGCTAAACGGCGCACGTGACTGAAATGGCGCTTTCCGGTTGGCTGGAAGCTCGCGGCTTGCGCCTGCATACGCGACCCGACGCCATTTTGAAAGGGTTACCGCTGTGACGCCTCGAAATCGGCAGAGCACTCTGAAGCTTCTGATCGTATCGCCATGCCTGGAAACGCAAAAAAGTATCGGACCGTGCACGCATTTGGTCGCAGGAAACGCAAAGGTCGTGGGAGAAAGTCTACGAAGTCATCAGAGCCCTTGGTTGACTCCGACGAACGATGTGTCGACGCTCCGCGGCCGTTCAGCGATGGTGCGACCGAGCGCGTTTCCTCCTCCTCCGATGACGGTGAAGCGAACTCCGGACGACTACGAATCGACGCCAAGGTGGTGACAAACGCCGAAGTTGAAGAAAATCATGCCCGGGAGAAAGCGACGCTCGACCGGCTTTCATCGGCGCCAGCAACTGCACGGAAAATTGACTTTTTCACCGCGAGTTGTAGCGAGGCAACCGCACAGGACTCGGACCACGCTGCTCCTTATCTGCTTATGCATCTAGATATCCTAAACGCGATAATGGGTGCCTTGTGTTGCAAAGCCTGCCACGGACCGGCTACGATCGTCAGAGGGGATCGGGACTACGGACTTGCCGTGAAAGTGCTAGTGCAGTGTGAAAGGTGCGGCGAGATCGCGAATGAATGGACTTCGCCCCGCGCGAACGGCACGATAACGTGCAATCCGTTTGAAGTAAATCTTCTCGCTTCGAGGGCGATGGTGGCTACCGGCAACGGCCAAACGAAAATGAACGATATTTTCGCAACAATGGGCATCTCACACCGCGGTATGCACCACAAGACGTTTCAGCGGCATTTGAAGAACACGCTGGCACCCGCTGCAACGCGAGCGGCTGAGTCCGCTATGAGCGAATGTGCGGAAAAGGTTAGAACAATTTATGATGACTTGTTCTTCGGCCACCGGGGCAATATTGCCGTTAGCTACGACGGCACCTGGAAGACGCGAGGCCATTCTTCCCACATCGGCGTGGGCACAGTTATCGAATTATTTAGTGGCTACGTGTTGGATTACGTCGTTCTTTCCAACTTTTGCCTAGGCTGCGAGGTGGGCCCAAAGCCTAGTAGTGAGGGCTATCAAGAATGGAAGGCTAACCACAAATGCCAAAAAAATACGAACAGCAAAGCGGGGCAAATGGAAGTGGAGGCGGCTCTAATTCTATTTCAGAGGTCGCTTGAACGCCATGGCCTGCGCTACACAACTATGCTGTCTGATGGAGACTCTAGGACATTTTGCGCCACACAAGACGCCAAGGTGTATGGTTACATTGACGTGCAGAAGGAAGACTGTATTAATCATGTACAGAAACGGATGGGCACCGCATTGAGAAACCTGGTGCAGAAACAAAAGTGCGATGGGAAAAGAGGCCTTGGTGGGAAAGGCAGGCTCACAGGTGAGCTGATCACCAGGCTGAGCACATATTATGGCCGGGCTCTGAAATCGCATGAAGGTGACGTGGGCGAGATGCAAAAGGCTGTGATGGCCACATACCGCCACGTCACCTCCACTGATGAATGCTCGGACCACAGTCTGTGCCCAGCTGGTGAAACTTCATGGTGTCGGCACAATGCCGCAAAAGCAAAGGGTGAGCCCGACCCCAGGCATGCCTACAATCTACCGAAAGACGTGGCAGAGGCATTACTACCGGTTTATACCCGGCTTTCGGAAAGAGCCCTGCTTCAGAGGTGCGAACGCGGCAAAACGCAGAACTCCAACGAGAGCCTACATTCGGTAATCTGGAGTTTGGCCCCCAAGGAGCACCATGCGTCCCTGTTCGCTGTTGAAGCAGCTGTTGCAGAAGCAGTGCTGCGCTTCAACACGGGCAATTTGAATTCTGCAACGGCAATCTTAGGTGAAATGGACATGAATGCGACAAGTACTGGTGCCAGGAGAGCGAGAGAAAAAGACCACCGTCGCAGCATTGTCTCCAACAAGAAAAGAACAGCCTCATTGGAACTCCGGAAGCTAGTGAAGAGGAGGCATGAGCACAGAATGCATTCAGACTATGCTTCTGGTGCGTTTTGAGGTTGTCTTGTTGCATCTTCTGCAATAAAAATGTGTGCCCACGTTTTTTCTCGATTTCTCAAAACGACAATTTTCATGTGCTTCCCATTATGCCGGAGCAATATCTCTTGTTCTATCTGGGTTATCATTACGATTTCTTTTTTGTTTCGAAGATAAATGCAGGGGATGTGTCGTAAAGTAAGTTTGATTGTAATAATTTTTGGAGAAAATTCTCTAAATGGATCTTTTGTTTCAAGTGTAGATGGGGAAATTTTTCATGTCATATTCAACATCCCACAACTTTGCTTCGAAATAGCCCAGAACAATGATTTATACTTTATTGCACACTGTGAACATACCGAATTGGTTCTATAGGTTGCACATCAATATCCAAGTTACAGTTAATTAGCTAATTAGGCCTTAATTGAAAAAGTCGCAGTTCATTATATCTTTAAAACTAATTGTCACAGCAAAAAAAGAATTAGATTTTTGAAATCAGCAGTAAAATCTACATAGGCTCTCCAAATTTGACTGAGGTACTCGCAAAAATAAAAGAGTTTTTGGAAGGTGTAGCATCCCCCCTTAATGGTAAATTCGCTTTACGAAAAAGCAGAGCCAAACAGCTAAAAACTCGGGTGAATGCGGACGCTCGGGAAACATGAATGCTGAAGATAACGTGCTGCAGCACAAAATCTACCGCAGAACTGACAGAACAACACGTGAACTAAAGCAGGAGGTTTGTGGGTTGGCTACGGCTGGCAACGGATTGGCGTGCACTAGATAGTGCCAAATGAGGTTTCGAGAGTATGGCAGTCACAGCGCAGTAGGTGCGGTGCTGCTGGCCAAACTGGGCCACACCTGCAATGCCGAGTTGGGTTGAAGGCCAAAAAAAACCGAAACGACGACATTGGTGCTGACTTCAAGTACCCGGCTAGCGGTAAAAAGTCCGAAAAATAGGATGGCAAAGGGTATAAGCGTCCAAAATTTCAGACTTTTTTCAAATACAGTGACTCTATGAGGAACTTGACAATGTTAGGGATGAGTACCGGGAATGAGGCATGCCCCTAACTTCGGGCGTCCAGAAAATCGGTCGTGGACTGTATAAAAGATGCCACATTTGCCAATGCTGCACTCCTTCCGACTCATCGTCGCTGCTTCCCTCGCCGCTGACTTCAAACAGTGCGCAATCCTCGGTGTCATCAAGCGCATTGGATACGTCGCACTTCTTAAAAAGAGCGCACAATCGAAGTTCCTGGGATGTAGTCTCAGGCTGCAGCCCCACAAGCAATGCACTTCTTCGTCCACTCCAACAGTCCCGCTCGGCCTGAACGTTGGACGATGACACCGTGGCTCAAACTTTTCTTTTATAAGCGGCACTATGATGACACCGCGTGTTTGGGGCTATTGAGCTACGCCACACACAGACCATACGAGGCGCAACTCGAAATGACAAACGGCTCGCCTGAACAAGCCACAAAGATCAAAATGGCGGCCTCATGTGTGTACTGGAGTCAGGTGTTGGCTTGGCTACTAATGGCTACAATACCGTTTAGGTGGCGCTAACTGTACACCACTTTTCTCAGCGATAAATGGCGCATTTTTCACAATCCTCGAATCTAAGCTGACCCAGAGCTTGATATAAAGAAATTTGAACAAAACTATCGGACTAGATTCGAATAAGTAAGGCATAAGGATATGCAGCTGTCCACCATAAACCCAGAGACACAAATGTGTGGGAAAGTTCAGTCTGATACACTCAAGAAGTGCTTGATGTCACGATGTCATGAAAATGAGCGACCACTATTAGAGGAAGCATTGGAGGAAGCGACCACACTGGAGGAAGAAATCGAGAGTTTTATGTTCAGATTCTCACTACCTAAAGTCGACCCTTGCATTACAATCAAACATTGAAATCATGACACTTTGTATTAAGCCTGTGCAATTAACAGATGAAGGGAATCTGAACATCTCTCTTCCTGTACTTCTCAATTTCTGCGAGCACATTTGTGCTTGGTTGGACTTGTACGGAATGCTCAAAGTCGTCTACACTCACCGTTGATGCGGTAGTCGTAGGATATGCGATGCTTCAGGGCTTTGGAAGGGAAGCCCTGGACCGTGCGTCCGATAGGCAGAGCCTGCAGCAGGGCCTGGATAAGCAGGAAGGCTGGGTAGCCGATGAAGAGCTTCCAGTGAAAGTATGCGTCCAGCGTCCTGGGCACCCTGGGAGCCTTCATGATGGTGCAGCTCTCCTGAAATGAACAAACCACACGGCGAAGGCTCAGTGACACCAATTCCAGCTTGCTTTTCGATTGCCCCTTTTTTTCTGCTTTAGCTGTACCCGACCAGTATCTGAATGCCACGACGGAGCAGTTGCCTGTCTAAGCTTTCTGCCTGCTCCCCTTCGGCACCCCGAAGAACGAGAACGGTAAATTAATATAGCGGATAAGGATGCATTACGGATGTCAACGGTGAATTGACTTGTCATGGTTGCCCTTTCGATTTTGCATGCACGAAACCGTCTTATGACGACACCAACTACAGCAATATATCAGCTATAGAGATGACCATGAAAAGCCCTGCTTCACCATCAACTTTTGCATGCGTTCTAAGGTGAAATGACTCACAACAATACCATCATGCCACGTTAACTCCCGCTGCACGTTCCGAAAACTTACTAGAACACGAAATCTTTGAAAGAAATTAAGAATTTTAGGGCCACTGCACCGTCACCTACGGGCAATCCGTGCAATGACATGTCACCCGTGTCGTTGCACGTCCCTCTGTCCTTGTCTTTTTTGTGCAGTCAATATGTGAAACAGCAAGCACCAATTAGGCAAAACCAGAGTTCTGCCTAGAGAGCATTACACATCGTGCTCTGTGGTAGCCAAACTTACCTTCTGGCACAGCAGGTAGAGCACGAAGGCCAACGACGGCACCAGAAAGAACCAGAACAGGGAACTCAGCGTCATGCCCAGGCTGAAGGGCAGCCGCCACTGCGGCATGTGCACCCGGAAGCGAGCCCTCGGCTCCACGATGTTCACCAGGCCCTCCCTAGACGTTGACGGCCCCTTCTCATCATCCTCATCTTCCAGCTGCGAACGGGAGAACTTGTATTCAGGCACCAGATTCATCGAAGGCCTTCCTGAAAGACCTTTCTTTAAAGGCCCTCTTAAATGACTTACTGGGGTCGCTTATGCATCTAAGACTACGTGAAGGCAAAAGTCCTCCAGTGTGGGGGTTTACAGCTACATTACATCAGGCAAATCTTATATAACAAAAAACCAATTATGAAGGCTTTATTTTAGGAAAACCCTCATTTGTGCATCCACGCAGTACATAGAATCTGGACTCACTCGACACCGGCTAATGCACGCCTCTAAGAAACATGCCTCGACCCCCTCAATCTATCCCCCCTAAATCTCCTAACGGCACATGTTCAAGTTGGTGTATTTTTTCCACAAAAATGCAAAAAGAAAACGAAACAACCGCACTTGAGATGTGGTTGGGAAGGTGAAAAAAAAAAAAAAAAAAGCTACAAACACGAAGCTCAACTGGCCCCGTCTCCCAGTATCCAGCAGCAGACACTTTACTAGAAGCAAATAAAATTGTACACAGAGGTTCTTTGAATGGAAAAAAAAAAAAAATTTGTTCTGCAACTCAAAGAGCCTGAAACACCTGCCCGTAAACCCACATAAACTGGTGACACCACGTTTGCCCCTAGAAATTACTGCGAGAAACATCCGCGTTGAAACATATAACAGAGATATAACAGAACTAGAGCAATTGACGTCAGTGATGGAAGTGACTTCTTACTTTTTTGGAACATACTTTGGAGCAGGGAAGGTACTGCTTTGGAGCAGCCATAAGTGTTTTCGGAGCAAAACAAATGTCGGTTTGGAGCAGCTGCTGGTTTTAGGAGCGGATACAAAATTCGCCATACACTAATTAAGTTCAAAGCATCTTCGAAGCATCCCGTAAATATTATTATTTATTATCAAATAATTTAACAGATAACAATCAATGTATATTTCAAGAAGAAAACAAAAAGATGGCTGGTTGTTATAATGTGCTATGAAATCAGTTATATAGTAGCATTTTCAGCAAAAATCATACCAAACTGGAAAAACCTGAACACTGCATTTTCGAAGTAACCACAGTCCACATAACTTGTCAATTAAGCAGTAGATAATTGGTATGAAATAAAAGCCATTCTGCTCATTTTCACATTTCCCCATACTAGCCTGCAAAGCCTAGCTGAGAAAAAAAAAACAGCCTAATGAGCTTAATATTCCAGTTCTTGTCACACAATTGAGATAAAAGGTGATAATGCTGCACACCAGTAACACATTGGGATAATAGCATACACACTCTTTTTCAATTTCTTTATGACTTATGAGCTGTATATAAGCAGGTTAAACAGTAAAAGATTGTCATTCTCATTCTCTAAGTGCCATTCCGGAGCAGGTTTGGAGCAATTACTAACGAAAGTGGCTTTTTGGAGCAGCATAGAGCAGCACTTTTCACTTGGAGCAGTTTGTAGCAACTTGAGCAGCACTTCCATCACTGCATTATTATTTTCTGGGTGGAATGCTAGCCACAGTTACTGACAATATCCTTCAAACATAAACCCGAGAGTGGGTGGGTGTACAGGTGTATGGGAGCAGAGGTGTACAGAGCTGCATTTGCTTGTGCTTCAAAGCTGTTACCAATGTGAGGCAAACTAAAAAAGGAAGCAATAAAATGGACCGTTGAACAACTTACGCCACTATCGGTGTCCTGTAATTAAAAATTCAAAAGAAAAAGAGCAAGTGGTGAGAGCCGGAATCAAAATGGCGCTCAAGGCGGATCTGTGTAGCAAGAGCATCGTTAAACATGAGTTAATTAATTACACAAACCTTCCAAGCATCTTTATTCGGAGCATACTGCGTACTTACGCTGTAGGTAACAAGGGAACCTTGCCAGTATAAGACCTGTGCAGGAGTTTGCGCCAAGACAAAATTGTTAGTAATCTTATGCACGCCAGCAAAAAGAGAGAGTGAAGGCCATTTCACACGCTACTACGCTCAAACCTCATTATAACAAAGTAACATCTGCTACCAAAATATTTAACTGTATCGAAAAGTTTGTCATAAAAGTTATTTGTAACACTGTATCTATGGTAAAGCTATTGGTCACTGACTTCATTATAACCGATCATTCGTTATATCGAGGTTTGAGTGTACGAAGAGAGGGGAAAAAAATAATAAAAGCGTTGCCTTCTGCAGGTGGTGGGACGCTAATGTAGGGTTTTGCCCCACTACTGGTTGAAGGCACTGTTGCTTCCATCGCATCTACTCAAGTCAAGCAAATCGTCAAGTCACGAGGAAGCCAAAAGTTCCCATTAATCAGTTTGCGACCACTATTAGTGGCGGTTTTGTTTCACGCAGTCGCAATCCTCGCTCTGAAAATGCCATTGTTAAAGGGCCACTCACCAGGCCCCATACCGAATTTTAGTTAGACTGTGAAAGTTGTTGTGTGTCCGATGAGGAACATTTTGCCACAAAAATTTTTTTGAATCGGTTCATCACGAGCGGAGAAAACAGGTTTTTTGAAGCAGCGCGAAAAGAGGATGAGAGGAGGTGAATCGAAACCCTTGCCGCTCCTCAGCGTAGCCTTAACAAGCCAAATCTCTTCACCACCCTTTCCGGCATCCGACCAAGAGGTGACGTGCGCACGACGTGCCCAAATAAGTCCAACCCCCAAGCACGCAAGCGGCATTGCTTTGTTGACCAGCGTTATTTTAGATCTTTTGCCTGTTTCTGCGGGATCGTTTGGAAACGCTGGCTTAGATGCGGTAGAGTAGATGGGCACAATGAGTGCGCGAACGCGTAGGAGCATTTCAAGGTGGTCGTCTGCTCAATGCGCTGACCGCGGGGACACGAACGCATGCGAACCACTGGCACATTAGCCCCGCATCTCATATCATTTTATGGGAAAAAAATTAAAGAAAAACGTGCACAATTTTTTATTGCATCTCATTACTTATTTCAAATTTTATTAATCTCTTAAGGGGAGACACGGGTCTTTTAAAGCAAAAAATCATTTTTTCAAAATATTTTTTTTTTCGAAATCTTAACGTCCAAAAGAATCTATTGCAGGAATATTAACGCATTCCGATTAGTATTTATTTTGTTATTGCGTTCTAAAGAGATCTTCATGATTACTCTCGCTCGAAAACGCCCCCCCCCCCAAAACGGGCAATTTAGCCGCAGCACGGCCATTTTGGAATCATTCGAAAGCTAAATTCTTCAGCAATCCTGTTTTAGTGAGAAAACAACTCTAAGTCTGGCGACTATGGAGCTACATGCCACCAAAAAGGAGGAAATACTCGCACGGCATTGGCGCATTTATACCACGTGGGGGCAAATCCTGCTCTACGATTGGACGACCGAAAATTTCGTCTGCCCGACTGTGTGCAACAATGCGCGACTCCTTGTCACAATTTGTTCGGACGTGGCGATGGCTGGCGGGCGACGCAAATTCGCGACAGCTCATGCCTACGGCAAAAAACGCAAGCGCCGGTCTCGGATACCTGAAGCAGCGTCGAGTGAATCGACGGCGACGAGCTTCGCGACATGCGCCAGCAAGTGTACGATATCCACCGAAGCTGCAGCCGCGCAAGCGATGCCTGTGGCCGACGACACGAGGACAACGCGCGTTGATACGCATTTTGTGACAGAAGCGGAAAAAGTGGCAATTGAACATTGCGCGGAAGAGCAACGACAGAAGCTGTCCTCGTTATCAGCTACCCGCCGAAAGCGGTCGCTCATCGGAGATTCCCCGGAAGCGGCGGGGACCGGCACAGAGTTCACCCTACTAAGCCTACCGCTGCTGAACCAACTGCTTCGGTGCGCGAAATGCGAATTCTGCTCTGGCCCATTGAACATTTCACGGGGCGACCGTGAGTACGAATTGGCAGTTAGAATAGTGGTGAACTGTGCCGTCTGCGGAGATGTCAGCGCCGGATGGAGCTCGCCGAGAGCAGGGGGGAATGCGACCTGCAACCCTTTCGAAGTAAATGTGCTTGCGGCTCGTGCAGTTATGAGCCCGGGCAATGGGCAGACCGTGCTAAATGACATTTTTTCGGCCCTGAATGTGTCTCGTCGTGGAATGCACAACAAAACGTACCAAGACTACGTCAAAACCAAGATGAACCCTGCCGCGATGAACGCATCCACGGGTATTATGAGCGAGTGCGCAACAGCTGTGAAGGCCATCTATTCTGAACTGAATTTCGGGAACCCCGGCAATATCGCAGTTTCCTTCGACGGGACTTGGCTCACTCGTGGCCACTTGTCACGCATTTGTGTGGGAACTGTAATAGAACTGTAATAGAACTGTTTTCAAGCTATAAGTTGGACTTCAAAGTTCTCTCGAACTTCTGTTTGGGTTGCGAGATTGGCCCCAAGGACGACGACCCTCGATACAGTGAGTGGCAAGCTCGGCACAAGTGCCAAAAAAAACCCTCTTCGAGCAAGCCTGGCCAGATGGAGGTGGAGGCTGCCAAAATTCTGTTTCGCCAGTCCCTCGAAAAGCATCGATTCCGCTACACAACGATGTTGTGCGATGGCCATAGCCGTGCTTTCAACAGCCTTCAGGAGGAGCAAGTGTATGGCTTCGTGTCTATCGAAAAGGAGGATTGCGTAAATCATATAAATAAAAGGATGGGTGCTGCACCGAGACACCTCCTGCAGAAGAGCAAGGGGGAAGGTCGGCCAAGCCTCGGTGGCAAAGGAAAGCTCACTGCTGAGCTTGTAACGAAGCTTACAAATTATTATGGTTGGGCACTCAAGGCACACCAGGGAAACATCGATGAGATGGAGAATGCTGTCTTTGCCACTTACTATCATGTGACTTCTACTGATGCAAAGCCACATTCACGGTGAGAAGACTCATGGTGTGCCCACAACAAGGCAGTGGCAAGGCAGCAGGCTCCTCCTAAGCATCGGTACAACCTCCCCGAATATGTTGCAGAAGCGCTCCTTCCAGTGTACACTCGCCTCTCAGATCGAAAGCTGTTGGAGCGCTGCCAAAGAGGCAAAACTCAAAACTCGAATGAGAGCCTCCATTCAGTGATCTGGTCGCTTGTACCGAAAACCAAGCACGCCTCGCTCTTCACAGTCGAAACTGCTGTTGCGGAAGCGGTTGCTCAGTTCAATGCTGGAAAGAAACATGCTTCTGAGGCCATTTTGAAGGAGATGCATTTGAACCAAGGCAACACAGATGTTGAAAGATGTCTGGAAAAAGACCAGCAGCGGCTAGCAGCATGTGACAAAAAGCATACCAGAGCAGAAGACCTCAAGAATGCCATGAAGAAGAGGCATGTGAAGGAGAGTGATGGTGATTATGAGCCTGGTGGCTTCTAGAGCTAAAAGGACTCCCATCTGTTGCTTTTTTGGCAAGAATTAAACCTATATATAGTGTTCAAACTTCTTTTTGTGTTTTCTCAAAATCAGTTTTTTGCCTATGTGCCCGCAGGATCTTTTGATCTAGTGATCAGATTTCAACGATTCTTGTTGCAATTGACAGCTTACGAGTTCCTATACACAATCAGACTACTAAAATTTATATTTAGTCAAGAGAAAATTTTTTATGTGCTGATAAATCTCATGAAAATTCTCTTGTTCCCAACCATTATATTACATATGGCAATAACTTTTATAAAGATAGAGCTAAAATTACAGTGATAGTATAGCTGTGATCCTTGATTATTCTGACTATGTCCATATAAAGTGTTCAAGGATATTTAATGATTAAATTGCATAATAATTGGGCAATCCAACTATTCATTATTTATTCAATATCTCTAAAACTACTTGAGATAAAAGCCAATGAATTGCATATATCTTCACAGCAGGTTAAAAGATACATTGCCTGAAAATTTCATTTGAATATGATAATAAATAGAAAATTTTTTTAGAACACCAGAGTCTCCCCTTAAAGCAACAAATACATAAACTACGCATTTTGTGTTAAATAATGGTTGCCATGTCACGTGGTATACTGTTGACAACGCCAGAGCAGAGTCGTCTACGTAGAGGACCAACGTCACTGCATTGCCGTGTACGTAGGGCCATTCATGCGCCCACGTCATGCCCACGTCATGCCCTCCTTCTCTAGGCGTGCGCCGGCAGAGGGGAGGGGGAGCAGCGTTCATCTTGAAATTTGAGCCATTTCCGCAGTGCGTAGCGTTGCAAATTTTGGTAGACGTGATCATGAAGGCCTCGTCTACGCATTGCGCTTGCCAGCTCAAAATTGTCAAACCTAGTGAGTGGCCCTTTAACGTGTTGCTGTTAAAATTTCCAACATGCTGGTCGCTTGCAGCTGACTGTCGTGGCGAGAGTATGAGCTATTCTAGCGCCCGAAAAAATTGCCACATTTCAACCCGTTGCAAAATGGTTTAGAGAGGAATTCGTTCGGACACTACTCACCGAGGTCGCATGCATGGTGGCGATGCGAGAGGAAGACCGCACTGCGTGGGGTGACACGCCTGCCACGGGCGAGCTCACTACGCGACGAGTGATGGAGTTGGTGGTGAGGCTCACCACGGGCTGCGAGGCCGAGGCGCCCAGGGGCGTTGAGAGGCTTGCGCGGCTGAGCACCGGCGGTTTCTCGGTGATTTCCAATGACGACGATGAAGATGAGGAGGACACCGGAATGCGCGAGGGGCCAACCCGCAGGGAGTCGTCACCTGCAAGGTTCAATGAACATGGAGTTCGTAGTCTACTACACTAAAGAAAAATCTGGTGCCAGTGTCTATGGGAGCCACAAAACACAACACTCCGGCCAGAACGACAATGATAAGCAGAACATAGATTTGCCTAAGCTTCTCTCTTTTTTTTTTTTTTGAGGGGGGGGGGGAATTGGCTATGTGCAGCTTGCAGCCGCTGTGTCACAAGGTGAAGTGCAGCAAAAGTTCAACGGTCTCACCTCCCCACTTGCACCCCCATTCTTTTATCCGGAATAAATTAAATAAAAATAAAGAACAGACAGAGATCAGCAAAAAACAAAGCCAAAGACTAAAAATGCATTGAAGAAGGATGGCTATTTGGGCTAGTTGGTTTGAAGACGAAGACTAAGCACGAAGACTAAGCAAATTCACGTATTAGCCATCATTCCCGTGGTAGCTGAACGATCGCCACTTGTGTATCGCGAGCTTTGAAACATCCACTGGATTCAAATATTTCTTATAGTTCAAAGATATAAAGAGTGAAGTGCTTTGTCCTTTAATTACTGAAAAAAAAAAAAGAAAGAAATGCCTGAAAAGAGGTCAGCATACCTCTTTTCAGAGGACACCCCACGCATTACGCTTCAATGAAAATATTGCGTTTCATTTCATTTCACACATGGCTTAATGGAATTACCAAGGGCCAGAACATTATGTTGTGCGTTTTCTTCACGTTTAATAAGTTGCAACTTATTATTGATTGATATAGGGGGTTTAACGTCCCAAAACCACCATATAATTATGAGAAACGCCATAGTAGAGGGCTCCAGAAATTTAGACAACCTGGGGTTCTTTAATGTGCACCCAAATCTGAACACACGGGCCTACAACATTTTCGCCTCCATTGGAAATGCAGCCACCGCAGCCAGGATTCGATCCCGCGACCTGGGGGTCAGCAGCCGAGTACCTTAGCCACTAGACCACTGCGGCGGGGCCCTTATTAAGCATAAACATAAGCCTCACAATAACCAGATCACGTGAGACACGCACGTAACATTGTTATATAAAATAAAGTTTGTGATAAATGCAAAATTGTAACTAAAACTGTATTTGTGAAACAATTTTTAGTTAATTTGTTATAATCAATAATTTGTGAGCTCTGCCTTCTTTATATTGAGTTCTGAGTGTACACTGAAGCAACAGGCAACAAAAAAAGCAACCTTGGCTTTTCTATTAGACCAGGTTTCAGTACACAGCCGAAGTCCCAGGCGCCGGACCCCCACAAAATAAACTGTACACACCTTTCTCTCTTGCAGGGCTGACGCTCTTCTTTCGCTGTGTGGTGGTGCGCGCCGGTGACTTAGATGGTGCTCTCGTCTTGGCTGGAGTCTTCCTAGCCGGACTCTTGGCCACCGGTGATTTGCGCGCCGGGCTCTTGGGGGCGGGCGATTTGGGTCGCCCCGGACTCTTGGGTCGTGCAGTCTTTGGCAGGCGTGCAGGGCTCTTCGGCGCCGGGCTTTTCTTGGCCGGACTTTTGGCCTTCTTGGCAGGGCTGGGTGACTTGGGAGTGGCGGCCTTCTTCTGCGGCGACCGGGGCGTTCTCGGGGACGTAACAGTGGCCCGGGATGCGCTGCGGCTTCGACTGCGGCTTGTGACACGCTTCGTCTTGGGCGACTTGGACGCTGAGCGGCTTCGGGTGGTACGGCTGCGCACCGTTACCGAAGTCTCGGTCTGCGTGGGGGGATGGGGTAAAGGAAAAAAAAAGAGAGAAAGAACGAATGAAAGATCAACCCTGTAGCAATATGCAGCTAGGCTGTGCACTTGTTAAATACACACTAAAGTGAATCACTACATCATAAGTTGTTTTTCAAACTTTCAATTGTGATTAATTCACAATCATATTCATTATTAAAGCTTCATTAATGAATTTCCACAGTGCCAACCGAGCACATAAATATTGGTGAGACATCACAAATTAAAGCTCACCTTTTTGCAATTAGATCACAATGGCTCAATGAACTGTGCCTCGTTATGCCTATGGCTCCCCCCAGAACACAATTTCATTTGTCCTTACTGATAAAAGGCAGGCCTCTTTAGCAGACGTCTATGACACCATGGTAAGTTGGTGAGGCACTTCAAAGTGGCGTCGCCACTCGTGTCGTATCATCTTCTCAAGGCGAGGTGTTTTTTATGCATTGTGGAACGATTCACGAATACAGGTGACATCAGTTTCCTCTGTACAACGTTTGTGAATGCCAGGTCAGTACCAAGAGTCACACTTGGGAGCACAACAAAATGATGCATGGTGTGCGTGCGACATTTCACTTGCAGGATTTACCACCACCAAGCATGAAGACTATACACCTATACTCTGTGACAAAGATATTTTTAAATTAGAGCGAAGGCTTAGGAAGTGGGACTTCCACAGATCCGTGTTGCTCCGCAAGTAGTGCAGCAGCTTTCAGGTTTGCTCGCCGGTATGGTTAGCGTGTCCAGAAAAATATATACACGAAGAATGTGAATGACAGAAACCTCTCAATTGTTCAAATTTCATTTCAGTGTGATATTATGCGTACACTTTTCTAGGAGAACTACGCAGCCTGTCTGCAGCTTGCAGCTGCACAGTGACCCACCGACGTCCCGCATGCCACGTTTCCTTTAAAAATGGCCGTACTGAAAAGATAGTGCTGGCTAAGAAATGCAAAGAAAAAGAATTTTGCCAATGACTTCCCACCAATGTTTTGAGCCTCATAATAAATAAAGCAGCATTTGTCTCAGCAAGACAAATGAGAAAACCATCAATAATGTTAAGTACTATCTCTTGGCGCAGTGATAGTCGTGCGCTTCAGTTTTGTAGCTTCCACAGCGCTGTCAAGAAATGTTGCTGCCGTGTATACACTCATGCATCTACAAGGTTTCCTGCAGTGGCAATATTTTTTTTATTAACCTGCGTCAGACAAAACGGCACTTCGAACGCGAGAACCGGCTGGTCCGGCCTCCCGCTCTTTTGCCTGAAACTTGTGATTGCTGAATGGGAACCTCTTATAGCGTTGCGAGATGCTGATGTAGCAAGCAAAAGCAGCGATTTGTCACCCAGTGTTCGCGTGCAAATGGGGAGGTGATGAAGATCTCTGCGGCAGTGTTTGTGAGTTGATTGAGCATGACCACGCTTTCGTGGTGCAACAAGAGCGTTAGGCGGTCCAGGCAAAATGAGAAAAACGGTTTACCGTCCCCACTCACTGTGTAACTGGTACGGGCGCTGTACCGTGGCGATGAACTGGACTGTGCAGAAAAAGAGAAGTGATGTGAGCCGCGGTGCTCACACTCAGAACAGTAGTGCCGCATGACATCGCAAATGGCCCGAGTCTTGCAGAACGTTATGCTCCTCTCTCAAATAGCACGTCATGCACACCTCACATTCTCACATGCGCAGCACCTTGATGAATGCTATACTGTTTCATCAATATGAAAAAAGACAAAGTAAGCTGCTCTAAGACCTACCGATAACATTTGAAATGTCCTTGAATTACCTGTTAAGTACCTAAAACATTTGAGGGCTTGCTTATGCCAGTATATACCGAATTTAGACAAATCAAAATTTCACTGCAGTTGGTTGCTAAAGCTGATGGAACACTGCAGGCACACGGTTCCACAGATATTACGCAGAATATCTGTGGCACATTTCACTTGTCGTAGTCAATGGATAGTGTCCACATTAATAAATCACCATTTAATGATTTCACAACAATCGTTCTTATCGCAGCGTTCAGTAATTTGAAAAGTGTAATATGTACGCATACAATTTATGCTATTGGGATGCATATTGTCTGTCAACTCGGCAAGCGTGGCGCTAACTGTCGTTGTGATGACGGCGACCTGGGCATTTGCGACATATTGCATTTTCCACCCACGAAAGATGAGCCGCAGAGTTGAGCCGCAGAGCTTCGCTCTTAGTCGCAGCCGTTCATGTAGCGTGTGGGTAGCCACAACTCCTGTACATTGCAGTGATTTCTGCCAACAGTGCAGGGTCCGTTGAAACGGTCCTGATAAAATTTTGGAACTTTGCTAGAGCTTTTATTATGCTGATCTACTAAAGCTATGCTGGGAACCTCTTACTGATTATAACTTTGGCTGATCTGTCCCCAGAATCTCAAATCGCAACCACAGAGTTCCTAAGCAGGCCTAGCAAAACGGACCACAGGATTAGCTGTCACTTACAGATAAGCTGCTCAAAGTCCACGCTGAGCGCCGCTGTGCGAAGAATTAGAAGACGTATGAGCAGTGACAGACTGACATGGTCTGCAGACGTTACAACGCATTTGAGAGTTTTATGATATAATGATAAAAAATTTACCCTGGCAACGCTTCCACTGGTCGAATCCGATGTTGAGCTTGACTGCGTGAAAAGGTTTGTAGATGCACATAATTCATGCTATTTGAATTTATGTTGTCTGTCAACGTGGCAAACTTTGCGCAGACTGCATTTTTCGTTGTACGAACATCGCTGCAAGAACAGCTATGTGGACGTTCGCTGCGTGCTGGGTGTTTTTCATGCGAAAGATCAGCCTTGCAGCCCCAGCTTAAAGTGCCACTAAACAATGGGAAGGCAAAGCACGACTGAGACAATGAATCCAGTTGTGCTTTGCCTTCCTCTTGCTATGAGCAAACTAGCCCAGATCAAAGTCTAACTGCCAGTAAACAGGCTTCGACTTTTTCAAGTGCGGAGCACTTGAGGGGCTCACCTTGTCTATCAATACATTTCATGTGGCATGATTACGCTCACAGTACAGTGCTTAATACAGGCCGTAACACGACTATCAATACTAAGACAGGGTCAAAATGAATGAACAAGGTCTAAAGTAGTACAACTAATAGAAATGAACAAGAAGAAATCCAAACAACTAACCTAAAATTGCTACAAACATACATTTTGGAAACACACGTGCGACATTGGTGGCGCGCAAGAAAGAACGCCATCACCTCGCCGAGCAGGCTAATGCCCCTCCCCCTGCGCTTCACGAGCGCTGTGTAAGTACATGCGATAGGGAAAATAACTTGACCGAACTCGCTGCAGACATGTATATTAACTGCCGCAGCAATCAGGAAGTCGATAAAGCGTATCAAATGGTAGTAATCGCACACCAAGTTTCCAAACCTCCCTAACAAAACCGTACAAGCTTACATCAAATATCGGCGTCAACACTTCGGTAAACGAAGCAGTGGGAACTCTACAAACTGGATTTCACAGTACTAGGGCTGCCATGTTTTTCTTTTTTTAAATCTTCTAAACAAGTTTGTCAATTCATGCAGAATGCCGCATTGTTCTTATTTTAGGGCCGAAGCTCCTTTAGGCGCAGGTCTGTACATCCTCCCATGTATGTAGTAGTAGTAGGTAGCCATCGGTGGCACATTCCCGCTCTGGAGTGGGCAAGTGCCACAGGGGATGAGAGATGGCAGTACTTGGAGTGTTCATTAGATGCGCGCCCTGACGGACTAGCAGAGGGACATATGAACAGAGGCATGAATGGTTGCGCGGACGGGCTAACGGATGCTTCGCCCCACTCATCATCATTCACTCCGTGGATATGGTGTGGTTTTTATGAGCAGCCCCCATTCTTAAACAAAATTTCTGCGCCTTTCAGCAGCGTCTGTCCAATCCTTGCACCCGAAATGACAATCTTGCCAGAGGCAAAATCAACTTCCACTGACTTTGTCAATGGGTACCCTACACTGCAGAGGTACTGCCATGCCTTTACCATGCTTTCTCACCACCCTGTTTTAGCACGAGTGTCGCGTGGAGGCAACCTAGCTCGGCCATCGGCTGCATACCGATGACGTAATCACCGACATCTCGTCGAGTTGCCAAAGTGGGCATAGTGACGACAGTAAACTACGCCTACCCCTTTTGACTGTCCAGAAGGGGGGAGGCCGAGCGAGACAGTAAAACCAGCCAAAGAGGGTTGTTCTGTACCTCGCAACTGCTCCACACAGCGTCTCCTTCTTCGTTTGGTGGGTTAGTTTTCTGAGAGCATTTTGACCTCAGCTCTTGACTGATCAAGGCCAACTTGAGACGCACAATGTTCGACCAGTAAGTAGTAGTAACACCCTTCTTCGGAAAATTTTTGCGGAAGCATGTTGAAACCATACAAGCGCGCAGTTACAGCTTCATCACACATTTTGGACCACAGGGTTGTTTAAAGGCCCTCTAAGAAATCAAGAGGGCAACCAGAATGCTTCTCTCTTGGTTTTAGTCGGTCGCGTAGTGCTGATCGCCACAACTTTTGTGCGCCACAGTGACTTCTGCCAAGAGCGCGGTGTCAGTCGAAGAGGTCATTTTAAGATTTTGCAATGAGTCTTGTGGGGGGTGCTGACACCCCCTGTAAAGTTGTTTGTGCCGTGTGGCGCACGTGTCTCGCCCAAAAGCCGCATTTAGGGTTACAACTTGTGGGGGTGCTGACACCCCCCCCCCTGTAAAGTTGTCTGCGCCGCGTGGCGCACGTGTCTCGCCCCAAGGCTTTATTTCGGTGGTGACCACCGCCCGGCGATAGATGGCCTTGTGTTCGCTTTGAGTACCACTGTTGGTAGAGTGGTAGCGCCGGCGGTGGCCCCTGGCAGAAGGCAGGCCTTGGTGGTGGGCGAGAGTTGAGCGAGCCTCTTCTGCGCGTGGCAGCTGCCGCGAACGGTTGCGTGTAGCGTGGACCCCCGGTGCTCGGCACCGCGGGCTTCGCGCCGAGGCCCACGTGGAAAGTCAGGCGTTGGCGACGCCGCCTTGGGTATGTGGTAGTGTGTGTTTATCATGTTATTGTGTGTTTAGTGTGTCACTGCGTTATGTTGTTTGTATGGTAGCATGCTAATTAAAATTGATGTAACATTCGGCGGACAATATCGTCATCTAAATTAGTTAATAAATGTATGTATGTTGTGTGCTTTGTACCGACCGCATTTGCTGTGTCCGTTCACTCCAAGAGCGTGGCGTGGCGATGCGCTCGTTCACCTCGCCGAGACCCCACAAACTACCGGGTGGTAGGTGGCGTTGATTACCACTGCCATCATCATCATGGTTGTGACAGTGGTAGTGCCGGTAGTGATCCCTGGCGGAAAGCAAGCCTTTGTGGCGGGCGAGAGTTGAGCCAGTCCCTTCTGCACGCGGCGGCTGCCGCGAACGGTTGTCTCTAGCGAGGGTCCTCGGCGCGTGGCACCGCGGGCCTGCGCGCCGGCGGGGCCCTCGTGGTAAGTCAAGTGTTGGCGACGCCGCCTTGGGTGTGTTATTGTGCCTTTGTCATGTTTTGTAGTGTATGAAAATTGTGTGTAAAGATGACTTACCGTGTTAATTACGATTTATGTAACAATTCGGCGGACGATATCGTCGTTGTAAATGAGTTAAATAAATGTATGTGTATTGTTTGGTTTGTACCGACCGTGTCAACTGTGTCCTTTCACTCCAAGAGCCCGGCTCTCGCAAATTCGAGACCCCACAGTCTAGTGCTGATGACAACGTTAGACAACCAGAGCCATGGCGCTGTTTCTCCGCTGCTCCGAACTTTCAGGCTGATCTGTCCTAGCTATCCGAAATGCTTATAGCCAAGTTTTTGAGGAACTACAGAACAAAATTTGCTTATTCAGCGCTGCACTGCAACAAAAGAAACTAGTGCCGTCACTTACAGTGAAGTTCCTCGACGTCCACGGTGAGCTTGACTGCGCAAGAAAGTAGAAGAGATACGAGCAGCGATATGTAGATTCTATGTGGGGACGTTAAAATGGATTTGTTAGATAATGAGAAGAAATGTACCGTGGCCGTGGGTGCGCTGGTAGACTCCAATGTCGAACTCGACTGCACGAGAATATTTGAAGGAGAAAAAGGACGAACGTTACTCAACAGGTGCATTCAAAGAGCTGTGAACGGGGCCCGCCTCATTTTCTACAGACTTCAGCAGCCTGTTAAGCCAGTAGTGATGGCTAACCCCGTGAAGCAAGAAAACTTTCGTGCTAAATGGTTCCAACTTCATTACTTGGCCTTCCTCCTGTGGTCTAATACAATATTTAAAATTCCGGGATCACTAAGTGCTCGATTGGCTTTAATGTTTCTTCTCTGAAACTAACGGAGTAGGCTCGCAATGGACTGGGTTCGGAGAATATCCAGCAAAGACTCTCGCATTAACCCCGACTTATGGTTGCCTCTTCTTCTGGTTCGACAAGTCACCTAATGAACATTTCTGGGTACAATATCAACACATAGCTCTCTATCTCTCATTCCATTGAATGCATTCCCACCTTTACCGGAGCCCCGCCGCGGTGGTCTAGTGGCTAAGGTACTCGGCTGCTGACCCGCAGGTTCGAATTCCGGCTGCGGCGGCTGCATTTCCGATGGAGGCGGAAATGTAGGCCCGTGTGCTCAGATTCGGGTGCACGTTAAAGAACCCCAGATGGTCGAAATTTCCGGAGCCCTCCACTACGGCGTCTGTCATAATCATATGGTGGTTTTGGGACGTTAAACCCCACATATCAATCAATCAATCATCACCTTCACCGGAGGTATATCTTGCTCAAAAGTGAATTTCTGGTGAGATGACCCACTATAAAATCAAGAATTTTCTTAAAGACAACAAAACCTATATTTTCCCCAGGCAACTTGAAGATTTCCCAGAGGTTATAGCATTTACTTGCATTAACTTCATGAAACGACAATGTATTATCGCAGTTAACAATCTGTCTGTTTCAGAGCTAACAATGACTTGCAAATAAGACATTGCTTAGCAAGGTAGCACGACGAAACCTCACTATCGCATTGCTCTTTTACATAAGCAATGAGCAACCAACATGCAGTTCATCATGGTATAACATCAGGCGGCAAGCACGGACACAGAAGAAGAAAACCAGACAACACACAATGCCGACAATGAACTGCACTGTGGAAAAAGGGGACAGATGTGAAACTTATCCCTAAACGTTGAGACATACCAGCGTTGCCCATCATTCAGGCACAAGTGCGGGAGATGACTAACTAAATCACATCTGCCATGAAAATAGTTTGTTACATCTGGAAACTTGTTCGAAAATATTGATTGATATGTCGGGTTTAACGTCCCAAAACCACCATGATTATGAGAGACGCGGTAGTGAAGAACTTCAGAAATTTCGACCCCCTGGGGTTCTTTAACGTGCACCCGTACCTGAGCACGCGGGCCTACAGCCTTTTTGCCTCCATTGGAAATGCAGCCGCCGCAGCCGGGATTAGATCCCGCGAACTGCGGGTCAGCAGCCGAGTACCTTAACCACTAGACCACCGTGGCGGGGCTTGTTCGAAAATATACGAAATGACTATTTGTACACTAATAATAGCAAAGTTATTGGTCACTTGCATAATTATAACCCATAATTCGTTAGTTATATTGCAGCGTGAGTGTATTTCAATTTTTAATGCAAGCTAATCGAAGCCTTGGACACGCATGTGCTTTCAATATTAATGCCAAGCCTCTACTATGAAAGGCATGTTCATTCTCCTGTCTGACGCGTTTATCGACTGTAGGTGTGCACCAGTCACAACAATGCAATGAAAGATTATACAGTTTTCTTCTGGACAAGGAAGTCTTGCACTAAATGAATCTCTTCCATCTGTGTTTGCGTGCTTTACTTTTCTGCTGTCTCAAATGTGTGTCACTTCTCCAACAAGGCCATTCAAAACATGCACGCCACGTGCTGCTTGCTCGCAGGAACATAGCATTCAGAGTTGCCCGTCGTGCGATACCACGCAACAGTCGGCATGCGGTGAAGTGAAATGTCTCCATGACTGTGAGGCAGGCTGCCAGAATGTAGATTGCACCGAGTCCTCGTACGAATGACAAGCAGAGAAAAAGGCCGAGGTTATCTAGAATTGGGTTCAACCCGTGTCAAACGCAAATACACTCAAACCTCATTACAACAAGTTGCATCTTACAAGAAAATAAATTCGTTATATCCTAAAATTCATTAGAAAGATTATTTCTAACATTATCTATTACAAGACTATTTTTCATTTACATTGTTATAGCCAATATTTTGTTATATCCGTGTTCGTCATATTGAGGTATGAGTGTAAGTGCAAGTTAGACTGCACATTGGTGTGACGTTACATGCACCCTTACAACGTAATGCAGCGTTCCCTTCAAAACTTCGAATATATTTTTTGCCAGCAAGAATTGCTAAGGCCAAGTTCAGCATTAGCAATACGAGCACAATGGGCCCTGCATGGATTTGCCAAAACACTTCTTCTAGGGGCTTCAACTAGCTCATTGATACTGCACTGAAACCGTGTTCAATGAAGTAATGCATCATAAATTCTTTTGATGAAAAAATCCATAAACAAAGGTTGGGTGCACAAACCAACATTCCGGCAAGAGGACTTCTTGAAACGTTGGCTCGAGCACACAACTACTGTTTATAAAGTTTTTTTTTTGTTCATCACAGCTTCGATACTTTCCTTGCTGTCACTTTTTGTTGATAAATGCTTCCTACTCGTGATTCGTTTTATGGCCCAATATAACAACAGCTATTATGCACCAATGACAAGGCTATCCTTAGAGAAAAAGAGGGATGAAAAAAAATAAAAATAAAAGGGATGAAACATTCTTTCACAGTTTGTTTAAAACCACCGCATTCCCTGAAAATTAAAAAAAAAAATATTCAAGTGACACTAATACATGTTGTGATATCATTAAATGCGAAAAGTGAAGTGCTCTGTATAGCTCCAGAAAGCAATCCTGTCTTTTGAATCCAAATATGTTCACAGAATGTGCTTGATGCAACTTGCCACGGTTGCACATGAATGTATGAACTTTGTGCCTGGGTAATTGAAGTGCGCAAGCGCAAACGCTGGACAAAGTAAGCAGGGGCGTGAAAATAAAGTATACATTTTGAATACTGAATCGAAGATGACCCGAGTAGTGAAACGAGCAAATAGAATGGAATACCTCTTGAACAATGAATGTTTCTGTATTAACAGTACAAAATTAACATTAAAATTCCATTATTCATATTTGAGCATAGCAAAAGTGCAAACGATTATCCACGTATAGATAGATAGGAGTACGATCGAATCCATGTGACTCTTCCGAGTGAGCGAATTCGTTGCATAGCCATAAAAGCTTCGCTCTCCAAACAATGCAGCCCGCTACACTACAAAATCTCGCATGTTTTATGCCTACACTATGCGTTCCACCACAAAACATGACTTTTATCTAGTGATTCCGCATTTATTTGTGTGTTCCAGCTGACGTTCTGAAATACTCTCAAAGCGTCCAAAAAGATATTTGTCCTTACAAATGGCAACTGTTTGTTTATAAGACTGTGTCAAATAACACCGTTTGCTTATATATCAGAATATTTGGGAATGCCCCTAAAAGTTAGACAAATCTGCAAGTTGTTGCCACAGTAGCCGCACAATAGCGGCGCAAAGCCCTTTTCGAGACTTTGTGTGAAGACGGAACGCTGCGGACGATGACGACAAAAAGGCTGACTCGACATGCAAATGTAGTAAAGGAGGCATGGAAAAGCAGCACTATATTTCTTCCTCTTCCACTCCGCAACCACCACACAGCCATCACGCGCAGTTTTACCTTCGTGACGGACGACAGGTGCACGACGGCGAACGAGTCGTCGACGAATTGGATTTGGCACCGGTTGCCCTGGATATGAATCACCCGCGCAGGCAGCGGATGATCCTTAACAACCACGTGGGAACCTACCTCAACGTTGCTCTTTCTCGGAGGAGCCATCCTTGCTTGCTACGCCTGCGACAACAGAAGACAAGGAGTGTCAGTCAGGTTGAATGGAGACGGTGCACGACTGGATATACAGTGGTTCTCACAGAATGAAAAACATCAATTTAGGGCTAGGTAACGCGCACACCGGAATAAAAAAAATTTAAAAACAGGGGAGAGGCGTTACCACATAGAAGGACACAGAAGTCCTTGTTATGATGGTTCATGTTTTTGCATCTCAGTAAACAGATAAAGAAGGCCGTCAATCAGCATAACCAATGTTTTCACCACCTTTTGTTTCCAACATTTTTAGTTGGTGTGATGCTGGCTCGTACACTTACATTCATAAAAGTGGCGGCCGTATTCACAATGACATGGCGTAGTTATACCGAGCAATTGCATGTTCCAGTTGTTATAATGGAAGTTTTCAGTAGATGTTAAGTACAACTTGGTGCATTCAGATTATTTAAAGAAAAACAATTCCACACCTTGAGGTAATGTTTAGCTTTGCTATCTTTTTCTAGTGTAATGTAGTGTACCCGATTCACTGTTAAGCCCCATTTGCATTTTTTCGTTGCGTGTATTGAACGAATCCCAAGTAGCCACGGGCTAGAAACCTAGGGCCCACACTAAGAAGGACCCCTTACACTAAATATGAGGTAAACTTTCTGGCCCTGTCGCCAGCACAGCTTTTAAAAAAAATCACAAAACGCTCCATCTTGGAGAATCTTGTTCCGGCTGTACCGGTTATCCCGGTCCTAACCAAAATGGCCAAGAGTCGCACAGCTTCATGGAAAAGGCGGACTGTGACGTTGGACATCATGTTAGCAAAGGAGGCTGGCCAGTGGTAACGAACACTTATGTAAACCTTGATTGAAGATTGCACCCCCCCCCCCCTCATGCATGTGCACACTCTTGTAAAATTTTCTTCCCTCAATAAACGACAATGACTTAATCTGAGGTTTGTACCGAAAACCAATGTCTTTTGTGCGGTGACCATGCTAACACAACTCTACAGGCATTGTGTGTACATATGCGGCCGCATTTTGCTTCGGCTTGTTCTGTTGACCAGTGGCCAGGGAGCAAAATACTCTAAGCTTGGGATCAGTTCAACCTCCTGAGTAATCATTAGTCTCAACTTAACCTGCTATGTACTGCAGCAAGTGATGACTTTGCCGACGCACCAACATGTTCGGCGAGTTGCTTGGCCTGCAGCATTCCAGAAATCCCGTCAAACACATATTTTCATTGGTTCAAAATGACATTAATATTGTGGTAAATGAGAGCTGGGGTATTACACTACATTAAGTGTATGCATGTATATATGAAGTCTTCATAGCTACACATGAACATCACTCGTCTCACTGCATGCGTACAAAATGACCCCACCAGCAGCTGAGACGACCATAATACCTTGTCTTCATAATTAAGAAAATTCTATGGATTACAAAGGAATATGCATGCATTCTGATGTGGTGTGTAACAAAAATTAACAAAATGTTTGTTCCAGACTGAGATGCACTGATTTACGTTGATAGCCCTCTGATGCAAAAGGAAAAACAAAGAGAAAAATAATTGGTCTGGTGCACAGAAACTCATCAACCCTAGTAGAGCACAAGTTACGAGACTTTGTTTTCAACTTGTTCTTCACATCAGAAAGGTTTACGCAAGTGCTTCTGGTTAGCCAAGAATCGCCTTCACACTTAAGGCTACACAGGACTTGCCTTTACTTCTCGAGTTGGAACATACAAAAGTATTCGAAGGCACCATGACTGAGAGGCATATGTAGATTTGTAACAAAGGCGGTCATCTACCAAGCCTGATCTCGCTTTCAATAACCTGAACACATGGAAATTCCAGGTCACATACAGCAGCTTTTATGGAAAAGCAGTGACCGCAGAGTTTTCGAGAAAGGAGAGGCAAGCGTGACTGACGATAGGTATTATTTGCAAACAAGATACACTCCAAAGGGTATAAGTTTAGAACACAGTGACACTTGGTATCGTCGTTGGCCTACAGTTATTCCGTATAAGTAACCGAAACACCACTATATTACTGAAAGCATGCTGCTACGTAGACTGGTTCTGCGCCTTTTTAGCCACTAAACAAAATAACGAGCACTTGTACTGCAAGGTTTTTTTTTTACTGAGCATCCGAATCACAATAAAGGTGTATTGTGCTGCATACTGCATTGTAATCAGAACGACCAACTAACAATCAAGACGAGAAAAGTAGAGGAGACACTGTTTGTAGCAATCACAACATAACATGCCCTTAAACTCCATTCCTTTCATTCATACCGTGGAGTTGTAGAGGTTTTTTTTTTTTAAATACTGCTTGAGTGAGAGTGCTTTTTATGCTCTTTCAAACTCTCCCCCACCATCAACGGCAACGCGTCAGTGGAGGTGCCGTTACCGCACTAACACCGCTTTTCAAAAGCGCGCTACGAAGCAACGGGTGCACACTATCGCAAGCAGCTTTTTTTTTTTTTTTTTTCAAAAACGGCGTATTTTTTGCGGGGACCATCTATACGAGAGGTCCGTTTACGACGCTCAAGGACTAGTGAACACGCACTTAGCGAGCGTTTTACTTCAGAACCCAACTGAACGGTACACAACGGAAAAGGCTACGCCCACAGCGCAACGGCCCGAACCCGGGGACGCCGTTACCGCCATCTACACCGGATTGGCCGAAGCTCCAATTAGGCCTAGAGATGCAACGACGCCGCCGCTACGAAAGGCAACAGTCGTGCATCCAACGGAACAAATTGGCGCCAACACGGATCATTCCCTCCTCTCTATACGACCGCATATGCACGACTGTCAGGCCATCCCACCGCCACAACCACACACAGGGCTAAATTGCGCCGAGTGAAAAGCGTAACCGATGATGTAGCCCCGGTAAGTTGCCCGACGCCGCTAGCAATAAAAGAGAGAGACGCTCGGTCAGTGAACTTGACCTCGAGAGTTGCATGTGCGTCGCAAACCGACCGAAACATCGTTCATACACGTTGCAAATGCATCGTAAATTGAGTTTGTAAAAAACGTCGGACAGCTGCTGAGGCAGCGAATTCAAGAAACGGCCCAGCGGTTAGTAGTTTGGGCATGGTCGCTCCAAACGCGCTAGTACGGGACACCGCACGATACCGCGCACTCTAGCACACCGAAGCAACGTAGAGTCGTGTCGATATCGCGTACACCGAGTTGCTGTTGCACGGACGTTGCCGTACATTGCGTTTAGCTAACAAATTTCGCGCAGCTCGACTTACCTACTGCCGGTGCCGATCCGTCCAAAAGCCCCCTCGATGCGCGTGGAACGCGCGCACACAGCTCCACGCTAAGCCGATCGCCGATTGCGCGCGAATTGTAACGTTGAATGCACTTGTTACGGGGATCGCGATTCGCGGCTTGCGTTAGCGACGATCTGGACAAACAACGCGGTTAGTAAAGTAGCAAAGAATAACACTATAAACAATGAAGCGTGGACTTACCCTGTTCAAAACGCTCGACTCAACCGACGCCTTGTCAACGACAAAGGTGCCGCCAGACGCCATTGGCCGGGGAGACGTAACGTGCCCCACTATTGGTGTTTTTTTGCGGTGACGCTTGAAACGCAGCGTTTCATTGGGTGTATTTTCTTTGACGTCACGTACGCATGACTGCGCTTGCGGAGTCTTTCTCGAAAAGCAGCGAGGGCAAACGAAGGAGGCGGTCCACTTTCTTTTATTTTTAGCGGAACGTATTTGGAATCAACAATGCCCTGCGTTCATAACAACCACATGCTGTTTGAAAAGTGGCAAGCACGCACGCATCTTTGCGGGTCAAAATGGCGCGCTACGCGTTGCGAATCATCTCAGCTAGATGGCGCAGCAAGACACTAGGCATTTTGTACGTGCTTTGAGGCAGCAAAGTCGGAGTACACTAATCTCTCTATTCGATCTCTAGCGGCCTCGCATGATTTGTGTGTTGGAAGCAAGTTGGAAGGAAGGCGGCTGCCGTCCTCTCACATGGCTTCGAATGGCGATAGCTTACGTGGTCGCGTACACACACAGAAATACGGGCTTTTATCGCAGTTTGTCGATCCTGTCGACCCCGCTGAAAACGTAATTAATACACCCTGTCACGCGCTAGGCGCATCACATTGCCGGTAGTGAAGACGTGAAAAGAAGAGAAAAACTCTGGAGGCTTTACTAGAGGTCCGCCGCCTGTGCCTCGCTGATCTGACTTAGGCCCAGTCCACCTAAGAAGTCGTATTCTCCAGCAGGCCCCACTGCCGAACTGGTAAGCTTGCTATTGTATCAGCTCGAGATTTGATTCATAGCATAGGCATATCCTTGAGTACCAAAGCTCAATGTTGCGTTAGTGGCCGTGCTTGTTGAGGCGCATGCTGCTTGCATCGAAATGCTGTTGGCGTGCGGCATGTCCCAGGTTCGATTCGCACAACTCGTTGTCGATTTTTTTTTCATTTTTTTTCTTTAACATACACGCAGCGCTCGGAGTAGTTATAGATAACAAGCTCTATTAGCAAATCGTGGCCGCATCACTTTTTCGCATTTCGGTCGAATCTGGGACATAGTCGCTCGTCGCAGCACTTTCAAACGGGGGCACCTCTCAAAATACACGCATTCGTCTTACGTTAAGGTAGCAAAACACGTTCTCGTATCGGGCACAAATTACACGTTCGAGATGCCGCAAATCACACACACCACAGTACAACATTTTATGAAAAGTTCCACGTGGGTACACCTTGCGGCGGTCACATCGTGTCCTGCTCGTGCGATTCCCCTCCGGATTTCGTGCGTCAAGTCTCGGAGTTGAACAAGAGCGTAGGCTTTTCCTCTGTCTCGTCTCTTGTGCAGTAGTTCTATCGCAACTTCCTCCCTACACGAAGCGACTGAAAGGAGTGAAACGCAACGACTACTTTTTTTGACGTAGTCCGTCAAGCCGGATTCCCTTATTCCGCGTCGAAGTTTCTTCGCTGATGCAACATATTGTTCGCGCTTGCGTGCCTTTGTGCCGATGATCGCCGTGTTTTGAGTCAGTCAGCAGGCCGATAGATGTGCGCTGGTCGAGAACCCCCGGCAAAACTTCCATGCCGTGGTCGTTTCCAGTGCGGCCGTACTTTTCATTCACCGCACTCAAGATCACGTGTAGAGAAGCGCCGCAGTCGTTTCATGTTTCACCTTCTCAGTGTTGCCCGCTTGCGACCTTTCGTTTTTTTTTTAACAGTTTCCGAAGAAAGCCTTCGCTTGACTGCTTGCGCGTATACTTTGATGAATTGTTAACGCACAACTGTGATTTAAGCTTGATTTCATAGAGCTTAAGCTCAGTGTTGTTGGGATGTGTCACAGTGTATATATATATATATATATATATATATATATATATATATGTGTGTGTGTGTGTGTGTGTGTGTGTGTGTGTGCGCGTGTGTGTCCATCCGTGAGCAGGAATCGAGCCTCCTGCTCGCGGCAAGTTATTTTTTCACCCACTTTTCTTTCTTCTTATTTACATTGGTTTTAATAACTTCCCCTATACATTCCTTGGCATTATTGTCTGTTAGATCTCATATAAAGTATCTGATATAAATATATAATATGAGATCTCATATAAAGATCTCATAAAGTGTTTTGTGAACTTTATTCATGCTATCTGAGAACTGGCTAACCCCCTGTCCTTCCTCATTTATTCCTCCTCCTCCTTATTCATGCTACATTTTAATCCAGATATATCGAATCTGAAGGTGATCACAAAATATTCTATACATACTGAAAATGTATGCAAGAGTATACAACTGTTTAATATACAGTATAATTGGTTATATGCAGGTTTTACTGTATATTATATGAATATTTAACTACATACTGTGGCTTATATTGAAGAAGAAATACACATATTATGTTTGCAGCGTGTATGTGCACTGTGGCGACATGCTTTTTCATTTCGGCACGGGTAGCTGAAATCGCCAATATCTTTTTTGGAAGAATGGCTTGCTTGGAAGATTAAGAGAGTTCGTTTTTCAAGATGTTTACTACGTCAGATATAGGAGATGGGATTATTCTATGTATAAATAATCACAAATGCCTCCTTGTTTGACTTCACCTTCTGCTTTTGCGTTTAAAGCAGCTCAAGGAAAGGAGGACCGAGAAAGAGAGACGGGGTGGTTGCGAAGAAGGCACTACTACACAGTGAAAACAGTTCTGGCACAACGTCCATATTTTGGGCTTAGTATCTGGCACGACCCACCTGACAGAAAACAATGTAGTCTAGCCATGGCTCGAGATGAATAGACATCGGCTCACTCAAGCCCGTGCCGTGCTCGGACTTTTGGGCTACCCGAAACACGAGCACACCTCTAATGCTGGTATTAAAGGGGCCCTGCAACACTTTTTCAGCATTGTCAGAAGACCCCTTTCAGCACGGTCAGAAGGCTCCATGGAACACATGAGCCAAACATCATAGCGCAGCATGGTGGCTAGTATTTACAATTACTTCTTAATGTCGGCTAGAAATCGTTTCCTCTTCGATCTACGAATGATGCCATAATTGAAGTGACTGTGCCATACCGAAATTTTACAGCCATTGGCTGATGAGCATCATTGGTTGCATAGGTGTTGCGGTCGCTGCTGGAGGCAAGCATGTACCCCCGCGCGTGCTTGCACCGAAGGTAAGCCACTCATAAAAAGAAAGAGTGCTTGAGGTCGTGATGAGAAGCCAGACTTATAGGCACTAAAGAACTGAGTTTTAGGCTTCCAAAAGTAGGTGGGCAAAATACTATTCTAGGCCCTCAAAATGGTAAATATAGGCTCAGTAAACTTTGACAAATTCAGATTTTTGAAAAAATACGTTGTGGTATTTGTGTATGCAACCAACAGGAAAGCAAACAGAAATAATTTAGTTTATCGTGGTACGAAGGCACCAATGGTTTAGCATAGCCATGCAATTTTTTTTTTCAGCAGGGTTTGTAGAACACAGTCTCTAGTCCAGCAAGGTGAGTTAGGTGTCCACCGTCAAATAAACACGCACCTAGGTCTCTCTCTTTTTTTTTTCGGCAATGCTGAGGAGGGCAACACAGGAGAAAATATCCAGAGTGCTAATAGGCCAAATAAATCTTTTAGTCTCGTATTAACTTGGCCTAACCACACAGGGTCAATTTCTCTTGTCTTTGAACTCCTTAAAGGGCCCTTCACCAGGTTTCCAAATTTTGAGCAGGCAAGAGGAATGCATGCACTGGGTGCTCACGATCTCATCTGCCAAAATGTGCAATGCTACACACTCTTGAAAGAGGTGAAAAGTAAGGCTGAAGACCGCTTGACCTTTAACTCATGGGCGTGTGCCTCAACATGGAAAGGTCCCACGCACACAGCAAGGAATGGTCCTGTGTACATCAGAGTCGTACATAACACTGTGAGAAATATTTGAGGCGACGTGTGTAATTTGTGCAATCTGTTGCCTGAGTATAAATATGAAGGCTGACAGAAATATCAAAACATGCAAACGGAATGCCTGAAGTGTGTATGTGTCACAGTTATTAAGTGAACAAGCTTTTATAATGGGCTGGAGCATTCGATGTGCCACTCGCATTGTGTGACGCCTTGTTTTTCCTTTGCTGTTCTTACTCATATTAACGTGATTCCTTTCCTGACATCACGCCTGCCTACGGCCAGTTTGCAACTGGGTTTCAAGCACTGGTGTGGAGACCAGGGCTCGAGTCGCATGATGTCATTGGTGTTTTCCGCTTAGTTTTTTAAAAATTTCATGTGATACTGGTTAAGGACACTGGCGGCGGCTAACAACCAAGGTGCACGCGATCCTTGTTGCAATCTCATAACAAACATTTACTGTAAACTGAACCAGTGAGAAGGTTGTCTTTTTGTTCCACAGCTATAGCCATAATCTGTCGTGCGTGCCTTTCTTTGCAATATATTTGCATGCCTGGCATTTCGCTGCATGGATTGGCATGTGCATTATCAGCGTCGCATAGCTTTCTATGCGACACGAGCAAGCAAGTGAAAGGAGACATGAGCAAGCCGGGTGACAGTTATTGTTGTGGGACCGAGAAAAAAACGTCTTTTTTTGCGCACTCCTTTTTTTATGAGTGTGACACAAAAAAGGCATATTTGGAGTATTTTACACACTGACAAACGTGTATTTTGCGTATTTTTCTTGTGTTATCATCACCCACCCGGCACTTGTCAGCCAGCAAATGACATGTGGGTATCAGCGTGCATTAGTACACGTACTTTCAATTTGAATGTAGTGAGCACTTTGCGAATGGAAGCACAACTTGCTTGTAGCAGATTATTGTTTTGTGGCAGGAAGACATGGACGAAATACTCACATTTGCCTGAGTTGTACATCGGCACAGAAAAAAAAAAATGTTAACCAGATGGTAGGCAACCCACGCAAAAGGCAGCCTATTCAGCGATGACTGCCATGCACCCGTATCAATTGAAAGTTTGCATAAAGCACAAGACAAACATGAAAGGGCAGAATAACAAGAACGACAATTGCTGTTGTTTTTATCTGCACTGTTCGCGAGTTTGCAGTGGAATGCTAACCCATACTCCAACACTGCCCAAATGAATGTTCTCAAGTTGGTGTTTCTTGTTCCATTGCAGCTGAGCAGCGCAGTGCCAGCCGACCATGTCGTCAGCCAAGTCATGTGCCAACTGTGGCTGCAGCGAGATCGACATCGATCCAAGCCGTGGCGATGCCGTCTGCACGGGCTGTGGTTCGGTGCTCGAAAACAGCATCATCGTCTCGGACATCCAGTTCGAGGAAAATGCGCATGGCGGCTCGCGGGCTATTGGCCAACTTGTCCTGGATGGTATGCTGCTTACTCATCTAAATTGTGAGCGTGAACAGAGAACTCGATGTGAAAATTTGTGTGCAACTCTTTTTTAATTTGCTTTACATTATTGGAAGCATGTAACTATTTTATGGAGTGCTCTTAATGCAGAAAAAAAAAAGATTGATCAAACTTCTCAATAACACGTACAAACAGTCCAAAATATATTGTGAATGCAGCAAGGGGTGTATTGTTACGGGTGAGAGATGTTTATTGTACAGGCGGGATGATGGATGGTTGCAGAAGTCAGGCCTGGCACAAAACACAGTCACTTATTTTTCATCTACCCCACTTCAACGAAAGTCCCGTATCATTTCCCCCGTTGCAGACGATGCCCACTGAGCGAGTTAGTCAGTGTCACGCGTGGTATGGCTTCAACCGGGCCACATGTATGACGACAGTTTTCCTGAAGCGATGACCAGAAGATGTGAGGTGTTATATCGCATACGTAACATCGCTAAGGTGCGACAAAACGACAAAGGGACCTGTATAGCGGGCCAGAAACTTTTGATAAAAGCCACGCATGTGGTATGGAGTCCACAGCCACACCATCTCTTTTTCGCTGTACGACACATGTCGATGTCACTTATCGTAGCGAGCCTTTGAATGGTCTTGGGCTGCGAAAGTCCGCAGACGTGCAATCCGCCGTGTCTCCTCTGCGCGACAGTGTCTCTGCAAGGGATGGATTTTCTTGCTCTGAAAATGAGAGAATTGTGTCGAGGGGTAGTATGTGGCTCACGGATGTAGAAAAGGTAAAACGGGCTAACGCCGGTTTTCTCTTGTAGCGCAGTGTTGTAGGCGTAGGTCATAAACTGTAAAACTTTGTCCCAGTTTTTATGCTTGGAATCAATGTACATAGCGAGCATGTTAATGAGCGTCCTGTTTATACGCCCAGTCAAACCGTTGGTCTGTGGATGGTATGAAGTGGCGTGACGAAACTGGGAAGCAGACCGGCGAATTAACTCTTCCACGACGTCGGCTACAAACTGCCGGCCACCGTCGCTGATGATGGCATGAGGGGGCCCATGCTGGAAGATGATGTAGCGTAGCAGGATGTCGCAAACATGATCGGCTGTTGCAGCAGAGATCGCTGCGGTTTAAGCATACTGACTGAGGTGGTCTACACAGACTATAATCTAGCAGATTTTAGTGATAGATCGTGGAAAAGGGTCCATCAAGTCAATACTCACTTTAATTAAAAATGAAAGGCGATCGTAAAGGGGACCGGGCAAAAGCTTCGTCTTCCTCTCTGGCTGTGCGAGCTCTCCTCTGCAGGTTGAATGCGGCAATACCGACGACTTCAAAGGAAAGACATGAAGGTGGTATGGGATGGAGAAATCCTGGCGGCGCACTTGTTGGACTCTTGTACCATTAACAATGCTTACAGCAGGTCACGTATTTAGCTGTAGCCTGACACTTGCAGGGCCAGTACAAACTTTTCAGTGTGCAGTGATAGGCCTTGACAAACCCCATATGCCCAGATGTTGAATCATCGTGCATAGCTTGCAGCACCTTGAGTTGCGAAGATTTATGGAGAACCAAAAGTAGGCAGGCGCCCTTTGCAGCAAAATTTCACTTGTAAAGAATGCCATCCTGCATGACGAATGGGCTCTGATGCGGCTTATCGATGGCAGATGAGAAAAAAGGAGCCAGACTACGGTCTTGACGTTGTTCTGTACGGAACGTTTCCCAAAGCTGGAAACCGTGATTCAAAAGCGGCCTGACAGTCGTGTAAATTGTCGGCGTCGCATTAAATTGTGGGAAGGAGAAGTCGCGATAGGTAGTCAGCGTACGCGTGACGGTGGCCACTCTTGAAGCAAACATCAAAGTCATCATCATCAGCCTGATTACGTCCACTGCAGGACAAAGGCCTCTCCAATGTTCCGCCAGTTAACCCGGTCCTGTGCTTGCTGCTGCCAATTTATACCCGCAAACTTTTTAATCTCATCTGCCCACCTAACCTTCTGTCTCCCCCCAACCCGCTTGCCTTCTCTGGGAATCCAGTTAGTTACCCTTAACGACCAGCGGTTATCCTGTCTACGTGCTACATGCCCGGCCCATGTTCATTTCTTCTTGATTTCAGCTATGATATCCTTAACTCTCGTTTGTTCCCTAATCCACTCTGCTCTTTTCTTGTCTCTTAAAGTTACACCTACCATTTTTCTTTCCATTGATCGCTGCGTCGTCCTCAATTTAAGCTGAACCCTCTTTGTAAGTCTCCAGGTTTCTGCTCCGTAGCTAAGTACCGGCAATATACAGCTGTTATATACCTTCCTCTTGAGGGATAGTGGCTATCTACTTGTCGTAATTTGAAAGTGCTTGCCAAATGTGCTCCATCCCATTCTTATTCTTCTGGTTACTTCAATCTCGTGGTTCGGCTCCGTGGTTATTACCTGCCCTAAGTAGATATAGTCTTTTACAACTTGAAGTGCACTATTACCTATCTCGAAGCACTGCTCTTTTCCGAGGTTGTTGTACATTACTTTCGCTTTCTGCAGATTTATTTTAAGACCCACCTTTCTGCTCTCCTTGTCTAACTCCGTAATCATGAGTTGCAATTCGTCCCCTGAGTTACTCAGCAATGCAATGTCACCGGCGAAGTGCAGGTTACTAAGGTACTCTCCATTAGCTCTTATCCCTAACTGTTCCCATTCTAGGCTTCTGAAAACCTCCTGTAAGCACGCGGTAAATGGCATTGGGGAGATTGTGTCCCCCTGCCTTACACCCTTCTTGATTGGTATTCTGTTGCTTTCTTTATGATGACGTATGCATGTGGGAGGTAGTGGCCAGATACTTCACCAGGGTGGCCAATCCTTCTCTGGTGAGGGAGTGCGTTCCCGGCGGTGGTTACCGGTGGGGCCGCACCCGAGGCCTCGTAATGCAGTTCCATCCCCACGCGGATTTTTTTTTTTATCCGGTTGGGAACTGCGCGGCCCCGGGATTTGAACCATCGACCTTTTGCATGCGAGGCGGATGCTCGAACCACTACGCCATCGCTGCAGGCGTAGTGGTTAGAGCATCAAAGTCATATTCCTCAAAGTCACATTCCTCCAAACAGCGCGCCCATCGTTCAAGACAACCGGTTTGATCTCATAGATCAGTGAGCCAACAAAGTGAGTGGTGGTCTGTAACGATGGAGAATCAGTGGCCATAGATGTATGGGCGAAACTTGTGCACAGCGAAGACAGCTGGCAGACATTCTTGCTCTGTAACAGTGTAATTGCGCTCAGCTTTACTCAATGAACGGCTCGCGTAGGCGATGACATGTTCGGCGGCGCCGTGACGCTGAACTAATACTGCGGCGATACCGATCCAAAAATGCCACTTTTTGGAATTCAAGATAAGTTCTACTTTCTCAAGGCACGTGAGAACGACATAAAGTCGACGATTGTGTTCTTCAAACATGCGGCCAAAGATTACGATCAAAATAGGAAAGTCATATTTTCCATTTATGCCACGTAGAACTGTGTCTATAAAGCGCTCAAACGTGGCTGGAGCGTTACATAGACCAAACGGCATAATGTTAAATTCAAATAAACCGTCTGGAGTTGTAAAAGCCGTCTTTTTTTTATCGACAGAGTGCATGGGGATTTGCCAATATTTAGATCTTAAGTCTACAGAAGAAGAGTATGAAGCAGAGTGCAAACAATCGATAACGTCGTCGATGCGGAGGAGCGAATATACTTTTTTTTTGTAACTAAGTTGAGCCACCGGTAATCTACACAGAATCTCCAAGACTCATCCTTCTTCTTTACAAGTATAAGTGGCGCTGCCCAACGGCTAGACGACTCTTGTATAACTTTCTGAGACAGCATTTCTTCTACGTGCTCAGCAATAACTTTACGCTCAGACGGAGATACTCTGTGTGGTCTCTGACAATTGGGGTGGGTGGAACCAGTATCAATCGCATGGCGAGTGCGTGAAGGTGGTGCAGAAATTCTGTGGCTATTGAGTGTGAAATCAAAAACGGATGCATAGTTGGAGAGGATCCGAACTAATGCTTGTCTTTTCTCTGGCGATAGCGACTTATTCACCATATCTATGAGTATGTCATCACTAGGATAAGCCACATCAAACGCATTTTCCTTTTTCCTGTCATTGCTAATGATTGCAATGTTAATGTTGCTCCTGACGTCGAATTAAAACACAGCCAGCCTCATTCCACCAGGCAGTAGTGCAATCAGCTCGAAAGAGGAGTTGACCACCCATGCCAAGGATTTGCCACTGCTTACAGAAATCATGCAATGCGGTACAACGACATCCTTCTTCGCACAGCTCAGCTGGAGTGGGTGAACTATAACGTCAACGTTATCTGCTGGGATACCAAAAACATCAACAGGCACTTGAACTATCGACTGGGCCCGCAAAACTATGTCATCAACGACTGCGATAGTCTGTTGGCATCACGTAGGCTCTTCACAAAAACCAGACAGTAAAACTTCACCAGCTGCACAATCCACAGTGGCTCTACATTCTTTCCGAAAGTTTATCCCCAGGATAAAGTCATAAGTAGAATTCAGAACAGAAAAATCTGTCTTAAACAGTTTAGCGCTGAAAGTAACAGTTGCAGTACAAACTCCCACTGGGCGCAACAGTTCTCCACTCATTGCACGAAATGTTGTCTGGCTTCCCAAGAGAACATCACTTTCTTGCCAAGAATAGTCTTAAATTTGCTGCTCATGACGGAAACAGTTGCTCCCGTGTCGACTAACGCTGACGTGGGGACACCATCTACCAAAAAACCACCTAATTGCAAAAATTTAACGAAGTTGCTCTGCATGCAATAAAATTCGAGAAACAAACCACTTAAGTGTTCATTGATAACCTGGTGTGGTGTCAGAAAGGCACGTAGCAATAGTTGTCGGCAAAAGTCTGGCGTAAAGCTACGCAACCATTTTCTCTCCTATCACTTTTGCGCTTACCTGCAATTAATGTTTGTGCTGGGATGATTTCAGTTCATTACCGCTGCCTGTTTCCAACCAAACAGTGTTATTATTCTTACTTGGGTGAATGCAGTGTGTCGTAGACGTACACAGGAGATGCAGATAGACACAGGCAAGCATTGTGTGTCTTCTGTTTCGTGTATGTCACGCTGCCTTCATCTGAGTACACTGTCATCCTTTATTAAAGGCAACACATGGGTGCATCTCGAGACTGCTGCAGCTGCTGCCTACAACACCGTGAAGCAACAGCTACAGAAAGCACGTCCGCTTTTGGCGGCATCATTTGTTGCGAGAGCGGAGCGGAAGGGCGTAATCCAGCAGTGCTTGTCCAATGGTCGTGACTCGTTATTTTGTTCACCGATAGATGACGCCAAAGGCGAATTTGCTTTCTTCAGTTGAAGGTTGACGATTCTGTAGTCGGCTGTCTTAGAGAATAGGCCTCACGTGTTCCTTTTCATAAAGGACAACAGTGTACATACCAACTTGCTCAGGTCAAGGTATTGCTCTTATTCTTGCCTTCTCTTTCTTATTATGTTGACATCTAAAGCTTTCCATGAGATTATGACAGTGCAGCTTTAAAGGTTCCTAAACCACCCAGAGCTCAAAATTTAGTTGCGGTGTTGCAGTTGGGCGCGAGTATAAAGCGAACGCTAGCATAGTTACATGCCTTTGCTGGCTTCAATCTTTCCTTCACTCTGCTGCGTCCGCTGGCTCTTCCGTCCACCTCTCCAAATGAACTTATCCAATATTCGAGGTGAAAATGCAAAGAGCGTGTGCACCTGCTAGCGGAAAACAGATTTGTGTTTGCCCACTGACAGCGTCTGTTGCTCGCGATGTCGCTCAGACAGGTGGCGTCACAATGGTCATCACAACGCTTCCTCTATTATTGCCAAGAGCGAAGTGGCACGGAGGAGCGTGCGAATGTCTGTTGGCGGTTTCGAAGGTCTTTTAAACAAAACGCTAGCACGTGCAATAGCACGTGGTACCAGTTCACACCTGTTCCCCACTTTTCGTGATGAGCAGATGTAGTCGTATACGCCCTACATTGAGGTCCTTCACACGATGTGGCACATATTTGTTTTTTGTCTTTTCACTTCTTTTAAGTAGCTATATAAATCATGATTCAATGTTTTTTAAGGAAATCAACTTTCATGCTACAACTACAAGGTGTGCTGAAAACCTTATTATAACAAAGTTGCATCTTACACGTAAATAAGTTTGTTATAACCGCAAGTTTGTTGTAAAGGTGTATACCTAACACTATTATCTATTGCGACTATTCTTCATTTACTTCTTCATAACCCATATTTCGTTATATTCGGGTTCGTTATATCGAGGTTTTAGTGCACTTAGATCGTACCTGTGCAATGTGGGCGGTGTTTCTGCACCTTCGCATTGCAGCATGCCACTAGTGAAGTTTGGCTTTCTGTTGAAATAAGCATTCTATAAATTCCAGCAAACATGACATATATTTTTCTTAGAGAGATTGCTTTTAAAGCACCACCCAAAAAGACATTTACGTGCTGTCCACAATGAGTGCTTATGTTCACACATCTCTTGTCTGGATGCGGGTATAGAAACAGTTCATGTACAAGCTACTTTTTCTTTTTCCTTTCAATAAAGGCACGACAAACTTCATTTTCTTTAGTGCCCTCATATTAAAGGACTACTCATAGATTGTTTAATTTTTGCTCATCTCAGGAAGCAGCAACATCCATCTGAGTGGATTCCGCCATGGTACGGGAAAAGAGTCGAGGGAGCTGACGCTGATGAAAGGTTAGTGAGTCCACAGTGCTGCCATGCTGCACTGCTTCCACGCGTTGTGTGAAACGATCGGACAACGAATACCTCAATTTTTGAACTAAAAAAAATGTAATGGTTTAGGAAGTTCTTCTGTCGTAAAAACATTATTTTCATCTGACCATCTCAGGTTTACTTTTTCTTTATAAACTGTGTTTTGGCTGCCAGGAAATGTAATACCACACATACGGCATACATGTCATTAGGGACCAGAAAGTACCATGCACGCACCATTTACCCCCTTTGTATTTTGAAACACGGTCCCACGTACCGTCTGTTCTCGTAGGAAACTGAGAAACTCCAAGCTCAAGTAAAAAAGATTGCTTCCTCTTTTATGGATGGTGCATAATAAAGTGAGAAAACGCGTGCATGAATCAACCACACTTATCCAATTGCGCCTGACGACAGACCGCAAAGGGTGAATAAAAGGGGGCAAACAAAAAGGTATTCACGAGTGGCTTTGATTATAGTTGCATGACAGAAGGATGTCACAAATGTGCTGAAGTGATAAAAAGTTCGACAACTAGTGCCCATATAACGCAACTGCAGTAGTCTCTCAGTAAACGGAAATGTGTTGAATGGAATTATTGCCTAAATGGAACAACTGTATTTGATATGATTGATTCAGTACTTGAATTGTGCACCCCTGTCCGTATTTCAGTAAATGAAACTACTGTTGATTGCAACACGTATTCCTGGTCCATTCAGGATTATACAGCATGCAACAATAAGCATGGCTTTAAAATACACATTTTGCGAAAATAGCCTTTTAGCTACTTAGCTTTATATATTTAATAGCCTTCAACTCTATCTGGAATTGTTCAATTTGCATTTATAACGTTCCCCTTGTTTCTCGATCCACAGCGAAGAGAAAGATCATACAGGTTTCGGAGCGCCTGCGTCTCAATCAGCACTGCATCGACATGGCCTTCAACTTCTACAAGATGGCGCTGGCGAAGCACCTGACCCGGGGCCGGCGAAGCTCCCACGTGATCGCGGCGTGCGTCTACATGGTCTGCCGAATCGAGAACTCATCCCGTATCCTTTGAAGACAAAATATTTTAGAGGATTCGTGTGCTGTTCTTATGATGTTACTATAGAGCAGAGATGTCGAACTAGCCTCAGCTGATGGGCTGTAGTCACAAAATTTAGTCGTGCAATAGCCGGGACAGTGAAGAAGGGAGGTGGGGGAGCTGGATGGGGTGGAAGGCAGAATATGGAGAAAATGTCAGCTTACGTCGCCACTTGAAAGCGACCATTTTCTATACATTGTACTATATCGGTCAATTCTGGAGGGGTTTTGATACAAGGTTTCGAGAAACGTGTTGGTACTTATCTCCAGAATGACTGAAATCTTGACGCCAATTCTGAAAGTGTTTTCGTTCCACAGTTATGATTTTAAAGCATGGCGAGTGCGTGAGGTGGCCTTAGAAAATAATTATTCAGACCGATCGCGTCAGTGTAGCTCGTGAACAAACTTGTTGAGGAAAAAATTCAAGGCAAAGACTGTCACGTGCGTGGCGGGCTGTTTGCAAGGTCTCCGTGGGCCTCATGTTTGGGGCCCCTGCTATAGATGCATGTCATAAGGGGCACTCCAGATTAATCGCGAACAGCCGGTGCTCCTCAACATGCAGCTAAATCCAAGTACACAGTTGTCTCAGTGATGTTTCGTACCACACCGAAGAATTCTCATTCAGAGACATGAAAATTCCCTATTTCGAGGATTTTTCTCTGCAAACGTTGACTAAACTCTCTGCACAACAGTACTAATTCCCGCCCCCATCTACACACACACATACTATAATTACACGTGCCTGACATACTGGCGACATTTGAAATGATGACTAGTCCCTCCAGTGCCGCAGAACAAAAGCATGATTTTATTAATTCTAATACTGTTAGTACACTGGACATTGTGGACTTTGAGTCTAAGACCACTAGTGAACTAGAAATTGCTTCGCGTAACTATCGGAAACAAATCTCAAAGGCCATGCTTGCGTGAGGCATGCATCAGAACAGATTACAGCAGATGAAGGCGCACTGTGACCGCTAATTATCGGTTGTCATAGGAGAATTCAACCATTCCTGAAATTTCCTGCAATATCACGAAGACTCCCTTTTTTCTTTTGGTTCGAAATGGCAGGCGAAAATTCCCGCCTAAAACGGAAAATTCCCTGCATGGAACATCACTGAGTCGTCTTTGCATTTCGCATGTCATTGAAATGTGACCTTTTGTCCAGGAATCGAACTTACGACCTGGCGCTTAGCTGTGCGGCACTTCAACCACTAAGCAAGCGCAGCTGGTCCATCACCTTTCTCTCAGCCCATTGGATGGCTTCCGAGTTGTTTGCAGTTACTGGCCAACTTTAAAAATGGCTTACTTGTTCAATGGTTGCTACTACGCCAACGCAAGGTCTAGGTGATCAAAAAAATTGACGGCGAGTGTTGTGATCTTGCATGTAATCTTGACCCTACCAACATCTACGCCCTTGGAGGTAACCTTGCAGTTGATATAATTGTGGGAAAAAAAAAATTATACACTCCTTGACAAAACATGATCCTCAGACATGCTCCTCGACTTGAGTGACGTCGTTCAAGTCAACGTCTACGAACTGGGCAAGACATTCCTCAAGCTGACCGCGGCCCTCTGTATCAACATTCCAGCAATTGGTGAGCTCTCGCTGCCTTTACCGACGCCGTATCTCGTTTGCATGTAAGTAGTGCACGAGACAAGTATGTCATTGATGTAATCACTATTTGGAAGGTTACATATGCAAGATTTATTATCTCGATAGTGTCGGGAGCTGCTAAGGTGTACAGCCCTGGCCTGAAAGGGCTAGAAGGTGGTGTGAGTGCACTTTCCCTGCTTGTGTGATGTGAATCACTGGTATGGCTGGTTAGCTTATTCCACCACTATTAGTAGTACACACTACAGTACACAATACTGTACCGCTTTGAAGTTTACTAAGCCACACCTGTTCTTACAGAGCGCAATACGAAAAATTTACGGCTCAGCAGCCCATGTTTATCCGACACATGCTTCGCTTGATTTTGGAGCAATACCTCTACTCTTCTCGCTACAAGTTTAGACTAAAACTTGGTGCATGCGTTTGACATTAAAGCTCGCGAATTTTCTCCTTGCATATGCGTTATCATAGCAACGGTAACACACAGTGTAATTTTGTTTTCCCCCATACATCTTTTTCTGTCAGTCGTGAGAGCTGCGATCCAGTGGGTGCACGCACTTCGAAACCTCATCTTTTGTGTAACACCCACGCCATCCATACGCCGAGAAATGTGGACAGCGTGCTGCTGCCTACCATGCAGGGGCGCTGACACGTGGGACTCGAACGCGGCATGCTTTCCTCGGTAGTTGCCGCTAGCGCTAGTAAAACTTGGTTTAACCATGGTAAACCTCACCATTTTCGCTGTGATGGAAGGAATCATATTTACCATTAATCGAAGCACACTTGTGCGCTGCATTTTGCATATTGAACATGTCAGTGAAAGTTTTTTTTTTTCCAATATATGCTATATGCTTTGGCATGGAATTTTCTGGGGGATGTTATGACTATTCGACATATACGATACGTGGTTCTACACAATTTTTTTATACCCGGGTTGAACTTTATGGCAATTGAACGGCCGCTCAAGTCGCATACATCGTCAACGATGTCGTTGCTGTTGTGCTGTTACACTGCACTGACGGTGTGCAAATGGCTCGCATGCAAAGGGCTAGCAGGTTTCCAGCAGCGCAGATCTCGTTTAATTGAAAAACCCAACATGAGAAAGTAGACATGCTATATAGCGATATGCTTAACTGCTTAGCTCGATGAGCTAAGGGGACATTCTGCCTCCTTCTTCAGGAGTGAGGAACGCGCGCGTACACTATGCACCCACTAGAGGTCTTCCTATCCTAGGCTGCCATATGTGTGGTATGTCATTTCTCGAGCTGTACACTAAGAAATCAACCATTGAGCAATAAATTTCCCTGCGATGTAAAGCATTTCTGATCGCTCCGTGGATAAACTTGGCATTCTGCATTTCTTTCTACATTTATGCTTTGGTGGATGTTGGAACTCTTACTAAACAAATAGGAAACGAGTTTTCGCTTAATTCAACTTTTGGGGCATCGTTATTTTTTGTTGACAAGTGTGCACATTTAACGGTGCATTCACATAGTTTTCGATTGAGCTAATCTCCTCTCATCTGCTCTCAAACAAAGGGAACTGTACAAAACTGACATGTTACTCGGCTACTTAAAATTTATCGTAGCACCGTCACCGCTGTTTCTATAATGCTTGCTTGACAACAAGATGTACATACTGTAGAACCCAGCTTGTACGTTCCTCACTCACATGTTTTTCTCGCATATAACGTTTCTGCCACCTGGTGTCGGCAATCTGCATACATCTGTGTACTAAAATCTCCCTTACATCCTTCTCACAATTTTTCTGCTTGATGAGTTGCAAACTGTCGCTGTGCTGGATTTGCTGAGGAGGTGCGCCTGCGAGTTATGTAATGTGAACTGTCAAAAGATTATCGAAGTGCTCGAAAATGATCTGGTTCTGGCAGAGGTGCGAAAGGCATGCCAAAATTTTATCAATGGCTTCTTCAGGTCTTAAAACTGCTGAGAAAATTTTTTGCAGAGAGAGCTGTGGGCAATGTGTTTGTTTTATTATTTACCAGTACTTTCTATCAATATTAATGAAATGGCCATGTGATACGTTTATGGGCCAGTTTTCTCTCTCTCTTATTTATCATGGTCTCATGAAAGAACATGTTCGATGTGTTTTACTACACATAGTAGCACTGCTGCTGCCATGCTGAGCTCTGATGTTTAGGCTTGTGCAAATAGTGGATTTCAGGTTCGAAGCGAATAGCGATCTTGGCCAAGTAATTTCGAATCGAATACCATATTGCCACGTTCCATATATATACCACATATTATAAAGAAAAATGGGCATACTTGTCATGACATAAGAAAGCTGCACGATATATTTAAAAATTTGAGACAAGGCCTGTGCAAATACAATTTTTTCGCATCAAATAAAGCAGCAACAACCTTGAATAGTAGCATCATTCGAATTTCGCTAAAATTCAAGTGATAGCCTGTAAAATATGTTTTTTTTATTTGCTACTCTTAGAGCATATAAGTTGGCATACCAAGCTTTAAAACTTAAAAAATGAATTGATGTCAAGGCATTATCCTCATTTAACATTGAAGAGAGGCTTTGCGGCAGTGCGGGTTTCTCCTGGATATGTTTTTTCACGGTTTATCACCGCTCCGCTGCAGTGAAACCATCTTTACAGGGTGACACATGCGGATTAATATGCATTTATTTGTTTGTTTCGAATAATTCGAAATTTTCAATATCTTAAATTCGATTATAAGCGAATTCGAATACCGCATTATTGGTTTGAACATTCAAAGCATTTGAATATTCGCACAAGCCTACTGATGTTGCCAGCACTCTTCCATTGCTGAAAGCAAAAGGGAAATATATGCAGAATCTCCTTTGGAAGTTGTGCATAAGCACGAAGTTTTATCATAGGTTTCGGCCATCTATAGAACACTGCGGCATTAGCAGAGAGCTGTTGATATTTATCTCAACGTTCGTCAGCGTTTGGAATGGCCTTATCAGAAGGAACATCATGTTATCTCCAACACGAGGGTCTTGGCATTACACTTTCAAAAGCGCAAATTTCGATGATGGTTGTGATCCTTCATGATGGCTCTGCACCTCATCCTGCAAACGACTGTTATTCCGTCATCATGAAATTCAATAAAACCCTCATACAAAGTGTTGTTAATTTGTTTTTGACCACGAGTGCAGTGTATTCATAAGTTCGATATATTCACATGCTGCAAGTATGGTGTTAGTGCATTCACTGAAGATGCTAGCTTTTGGAGCATAGAGCGGTCTGGGTTCGAACCCCAGCACCAGCAAGAAAATTCGTTTTTTTTTAATTTCATTGCGTCGACCGAATTATGCGACAGAGGGACGGATGGCTGCACGCACAGTTGTCTCGTTGAGTCGGTACCGGAATCCTTTTGCATTAAGCCGCTTTGCTACCTGCACCCAAGTTGGCGGAAATGACTTCCCAAGCAAATTCACCCAATAGCAAACTGCTCAGTTCCACTGAAAACTTGCACCTTTGTCAGTTAGAGTATCATTTATATATACTGCAAGAGTGAGTGGGGGAAGTCAACATTACCACCTGGTGTGCAAAAAAAAACTGAACAGTGGGCAGATTGCAAAGCATGTACCCGTTCACGCCTAACTCCTTCAAAGTTCTTCAATTAATTTCGAAATTTTTTTTTGCACGCAAGGCAGTGTGTAAAGTTTTTATTGGTCTCTAGGAATAATTTTAAAAAAATATTTGAAGATATGCAAGTCAGAATTCGCATTTATCAGTGGTGTTTCTGCCATATTTGCAACCAAGCACTTGTACTTGTTAAATAATATCTGGGGTTTAATGTCCCAAAACTATGATATGATTTAGAAGCGCCACGGTGGAGGGCTCCAAAAATTTTGACCACCTGGGGTTCTTCAAAGTGCACCTATGTCTAGGTACATGGGCCTCGAACATTTTCACCTCCATCGAAATTGCAGCCACCGCAGCCGGGATTCGACCCCGCAACCTTCGGATTAGCAGTCCAGCGCTATAAGCACTAGACCACCACAGCGGGGCAAAGTCTCCATTTGTGGGCACCCATTCCTACTCTTCCAAAATGAAATTTTTCTGGCAGTTGTTCTTTTTACTCATACTTATGCAACGATATGAAGTGGGATTTTGCTAACAGTGTCCAATTTTCTTTCCCCGCTACATATTTGTTCACTGAAGAGGCGTAAGGGTTTTAGGGCTGGGGCCTAAAAGAAAGAGACTAAAAAAGTTTTGCGGGCTGTTTATTATTGCATTCTGTTGGAACGGCTCGGTTCAGTCTTGGCCTTTTCGTTACAACGGGCGTCTTACTTGGGAGGAAAACAGTCAACGGTGCATAGTTGGAACACGTGGACAGCCACTGGTGTCCACTGAGAACCTTCACTCATTTCTATACATCAATTCACACACTGAACTTGGGTTTGCAGGGTTCTTCTTTTTCACACATACAAAAAAAAAAGGATCAGTGAGAAATGCGAAAACTACCCAAATCACCAATGTAGTTTGTGCATTTTCGTAAGGTTTTCTTCAAAAAGCATTTGGTAGCTTTATTGCAAAGATGGAATTGTCTTACGACGCTGTCATGTCAAAGTCAACGCATTCCTTCAGGCATTTTTCTTCTGTAAGGAACTACGTCCGAGTGCTCTCAAGAACTATCTTTTATGCGTTTTTGCGGCGTGAAAAAAAAAAAAAAAAACTCTGTAGGAAGGATAAAATTTTGCAGGCTTGTAGTGCTAGTGCTTTAGTCACCCACAAAAGTTTGTATTTTAGACAAAAAATATCGAAATGTCAGAAGTATTCGTTACAAGCAGAAGTGCTTGGCTGTTATCAAGTGAACGAACTTCTGACACAGGAGACAACACCAATAAGCTCCAGAGAAGTAAAGCAACGTGTCAAACCAAGTCAGGCCTGCTTGTTAAATTAACCTTGCCTTTATTTACGTTCTGCGCTATGGTGATCTTCCAGCATTCTTCTTGAATTTGGATCATGTTCTTGGTTTTTCTCTTCTTCATTGCCACGGTTACTTCTTGCGCTACGTACTACAAAATGAGGTAGGAAAAGGGGGACGGGACACATTGCCAACAGACAAGGTGCACCATCCATTGTCAACATGTTTCTGTTTTTCGTAGTCGTTTCATGGTGTTCAGGACGAAGAGTGATAAACAGTGGCCAGATAGCCCAATTTGTGGCTCTCTTGATCTTGTCAGCACTAACTAGAACATCGAAGAGCAAACCTCACCACTTTGTTAAAACTGAACGATTGAAAAATACTGCATTTTCACGCTTAACAATAAGTCTTCCATCGACTTAGACAGCCCACAGATGAACTGGAGAGCTGTCATTCAGTATTGGTGTCCCAGGCAACATCTTTTTTTGTGGGAATGAGTTTGGGACAACAGTTTTGCCACCCGCCCCGTCGCATGCAAACAAAAATTTCAGCGTATGGACATAACGAAAGCCACACTTTACCGCATAGTAAAAGGGATGGTCACAACCTTCGTGGACATTTCCGTGAGCAAGTTTCCACACACATTAAAGGAGCCCTGCAGCACCTTTCGAAGTTGACAGACATCGAGCTTGATGTCAATCTTTCGTGGCCACACGATTATCCCTGCCACAGAGAGACATGGAATCCATCTAGTAAAAGGTGGACTTATTGCATGAAAAGAGTGCCTTCTTTTTTATCTGATGTAACATTCAGGTGAAGAAAAGGCACTGTTTCTGCAGCCTCAGAAGGGAGCGTGGGTCATATCTTGCATCAAGTCTTAGAGCTTCTTTTTATTCTTTCCTTTTTGACCGTACTGGCTGTTACTTTTCATTCAGACACTCTTGCCGAGACATCTAAGCAATGCAGCACGCGACCTGCAAGAGCATTCGCTCTTTCATGAAATCGATGAATGCCAGACGTTTTTGCTTGCTGCATGCATAGTTGGGGCCACTGCTGATGAAAGTGAGAAGTTCTTAGCTGCACGCAGTGCAATCACGTTTAACTCGCATGTTCACAGGAGCCTTGACAATATGTTGACAGCGTTTACAGACTACGTTCAAAAAGTGTAGCAGGGCCCCTTTGAAAAGTAAAATCAATTTGAAAAAAAAAGTTCAGGGAGCAATCATAGAAGGTAAATATCTCAAGCGTGCTAGAGGTGTTGTGAAGTGAAACAAAGTTTGGTTACCTTGCGGTGGCCCGTTTGCCAATGGTCTTAAAAGTTTTGAACCTTGTGTACAAAACTGTTACTGTTCACAAGCCAGAGATGTTTGGTGAATGGTGTTCTGCAGTTTAAAGCAGTTTTTTTGCGTGAAAACAGTGCCAAACAGACCAATGATAACAATACTTGTTTGAATGAATCATCTGCAGTGCCCACATCTATAAGTATGTCAGGTGCATGAAGACACCATGCAATTCCACCTCTTTTTTTCACTGCACACCTGTTGTGTTTCATGCAGTCCAGCCTCCTTTAACAGTCAAAGCAGTGACAGTCGCAGCGTTATCTTACAAAGATGTGGTGACAACGTTCCTGCATAATCCAATTGCATTCCAGTGGATGGCGACGGTTTAAATGTCAGTCTGCTACCGCTTATCTTGCACACCGGCACATGCTGCGATATGTTAGAGGACCTAGTTATGAGGACTGTTATGCCCGTGTTTGGGGAATGCCCCAGAAATTTGGGCAAGATGTGCTTTGAAGAGGGGCCAGAAGAGATGAGACGATTTCTTTATGATACGACGTACAGCAAAAAACGTATTTGTTGTACCTCTCTACTGCGAGAAAAAGGAGCCCAAAACATTTTTTAAAGGTTACCCCTACAGTTGTGTGGAGTGATCGATTTATGCGTCTGTCTCGTTCGGCGTCATTGGGACAATGCAAAGGAATCGTTAGCCATCGAAGATACCAGTAAATGCTCGAAGATGTTACCATTTGTAGTTTACTTTCAGTTTCCTCGTATCCTGCTACCAGTGGCTTTCTTTATCTACTACATGCTACTTGTTACAATTGAAAAATTAATGCAATGCTCATTAAGTTGATATCACAAAAGAATGAATGCATTAGCATAGAAAGCCTGCGTCCTAGCTGCGCTATTGCCTACTCGGTACGTATGCTTACAAGAGGTTATGAAAAATAGCTACGAATTTCGTTACGGATCACCCGAAAAACTACTGGTTATACAAGCGGCAGTGAGCAAAAAGGCGGTGTGCGAGTCGCAAAGCACGGTTAGCTGCGACGTCTTGCGGCCCTCGCGAGACTAACATGGTGCGCCCAGGTTGAGAAGAACGGCCGGCGCTCGTTTTGAGCACGGATCGCAGCTACGCGAGAACGCACGAGGTATTGTGCGGTGTGGACATAAAAACGATCTGGACGCGGTAACAAGTGTGGTGTTTCTACAGAATACTTTGACTGTTTGGGTTTCTACAAGCACTGTTCTAGGACCTACTTAGTTGCTGGGGCATTTTAATCGTTTCCGAGGGTGAGGCAAGGGTGTTAGTTTATGTAAATAAAGCGCTGCGCTTTTAATGTAATCGGCGGTTAAAAGTCGTAAGCGGAGCAACGTTTTTTCAGAGCAGAGGTTTTAATGCCAACACCTGCTAGGTGTACTAGTAATCTCACTTGCTTCACTCTACTTGCATGTGGAATAAATATTTGCGCGGTTAAAAAAAAAAAAACCCCGTAACAATGCCACTGTTGCCAGATTGCTTGCACAAAGCTTTTAGGACAGCCCGGGCATTGACCACGAAGCTTCCCGCCACATTCACCCTTTCCTCGCGAGCATTTGGAAACTGGCTCATGCATAGTTTTTTGTATCCGGATAAAAGCAAAACTAATACTGCCCGACGTCGTCATGGCAGAGCAGTTATCATTTTCCGCCTCATACTGGTTTTCCGAGCAAAGTGGTGAAACTTCGTCGACATCGGGCTGCATGGGAGAGAACGGCATCAGCTAGACAGTATTCGTAACAATTCTTTCACCGCATAGCCGCCCATAGGGCATGACATGCTGTAAATCAACTGCACTTTTTTTACATTGCATCCGTGAAGGAAACGCTGTGCGGAGATGTTTTAAGACCGAGTACGAGGAGGAACGCTTAAACTCCTCGGTCATGGCCACCTTTAGAGTCGAAGATGGCGCGGCTTAATGCCAGAAGTCTTCTGCAACACCTTGCACTGTTGCAGAAGAGAACTGCACATAGGGCATTTTTACATTTTTGGACAAGTACAATTGAAAACAGTACAGCTAGGAAGAGGCGCGGCTCCTCCACACGTCTTGGATTAGAACGAACAGTGGAGCATTGGCTGCTGTGCTTTACAGCCAGATGAATTTAATGGCAACAAGTGCTCACTCTAATGTTCTGTGAGGTGGTTCTTTATGTGAAGTAAAGCGAAATTGCTCCTCTGTGTCATTATTGCATCATCGACTATTTTGTAAGTACAAGTGTACTGGTGTCCAAAAATTTATGTGCTTAATGAAAAAGTCTGTTTCCTCTCCTCACCTCTTGGCTCGGTCTGTCATTAGCTGCCCCGTTAGTGTGAAACACAACATTTAACACACACAAATTCACACGGGAAAAAAAGAAAAGGTACAAAGGAATCTGTATAGAATTGGGCCCTGAATCAAACTCGTTTTGCAGCACAGTGCAACTCTAGTCGAGAGATGATCCGAGGGCTGCCAAAGGCGTTGCACGGTCGGGCAATGGTCCAGAGAGCACCTTGGAGTTTGGCAGGACGAGTTCTGCGGGCATGCTGATTCAGCCTGCTTTGAAGGAAGGAAGTGGGCACTTGCATTCCTCCTCAGCAGTACGCCCTCCGCGAACCGTGTCCACTCAGTGGGGATACAACAAAGTGGGGCAGTCTTGTTTAGCACAAAAACATTGGTCGCTTAGGTCACACATGGAAAAAAACAGACAGGCATGGAGTCACTCGTTGACCTCGCGCACCATGAACACCACCACCGCCATAGCTACGAGGCGTGTTCCGGAGGATTGGCCGCCCCATAGAAGATGAGCTCTGGGATCTGGCCGCCCTGGACTCCTGTGCCGTTGGTCGAATCAGACGAGCTCTGAAACTGAAACGTGACGCTGCCCACCGACACCTCGCTCATGCCCTCCTGGCCAAAGTAGCTGAGCTCCGAGCCCTCGAGCACGGCCGAGGCGGTGTAGTATGTGTCGGCCTCGATCTGGACGGGGTGGTCGAAGTACACACGGAAGGTGCTGCTCGACCCGTCCGAGTGGAAGCGAGTGTCGCACTGCGCCAGCGCCTTGCCGCCCCGCTTGAGCTCGATGCGCGAGCGGTATTCGCACGCGCCGCTGCTCGAGCCGTACAGACCAAATCCGGCCAGGAAGATGCGCTGGTCCGCGCAGAACTGGACACTGTCGCACCGACCCCGGTAGCGCCATTGGTTGCTGCGATAGGCACACGACTGGAACCGGCGGCAGACGCGCGCCGGCAGGCCTAGACGTGGCTGAATCGGGAATGGCACAACGGGCTTGCGGCTCGCCGCGAAGTGCAGGAACATGTCGGCGGTCTCGCGGAGGGTCAGGACACCCGACTGTGCGGCGCCATCAGCAAACTCCTGAAGAGACATTGATGGGAAGCGGACAAGGTACAGCGCTTCCCCGAGGCATTCGCGCCGGTTTTCAGGGGTCGGTTCTATGCCTCGCCGACTGCACTCGGCGCCAGCCCAAGCAAGGGCTGCATCGAAGATGACTGCCTCGCGGGTGTTTAGAGATTCCCGCGAGAGCACGGCCTCCAGCGTGGGTCGATCGACATCTGGAAAGCCATCGGAGGAGAGGGCAAGGGCCGCCTGAGCATCGATGATCTCCCAACAGCGTTGCGCCAACACTGGTTCTTCGAAAAGGCGGCTCTGGCTGAGCAGGACGCAGGCATTTCGAGCAGTCAGGCTGGTCTCCAAATAGGCAACGCAGGCCCGTGCCAGATGAGGGACCAGATATTTCTTGGCTGCATACAGCGTGGCAAGCACGGTGTCTGCCTCTAGTGTGATATCATCGCAGTAGAGGTACCTGCAGGAATTAAAGGTCTTGTGAGGCACATTATTCAGCAGGCGGCTTGATTGGGCGGACAGTTTCTTGGAATTCATAAAATGTGATGCATAATTACTTGTTTAAAAATGGAGCTCATGAGTAAAGGACCCCCAAGTCTGCATTCCTCTAAAAATGGAGCGTATCTACAACTTTTGGCCATGAAGAATTATTAGTTCGAAAAGCACTTGCACAGAAACTAACAATGCTTGGTTGACTGTTGGCTGATTGATCAAATGTTTGTTCTGCTGATTTCTAACACAAGGGCCACCCGTATTGGAGGGCTTTTAAGGATTCAATCAACAGACTCATGCAGGAAAATTTCAACACGTTAATGTACTGTGCACATTCCCATCCCTCTTTTGAAACACTGATACCATGACAGCTCAGTTGCTGGGATGGCTCTCGTTAGCGTGGCCTGGATGTCTACTGCAGAAAGTCCACATTAGACGACAATACTGACCGGAGGAGAACGAGGAAGGCAGCCGGCTCTACGTCGGGTATTTCAATGTCCTGACCAGTCGGTGCAGCCAGTCCGCCGTAGAACATGGCGTGGAACACTGAGCTCCCCGTGGCGAGCACGTACCGGTGGGCCGGCACCACCTGTTGCTGGGGCCCCTTTGGCCCGACCAGAAACCGCACGTCGCTCATGAGTTCGTTGCGAAACATGGCCGCGTTGCGCTCCCGCACGCTGGCTCGCGACGCCTGCCAGTTGGGGTCCCGGGTCTGGCCAGGTCCAAGCCTGAGAGGCACGCTCAAGGAGTCTCCAGCAATCGCTCCGCCACACGCAGACGACGACGATGCAGACCCATTGCTGGAGCCACCTGGAGACCGCAGCGGTCCCGGTGGTGGGCTAGGGCACTGCAGGTAGGCGGGCGGCGGGGACACTGAGTATGGAGGTGGGGAGACGGACTGCTGCGGAGGCTGCTGCGGCGGCAGCGTGGGGCTGGTGGGTGACTGTGCGCCGCCCCCACCACCCAGCTGCTGGCCTGCTGATGAAAGGAGAGGTGGGGAGAGAAGAGAATAAGGGGCGTTTACAAAATCGAGAGTGGGGATCTGAACGGCGCAAGTGCCTCCACTTAGCAAGCCTGCTCTCTGCTAAACTCGTCTATCCTCCACTTAACCATAGATCAGGAAGGCAAGAATCGAACGCATGCAGTGGAAGCTGCACATAGCAAATTATTGCACATATTGAATACTTGGAATACGTCTTCGAATATATTTCAGATAGGTAATGAAAATTAGTTATCAGATTACCTGTATATAGGTCTCTTTTTTTTTATACCATTCCAGATTTGATATACACAAGTTACCGTATTTACACGATTGTAAGACGACCCTTTTTTTCAAATTTGACAATCCAATGTTGGGGGGTCGTCTTAGAATCGAAATCGAACCATGTACCTTAGAATCGAAATCGAACCATGTATTGTCATCTTGAATAGTTTCCCGCTCAACCCAAAGCGCATAGTTTTCCGTGTGCTTATACAAAAGTTTCTTTTTTTAGCATCTACTGCGCGCATTACGAGTGCCTTTATGACGAGCGCACGGCTCTTGAGGGAGCACCGGTAATCGATGGAAGAGCCGCCGTAGGGGGGTATTGGTAGTTGACGAAAGAGCTCCTCTTTGTGATACAATTTTCTAAGCGGGCGCGTCGCCGCGTGCTCCTGTCGCTTGTGTCCACGACCGGCTCTCTCGAGTCACTTCTGTCTGACATGAGTGCCGTCGGCTCGAAGAACACTCGGCGCTCGTTTACGGCAGCGTTTAAGCGGGCTGCTATTCTTCATGCGGAGGAAACCAACAACTGTGTAGCAGGACGGAAGTTCGGAATCGGTGAATGTGTGGTGCGGAAGTGGCGGCTTCAGCGCGAGGAAATTTTCTCGTGCGACTCCAAGCGCCGTGGCTTTCGCGGGCCGAAGTCTGGCCGCTTTTCGGAACTAGAGGCGAAGCTTGCGGCCTACGTGACTGACCTACGCGATCGATCGTTGTTGGTCACCTGCGAAATGGTCACGCAGCAAGCCCGTGTCTACACTGTTCAGGCAGGGATACCAAGGTGTTTTTTTTTTTTTTTTTTTTTTTTGAGATGCGATTTTGGGGGGGTCGTCTTACATTCGAGTCGTCTTACAATCGTGTAAATACGGTAATCTGTAAATGAAAAACTCGATTAACACATGCATCAAGCACAATGTCAATATTCAGTGTGAGACTGTGCCTCCTTGGCTGTTTCTTCTCGAATAGGGTACACTGATGGCATTGACCTTAATTTTGCCAACATCGCAAATTCATTGAAAATTATACAAGAAAATGCTCCGCCACAACTGCCCCCAGTTACACGGTAGCGATGTTACAGAGCCTCTGACTCTCTGCCATTGAGGTCTAAGCTCCCCTGATACCCAGTAGCCTGTTACTCTGCACAAAGACCATGAAATTGTTGGGTAGCTCTCAACATTTGTTATGTAGCTGTAATAATAGGTTGAAATGTAGATCATGAACTATATTGGTAAATGCAAGTGCATACGAAGTGTGCATTTTTTGTTCTATTTTCACAACACATTCTTGCAGCCCGTTGGCAGTACGATTAGCAGCTCGAACATTTGACGTTGTCCCCCCAGTATTGGTGCAAAGTGTATCCGTTCACCGGTCCATTTGGAAGCAGTTATGCAAATGAGAAACAACATTACTTATTATGAAAAAAATCATATTTGTACAAGAATGCATTTGCCACTTTATTCTTTGGCATTGTATATGTGTATTAAAGCGGCACGTAGTTGGTAGTTCACAAGTTGAGCTTGCAATTTTTGCTTTTTGGTAAAGCTTACAGCACGCAGCTGATCTCGTCAGTTCACGGATTGTGAAATCCAAGATGAAGCTGAAAAAACTTTGCAGCCCAAGCATGGCAGCCTGTATTTGGGCTCCTGGCCTGTGTATTAGCGTACGCACGCTGCATACTGAACGGTCACGCAAGACTTCTTATGATGGCCGTGCATCCACGGTCATACGTGGCAACTTAAGTGCACTTTGAGCGAGTGTACTTACGCTTACGAAGTGTCATTTCGGCTGTTTGCTGCTACACGAGAAAGCGAAGTGTACTTTGGAAATTATAACAGTGGCAATTGTCTGTTTGTAGCGGAATACATATACGTTACTTTTACGCCCGTGTGTCATCGTCAGACCACGTTGTCTTCGTTGAAGTAGCACCAGTGACACATGGCATCATAAAACGACTTGAGAACGACTCGCCTACACATGTGCAAGAGTGCCTGAAAGTAAACAACCCGGCGGATGGAGCCATTTCACAGCATGTGCTGCTGCATCCACCAAGCGGACGTGGCCGGACAATGGCCGAGGGTGAGAGCAGCAAGAATTTTTGCCGATATATGGCTTGTTTTAATACATATCAGTATCCGTTATAACGAAAAGAATAGTTTAAAAATGGTATGAGTGCGCTTTAGGCAACAGCCAATTCTGTGCAAGCCACTGGTACTGAGGCTACACACTTTATCGCAGCAAAGTGACATTGGGGGACGCACTTGCCGGCAAGTGTACTTAGCAGCGAGTGACACTAAACTTGCTCATGTGACAGCGCGCAAACGACACTCGCGGCTAAGTGTACTCGCTCGAAGTGCATTTAAGTTGTCACGTGTGACAGGGGTAAAGGTTGCTTAAAATATGATATTGTGTTCACCAACAGTGGCGTAAGTCCAGGAAAATCACACGAGGGGAAACAGATCTTGCTATGGTAGCCGTTTTGTTCATATGAATATAGTCTTTATGTTTAACAATATCAAATTTTGAATAATGCTTTGAAATAAAGAATGCAGTAAGGCTCACAGCTCACATGATCATATTGTTCTATTGAGTCTTCTTGGAAACAAGGTCGAATGGCAGTTGCAATTTCAATGCAGTCTTATACCCCTGTCGCATGGCCACCACCAAACTCTGTTAAACTCCGTCAACGTAAATCTCCCCTAGGGAGTTCGACGGAGATGGAATTGTGGCAGTGTCGCACAACAATGACAAGGTTCTAATAGCTGTTGCGAGGGTGCTCTGCCGGCACTGTCAATTTTTGCAGAAGTATCCTAATTCCATCTCTAGTTGCTTTTTTTAGGGGGAATCTTCTTTATGAGGTAAAAAAAAACAACGTTAAGTAGGTCTGAAGCAAAGATAGCAATAAAACTTATTTTAAATGAAAATGCATTTGCTAAATGTAGCGATGCTGGCCACCTTGTGCGTAGCGCTATGTTTATTTACTACTGCGCCGTGCTTGACGACTAGTTTTTCTAGCCTGTAAGTTACCCTTGAATTAGATCGGGTCGCATCACCCCTGCAGCGGTCGAAGCAGGTGACGATGATGCAATGCTGTCAGTAATTCCTCCCACGAGCAAACGTAAGCACGGCGATGACAACAACCGCACGCATGGTTGAAATATTTTTAAATGGCAGTGCTTGACAAGCGAGGCACGGTGTGGAGGGCATGGGTGTGGAGAGTAGCTGAACTCTGATGGGCGTATATATATGTAAAGAAACACATGTTATGAATGAGTACTGTAACAAAAGAACGTTTATTATTGCCAAAATGTATTATTGTTCTCACTGCGGCAACTTGGTGCTCACAATATTCTTCCGACCTGCACATACTGGGGACGAGAGTACCTCGTTCCGCTGCAAAGGGAGATCGTCGAACGTCCTTTGCGAAATGCTCTGTTTACCTTCGTTTGCGTAAGGGTGGCCGTGTGACGCGGGCCGCATCTCTTGTCATAAGAACGAGGGAGTTAAACGGTGTTTGCAGGCACCTGTGTGACAGGGGTATTAAAGAGCCCATAGTATGAGCGTAGTTGCCACTTGAAAATAAACAGGCGTTCAAGATAGTTCAATACGAACTGTTCTGTACACTATGTGTAATGACCACCTAGACAGTTGAGATATAAGTTCCACTCCGCATAGTCATTAGGCTGAGTAATGCTTGAAAGATAATTCTCAAGGGGGGACACTTGCAAGAGGTTCCCCCCCTGAACACTAGGCCTAAACACAAGGGGAGATGAGGACCCCACTTACCCACCACTGTTCACTGATCATGTTACTGAATATTGCTTTCATAAAGTGGCAGTTGAAGGCTAGCTCCCCCTCCTCCTTATTATGGTAAGGTGGGGGTCACCTGTTGGGGCGGGACACGCTTGGCAGTTTTGGGGTATATTATGCGGTCATTAGGCATGACTGTGGGTACACTTGGGAAGTTCCCCCGTGCAAGCGGGCAGTAGATAGGATGGCGGGTAACTGTTACCATACAAAGCAGTGTATGCTTTGGCAATGTCAGCGCTGATAACTAGCGTAGCCAAATAACCTACCTCGATACTCCTGCACACGGTACGACCGTCTTGTGCGGGCCATAGCTTCTTTTCACTTTGTTGTTGGCCTAAATCTTCGCGTGCTGTTCCTGAAGATGTCGTAGTTCCGATGGTTGTTCACGCTCATCTTCCTCGATCGCCGATTGGCCAAGAGGCCGGCGCGGATTAAGAAATGCTCGTAAACAGGTCCGTAGTTTTGGAATTGAGCTTGGCTTATCGTGGTTGCGAGAGAGGAAATTGCCTCACTTTTTACTTTTCCACAATCGAGGTCAGTTTCTTCACACACACACGTGCGACACCACGTGAGGAAGAAGAAGACGTAGAGGTTGTCACGCCGACGAAAAGCGAAAACTGGCGCGTGAAGACACCCGTTTTTTTTTTTTTTTTCTCGCCGGGGCGTCGGAACTCGATCGTCGTCACGCACGACTTCTTCGTGCACTTCTTTCTCGCTCTGACTGCGTCGTCGCAGGCCGTTTTGGGGTCGTCACGAGCAGCACCACTCGAAAAACTACTGATAACCACAACACGACCGCGCGTGTGTGTGTGTGACCGCGTACAAGTGGGGAGGAAGAGAGAGCACCGAGGTTGCCTTTTTTTCTTCCACGCAGATTTTATCGACAACGCCGACTCTTACCTACGTCGCGACGGCAACTTTTGCGCGTTGAAAACTACGTGCGTCACCTCGGCGATGCTATCTCGCAATCCCTACGCGTCGCTTCCGTAGGTGTGTTTACGGGGACATCCGCAGAAAAACGTGTTTCCATTTTCAGATAGCCCGACGCCTGTTTGCTTCGTAGGTTTGCCACCTGCGCGGATTAGCCGTTTGACGAAGTGCGCGCACGTACGGCACACAGCACCACTGCGAAGTGTTTACTCGAGCAAACCCGTGCCGAGACCAACGACGTCCGGCCTGACGACGACGCTCCTCGTTGTTCGAGCGATCAAGGTCGCGAATAGATGAGTCGGCGCGATGTGCGAGGGTGGGATGACGGTAGTTATAGCGCGAGAACAAAACGACGACACAGAGACAAGCGCTCGTGTCTTTCGTGTCCTTCTTGTCTCTGTGTCGTCGTTTTGTTCTCGCGCTATAACTACCGTCATGCCATACCAACTAGCCCAAGCTTGCACACTTATAAGCGAGGGTGGGCGCGTCGCGTTTAAGTTGTCACCGAGTACGGCGCGAGTGAGCTAATTTGCGACGAAGCGCCCCCAACACACGAAGTTCTAGGGGCTTTTACGTTGCGAAAGAGGAAACGTCGAAAACGAGGAGGTGGTATTGCAGTGTCCGTACGACACAGTGGGCACCTCTGTCACCGGTAATTACCTGACGTTGTGCGGCGCGTACGTTTACTAGTAACGTCTTGCAGGTTTCGGTGTAAGAATAGTCTGTGTTGACCACGGCGTGAACCATTTTTCCGCCGTGAAACGTTTCTCCACGCAACGTTATCACGTAATACCAGACGCAGTATATGCCTCTTCTCTCTGTGCAGCGTTACTTATTATATAACATACAAAAAAAAAACACAGACGATATTCGCAATTCTACGAGTGGATGCATCTATTAGGCTATGTATATGCATGTGCCGTATCGGACGCCAGTTAGAACGAAACTTCTTGTGTATGCGAGACATATTGGTTAGTCCGTAGGTTTGCCTTTTAGGATGCTAGCGACGCTGTAGCTACCGACGATCTAACGACGCGCCAGCACGCTGGCTCGCGCAATATACAAATTTTCGAGCGCTTATACACTGCGGGTGAAACGCACGCGCCGATAAGTTTGCGTTGAATTCGTACAAGTGCTCGGAACGCGTCTGGTGGCGGAGTGTATAATTAAACAAACTTCTGACAAATATATCGGTACCGTTTTCCTCCTGAACCCGCCGCCGCCATCTGGACGTTTGGTTTCTGATGTGCGGAGAACCAATGCCTCAAAAAGGACGGGAACGAGACGCGTACTACTATGCGCACTTCTCGTAACGCGAGTATCGTGACCTGACGCCAGATATCGTATACTGTGGGGCTACATCTCCTCCCGACGGTTTAAGAAACCTGGGGTCTCTTGCAACAAAATAGCCACGGTAAAGAAGAAGAAATTACGGAGAGAGAGAGCCCCGAGGTAGAGTGTAACTACCCGATGTGTGTGCAGCGTACGCGGCGCACGAGTGTTAGCACTCACCGTGGAAGGTCCACTGCTTCGCCGTCGTGACGCTGTTGTTGGACTCCTCGCGTCGTCGCGTCGCCCTAGCCGACATTTCTCGGCGAGACGGCTTCGCGTCGTTGTGGGACAGTGTTCAGCGATAACGTAGTAGATCCATGGGAACCGTCCCCGATGCCCGAGACTTCGACGTCCAGAGAAGGGGGAGCCAGCGAGCGGGCTGAAGCTGCGGCGGTGTTGTCGAGCTGGTTTTCGTTTTCTTTTTTTGAGCCCCGAACACGGCTGCGGAGGCCTCCCTCCTTCGCTCGCGGCCTCTGCGTTGTTGCGGCCGTTGTCTTTGCTGTTTCTTCCTATTTATTTGTTTTGTTATTGCTAAGGAAACCAGAACCAAAAACCCACAATGCAGCGCGGGCATATCCTCTCCGTGCCCTCTAACCTTCTCTCCTGATAACCTCCCGCGTTTCGGGCGGCGCTTGTAATATCGCTTACTTTGTTGTTTGTAACACGTTGTATTTTGTGCACCGTTAGAATATTGCCTTTCGATTGTAGTAATACTTTTTTTTCTGCGGTTTGTTCAAAGGATTCGAGACTGCGGATTGTATTCGTCTCTGCTAAAAATTACCGTGATAGATGAATGAGGACATTAGGCCTTTGAGCTTCGCAGCTGTTTGAACCTTGGGGTTTCCTAATATACGTTAATTTTTGGAAACTTTACGGTTTGCACAGGAAATAGTTTTTATTTGCATTGATTTATGCGATTTCGGACCCGCCTGTTGCTCTATCTGCATCAACAATTGTGATACCGTGTGGATATTTAAATAAAACTTCGAGTCTGAACGTACGGTTTTTCCACGATCGTCTGTGAACGCAGAAGTAATCGCAAACATGACCTACTACACTCCTGACCTGCCCAGAGAGCACCTCTTCCAGCGCCCACGTTCTAGTTCATACCTTCTGCCGCTAGGGCCGTCACCTACGAGCGGCGTGGCGCTAGGCAGCACCTGTTCGCTGTCGTCTGCTTCAGCCATCGCTGTGGCAGTGCAAATCGTTCTTATTGTGCATGAATTGTGTATGAATGTGTAAAATATGGCAAATAAAGCGATATGATTCCTCGTCAGAGTTGGCTGCATTCGTGTGGACGTTTGAAGCAGAAATAGAACCGTAAAAAAAGCACACAAAGGGTCACAGTGGCAAGCAGACGGGAACTTTTCTACAAATGAAGGAAAATTTATTATGAAAATATTTCTTGAATGAAAACGTAGTCCAACGAGATAAAAAAACTATTGTTAGGCATTCATTGTTCACACTGAATCACGATGGTTTACCATATCGTCTCATCGCACGGACATATAAAATCATAGAAACGCGCATCGGCCAGCGCTCCCCGTTCCAGCAGACAAACTCCCGTAGCGAAATTTGACGCACAATTTTTGTTGTGTAGGTCACAGTAAGAGTTAAAGCTTCAATTCCTGTGTCTCTCCTTGATATGCGTCCGTGGGCGTATGTGCATTATTCTCTTCTATCAATTGACTACAAGTGTAACACCTGTCCAGGGCGAGTGTCCAAGGTAAGTGCTCAACAGGGGCACTGCGTTTCACCTGACGCGTCCTAAACAACCTAAAATCAGTTTGATATTCTATTACCAATGAGTACATTATTAGTCAAAAGCTTTATGAATACTAAATTGAAGTTTTTTTAGGCTGGAATGGCAAAAACAACCATGCAGCAAGACATTTCTACGCAAATATACAGCTTTAGAAGTCAATCAACCAGTATAGCCTAACTACTAAAATGTAACACATAGCACACGTTAGCCTTTTCAGCAAAAAACAATCACACGTATAGGCAGTTTGTCACAGAAGCAGACGCATGGTATCAGTCCGTCGCCCTCCTGCCGGCCGCACAGTAGCAGACGAACAGGTTATAGGTAGCGCCACCTACGGCGAGCGATTGAACGAGAGCGGGGACACGCGCTCCCATAGGAACCCCGCTATCTGAACAGGTCAGGAGTGTAGTAGGTCATGATCGCAAAGGCCATAATTTCAGAGGGGGGTGTGTGGCGGCGCTGCTTACCACATCGCCGTCACGTGCGTTTAATAGGACGTCTATATTGTTAATATAAACAGTCTTGACGTCGCCATTTTGGTCCAGCGTGTGTTGTTTTGTGCGCTTCGCATAGTGAATCGTGCAATAACGGCGTGAGAGGCGATCAAAGCACGCAAAATCATGCCGCCCACCGTGGAGGACGCCGTCGTGCTTCCTCCGATGGAGGAGCAGGCGCCCAAAGAGGACGCTGCGCCATCGACTGCGTCGGAGACCGCAGCCCCCGAACCTGCGGCGCCGCTGAAAGAACCGGCGGTTGCGCCCGCGGTCGCGCCCGTGGTCGCGCCAGCGGTGCCCGAACAGCCAGCACCACCGCCGGCACCAGCACCACCAGCCCCCGCTAAAGCACCGACGATCGGTATCATTTACCCGCCGCCCGAGCTTCGCAACATTGTCGACAAAACCGCCGCGTTCGTAGCGCGAAACGGGCCCGAGTTTGAGGCTCGTATCAGGCAGAACGAGATCAACAACTCCAAGTTCAACTTCTTGAACTCCGGCGATCCGTACAATGCCTACTACCAGCACAAAGTCAAGGAAGCCAAGGAGGGCAAGATACAGCCGGAGCTGGCGCTCGCTCCGACCCCTACCAAACCCGGTCAGCAGCAGCAACAGTCGGGCGCCCCGGCCTCCAAGCAGGACCTCATCTCCAAGATTGTCGAGCAACCAATCGTGCCCAAGGAACCTCCGCCGGAGTTCGAGTTCGTCGCCGACCCGCCATCAATCTCGGCGCTCGACCTGGACATCGTCAAGCTGACCGCTCAGTTCGTGGCCCGCAACGGTCGCCAGTTCCTCACAAACTTGATGAACCGGGAACAGCGAAACTACCAGTTCGACTTCCTGCGCCCCCAACACAGCCTCTTCACGTATTTCATGAAGCTACTCGAGCAGTACACCAAGATCCTGGTGCCAGGCAAGGACCTGATGCCTCGGCTCAAGCGCGAGTCCGAGGAGCCCAAGTCGATCCTGGACCAGGTGCGCTACCGGGTCGAGTGGACCAAGCTCCAGGAGGCGCAGAAGCGTCGCGAAGAGGAGGAGGCCGAGCGCGAGCGCGTCCAGTACGCGCAGATCGACTGGCACGACTTCGTCGTTGTAGAGACGGTCGACTACCAGCCCAATGAGCAGGGACTGTTCCCGCCTCCCACGACCCCGGACGAGGTCGGCTCCCGGGTGCTGGCGCAGCAGAGGATGGAGGAAGAAGGAGAGGAGGTCGAGATGGAGGTCGAGTCCGACGAAGAGGGCGGAGGAGCGAGCGACAAGGAAGACGAGGACGACACGCCGCCGCCGACGACGACGACGCCGTCAACAACGACTTCGACGACCACCACGCCGAGTCTTCCGGCCCGGGCTCCGAGCCCGCCGCCGCAGCCTCCCAAGGAGGCGCCTCCTCAGCTCCCTCCGCTGCCTCCGAACCCCGAACAGGTCGTCGTGCGCAAGGACTACAACCCGAAGGGTGGCAAGCCCACGAAGCCCTCTTCCGAGCAGTACCTCATCTCTCCCATCACAGGCGAGAAGATTCCCGCTGACAAGATGCAGGAGCACATGCGCATCGGTCTTTTGGACCCACGCTGGGTGGAACAGCGCGACCGCGCCATCCAGGAGAAGATGCAGCAGGATGAAGTGTTCGCTCCTGGCTCGGCCATCGAGAGCAGCCTGAAGCAGTTCGCCGAGCGGCGTACGGATATTTTCGGATTCGGCGACGAGGAGACGGCCATCGGAAAGAAAATCGGCGAAGAGGACAGGCGGCCCCAGGAGAAGGTGAGAAACCTCGTGTTCAGTTTCATAAGCACGAGAATTTAGGGCGAGTTAGTGCGACTTATTAAGGTATTGGAAGGAACGCCGCACAGTATAAGATGAGGTCAGGGAAGGGTGATGAACACGCAGCGCCGTGTGTGCGTGTCACCCTTGCCTGTCTCCAACTTTTACTGCGCTGTGTTCCTTCCAATGTTTCCTTGACACGCCCGAGTTTCGGCACTAAATGTGAAAGTAGATGAGTGCCCAGACTAAGAATAGATAACTCGCTCGCATCAATTTTCTCGGCGTCTGTTTTTCCTTTGCCCAGTCTCGGTGCTCGTCTACCTTGAAACTCTGTTGTCTTGGCTGCATGGTTTTACAGAGACAGTGAATTAGGAGTAATGTTCAACTTCAGCTCAAAAATTGCACAGAAGGCAACGAAACGATGAAGAAAACTTCACTTTTTGCACTCAAGCTTAAACATTATGGAATATCAAGGACTAGCACGCTCCCACACCTAGCGGGAGTAATGTGGCCTGGGGATTGGTAACGGCTGTCGTAAGTGACAGCTACCTTCTAGTGACAGCCTGTGAATCGGACTTGAGGTCGCGCCTACCCGTAGTGACCACTAGGGAATATCATATTTTAAACTTGAATAATTGCCCACTTCAGCAACATCAAGCGCTCTTGCGCATCTTGAGATACAATATTAAACTTCTTCACATTGACTAACCAATTCTGCTGTGTTGAATTGGGGCCTCTGATGAATTAGCTGTCCAGTTATGGAAAGGTTTTTCCTGATATTAAAGGGACTAACAACTGGGGGCTAGATTGTGTGATTAGATTCCGATAGAAATGAAAAGACCGTGAGTTATAGTGACGGATTCAAGCACTCTTTTCACGTGCTAAGCAGGATTTATATTATTAAGTGGTATTTGAAAGTAACTATAACCAGCATGCCGCACAGCCTAGTAGCAGAGCCTTGCAGTTAATTACTTAGCTCCACGTAGTTGCACAGTTTGATGCTGTTATGTGTGCCATAATTAGTCCTCGAGGTCTGAGTGTGTGTAATATTTATTGTCCAGCCGCACCCAGTCTTGTACTGCTTACGAGCTAAAGGAGCTACACAGTGAGAAGCGGTGCTGCCTTCACGGCTGCTAACAGACCATGTCAAAAGAGGGCACATGCGCGCGTAGTGTGTGCATGCGCAGTAAGCCACTACGCTCAAACATGAACCGCTTTCATGCACACTGTATACTGCATGCATTGTCATGTGCTATATGGATTCATATTTGCTGCAGCTAGTAAAATTGTGATTGCAAGTGTTTTGCGGTGTGTTCCTCTTAAGCATTCCATGATTTGACACTGCCCAGTAGGCTTTCCGTTGTGCTTAAAAAAATAATTGCCATGAAACTTCATTTATGGACTTCTTTGTTCTTAAACTTGCACAGCAAGTCTTGTACATTGCCCTTTAGAGCCTTGCTTTACCCGTTTCAGACATGTTGCTAATGGTGCATTCAGACGACGGATCGAATCCCGATGTGGCGGGACGGACGGCACGTCACGTGACCTCACATCAGCGATTCCCCTCGTCCGCGACTCGTCCGCGCGGCTCGCGGACGGATGAACCCAACCTGTTTCTCACATCGGGATTCTGGCGGGGGAGAGCCGGTACTTCAGCGGAATAGCTCGGGGTCGGTGGCAACCAGTACACTTTTCGTCTGCTCGCGGCATGTCCTCCATGGCTCGCGTACAGCTGCATGACTGGTCGGCATCATCTACGCTTGAGCATTGTTTACTTAGTTTCCGGAGACTTTGTTCTCAGGTGATTAAATATGCAGAAATCACTTTTGGTGGTTCCGCAAATGTTGCCACCGTCGCTTAACACGCGAGATTCTTAACCGTCATGGTGGTGAAATATTCCAACTTCTGCAACCGGCGACGTGCCGCTTCTAAAAAAAAAAAAAAAAGGCGGGAGACACGTTTAAAAGTTCTACAAGTGGGGAATAATGTAGTTATAAGAATATCCTGCTAGCAACTCCCTTTTCTCCTGAAAGAATAACACTACTCGTTCATTTGTCACAACACGACAGACATCGCAGCCAAGCTTCGCTTCTTGCGGGCATCCATGTTGAATACTCTCAAACCGGTCTGCTGCCAGCGGGCGCAGGTGAGCGCCGAATCTGCTGTCGAGGGTAATCCGGCTGTTTTCCCCTAGGACACCGTCCGTCGTGTGGATGCGCCTGCAGGCGGACCATCCGCGGATTAGCTGTCCGCGTCCACGACAAATCCGGATTCGGTCCGTCGTCTGAATGCACCATAAGGCATTCATTCAGGAAGATGGTTTGCTTTGCTCTCTCACTTTTTATGACGAACTGTTCTATATTCATTCATTTAAAGGTGACTTGGGATGGCCACACAGCTAGCATGGAGGCGGCCACACGTGCTGCTCGCGCCAATATTACCATCGAAGAGCAAATCCAGCAGATCCACAAGATAAAGGGTCTCCTTCCAGATGAGGAGAAGGAACGAATTGGGCCAGCCAAGCCGCAGCACGGCTCCCAGCAGCAGATGCTGCCTCCTCTTCCACCCTTGCCTCCGCCGCCCGTTTCGGCTGCTCCACCGGTGAGCGCACCAAAGCCTCCACCACCAAAGCCCCCTCCGCCACCACAGGCACCTCCGCCAAAGTCAACGGCACCGCCGACACTGATCCCGCCGGCGGCCTTGCGGACCCAGATGGCACCTGTCATTGCGCACCCACCCATGCCAACGCCTCCGCGCCCGATGATGGCTGCCCCGCAGGGCCTGATGATGGCGCACCTGCGTCCTCCACCGGGCATGCTGGGCATGCCGCAGGGAGTCCATCCGCCAATGGCATTCGCTCCGATGCCTCCGGCCATGGCACCACTGCCACCGGAGATGCCTCCGAGCTTGCCGGCGGACGACGAACCGCCGAGCAAGAAAACCAAGACGGAGGAAAGCCTGATCCCCGAGGCTGAGTTCCTGGCGAAAAACAAGGGGCCCGTCACGGTGCGGGTACAAGTGCCGGGTGCACAGGAGAAGCCGGAATGGAAGCTGAATGGCCAGATCCTGACCATGACCCTGCCACTGACAGACACGGTGTCTGTGCTGAAGGCGAAGCTTCACGAGGAGCTCGGCATGCCACCAGGAAAGCAGAAGCTCCAGTACGAGGGCATGTTCGTCAAGGACTCCAATACGCTGGCCTTCTACAACCTCGGCCCGAATTCGACTATCGTGCTTCAAGTCAAGGAGCGTGGTGGCAGGAAAAAGTAGTGAAATGTCTTTTTGTTTCGGTTTCGCTGTTTGAGGCATGAGAAGGCTGTTATAAAGGATTCCAGTAGCTGATCCACTTCTGTCATGGCCAGGGTTGCCACCATCGGTCCACGATTGAGGGAACAAGGTGGTTGAAAAAACCAGTGAGGGAATGGATCCCACTTTTATTGTTCTGCATTTGGCCTTTTATGTTGTTCCATTTGAAAAGTTGTCTTGAAGTGTTTTGTCGGTTCAAGGCAGATCGAATGTAAATGGCTGTATTGATTCTTAAGTATGTGGCATAACGAAATAAAAGCACAGTTGTCTTTCAGAGGATGAGTACCTTTGTACTGTTTGTCTTTCTCCTTGCTTTGCGAGATGGAAATATAGCATGTCTATATCTACCCAATTTGGTGTTCATGTGTTTCACTGAGGTGTTGTGATGCACTGCAAAAATAAACATGCTTGCATGAACATGCATCTGTTCATGTATTAACATGGCAATGCTGTGGACAAATGTCTTTTTTGTTTTTGTCACCTGGATTTCTTTCGAATGAACTTGCTGTTGATTGTTGCACGTCGCAAAGGCCAGTGGTGCCAATTTGTGCACCTTTACCTCAATGCATCAAAACTTTCAAGCTTGATTGATTGATATGTGGGGTTTAACGTCCCAAAAAAACTTCCAAGCTTGCCTGCTCACATGGCTTTAAGGGCACGTTTCATTAAGGAATATGGCCGGACCTGTAAACCTTACAGGAAAAGTCAAATTACTTGTATTAATTCTGAAAACTAATGCATTTCAGTTGGCAATTACTGCTTTAAAAAAATTGAGTATTTTGAATATGTGAATATAACTGCTAAATAGTGTGACTTCTTCACTAGCTTATTTCACTCCTCGTTAAAAGATATTTTATCAATTTTATATGTAGTCATAGTAACTGAGTTTAGTGCCTTGCGAGTCAACCCCTGTAATATTTATTTATTAAATATTTATCGAATCATTCGAGAAAGAGCGGAGTTGCATGTATTTGTTGCATGCTTTAAGCGCTTTCTCATTTCTTTCCTCCAAACAGGCATGCTAGAAGGCTGCAAAGGTTATGAAAGCTTATTAAAGTGAGCATTATCACCTTGATGCGTAACGAAACTCGTTTTTTCCTGTGTTCGCTATTGATCTTGCTCTCTATTAACTTTGGTGCATGATACAGTGCAGTGGCAGCACCTGGTGGCTGGAAGCGCATACCAAATGCCACTCTTAATTTATGTCGGCTGGAGATGGTGAGTATTGGCCTCTTTATCGTAACAAGGTGCTTAAAAAAGTAGCAACATCTTGCACCACTTGCGACCTCTCCTAGCCGCACACGACAATTAGATTTGGCTGAGCTGTTCATAGCAACGCCTGCTCACCGCTGTATGAATGAATGAACTTTACTTCCGTATCCAGCATGTTTGTGGTCCGGGCTAGACCACACAAGGAGGTACTGGGAGACCTTGTCTCTGTACAGCCTGCTAAATAGCCCATTTTTAGTCTTGAACCTCCGAGCTGAGCAGCACAAGCCGCCACTCCTCCCGGAGGACCTCAGGAGAACTTATTGATAAGTTGGGGCATTCCCATAATATATGTTTGTAAGACGCCTTTTCTGTTACACATATCTTACATTTTTTGTCCGGGTATAAGAGTGGGTAGCTCCTGTGGAGGTGCACAGGGTTTGGGTAGGAGTTCGTCTGTAGCTGTTGATATTCTGATGCTTCTTGCCTGTTTAGACTCGGGTGCCGTGCGGGAAAAATGCGCCTTGCTTCATTGTAGTGTTGCATGTATTCTGTGTAGCTTGTAAATCGATCTTTGTGTGGCACGGCGGCGGCGCCAGGGATGATCACCGAGTGGTGTAGTCGGGTTGCGCGGCGGGTCAATTCTCGCGGCAGCTCATGAGCCAGCCCGTTCAGATTGGATGCATTAATGTCTGTGTGTGCCGGGAACGATACGAGGTATTTGGGTTCATCTACTTTGTGTAGTTCTTGGTTATTAATGAGGATTATGAGGGCTTGTTGTGAAATTTGTCCTTGCATGAAATTTTTTATGGCTACTTGCGAATCGCTCAGTATGAATGAATGTTTGTTAGAGGTGATAGCCATTGCTTTGGCTACCTCCTCAGCCTCCCCTATATTGTTTGTTATGACAGAGCACGCATTAATACAAATGCCAGACGTGCCGATCACAACAGCAGTGTGAGCCTTTCGTTCAGGGTATGGGCTAGCATCTACAAAGAGAGATTTACTGTTCGTGCCGTGTGCTTTGAGCAGTGCTTCTGCTCGGTGTTTTCTGCGGTATGTGTTAATAATGGGGTTCATGTTTTCCGGTATCGGGTTAGAGACGATGCTAGCTCTGATTGTATTGGGGATGTCATGTTTGGCACCATGTTGTGCATGATACATGATTCCTAATCTACTCACTATATTTCTTCCTGTTTTAGTTTTAGTGAGCCTTTCAAGCTGGGATATGCGCTGAGCTTCTATTATCTCTTCAAGCTTATTGTGTAGTCCTAGCTAAAGAAGTAGGTCTGTGCTAGCATACTCGGGTATTCCTATCGCTTCTTTGTAGACCTTCCGGATGAGTGCTTTTATTTTGCTAGTTTCAGCTTTTTGCCGGTTGTGGTATGCTGCTACATAGGTTATGAGACTTATGACGAAGGTCTCGATTAGATGAATTACGTGGGCTTTTTTCATACCTCGGTGTTTATTTGTGACTCTGCGAATGAGTCTCGTCGCATTCGTCACTTTGGCATTTAGTCTGCGTATGTCTCGCTGTTGGCACCATTATCCTCGATGACTAATCCCAGTACCCATATTTTTGGGACTATTGGTATAGCTGTGCCCTCCTGTGTATGAATCCTAATTTCCTTATATTGCCGCTTTTGTTCCTCTGACTTGGTTGATCTGTTTCTGACCGCTGGCCTGTAGAGAAAAAGGTCCAACTTCTTTGGGGAGCATGTGAGTCCTGTGCCTTCCAGGTATAGCAGAAGGGTTGACAGGCGGGCTAGTTGGTACAAATTCATAATGAAATAACTGGAAGTGCAAACCAACGGAACACAAGAAAAGAGACAAACAAGCGCAGACTGAAACTCGGTTTATTCAGAGAAAAAATTATATACCAGAAAGATGAGAAAGGGAAAAAAACTGGAGAGAAGGTTCCATCATGATTATGTGTCGTCCAGAAACAAGATTTAACAATCTAACAGTGATATAGACTGTGAACTAACACAACTATCAATATTCTTTTTAATAAAAGAGGCTTCCGCAATCTCTCTGGTTTTCTTGTCATGGTGGCTGTATAAGATAAATGTGCGCGAAAATTTAGGTACGCAGCCACACTTTTTGCAATGGGTGGACAAATGTAAAAAGTTCAAAAAGTGTGGCTGCGTACCTGAACTTTTGCGCACATTTGTCTTAAACAGCCACCATGACACGAAAACTAGAGAGATTGAGTAAGCCCAGGACTTACTGACTGGTATCCTGGTAGTGTGGCGAGGCCATGCATTTCTTGAAGTAAAATAACATCTGGCTTGTTACCTTGTCGAATGTACTGCTGGATGACAGATTTCTTAGCCGTGAATCCTCTACAGTTCCATTGCCATATGCGGAGCTGTCCTTTACCACGCCTCACCATCGCTGTTCGTTATTTGTGTGGGAGGCGTGAAAATAGGTGGGTGGATGAGAGGGGTTGGTGGTTTCGTGGGAGTTGCCTGTAGAGGATATGGTGCCTGCAGTTGTTCGTGAACGTTTGCGACTGCGCCCTGAGGGTCTGCGGATGTTTGTGCATTGTGTCCTTCTTCCAGCGTTTCTACCTTGGCTGCTAGTGTCATCAGATCAACAGACGTCTTAGTGGTGGTTTCCAGGATCGATTGGAACGCAGTTAATAACTGGTCTACTTTTTTCTCAATGTTATCCAACCTTGTTTGTTGTGAGATGCTTTCTTGTTTAGTGCTCGGGGGATCCGTAGTTTTCTGCGCTTTGGCCTTTCGTTTTAACGGTGGGGTAGTACCTTCATGTGATCGTCGGCTATGGCTGTTTCCTCCTGCATTACCGTATTAGTTATATTAGGGCTTTTGGGTTTGCTGCATTCGCGTTCCATAGTGAGGAGTTCTATTTGAGCTTGCATCTGTTGTATCATTTCTTTCATTCGCCTGTTTTGATCTTTAAGCCGCTCTAGCTCTTCTGGTGCTGTTATTGCTACAGTTATTATTTTTAACCTCCTTAGTTCCCTCTGGTCGCAAGCTGCATGCTCCATATGCCCAGCTCACCTTGTTTGTTGGTTCCTTAAACGCCGATCCTGACCTGTAACTTGGGTGGGAGCTTGCAGGGCTGCAGTGCCTTGTACGGGAGGGGGAATCTTGTTTGTTGTCGTTTTCTGGGTCTCAATGTTGAGCGCTCCCGTGGATGTACTCTTAGTGGAGATGAGCTTTGCGTTTGATGTTCCAGTAGTCTGGCCCTGTGTCTCTGTTTTACAATGTAAGGTATATTGAACCTGGCTGTGCAGTCTTTATCGGCTGTAGTGTGGTCTTTTCCACAGATTTGACAGCTAGGGTCGCGTCTGTGGTCGTCTTTGGGGTTGTGAATGCTGCAATCAGCACAAAGTTTATCTTGGGGGTTGGGGCACACGTCACTTCTATGTCCCAGTCCGTTGCACTGCTTGCAGTAGTCAATTTGCTTGCGGTATAGTGTGCACGGTATTATTACTCCATCATAGCACATACTGGAGGGTACCTTGTTTCCATTGAAGAGCACAATGACTGTTGTGGCATTCCCCAGTCGTTCAGCCGTGATGATGCTGTGGTTTCTTTCAGTGACAAGGGCCGCCCTAATGCTACCAGGAGTTTCTTCCAGTGGGATTCCTTTAATGATAGCCTTGGCTGTATCTTTTGGTGCTGTTTCATATGCTGCCACTTCGTATTCTTTGCCTCGTATAAGTATTTTCTTGATTTTTCTGTACTGGTCAGCTCGGTCGGGATCTGGGGTGCTTACTACCATACTGTGTCTTGTTGGGGCATATTTTGTCGAAGTGCCGGATTTCTGGTGGTGTGGCCGCGGCTTCATGTATGCCTGTGGTTATACACGTTGGGCCGAGTGCGGCTACGCGTAGGCCTCCTCTGGGTCGTATGACAATTTTGTAGTCTCCCGCCGGTAGCTTGGGCATTCTGCTAGCTTTTTCAGTGCGGTTCATTCGTCTTCCCTGCGTTTTGGCTTGCGTGTTACCAAAGCCGGGTTATACCTTGTCGTTAGCACCATGGCAGCTGTCACCGTCCCTAACCGATTCATGTTTGGGCTTTCGACGACGTCCGTAGTGGACGGTCTGCCAGCCTTCTTCACTCTCGGTAGTGGCTGGCGATTCATCATCATCGTTTTGTACATCCACCGTCCTAGAATCGGCGTTGGTGTCTTGCACGTCGCCTGCCGACGCCATGGATTCTATTGGGTTTACAGCGTCGGCTCCCTGAGGAAGCCAGTCTGTTTTGCTGGGCTTAACATAACAGCGTCTTGTTTGGTGTGCACCGAAAAAAGGCCATAAAAAGACGAAAAACAGTTGGCCCACCTTGTCTTTGGTATCCTGAGAATCTGGATGATGAGGCAAATCCTTTGATATCACTCTGAGAAAGGCACGTGGTGATTTTCACTGCGAAATTGGTCATAAAAGCAGGAGCGGTCGAGAAGCGCGTCTGCACTCTTTGGCGCTCGCAGAGTCTCCTTCTCGCTGTATGCGTTTTTTTTTTTTTTTTTACGAAGCACAGTGGGTGGCACAGAACCACTTGAACATGAATGATAAAATACATCTGGTAGACCTGGCTGCTTCACATTACTCTGTGCAGTGCTTTCACACCTTGTAAATTTCATTGGCCATATCTCCTTGTGATTTTTTTAAAGCATTGGCAAGAAACACTGTAAATGCTAAATGTGGATGTGTGCTGGAGGGAGGATTTGTGGGTATGGTGACATTTGCGCATGCTACAGCGATGTTTGTATCTTGGTTTTCAATGAAGGTATAGAATTATTGTTGATAAATATCACACTCCCAATATTGTCACTGAATATGCTAGACTTGAAACGAAGCAGCAACTCTCGAGTCTTATATTTGTCTGAAAGCTGTAATCATTGGCTACCTTGCATGCTATGCTGAGTGATCCCAGTTGCAGCAGTTACATTTCAAGGAAGGTGAAATGCTACGAAATGATCAAATTTCCAGAGCCCTCTACTATGACATGCCTCATAATCATATCATGGTTTTTCACGTAAAACACTCCAAATTATTGTCTCCCATGCCTTTTTTTAAGCAGTGAAGCTGTTCTTGGTTCAGGCTTTCATGTCCGGGGACCATCATAGATCGTAGACTGTAGCAGGAATTACTCACAGAAAGTGGGTAAGTCCCACTGTGGAATAACCACTTGCTTGTGGGTAATTCCTACTGCGAATATGTGCCACTTTTCTCACCACCCCCAATACTCCCACAACTGGTCACTATGCCCACTACTGCTTTCGCCACTGCTCTCACTTCAGTCGCCCACTTCATTCAAGCCCGATGCATGCTACCAGCTTTGCTGTTTAATCAGTGTCAGCCAATCGGAGCCGGCTGAATTTTGGGGGGTGAAGCTCCTTAAAAGGGCCCTGAAACACTTCTTCAAGTAACAATGGAATGAATTCACTGGAAGAGCTTATTGCCTCAAAATTTCAATGCTGCAAAAATTTTAAGAATCTGTCCAGCGCGAGTGAAGTTGCAAAGGTTTGTCGCATGCTGCCATTGCATTCTCTCGTCCCGACGAAAGTGCTGAAAGCTAAGCAGGGAGGGATGGCAGCGCCACAGACAAACGTCATGCGCACCTCGGGACCTTGAGCACTTTTTTTTTCTTTTTTTTTTTCGAACGCATGGTTTTTTTTTTTTCAGTGTGGTCACGCGTGGACAAGTAGCTGTCTCCTGCTGCGATCTCTGTAACAAGTTAGTGCGCCATGTTCAAATCAGCCAATGGCTGATAGATGGGCTTGCTACGTGTGACTTTTGGGCATATTCCGTGATTTGTTGAGAGAAGAGAAAGCAATTTTTAGCTGACTTCAATAGTTTATTGTGAATTCTAGGCCGCGTGCGGTGCTATAATATTTGGCTTGCGTGTTGTCGGGAGCCTCTACTACTGGTCCGCAGCGTCTTCTGATCATGCTCAAGAAGTGTTGCAGAACCCCTTTAAGGTTGAGGTCTGTGCGTAGGTGTGCACCATTGCCGTGATGACCATGATGATCATGCACAACGACTGCATTGTGCAGGTATATGATGTCTCTATATGCTCTATGATCCATTTTGTATCACTAGAAACAGCCACCAGGGAAACATGTACAGATCTCGTGTTTGCCAACTTCAGGCTGGATGCAATACCACAAAGAAATAATAATGAAGGCAGAACGAAATTCGCAACTCGACACAACATACCATTCGCAACCAATAAACCTTGTATATAACGTTACACCACTTCGTCACTCATTTTCATGCATGAATGGTCAATGTCACCGTGATTTACAATAACACTGAACGATCTCGCTGCTTTGCCCACTCATCATCACTCACTCGTGGATATGCCTTGCTTTTGTTGTCGTTGTTGTTGTTGCTGTTGCTTAACCATTACCCGCCTGGTAGTTCCAGATAGCATGACTGCAATCATGATAGAAAAGTGTCATGCGCCAAGTTTTCAGGAAAGGAAACGAAAAACACAAGCAAGTTGGAAGATAATTGCTTTTATGGGACAAATTGACTTTCTCGGAGGGTGTGAGCTATTGTTGGAGCATTTGTCAGCTGAGATCTGGTGGAGCATCGAGGCAAAGTTTGAAACAATTGCAGAGGAGCGCTTGCGTGGGTCAGCTTGCTCTTTATGTGTGCAACCACGAAGCTGTTTGTTCCGCCATGCCGGCGTAGTTGGGACGAAGTTCGAGCACCCAAGGTTGTGTTTTTTGTAATACCTTTCTTGTCAACGAAACAACTGGTTGCATTTAATTGAATGATAATAACAGTACTGTCAAAAGAAAAAGTAACTGATCAATTACAAAACAATGAGAAACGTAGCTACCTGTTATATGTACAATTATGCACACAGCCTTGGCAAGGTGTGTGTAGCATGCATTGTAGAATAGAGTGAAAAACTCAAGGACGTAGACTAGACAGATGATATGCAACTGTGTTCCCGTGGCTTTCGCGCAATTCTATAATGCAATCATAGCAACTAGCTCGACTTTTTTTGCCTGCTACACCTAAATCTCGATATATCGAACACGGATATACCGAAATATTAGTTATAACAAAGTGGAATAAATTTGTCTTGCAATAGATACAGTGTTAAATATATACTTCTATATGTACCTTTATATATCCTTTATATACTTTTATATTATCCTTATCATCATCGTGATACTGAACACTGGTATAACGAAATATCAGTTACAATGAAGTAAATGAAGATTAGTCTTGCATTCAATACAATATTAAATATATACATGTATAACAAATTTTTGGATATAACAAAGCTATTTTCGTACAAGATACAACTTTGTAATAATGAGATTTGGGTGTTGTGCATGGCATGACTGTACTTGTGGTTGTCCATGTGAAGCTTAGTCAGGTGGTACTATCCATGAAAGCGTATCAATAAAACCTTTTTGTGTAGCATGTATGGGTGGCTCTTACACTTGCTTCATGTGGGTTTGAGTTTTCCAAGCCTGGCAGTTCTCTCCGAGTGGTTACTTTTGATGTTCTCAACTTTGCCCCATCACAATTCTTGCTTGTAATCATTGCCTTCTACCTTACTGCTTCTTCCAGACAGCTGTAACACAGTAGCTCTGCTTCAAAGCCTGTAATTGGTCCTCAGAAGGTCCTGAAAGCAAGAGAAAGAGAGAGATATGCATTTCTAGACCGCCCTCTTTGAATAGCTGTAGTCTGGCTGGAATGCGAGCCTCTTAAAAGGTCCTAGCATGGCAGTTTTGCTTATAACAGTACAGTAGAGACTTACATCCAACGTCAAATGGGAAATGTGATGTAGTCTACAACAAATTATATCCTTTGTCAACGGTCACTTCTTTGCTGTCACACAGGTGAACGCAATGACATCTGTATGAAAAAAACATTTTCAATTGGAGTTCAAAAAAACAACTTGTCTGCATTCAACTTAGATGTTCTAATGTGCAGTCTTGCCACATTCGAATAACGACAGATAATGCCCCTGTGCTTTTTCTGGCTTGATCGTTGATTGGATTCATTTCTTGCTAATGATTGTTGCACACTAGAAGGTGGATTATCCATGCATCGTATTCACATCGTGGCGCCTAGCCAAATATATTTTCTTGGCAGTTAAAAGTGCAAAGTGCAGCACAAACGTGCCGCTCAACCATAAAATTCCTAGCCATTGTCCTTCTCCCGGTGCAAAATAACTCGACAAAATCTGGGGCGGGGGGATGGTGCTTGATCATGAGTTAGAAGTCAAGATGATGACGGAGGAGCCACTTAAAATAAAGAATGCACACCCATGCTTTATTGAATACCCATGCATACTCTGTTTTCATTCGCCCTTGCTGGATGAAAAACAGTGAATAAAACAGTGAAAATGGTAGGAGGGGAGAAGAGGCCGAATATTTGAATCTCCCAAAGAGGGGGCACTTGCTCTGGACGCTTGTTAGAGTTTCTGTGGTACTCATGTGAGCGTTACTGCTCTCATGCAGACCCGTGCTTGTACATCACACGCTTTGCCCACCACTTGGACTTTGGAGACAAGACGCACGAGGTGTCCATGACGGCGCTGCGAATGGTACAGCGCATGAAGCGCGACTGGATGCACACTGGACGTCGGCCGTCCGGACTGTGCGGCGCTGCACTCCTCGTCGCCTCCCGGTTGCACGACTTCAACCGCAGCATCCGCGACTTGGTTCGCATCGTCAAGGTGTGTGAGACAACCATTCGCAAGAGGTGAGTGACCACGCCCAACCAACCTGTGTTTAGCGAAGAATTGATCGAATCGGCTCTTTTTTGGGTAAACCACTTTAGACAGACACAGCTCTTTTTTGCCAAACTCTCCCGAGACCGTTATCGCGTGCGTTGCTTGTCCATTTGTAGGAAAAGCTTTTTGCTGCTGTTGGAACGATTAATAATGTCAGATTGATGAAACTGTTCTCACAATGCTGAAAGTTCTAACAGGATTGTTGTGCGTGCTTCTTATTCATTGTTAATCATTAGCAAGCTCTTTTCCTCGTTATTAATCAGAACTACACTCTTTTAAGCTAATTTGACTTCTTAAGGCTCATTCACACTAGAGCGACACGACAATGACATGACCTCGACGAAGACACGAGGCAGACGCAAACCATCGACCGACGAGTCGCCAGACCCCGTGGTCACACTAGGCCAATGACAACGATGATGCTTCAGCATTTCATCGTAGTGTAACATGATGACAGACCGAAAACAGCAGCAAAACGCATCCTCAGACCTGTCGTGGCGTGTCTTTGGGAGATCTGCGGCTGAGCGAAAAGAAGCCGGCAATCTTGGAGGAGCACCCAACGGAAGCTTTTCTTCCTTCCCCTACTGTGTCTAAAAACCCCCGTCATGGTGGATTATGGCTATCACGCAGGGAGGGGGGGAGGGGCTGCACAGCATAACCGGAGAGGGACATTGGCAGAGCAGGGAGCATGACTGAAAATGAGGTGCAGCTGTGCAAGTTTAGTTCGTGTCGCTGTGTCGCTGCGTGTGCCTCCAATGTGACTGCAGAATTGGCCAACGAAAGACTGTGAGTACGACAAGGCTTGGGCAGAGTCTTCGAGTGACCACCGGCGGACTGTTTGTGTCTTTGCGGTATATATAAGCCGACAACAAGACAAAAGACTCTCCCAAAGACAACCCGCAAACCAAAATCGGTGTCGTGTCTCTCGAGTGTAAATGCCCTTTTATGTGGTTCTTTTTTTTTTCGACACCAAGAACTTGCTTTTTAGAAGAGAAATGTTCAGTACCTATACTTAAAAAGTGAAACATTATTAGGACCGAGCTTATCAGAATATCAAAATGGTTAAGGGGTTAAAGCTCCCTGCACGTTATTGTCATTTCTGGTCACAAGGGGAGGGGGGCAAACGAGCGCATGCACTTGCGATCCTTGGCTTTATGAGATTGTGATTAGTAGTAGAAGGTGGCAGTACGAACACACGTTTGGTACTCGAAGCTTCTGCTATGTCAGAGAAGGCAAATGTTTTGGTCAGTGACCTTTTCATCGGCCTGTATAGTATTTAGCGTACGTATAGAGTTGGGCAAGCTGGTGCCAGCACATCTTGTAAAAACTGCTGTGCAGTTTGTTAAGAAGAGGGACCTGTACATGTGAGAGAAGGTGTTGTTTCTTGGTATACATGTGTAGTTGGGCATCTCATTCTTGTATTTTCGCATATGTTCTTGGTCCCATATTTCTTTCTATTTGTTTAATGCTTTTGATTCATCAATAATGAGTGTGGGTTTGTGCTGGTCCGCATACTTTCTCTTGGAAAGTGTCTTTATTTCGCGCGTCGTTTCAGTACCGAGTATGCATATCCTTTCAGGTGAGTTCCTCAAGTGTATGAATATTGGACAGCTGTTTCAGCTGTTATTATGAAATGGCATCTATGCCCTAGTTTTTGTAACTTCAGCACAAAAGGGAGGATGAGGAGCATCGGGAGCAACCCTTCCTAGTGTTAGTTATTCTTGTACAGCCGGTAAACTATCAATCTTCCTTGCCAATACCTGTACTATATAAAAGCTCTTGTGTTCTATGCCCACAGGCATGTAGTTTATCACAATTCCACACCATGTTGTATTTATTCGTTTGTGGATTATATTTTGAAATATTCTTAAACTATTCTGAAGGTATTCGTGCTTATGAATTGAATGAGTGTCTATTGGTGTACAATACTGACTTGAAGAGGGTGCCGTTCATTTCAACATTTGGCGTTCTTTAATATTTGCATGCCTCTATCAACATTTGCGCAGGTTGACAGAGTTTGGAGAGACGCCGTCGAGCAAGCTGACGCTCGACGAGTTCATGTCGATCGACCTGGAAGAAGAGCAAGACCCTCCCTGTTTCAAGGCGAGCGTGCACTTATTGGCCCCGGCTCTCGCCCGCTGATGTTTTTCTGTCCCTAAACAAGCGTCTGTCCCGTAAGCCTGAAAAACCAATCTCCCGTTTTGTCGTACACTTTGCAGGCAGCGCGCAAGAAGCAGAAGCAGAGCCTCGAGGAGCAGGCTCGCATGGAAAAGGTGTCTGAGGAGATCTCAAAGCTCCAGAAAAAGATCGAGGCCGAGCTGGAAGAACGGCGGCGAAAAGTTCGCAATCGTTTCGCCGCATCCATTCAAGGTGAGACCGACGTTCTCGATTCCTTAAAGGAGATCCTGAAATAAATTTGGCAGCACAGGATACACTAAGGCGCTACGGACAGTTATATCGTACCCTCCGTCTCACATCTGCCTGGCCTCCTCAACTCACGATACACGCTGGCATCGCGGGTGATCACAGAGCTCTCATGAGAGCACTCGACGATTTGAGCTCTGGTGGGTGCGGTGTGTAGTGCTGTGATACACATAAAATGAGATCACTGTGGCTGTCTGCATGAATGGACGAGCTTGTTTGAGTGATGTAAAAAAACAGTCGAAGCTTGTTTACTGACCCATAAAGCATTCGGCAGCTTGGGTGCTGCTTTGTTGCTGCATGGTTCCTTCCTTTGATGACAGCCGACTTTGTTTGCTTACTTGTTTGTTTTTTTCTCCATTAGAAGACGACCGTCTGAGTGAAGAGGAAGAAAATCGAATATCGAGCGAGTTTATCATGGGCAACACCATGGAGACCATCAACGCGTGCCTGGACGACACTCGGCAGAGCAATGAGGGTTCTGCTGTACCAGGATTGGCAGCAGAGGATTCAGTCACTGATCGATTGGCACTGCGAGATGAGGACGGGTCTGACGAGGACGAAGTAGAGTGCCTTGACGCCGACAAGCCTGAGCAGTCGAGTAGAATCGTCACCTCTTTACGACCGACGGCGGCCACGTTAGGGCTGAAAGAAAGCATCGAGGAGTGCATGAGGGTCAGAGACGCCATAGGTCAGCTCGGTTTGCTTGTTTATTTGACATGGAAGTGCGGGAATGTTTGTGGAAATGTTTGTGAGAATGTTTGTAGGAATGATCGCAAGCTAGAAGCTTCCAGAAAACTGCCAGGAAACTGAATTGCTTATGTTGTTTCTCTTTTCGAAACTGCCTTTGAAAGGCCATCTCAGCAAGTTATGGCATTCTCACTTGATCTTTGCGAAATACTGCAGCGCAATAAATAGTTAGCACGAAACAAGACAGCAAGGATGAGCTTTTTTTAGTCCTGTCTGTTCATTTTACTGCAATAATATGACAGATGTACTAACTCACCATTTTAACGTTACATGACCTACCATTATATATTTCTCTTTCCTACCCACCCCTTGTCTAATGCCCCATTTCACGCACGCAATGCAGTAGATGTTGCATCCGCTCTAGGCGGAGCAATAGGATGCACCTGAAAGACAAGACGCCACTGCCATGTTCATTGGACAGCTGCTTTTCCTCGCTTTACTCCAGTGATGTCATTGAGCCCGTGCACAATTGCAGTGCTTGGCTCGAACAGAGATTTATATTACAATAAAAACATCTGAGGTTGTGTGAAAACATGGGGAGGAAATATGTGCAGTAAAATATTACTGCAATGCACTACCATGAAAAACAAAAGCGATTAAGTTAACTTGACGTGTGTTCAGCCAATATAGAAACTATAAAATTAAGTTTTAATATGCGGGCTCGGTCACTGAAATTAGGCACCGTGCAAAGAACATGAACTGTACGGAAAGTATATGATAGGCTCTGCCATGTACGAAAGTATAAGAATCGTGCATAATCAGTGCTCACTCTGTCTTTCGCTGTTGCATTTTTTTAATTGTAGAAACAACAGCGGAGACGGGTGTCCTGGACTTGGAAGGGCTCGATGACGAAGAACTTGATAGTGTGAGTAGATTCTCTTGCAGTTTGCCTTTTTTTTTTTATGCTGTGGAGGAATACTACACTGCAAAACGAAATGGAGCCTACTGCCTATTACAGCTTTAGAAAGAATATAAGCTAATGAATTAAAAATGAATAAAATATGAATAAGAAACTATAGGATTAATTAAAGACAGCAGTTCTACACGAGATACAGAGCTTAATAGGCTGTCTGAGCAATGTGAGGTGCGATTATGTCTGTTAAGAGGCAGTGTGGAATGATTTGAATTGAATACGGATAATACACTGGAACCTCATTATACCATAGTTGTATTTTACACAAAAATAAGTTTGTTATATTCATAAATTTGTTATAAAAGTATAATCCTAACAATATGTCTATTGTAAGACTATTCTTTCTATTTTGTTATAACTGATGTTTCATTGTATCTGTGTTCGTCATATTGAGGTTCGAGTTCAAACACATTTTCGCCAATGTGGAAAACTGGTTGTACTGAAATAGATGGGCTAACACCATCGTCCAAGCGGTTTTCAGAGGAGCTGGTTAGTTCATAGCTAACGCAATGTTGTTAGTACAGCGATCTCCTTGTCTGTATTCACTTGGTCCCTCGGTTGCAGTTTTGCTGACCGAACCATTTTTAACCTTACTGCTTGTGTAGCTTGTTTTACTGAATACCACTGGGATTGTTTCATTTCATATGCCGGCGTTTGTACCTCACTTTTCATTGTTTGTGTGTGCAGTACATCATGACGGACGCCGAAGTTCGACTGAAGACCAAGTTTTGGCTGCAGACCCATGCGGAGTACCTGAAAGAGATGGAGGGTAGGCAATTTAGAAAATTTTGAGAACTGCTTTTGTGATGAATTCGGCATGAATGCTTGATGTTTATTTTCAAAGCCTGGTTGGTACATAATCGTAGTAGAAAGCAGCACACGTCCTGTTTGGTCTTTCTTGTGCTTGTCGTATTGTACTGTTTTCTGCTACGACTACATTTATTTGTTCATTCATTTCTAATGCCTCCAGTTAATTGACACCACAGAGGCAACTGGAAATGGATGGATGAAAAACTTTTATTGGGGTCCTGAAGGCTTCCACCCCCATTTTATAGAGGTAGGATCGCGGGCCTCTCCCACGTTGGGACGGGGAGGCCCAGCCTCACCGCCGCATCGTGGGCCTTCTGGACAGCCTTGAGTTGTTGTATGAGAACTGGACTTGTGAGCATTACATGAAAGGAGTTTTCAGAAAATTCCTCATTCTTTCTTTGTAAAGAGGGGCACCTCCAGAGCATGTGGTTAAAATCACTGCGATTCTGGCAGTCTGGACAAAGTTCTGAATCGTAAGAGTAATGGCTATAGGTTACGAGGCTAGGGTATGTTCCCGTCTGAAGCATGCGAAAAGAGATCGCCTGTGGCCTAGACAACTTTTCGTGTGGTAATGGAAAGGACCTACGGCCTAATTGATAATGCTTCGTGATCTCATTGAAGGTAGTCAAAATGTCTCTAAAATGAAGGCTGGGGGCTGACTCCTCTGTCTGAGAAGCACAAGTCCCGGCGTGGTAAGTGAAGCCTCGCGCCTTGGAGTGGGCTAACTGGAAATGGGAAAAAAAATAACTACAAAATTTGTTCACAGCATCAAGAATCGTAAAACACTGCAAATAAAAATCGTATAATACAAAATAATAATAAGCTATTGATAATACAAAAAATCTACATGTTGTTACTGAACGATAAAGCGATGAGTTTATAAATGAACTATTGAAAGACCGAAAGGAGTGGAACAGTGGAAGACGAACCTAATAAAACACGTAAAATAATCAAGCTGTGTAAAGTGTCTGTAAAAGCTCTACCTTAAGTTGTAAGAGCGATAGAGATGTGGAGGCACTTTCAGCCTTCGGCTGTTTGCAGAATTGGAGAAAGTGAAAAGAAGGTGATTTTGCGCGACTGAATTCTGACCTTGTTATGGCAATCAGACTATTACAATACGTAATGGGGTGCTTGTGCCATCATAGGGGAGGATGGAATAGTTTGTGAAAGACAGACAGAGACGTGACAACTGCAGACAGACAAGGGTGACAACCGCAGATTAAAGAAGTGTACATTTGAGTGGCGCTGCCACGTTTGATGTGCACATATACCCCATAATGTGAACGAGGGCTAGCCTCCGTGGTGGCTCAGTTGGTAGAGCATTGGACGCGTTGTTCGAAGGTAGCTGGTTCGGTCCCTGCCCACGGCGAACTATTTTTTCGTCCACTTTGCTTTCTTCACATTCACATTACAATTACTTCCAACAACATCCTCTACATCTTCCGTGGCATTATTGTCTGTTTGTTCTCATTAACCGCAGAATAGGTTTCACACATCTGATTCTTGCTGTCCGGTTTTAGTTTCAGGACAGAGATTGAGTGGTATTGTTCGGTACCATTTCTACCATGCATGTTCAATTAGACACGTATGAAAAGGCTTAAACTGGGAAGTTCGTGAGTTAGTGCTGAAATGTTTGTGTTTATGAGCCGCACGACTGTGATGTGCAGTATCTCATTTCCACATATTTTTCAGAAAAAGAAGCAAGAAAAGCATTAGAAGCTGAGGAGAATGCCAACAAGCCAGAGACCAAGAAGGTTGGCTTTAATTTTCTCTCCTCTATCAAGATGAGGTTAAGCTGTGGATGTTTGTCTTATGCTACTTGTAGTATATTTATTTTCAGGATTGCTTCCAAGTTTGTTTGCTTGAAATCACTAAGCGGAATAAAACCATCACTTTATTGCCAAGCCAACTAAGTGGAATGTCACAGTCAATCAGTATGAAGTGCTGCAGTGCCTAACTGGCTGTGTATATATGCAGTAGGTTACTGTAGATTCTCCTATGGCCTCTGTGTCACTTGAGGAAGCCAAGCTCAATCAATCGATTAATCAGTTAGTCAAAGGATCGGCTTGGCTTATTTGTTCTTTCACAGCCAAGCCAACTATGCACCTCTTGTGTCTGAAACTAATTCTCACTGCTGTCACAGCATCATATCGTTCTCAAGTGCCTAATAAAAATGTTAATAGACACTGAACTAAAGAACCATTGCAACTTGCAAATATTTTTGTTCTTTCCTGGACTGTCACTCTTCACAGCACTTGTTGGGCACAGTGACGCACCTTTTTTCGCCATCGATGCAAACCGCAGTGGTGTTTCTTTGTTGCTGATCGCTGCTGTCCCGCTCCCTTTTCGTTCAGCGCAAGCGCAGGAAGAGGGTGCCGATACAGGCCAACACCGCTGGCGAGGCGATCGAGAAGATGCTCCAGGAAAAGAAAATCTCCAACAAGATCAACTACGATGTCCTCAAGAGCCTCAACAGCGAATTGGGCTTCCCCTCCAGCGAGCCGCAGCAAGAGAGCTCCGAGGTGAGGCAGGCAGCTCTGTTTTCTAAACCAGCTGAAAACGGCGTAGACGATTGACTCATATTGGCAGAGGTGTGAAGGCTACAGGGGCGAAACATCTGCACATTCGTGTTACTGTGCAAGCAGTTCGGCAGCTTGCAACCAATTTCAGTTGGTTTAGGACTGGCTTGCTAACAGCATTTGTTGATGATTCAGGCTTGCGGCACCTAACCCAGCACAGATGTTGCAGATCAGTTGCTTGGCCTGCTTTAACAGCCGCTTTCTGTCGCACATGGAGAATGTCTTTCTCGGGGAACAAAACGGCGAGTTTGCAACTGCATATGGTCTATCCAGCTGGCATCGGGAATATGTTTACTGCTAGAATAGGCGTGTCGAAAATGTTATGTTGCCCCAAAATCAACGAGTGTTTCTTTTTCTACCACGGCCTTTCTATACTTGTTTTATTTTTATAGTGAAAAAAGTTTTACTCATTCAAGCTAGACATAAACTGAAAATTGGAAAATAAATATAGGTACTGTAGGGAACTATGCGAACGACGACGAAGCAGCATGAAACGGCAAGCCACAGCGTTGGTGCACGCGCGACCCGAGCTTGCGTTTGTTTTGGTATCTTCGGCCTGTTGGCGTTCCTCGCTCTTCTGGCGTTCCTCGGCCTTCCAGTAGGTCTGTACGTGAATAAACTGCGTGACATCTGGTGGAGGTGTGTGGACTCCCGTACAAACCTGGAACTTCGCTCCCGTAAGCTTCCCCCTCTACGTGACACGAACATGGCCACCGAGACGCCTCTCCAGGTGGGACCTTCGACCGTCCATGTCACTTGCGGTGCCGTGTATCCTCAACGAGACCCTCCTATCTTCACGGGCTCCACTGAGTCGGACGTCGAAGATTGGTTGGCGAGGTACGACAAAGTCGGCGCAAGTAACAAATGGGACGACCCAAGTAAGCTGGGCTACGTCACATTCTACCTTGCGGACACCGCGCAACTGTGGTTTAATAACCACGCAGCTGACATTACTACGTGGTCTGCATTCAAGACGGCTATTACGGACGTCTTTGGACGACCTGCGGCACGCAAGCTTCAAGCCGAGCACCGTTTACGTCACCGTGCGCAGCAACCAGGCGAGACCTACACGGGCTACATTGAAGATGTGTTGCATCTATGCAACCGCATCAACTCTACCATGCCTGAGGAAGAAAAAATCAGGCACATATTGAAAGGCATTGACGACGGCGCCTTTCAGATGTTGCTCGCGAGAAATCCCCCCACCATTGCTGTCCTCGTTTCCCTCTGTCAAAGCTTCGATGAATTGCGTAGGCAGCGCGCAATTGCTCGTCAAGCCCTCACGACGCCAGACACGCTCGCAAGCTTGCACCTAGCTACCCATCCTACCGATCAGCAGCCGCTGCTTTCGACAATCAAGGACTTCGTCCGCGAAGAGGTAGCGCGCCAGCTGTCACTGCTGCCACTGACACATGAGCCCACGCAAGCTTTGGCACCGGACCTACAACACGTCATTCGGACCCAAGTTGCTGAAGCCCTTCCGCCGGTGCATCAGCAACCACCAGTCACAACGCCTCTCACGTACGCCGCCGTCGCTGCTCGGCCTACGCAACAGCGTATGCCGTATGCTCAACCTGCCACGCCGCCCTATGTCATGCCTACAACCCCAATTGCGGCGCCGTATCCCTACGCGAGATCTTCAGCTCCATTTTACCGTCGCTCAGACGCTTGGAGGACGCCGGATAATAGGCCCATCTGTTTCGCCTGTGGTATCGCTGGACACGTCGCCCGCCACTGTCGCCGAGATCCCCCTCCAGTCGACGCCGTGGGCAGGCCAATGGCGTCGTCGTCTAGGACGCCATCAAGGTACACCACTGACGGTCCTCGACCCTACGCAAACCATCGGTCACCATCGCCACGACGACGCTCCCTGTCACCTATGCGTCGCCGACCTGCTACGGAAGAGGGAAACTGATCGCTGCAGCTCCGGAGGCAACAGCTGCATACAATTCGAACTGCTTAAGGCCTCCATCTTTCTCGCCGCAAAACGTTATTGACGTCAATGTTGAGGGGACCGCCGCACAAGCGCTTATCGACACAGGGGCCGCCGTTTCCATAATCTGTGAGACCTTATGCCGCAAGTTGAAAAAGGTGACGACGCCTCTTTCGGGCCTGATGCTCCACACGGCCAACTCGCAGTGCATAGAACCTACAGCTGTGTGCACTGCACGTGTCATTATCCAAGGTGAACTTTATGCCATTGAATTTTTTGTGCTGGCATCCTGCTCCCACGAAGTCATTCTTGGATGGGACTTTCTTTCGCGTCATCGGGCCATCATAGATTGCTCACGTGCAGAAGTTGCCCTTACACCGCTGCCAACCTCTTGTTTGGTGGATTCTCTTTCTGAAGCTTACAAACTTGTCGTTGTTGCAGACACGGAAATAGCACCGAGAACATCCGCCCTTGTAGCCCTGACCTGTACGGCCGCTCCTGCCGGAACTGTTTTGTTCACTCCGTCTGACGTATTTACCCGCCGCCGTAGCCTACACCTGCCCTTTGCCGTACTCACCGTGGAATCCGGTGCTACCGCCATGCTCGTCGCGAACTCGCTATCGTCGCCAGTTACCTTACTTCGCGGAGAATGTTTGGGTAACATACAAGACGTTGACCTCTTGCGCCCTCTAGAGTTTGCCGAACACGCACCTCACCTCCAGCTCAATGCTATGACGCCACCTGTGGCCACACTGCCCGCGCCAGACTCATTCCAGCCCTCTGTTGCCGCTGAGCTATCGCCGACACAAAGAAGCGAACTCTTGTCCCTTCTTGGAGAGTTCCGTTCTGTCTTCGATTGCGCTCAACCATCTTTGGGTCGCACAGCGAACATCACGCACCACATTGACACCGGTACTCATGCTCCCTTACGCCAACGACCATATCGAGTTTCAGCGGAAGAGCGCCGTATTATCAACGAACAAGTCGACGATATGCTCAAGCGTGGTGTCATCCAGCCATCGCAGAGCCCTTGGTCGTCCCCTGTTGTACTTGTGCGCAAAAAGGATGGGTCTATCCGATTCTGTGTCGACTACCGCCGGCTCAATAAGATAACTCGGAAGGATGTGTACCCGTTGCCACGCATCGACGACGCTCTCGATTGCTTGCAAGGGGCAGAATATTTCTCCTCCTTAGATTTACGCTCAGGATATTGGCAAGTTCCAATGGCTGATCCTGACCGATCGAAGACTGCATTTGTAACACCTGATGGGCTGTATGAGTTTAACGTCATGCCGTTTGGACTCTGCAACGCCCCAGCTACCTTCGAACGGATGATGGACACCATCCTTCGCGGCTACAAGTGGAACACGTGCCTTTGCTACCGAGACGATATCGTCGTTTTTTCTCGCGACTTTTCCACTCACCTTGTTCGTCTTCGTGCTATTCTCACGTGTCTCACCTCTGCTGGCCTTCAACTTAACATCAAGAAGTGCCATTTTGCCGCACGTCAGCTCACTATACTGGGTCACGTCGTCTGCAAAGAGGGTGTTCTCCCGGATCCGGCGAAACTCCGTGCCGTGGCCGACTATCCGAAGCCCAATTCCATCAAGACGCTTCGAAGTTTTATCGGCCTGTGCTCATACTTTCGTCGATTTGTGCGCAACTTCTCTGACCCTGATGCGCCTACGGAGGTCCACACCGACGCCAGTGGTGTCGGTCTTGGCGCTGTATTGGCTCAACGAAAACCAGGGTACCAAGAATACGTGGTCGCTTACGCGAGTCGAACCCTCAAGAAAGCCGAGTGTAATTATTCCGTCACGGAGAAAGAGTGCCTCGCAATTGTCTGGGCTTTGACGAAGTTCCGCCCATACCTTTATGGCCGCCCTTTCGAAGTCGTCACGGACCACCACGCTCTATGCTGGCTATCATCGCTCAAAGACCCGTCGGGGCGCCTTGGTCGTTGGGCGCTTCGCCTACAGGAATACGACATTCGTGTTGTATACCGATCCGGCCGCAAGCACTCCGACGCTGATGCGCTATCCCGCTCGCCGCTACCGGCTGACCCAGCCTCCTCGTCACCTTCTTCAGCTGTAATAACACCAATCGACTTCACAGACATGGCATCGGAACAACGCAAAGATGTGTGGATTTCCCCACTCCTCGCCTTTTTGACTGATCCGTTAGCTAATTTAGTGTCAAGAACTATCCGCCGTCAAGCCACACATTTCGCTATTCGAGACGACCTACTCTATCGGCGGAATTACACGTCTGAAGGTAGGAAGTGGCTGTTAGTGATACCCAACCACATGCGCTCGGAAATCTGTACTGCTTTCCACAACGACCCGCAAAGCGCTCACGCTGGCGCTCTCAAAACGTACAACCGTCTACGTCAGCGGTACTACTGGCGCGGCATGTACACATTTGTCCGCAAGTACGTACGTGCTTGTACTGCATGCCAGCGACGTAAAGTCCCACCTCAACGCCCTGCCGGTACACTTCAGCCTCTGCCTTGTCCAGCGCGTCCGTTTGACCGCGTCGGTATCGACTTATACGGACCACTTCCCACGTCGTCTTCTGGAAATAGGTGGATAATTGTCGGCGTGGACCACCTCACGCGTTACGCGGAGACAGCAGCACTACCCGCAGCAACCGCGAGGGAAGTTGCGTTTTTCATCTTGCGCAACTTTGTTCTTCGCCATGGTGCTTCCCGCGAACTTTTGAGCGACCGGGGGCGTGTTTTCTTGTCTGACGCCATTCAAGCGTTGCTCGCTCAGTGCAACATGGTTCATCGCCTGACGACAGCATATCACCCGCAGACGAATGGCCTCACAGAACGATTTAATCGCACTCTCGGCGATATGTTGACGATGTACACAGCTTCAGACCAGACTAATTGGGACACTGTCCTTCCATTCGTCACGTATGCGTATAACACCGCTACGCACGCGACAACAGGATTCTCCCCTTTCTTTCTGTTGTACGGACGCGAACCATCGTGCACGCTGGACACTATCCTCCCATACACGCCCGACTCCTCTGAGTACACTGCAATTTCTGATGTTGCCAGGTACGCAGAAGATTGCAGACGATTGGCCCGTTCTCTGACAACCGAGGACCAAGGCCACCAGAAGCTACGGCTTGACACCGACCGACATCTCTCTACTTTCACGACTGGTGCTCTTGTTTGGCTCTGGGTTCCACCGAGCACTCCTGGCCTTTCGTCGAAATTACTGGCACGATACCACGGGCCCTACCGCATTCTCGCCCGTACGTCACCCGTCAATTATGAGATTGAGCCATTGACACAGTCTCATGACTTACGCCGTCGTGGCCGAGAAATTGTGCATGTGAGTCGCCTGAAGCCGTATTACGACCCCGCTATAGTGACTACGCCTTAAGTCGCCAGGTTGGCTACGCTATTCACCGGGGGCCAATGTAGGGAACTATGCGAACGACGACGAAGCAGCATGAAACGGCAAGCCACAGCGTTGGTGCACGCGCGACCCGAGCTTGCGTTTGTTTTGGTATCTTCGGCCTGTTGGCGTTCCTCGCTCTTCTGGCGTTCCTCGGCCTTCCAGTAGGTCTGTACGTGAATAAACTGCGTGACAGTACTATTAATTGATGTGTGCAGTGGCAAGTGTTTATGTTCCATAGCTTCCACAGTACTGCTAAGGAAAGTTGTAACTAATTATAGTTCTTGCTTAATGGACAGGATGCCTCTGTCCCTGCTGACATCCTGCTTCTGTGTTGTTTCTCTTGGATGAGTTAGCCGTGCAATGTGTGTTGGAGTACGTGCCAGTTTGAAGCTACTTTGCTAACAAAGCTGGAATGCCCTGTATCTGCACCTGCATCTGGCAGGTGCAGGTGCATAGACGGATGATTTGGGAAGGGAGAAGGGTTGCCATTGGCTTTTGAGTGAAATTTGCTCAATGACAAGCGAAAAGTCGGCAAAAGTCACCGTTTTTCTTCAAATTCCGCCAAAAATGTCGCCACTCTACATATGAGTGGCATGCCGTCGCCCACTTGTTTTGAAGACACTGAGTAGAATGCATAACTAAGCCGAAAATCGCCGAAAATTCTTCATGTCGCCATTCATAATTTTAGGTCGCCACGGGCGTCTAAAATTCGCCAATTTGGGGAAAAGTAACCACCAGTGGGCAACCCTGGAAGGGAGCACTAGCTCTGGGCGCACCAACACGGGTGCTGCTGATGGGTGCACTGCTGATTTCTGTCTTATTTTGCACTATTTTCCACTATTAATTCTTATTACCGATAAGGTTGTATAGACACCATTTTAAGTATCATTACAGTTCATCGGTTCTTGTTTTAGAAGGAAGTATGCCATGTTCTGTAGTTCAGAATAACTGTTGATGACGATAAATGAAAGAAGAAAAATTTGAGGGCTCGTTTCTCTATTCCGCAAAACCTTAATGAACACTAGCAGATAATGAAGCCAAGCGAGAGTTAGGGGAAATTAGCTATTGTATTTTAGGTGTATTCACACCTCATCATAACATTAGAACACTCACACCTCATTATAGCAAAGTTGCATTTTACAAGAAAATAAGTTTGTTATATTCCAAAATTAGTTATGAAGGTTATTCCTGACACTGTATCTATAACGAGACTATTTTTCATTTACTTCACTATAGCAAATATCTCATTGTATCTATGTTCATTATATTGAAGTTTGAGTGTATAGACAGACATTAAGAAAGTAAAGTGAACGAATAATTATGACTGCTTGCCACTGGCAGGTACTGAACCTGCGACCTTCGGATATTATTCACTAGTTTTGATTAATGTCAATCATGATAATGCCTCTACGGTTAATAACAAGTGAGACAATATTTTTCTTGCCAGTGTGGGCTTTATCGAATTTTTTTCTTTCTGCATTTGCAGCAGCAGCCGCAGCCATCTGCCAGCGAGGCCGACAAAAGTGAAACGCAGTCGGTCGTCTCCGAACCGCCGAAAAAGAGGACCCGCGGCCTGCTACCCATTCCCGCCGGCGCGTTCAGCTCACTGATGTCGACAGTCAAGTCGATTGCCCTGTACGTGTGTGCGCCATTTCTGATGTCGAAGGCAGGGCACGCGTTCGTCTCTGAATAACAGAAGCGTGTTGCAAAACAAGGTCTTTTGTATGTCTGTGGTCATACAGAGCTTTGACATGCGTACTACATGTGGTCTCGGGGGCATTTGCATTAGCGATTGGGAAGAGGAAAGGGGGGTATTGTAAAAAGGGCTTTTGCATCCCCCTCGGCCACACAAACGCTGCCCCCCATCCAAACCACCCCAGTGCTCCCCCACACCGAGATAAAACAGGACTTTTCACCTGCCCCCCCCCCCCGCCCCCCTCTCACCCCACTCCATCACCTCGTGAAAAAAATTCTGCTGATGCCTAAAGATGGGGTGAAAATTTAATCTGCTTTAATTTTTTTTTTACTACCTTGTTGCGGTGGTCTAGTGGCTATGGTACTCTGCTGCTCACCCGCAGGTTGCGGGATCGAATCCCGGTTGCAGCGGCTGCATTTTCGATGGAGGCGGAAATGCTGTAGGCCCGTGCGCTCAGATATGGGTGCACGTTAAAGGACCCCAGGTGGTCAAAATTTCCCGAGCCCTCCTCGACGGCGTCTCTCATAATCATATGGTGGTTTTGGGACGGTAAACCCCACATATCAATCGAATTCTTTTTTACCTTTTTCATCTTGGCTATGCAGGTGTTCGTTAAAGTCGCTAGCGTTTTCTAACTTGACTTTCAGTTGAGGACATAAGTGCAAGTAATTTTGGGCCTCGTTCTTGATTATTTGCTCTTTCTTTTGTTTCTTTACAGTAGTCAACAGAAGGCCAAGCCTGACGTGATCTCCGATGACGAGGTGAGTGTGGTTGCCAGTAGCCTCTGGCATGCTTTGCAGCAAAATTTAGACTGCCAGCTTAGGTTCAGTATTGACACGCTCTACTTTCTTTCGCTGGCATCGATCGTACAGCCATTAACATTGACGCGTTGCCTCGTGGCAAGTTTTTCATTTTGTCACACGTGACGGCAACAGGTTTGGAGTGTTGACCATAATGACAGTCATGGAAAATTCTCCCCAGAATGGCATAACAGTCATGAAAGGCAGGGAAAGTAAAAGGACGTGGCGAAAGGGACATGCATACAGGAAGTACCATGTACTTGCCTATATGTTGCATTTTAAAATCTCCTTTACCTAAAGCATATCAGTTGTTATTATGAGCTTTTAAAATGAAAGAAATTAATTAGTGTGAGGGTTATATCCTCATTTCAGAGAAGTAAGGCTTTGCAGCGGTGCAAATTTTTTTTTTTGATATGCGTTTTTATGGTTTAGCACCAATTCACTGCAGTGAAACCACATTTACAGGGTGTCACATACAAATTAGTATGCATTTGAATAGGGGCTTGCACAGCTTATCACCCCTCCAGTGCAGTGAAATTACCTTTACAGGATGTTACATACAGACTAATGCATCTATTTGTTCATTTTGAATAATTCGAAATTTTCAATAATTTAAGTTTCATTCAAAGTGAATGCTAATGCTACAATAATCGTTAAAATATTCAAAGCATTTGAATATTCGCACAAGCTTATGCATTTTTAAAACGTGCATGCTTTGGTTGGTCGAACAGGATGACATAGTCAGTCCAGCTGCTAAGCCTGCTGCTGCAGATGACAGGGCTGCCATGAAAGAACTGGAAGAGGAGATTGAATATCAAGGTATGGCGCTGCCATTGCAACTGTTACTACCGCACTTCGCTTATTATCAAGTGAAGTTATTGTCAAGTGAAGCTGATGGAACAAACAAACCACTTACAGTTTTCATTTTTTTTCCTCCAACGTTTACTGCAGAAGAAGACGAGGAGGAAGAAGAGGATCCCGATGACGAGTTCCGCCTGGGTGCTGGTCAACTTTTGAACAAGCTGCGAGGTAGGCAAATGGAGAATTTTGCATGCTTGTGCTTGCGCTTTTTGTGTTGACATTTTTGTCGGATTGGCCTGGCTCTTTCTGGAGGAAGCTTCTCGAGGAAGAAGGCTACTGTCAATTTGTGTTTAGCTGGCTTTCCTGGGGTGTAAAGCCATGTATGGCGCACCTCACCTAGCGCAACCCATCTCACCTGAACTAAATCTAACCATATCAAGCCTATTGAGCAATGTGGGAGTTTGGGCTAGTCGGTTGTGAGGAGAGCAGTGCGATAGTGAGCAATTGGCTAAAGAAGGGGGCTGGATTTGAGTGCCTTTCACAAGTGATTAATATCAACTAAAGCAGTCTCACTCATGGCTTTGGTGAATGGAAGAAGTAAATTTTTGAGGACTCGCTTAATTAAAACGAGTTGGTAGTGAAGCCAAGGGAGGTATATGAAACGTCGATTGTACTGTTTCAGGTTTATTGTTATAGTTGTGATATAGACTACAGATGCGAAGAAAGTGAAATGGACAGAAAGACAAGTTGCCACTGCCAGTTCCCAAACCTGAGCCTATATTGCTTCAATACATTTTTACGTTGTTGATCCCCATTAATTATGCTCACCATTTGTCTCTGCCCTCTTTCTTTTCTATATTTCACAGTCAAAGTTTCTCAATTGAAGCTTTTGTAACACGGACTTCGGTGGCCCGAACGAACCAAGAAAAAAAACTGCGCCAACAATCATAAAAAAAATGTAGCGCTGGAAGGTGCGCTGGTCCCATGCAAGTTCGCTTGCACTGTTTTCTAATAATCAATGCTTTCCTGATTGCGCGCTTCTCGGCAATCGGTTGTTTGTAATATGGCTCCTTAGCCATTTGTCGAGGTCACTTAATTGTGGTTTTGTGTTGCCAAATTTAATTGTTGCTTGAATATGAGTTTATGGTCATCGTTGTTGCCTGTAGAAACCAAAGTGTTGCACTGCTAAGCTCGTGGATGACTGTTCTATTCCTAATTATTACGAATTATATTAGTAATATAAAAGAAGATCAAAGTTTGATGGGAGCATTGCTTATTGTGATACAAAAAGAAAGAGAGTACAGTTGAGAACCAATTCATAAGAGACATGCACCGCACAGCAATTCTTGTCCTTATAGTAGATGTCTCTTATGAGCAAGGTATGCATGCGTTTGTATGCCCACGTGTGTGTCTGTGCATTTTCTTATCAAACCCTATTTCAATTTAAGTGCACTGGTGTCTTCTCTTATTACGTATTTGTCACTTACATCAGTTTTTCTTATGAAAGGGTTTTACTGTACTGCGTTACTGGGGGGGGGGGGGTGGAAAGAAACGCAAACAGTGCGGCATGCTGTCATCAGCACACTCTCACTTTAGTCGCAATAAAAAAAATGCTAGATGGTTCTTCAATGTATTATGAATAGCTCTGGTGGCTTTTTGTTTACATCTGCCCTATAACCACTTGAAAATAAGTGTGATGCAGCAAACAATGTGAGTGCCACATGTTCGCGTTTCTTTCCATTCCCATTGTACACTCGAAGCTCGATATAACGAATGCAGATATAACAAAGTATTAATTATAATGAAACAAACGAAAAATAGTTTTGTAATTGATATAGTGTTAGGAATAAACCCTTATAACAAATTTTTGGATATAATGAACTTGTTTTCATGTAAAATTGAACTTTGTCATAAAAAGGTTTGAGTGTATGTATCAGGCATGTTCATGCCAAGCTTCATTAGCCCCCGTTTTTTTTTATAGAGCGGTGGCTCCTCAATTGTTTATTTATTCACAATGTACCAACTACATCGTGTTGCTAATGTTGTTTGGTGGTTCTTTTCTTCTCGTTGCAGGAGAAGAACAAGACGCGTTTTCATATCACGAGGAGTATGACGACTACGGAGACTGACGGCACCTACAGCCGTATTTTAGGATCTTCAAATTCTCATTGCTATCGTGGACTCACTCTTCAAATTCTTGTTGCTTGGAAATCCGCTACCTTAGGAGCATCGATGTCAAGCAGCGGCTTCTTTTTTAGTCAACACACAGCCTTCTGCGAACAGCTTTGTTTTCACAAACCTGGACTCTTGGCTTGCTCCGTTCCAAGTAATCGCCCTGCGTCAAACGTAGCCTGCCGTCATTGCGGATATGTAGAACGATGTGGTTTGTTGCAGGCACCACAGTATAAAAGCACACCAAATCGTAGAGAACTGTTTGTTTGTGAAAGAAGAAAGTGTGTGTTTGTGCTTGTTTTGCTTATAAATGCTCTGAAGCTATTCCTGATGTGAGTGTGATGAACATGCTTGTTACGACACTATGTGCACATGATGCAAGTGCATGTAAGCTTGTTTAGTGTGCTGGAAACCTGTTTTTTTATTGCCTTTATTTTATACTTTAAGTGTTAAGAGGAAGGCTTATGAAATACAAACAATAATGTATGTCTGTGTGCGTGCCTTTAAGGTATGTGCTTTAGTAGTTCATTAAGACATGCATGCCATTTAGAATGGGGCCTAAGTATATACATGGCTAATCACTTCTGCCAACTATGTCTACACTTGCATTTGATGCTCACTGAACTATTATGAAATGATATTCGTTAGGTATCTGAGTAGATTGATGAAATGGATTAGATTATTTTACACCATTTACACAACATGCATGTCTATTGTGAGTTTGTTTCTGTTTTGCTGTTTTGACATTGTGTCTCTCGGCACCGACACTTTTGTTAAATGATGTGCAACAAGATTCGTGTAAGCCTAGCTAGAATGTGTTAGAAATTGTGTTTCCAGCGTTGACATGGCACGCTTTTCGTCCATGATGACATGGTTATAGCCGATTGTGAAACCAATGTTTCATCGCCCTGCAACTTCACGCCAAAAATACGCTGTGAACAAATGAACCACGCCACTTTCTCTACAGCCAGGTGCTGACTTTAATCATTTTTTTTATTTAGTCTTTAGTGATTAGGATTTGTTTCAAATAGAAATGTAGTTATGATGGTCTCTAAGCTTTTTTGTAAGTTTGTAATATTTATTAAGACTGACGATTCAAAAAAGTTAATTAGAGAGCATAAGTAAAGCCAATTTATTTTTCAAATGCAATTACAATACTTTGCGAGACCAAACATTTCATTTAAATCATCATAAAGTTATAGTTATGTACATTAACCCCATTTTCAAGTTTTCTTTTTGGGGCTGTTAAGCTTCACAGACATCGGATGTATTGAATTTGTGCTCATGCAACAGCCATGATTATGACAATATTGTGTGTTGTATTAGTTTTGTGTTTTCTAAGACTGGATGAATGATCTTTTTTGTGACAGTTTATATTCTTATTATTTATTCTTAGTTATCTATTGTTGGTTCTTTTCACGTGGTTGAGCTAACGCTTGTAGCGTGCCAGGGAGTCATTATTCATTGCAATTATTTCTCCCGATCAGGCCTTCGCAGAGTGACTATAAACACATAACACTGTTACACTTAAATCTAGCATGATAGGCCGTGCATTGTTGAATTGTATGCATACTTTGTAATGGGAGACGCTTGAAAAGAAAAAAAGAAAACCATGAAACATACTTGCACATGAGTATTGGTAGTACTACAGGGGTATCACTCAGGGCTCCAGTAGTGTTTTCTATTTGTTTGTTGATTGCTGTATGAGTGACTATTGCTATATCACTATGTATTGTTATGTATTTATTACTTTGCTAATCTCCTGTATAATTGTATGTCTATAGGTATGGATATTTCTTTTTTTATATGGCTTTTTTGGCACATGAGCAACCTGATATTTAGGAACATACTGTTATATGTGTGCATGATGGCATGTTTCAGAAGCATGTATTGATTGTGGATGCATGAGAGAGCAAGTGTTTGGGGTATCATGTTTGTACCACGTTTTTTATGCCACCTGTTACTATTTTGTTTTATTTCTTTTTTTCATGTAATAGAGAACTTTGGAAAACTAAAGTGTGCTGAAATCATGTACTGAACTCCTGCCTATTCTGGAGTAAGATCACAAAAAGATGAATGGGCGCTCTGAATTGGCTGGTGGCAAATTTCAGCAAGTGTGGCGATTCTAAAGTGTTCCAATGAGAAAAAAAATCGTGTGAATGCACTTATATTGTACTTTTATTGTCTCCACTCATCCACTGAAAGATGGTAGTATTCCTGTGCTGACTAATGCGTAACGTCATTCTGAATATATAGAGAACCTTGCTTTTGAGCTTTTTCTGTCAGTGGTAATTGAAACCGTTGTTCTTTGGACTCTGGGTGCGATATTTCAGCTTCAGCAACGTCTGAAGATCAACACATGTGGGACTAACATTTCATTTATAATTTCTTGTTGTATATGTAACATTAATGTAGGAAGGAAAGTGAAAACAGTTATGTTAGTGTGATTGATTGTGCACAAGTTATGTAAAATGACAGTTGTTTTGTGTGTAGACTGACGAATTCCGCACAGAAAAAAAAAAAAAAGCTTTTCCGATTACTGTATACACTCGGACTTCACTTTAAATAAGTTGTATTTTACACGAAAATAAGTTTGTTATATCCAAATATTCGTTATGAAGGTATATTTCTAACACTATATCTACTGTAAGGCTATTTATTTACTCTGTTATAACCACTATTTTGTTATATTTAGGTTCGTTATATCGAGGTTTGACTGCACGTACATTCGTACAAGCACAGTGCAACTACAACCAGTTTGGATGAGGACATGAGTGTTCCTTCTAAACAATGTAGTGAAGCAAACTCTTTCTTCTGGCAGTGCATCATTAGCAGCAGTAGACATCAGCATGTAGGATGTGATAATCGGCAAATTGTTAACTAGCAATCACTATTTCAACTTTTGCCTCAGTGTATCGAAGCTCGAGCATAAATCATAGAATAGAAGATAGTCGATGTTCACGACACATTCACTTGTAATGTAGAACTAGTAGTTTCCACATTAGCAGATCTGTCTTCAACAACACATCGTGAATGACGGTCATGTTAACGTCACCCTGCAGAAACTGAATTGAAGAGCTTGTGTGAAAACACGAGTGGAATGTTGACGCATTTCTTCGTTTATTGCAGAAGGAATGTTGTATCGATTCTTGAGTGATTCAGAACACCTTAAAAGGAGTAAGACTTGTCTCCAAAACATAACAGCTTTAATTAGCAATCATTAAGCGTTTAATGTTTACGCCAAAGTGAGCGAGTGAAAAGATTTAGGGCGATGATAATTCATCGTTATCCACGATTGTTGGGTAGCAATGTAATACAAGAACAGCACTGCTAATGCGATGCAGGCCTCGGTAAACAGACGTCGCAGTTGTGTGCATTGCCAGGTTTCTTTGGTTACCTAGTTTTCCTTCTTTTCTCTTTTGTGCTGTCTTTACTATATAAATGAAGGATACCGAAATTTCTAGTTATCACACATCTGCTGATGTCTATGGCTGCTGTATTATTCGCCCATTATCCTGTAGAGATGTGCTATACAATTTCCACTCTTCCGTCGATGCTAAAAAGAATGGGCTACTGCTGCTTCTCTACCTTGAAACAGCTGATGCATGTTACTATTATACATACGCACATATAGAATGTTATTATGTGTACAGTTAAGTGCACTCTCACTAACTCATATTTATAGGTAAAAAGGGATGTTTGTTCAGCGATGCATGTGTGTTTACAAGTATGTTTAAAGTGAGTTACGATTGTCATTGTCATTGAAGAGTATAAATTTTGGCTAGTAGCAGCATGAATAATTTACAACATTGAGACGTGAATTGGAGCTTGCGACGCTTATGTCTGTTTATACATGTGCGTGTACTTATGTGTGTGGGAGGGTAACATGGCCGCCTGGGTGAATGTCACGGAAAAAGCGCAAAACAATTTCTTTTTGTGTGTTTCTACAAGCACAATAAACAGCTTTTTCAAGACAAGTTGTGGGGCCAGTTGATTCAGTCTCGATTCGAACTATTGGCCCAAGATGCTCGAACAATCAGAGGTTGTATGTATGTATTTTGCAGATACCTTCATACTTTCACTCTTTGCGAGAGAGGAGTGAAGACATGAGAAGCTCACTTCGGTTGGATGTGCGAGCACGATTCCCTGTTGACGATGTGTGTCCGATGAGAACGCGTCAGTGCCTTTGTAAGATACAATCCAAATCATAAGTGATAGAGCAACGTCTTCATTGGTGTGCTTGCCGAAATAGCATTTCGATTGAGTGGTAATGCCTTATTTAACATACACTCTGCAAAATGGTGAGTGCCCTCCTCGGGTAGACTTTTCAAACATCTCGATCTTTGCTTGCTTCCGCAAGAGTATTTTTCTCATGGAATCTCTTGTTCCTAGACTCACGTTGTAAGCTTCTAGAGTGGAGAGAGTGTAAATATAGTCTAAAAAATGGTTGAGTAGAAAAAAATAAAATAGAATAAAGCTATATAGCACGTGTATTTTGAAACCACGAATTACTACAATTAAGGGCAGGCTTTTGAAAAATAAAAAAGTTTGTTCTGCTGGTTGATGGTAAAAGAATAAAAAAACACAAAAATTGTTTGAAAAACAACAGCTCGCGCATTCGCAGCAAACTTTTGCAAAGTTTCAACCTGGTATGTAAGTTTAAGTGGGTAATTTAAAAATCCAAGTTTTGAAATTATTAAGTATTTTTATTTTTTTGTTTGTAGCCTAGACTTTTCTTTGTTCTCCTTGCTAAATCTTCATAAACGCCACTAGCATCGGCATTAGCGTTGTTTCGACGTCGATACGCGCGCGTTTACTATGCCGACGTCTTGTTTTCCTTCGCTGCGTCGACGCGTGTGCTCGACACCGAAACTTCTCGTGTGGTAGACGATGCCGTAGCGCGCGCGCGTTGACTTCGGGACAGGATGAGGATAAACCGTTACAGGCGCGTCCAGAGGAACCTCAACTTCTACAAGAATGCGTTCGGGTTCCGACCGCCGTACCAGATCCTCGTGGATGGCACCTTCTGCGCGGCTGCCCTCAAGTACAAGGTGAACATCAGGGATCAGATGCCCAAGTAAGTTCTCGTTTACTCTGTGCTTCTCTGCTGCAGGCGACGTCGTTTACCTACTCACGAAATCGGCTTGCGCGTCGTGAGACGTAGCAAATAATTTTAGGGCAATCTGCCCAGTACTGTAAGCCGTTTGCGATCACGATTGAGTCCGTTAGGAATCGCATTTCACGACCATGACTTGCTCCTATCCGAGGTTTGAGCGAATGAGCTGATTGCTACACATTAGTTCGATCCAGATCGGACTCGATCGTGATCGAATATGCACCTTGTGACGACCGGTGCACCTTCACTGCTAGCCGTTCGTTTCAATGGTAAGCATATCTTCCCAGAAAATGCGCTGCCTGCCCCGGAGATTGCTCAGTTTGAAACGTGCTTGGAACTCTAATACATTAGTAGGCAGATACGTAGGTAGTGAAGTCAAACAGTGTTGTATAGCAATTGGTAGCCACTCGAATGCCGTACAGAAATTATATGCTCATCGGGATGGAAGCTTGGACATGGTGCGCAAGTTTGCATCATTCGTTTCTCTCTGTTCTCACAGGTACCTCGGGGAGGAGGTCAAGCTCTGCACCACGGTCTGCGCCGTGACCGAGACGGAGAGCCTGGGCCCGCAGCTGTACGGGGCCACGCTGGTCATCAAGCAGTTTCCCGTGCGCCGCTGTGGCCACGAGAAGCAGCCAATCACGGCCGCCAACTGCTTCCACAGCATGGTGAGGAAGCGCAACCCCGACCACTACATGGTCGCCACGCAGGACCACGACCTGAGCGAACGGCTGCGCGCCCTCGCCGGCGTGCCGCTGCTCTACCTCTTCAACGCCATCACCCTGGAAAAGCCGTCGGAGAAGAGCGAGAAGAAGGGTATGGAGGCGCTTCAGGCGCAGTCTCAGGCCCCCGAGCGTCAAATGGAGGTCATCAAGCAGCTCAAAAAGCAGGAGAACCTGCTGGAGGAACAGACACCCAAGAGGAAGCGCAAGAAGCCAGGTGGACCCAACCCGCTGTCGTGCAAGAAGCCGAAGAAGGCCACCAAGAGGCCGCCCGCGGCGGAGGCCGAACGGGCGAACTCGGAGGCCGGCAGAAAACGGAAGAGACACAAACGGGTCAAGCTTGCCAAGCACGTTGTGTCGGAACTTTCGAAGTCCTCTGTTGAGTAAAGTGCTGCAAGTCTATTTTCGTGCTTGGACTCATGCTCGCTGCCACGTGCGGCGCACTGGCGATGTGGCAGTGTTAATAGCGGCCTGGGCCGCATTTACAAGTAATTGTCGGATGATTGCAGTACTGGAGTTTATTGCCATACCAATTGATCGGTGCAAACGTTTTTAGCATTACTCAAAGATGAGAGCACTAGTTACAGAGATTTGTCACACACTTCGAGTGCTCTCTTTCCCAGTGAGCACTTGAAGCTACACAGTTGGTGATGACAAAGGGATGAAAATCTACATCAGCATGTTTCATGAAACGAGTCTGCCTTCATAGTGTGAATCTGGTGTGTGCTAGTGTTGCTACTGAGCAATTTTAGCACACTGTGGAGTGTGGCGCTAGTACAACCCATGGGAAGAAGTGCATCTGATCCAAATGCCCCTCTTTATAAATGTCGCCTGTCAATCAGTAGCAGTACAACTAAATGAGGAAATTTGACAGCTTCGAAGAGAGTGAGGATGGACCTCTGTTAAAGGAGAGATGGTCCTGGAGAAAGTGGCAACTATATGCCCCACTCGTAAATGCCTTCTACATGCTGCGCACAACCACAAAACTTGGCTGCTTCTCACAGAAGTGCTGGTTGCAAGTAGAATGTGCCTTTTCACCAAGCCTGAGGGGTGGTTTGGGAACCAATTAAAGGGCATCTATTTGGCCCAGACGTTAAACTTTAGTTGTGGTGTTACAGTAGTGCCTGGGTTATAAACAGGTAGCCACGATAACTTTTTAAAATGATGTTGCAAGAGCAGAGACATGTGCCTAATGATCAAAACGTAGCCCTCGGTCGGTAGCTATGTTGCTTGCTCAATGACCTAACATTTAATAATCATTGCAGGTTAGAATCGCTCGCGAAGGGACACAGCTCAAGAACCGTACTGTCACATGCTTCAAAATCATATTCAGTGCTAGCAGATGCAAGAGAGTTGACTCTTCAGTGCAGTGTTGGTGTCTTGCGTCCTTGTCTGCTGGTGCTGAATGTTTTCAATTAGGCTTAACAACACGCCCAAAAAATGGCAATGCTACTGGTTGCCTTAGCGGTTATTTAAGTGGGCAAAGGCAGCCCCCAATACTAACACCCATTGTAATTGGGCTGTGAACAGCTCTAAAGGAAAAACCCGCGCCATGCACGTCTCGCCAGAATTTGTCGGTGCAGCACGATGCTGCAGTGTTGTGCCGGGACTACTCCCACGATGGCAATATCTCGTGTACCAGCCCAAATCGCTGGTTACATATTGATTTTACTATTTTGTGGCGATGTTTAGTTTTCTTGCCCCCAAGAGTTGAGGACCCGCTAAGACCTCCCATCTCGCCAGGAACTTGCAGCTGTCATTCCTCGCAGGAACCCCAGCGGCAACTGTAGCCTGCCTTTCACAGCTGCGACTTGTGCTTACCCTCAGAGACAAAGAACTCTTTTTTGAGGTCTTCTTGCAAGGTAAGTGTACCCATAAGCACCAGAGAATGCTATTATAGCAGAGAATGCTATTCTAGGTATGTATTATAATGCAAAAATCAAGAAATTAATTGGTAATAATATGTAAAATATACAATTTAAACTACAAGTATTATGTTTTGGGCTTGTATTTCAGACTGTCGTATTAATCTGATGGGAACAATTTGGAAACTTTTGAACTTATTGAAATGACGAATCATTTTAAATACCAGACTAAAACGGTTCTCGTTGAGTAGTTACGGCTACCGATTAGAAAAAGGAGAACAGAAGGTAGGGCCCACTATAGAAGAAATGTAACTTAACAAAACATTTTCTTGGGCTATGTTAAGAGTCATTTTGTATTTCAGTAAGCATGTGCCAACTCTAGCATTGTGAACCCGACAGAGATGTGAGAAGATGCATAAAGTTGCTTGTCGCTCCGAGCTCGGCCATCTCGAAGCAACAGTGGGCGTGTGGACACCTAGGGTTGCCGGGTCGCAGGAATCTGCCAGCCGTTTTGGCCTGCTAACCCTTGAGACCACTACAGGTTACTTGCGAAATCGGGCATGTGCACAACGTTTCAGTCTGCGCAGTACAGTGGGGTATCCGCTCAATGCCAGGCCGACTTAAAGGGGCTCCACGACATTTTTCTCATCTAGTCGGATGACTTCGTTAGGAGTTTACTGTTCCACGAATCGACTGCCACAAAGATTTCTAGAATCTCGTGTACGAGCAAAGTTACTGGTACTCAAGCAAAGTTGCATGCTATATGCGCTTTTTTTCTCCTGCAGCCCTAGTAGGTGGGTGCACCGAGAGCTATGCACGGTGCTAGGGTGACAATGCAATGGGGACAAGAAGCTGTGTCCCTTTGGCAGTGCATGTTTTGAACCTGAGTGCTTTCAGTGTATGCTGGGCTTGCTTTCAGCGTGGTAGCATAATAGTGAGATTCTTGCAGTATAGAATGCAGCACAGGTGCATCTCGGCATTCTGTGGTAGCCCCTGTAACCACGCAGCTCACAATGCTCGGTTCATGGCCACTATCTTTGCGCTTACGGCACGGTCATTTCAACTTATTGGCATCATTTGTCGAGAAATGAGTAAGATACCATGTTCAAAAAGTATTGGGAGGCCCCTTTAAACGAGACGCACATGCACTCCGTTTCGCGAGCTAGTGGGTGCAAACACTTTGTCTGGCATTCTAGTTCAGAAAGGGTACAAAACATGCCACTTTTTGTGCAAATCTCAAGGGCAGTTACAAAACAACATCTTGGAGAGTTGATTTAACTTTAACCCGCCATCTCCTGGGTTAAAGGGGCTTCGCTGAATAACCTCGGAAATCTGCATACTGCCAGTGAAAAACAGTGTCTGTCAACAGGTTACCATTAGCAAGCTGGAGGATGTAGCAGAGATGTTCAGGGCAGCGCACGGTGGAGTGAAGGGTCACAGGTTTGAATCCTAATAATCATCAGGGTTCAGTGTCCCAAAAACACCATATGATTATGAGAGATGCCGTAGTGGACAGCTCGGGAAATTTTGACCACCTGGGGTTCTTTAACGTGCACCCGAAGCTCACGGGCCTCGGGCATTTTTTGCCTCCATCAAAAATGTGGCCGTGGCAGCCGGGATTCGATCGCGCAACCTCGGGTTTGAATCCTGGTGGCGTGCTTCGGAAATTTTTTTCATTCAAGTTTTTCTTTGTGGCTTTTATTTAGTGTAAATATTTGCATACATATCCTAAACATGAAGGCAGGAGCAACGGCAAAAATCTGCCGAAAATTTCCGTATAGTTGCTATCGCAATAAAAAAAAAAACACACACAAGGTTATCGGTAAGGATAGACATTTTATGTACACATTTGTTATACATGTTACGACTTTACATAATACTACACACCACTCATACAGCTTCCCACAACCCCTTTCCCCCGGTGTTCCTCCACAAAAACCATCGCAGTGCCACACACAAGTCGTACAAGATGATCTGCGGTGCACTCCATAACCAACAATCAACATTAACTCTACCCGGTATCGATGTATAGGAACAGCAACACAAAGATACATGTTAAATCTTATAAGCGACAAGGAGAAAGTCAAACTGTTGATAGTGGCATGTTTCGTGTGGTGGGTTAGTGTGTCAAAAGAGGCAATGCTCTCTGTACAACTGCCTTATTTCACTCAACCAAAGATACTAGCTAGACATGTTTATGGCAAAGCAATGTTTGCAATTAAGTACCTGCTTCCTTTTGTGGCAATCAACGTGCCACACACGTTAAGTTCGGACTGTGCTTGTGAAAGTGGTCATTGACACATGTGAACGAGCATTGGCTGTGTTGCTGTGTAACAAGCGTCGCCGTGTCCTGAACTGCACCGATGGGTCCTCTGATAAACCGGGAACAAAACTGACAAGCTCCTGAAACAAACAAAAATTAATGATGAGATAAATGACGATAAAAAATAAAGCAGGGCAGCCAGTCTTGCACTCTAATAGCAGCTGCGCCTATTGGAGATTTCTTGTTACGCAAAAATAATCATTATTACGCATGCCCGTGTTGTGCTCTCAAAAACTTGCCACTTTCCCGAAGAAAGTCGTCAAACTGATAGCAAGTGTGACGTTCAAAACAGGACAGTACCGGGCACGACAGAGTTGAGTCAGCAGGCGATCATTGCTGTGCTACAAATCGGTACGCCTCAAAGAGCACAGCTGTTTCCAGAGTGCTGTTTCGATGCTCGCGCCGACTTGAAACAGGTCAACACCAAGCTCGCAAAATGTCGACATTCCAAACGCGACTCACCACTAGCTTTTTCAGTGACTGCAAGAGAGAGCCCGACACGATCGACAACCAAACTTTCTGTCTGGAACAGAACAGCAAGGAGAAGAAGGCATGCATCGCACTTCAGAGCATCAAAGTTGTGAGGAGGATGGGCACCTATTAGGGGGGAGACGAGTATTGCTGGTGCCATTGACACATCGGTGGTGGTGAGTAAAAGAGAGGCGCATGCAGCGGCCAGGCAACTGCGGAACGAAGAAAATGGATGTATGCAAAAAGCAGAAGACTCTGCAAGCCAGAGAGTCTCTCCCACGCGCATTGCAGGAGCAGTTCAAAGGGGAATGTGGTTGTTTGTCAACGTGCACGTCGTCGCCGGTACCGGCCTACTGCTACTTCTTCTCTCTCGGTCAAACCTGTCCGTTTTCCCTTCTGCATGCATGTCAGTGCGTGGTGAGTTGGAAGGAGAAGCGAGCTTTTTTTTTTTTTTTCTGTGTGTGCTTGTTTGCGCCCAAGACCCGCTTCACTCCAGCGAGTTGTAGACCAGCAGCTGTTTGAGGACTTTCGTCTGGCTCGTCTCTCGGATCTCGCCGGCGAGAAACATCTCGTCCACGACACTGTACACCTGCGTGGGGATGGAAAAAGCAAATCTTTACAAAGGAATGCAAACTAGAAAAGCGATCTCACTCACTCTACAATTGAACCTCGTTTCGACAAGGTCACCATCTGTCACGGAAATAACATCATTATTTAGGATACATATGTGGAACCCTTCCCTGCTAATAAACTGTTGTGAGTGCAGCACTCATCTTCGTCGTATTTTTTATTATGTTGATATTTTATTCCTTGCACTAATGTCTCAGCCTGTTAACTCAAAAATTTGTTATAAATGCACATTTGCAACACTATATGACAAAACTATCCTTCATTTACAGTTGAACCTCTTTATAGGAGACGTGCACTGTAGCGAAATTCTTGTCTTTTATGTGAGCTGTCTTCTATGACGAGGGTACCACATACGAGTCTTGTCATTAAGGCCTACTCCAATGTAGGCACACTAGGGCATTTTACACCCCTTTGTCTCTTGCGAAGGAGTTCAACTGCATTATAATAATTTATACCAAGGCTTGAGTATTGTAGACTGCACTTTCACAACTCCAGAACACTACCCTCACCACGAGAAGACGCTCTCTAAACCATAGAATGAGAAAATAAAGCCAGCAGTGAATGAAGTTTGTGCAATAAGTTTTTGTGAAGTTGTGTATCTCGACAGCATGTGCTAGGGCCCACATAACTCTTTCGCAGTACAAATTAACTGCTTCATGTTCTAACAGGTGTGTCTTGCCAACTTGAGGGTTATTTAACTGAGAATGTGGCTGCGAAGAAATGGAAAAAAAACCCATTCATGATGATGCATTGAAATTTCAGTGTTTCAAAGATACTTGCTAAACAAATGCTTAATGAAAGCTGGGACTGCAAGACATCTTTTTTTTTTTCAGTAAGCAGCGGAGAACGTTGGGGGCCCTACCTTGTAGAAGTTGAAGACGAGGTCCAGCTCACAAACGTTGTGGAAGTACTCATTCAGCACTTCCACAAAATTGTGGATGGCCTCGAGGTAGGCCAGGTTGTTGTCGTGCACGTCCACACAGATGCAGAAGTAAAGGCCAGCGTAGCGCCGGTACACTATCTTGAAGTTGCGGAACTGCACAGACAAGAACAATGGCAAAACTATCGTTACTGCGTGAGCCGGCTAACATCGAAACAATGCGCACTTTCACTAAACCAAAGTATGTATCTTTTCACTTTAGTCGTTAAGTCTAATTCTTAGTATTTCAGTAACAAATGTCTATGTGGAAGGACAATTCGAAGAAGTTCACTTTTCTACTGGTCAATTTTTCTTTTTACTTGACCGCGACTTGAAGTTTATAAAATTGGTTTGTATTAGAATGCGGCAAACTAAAAAAAAAAAAATCGCTGACGGAAAACGACACTATCTTGCGGAAATTAGCTAACACCGCACCAAATCGGTTCGATTCCGGGTTTTGCAAACACTTCGACGCAATTATGAGGCAAGCGGTGGTGGCGAGATTGCGAAGTCACTTTTTTGACACCTGTGGTGGTTCTTTAAAGTGCACCTAAATCAAAGCGCACGGGCGTTCCTGCACATCGCGGTGTTCAGCGGCGCAACGCCCTCTCCGCTAAGCACGCTGCGGCGTGTTTTACATCACTTCAGCGTAACCTGGGCCCCGATGATGTCGACCTCGGCCATAAAAAAAAAAAAAAAAAATTGCCGGAGGGCAATCCGATCAATGCCGAAGAAAAGCGAGCCGGGCGTGCGGATGGTTTGACGTCGTCTCGGGCCCAAGAAGCGCGAAGGGACGTGTAAAGATAAAAGGCCGCACTGACGATAAAGGAAGGCGCTTACCTCGACGAAATTCGTGTGCTTGGCATCTCGGACCGTGACGACGGCGTGCACTTCTTCGATCAGCTTTTGCTTCTCGTCGTCGTCAAAGTTCATGTACCACTTGGCTAACCTCGTCTTGCCGGCCCGGTTCTGAATCAGAATGAAGCGTATCTGCAAAAGAGGCAAGCGTAAAGCTTCAAACAACAACGCTACAATAACGGGGCGTCCGAACATGAACCACAGAGCTCTTGTTCGTTTTTATTTTAAATCGGTAGGAAGGCGGATCATTTGCCTTCGTACGGGTGACATAACACCCGCCGGCGAAAGCCGACGAAACTGCGGTTTGCAGGCGCTTGCCGATGGTCGCATAGCCACTCCATGTGCTGCCCCGTAAACGTGTCCCTCGCCTGTAAGCGCGTAATCGGCGAAACGCAAGCCACTCACCATATTTCCTGAGAAATAGAGGATTTGCCCAGCGGCTACCGCACCAAACCAACTGCTCCGCCTCCCTACTCGCTGGCCGCCCCAAAACCGGAAACGCTCGCCGACTTTGCAAGCGGAAGTGAAAAAGACGGCGCCTAACAACTGCCTACTTCTGGAAATTTTTACACACAGACTTATTTGCCTAGGCGGTTTGCTAGTCTCTGTTTACAGTAGTCATCTGTCCACTGCCTCTTATTCCCCTCTATGCCGCGGAAGCGACTTCGAAGTTCGATTTCGATAGCGTGCCAGCCAGCACGTGTTTTTTCAGATGCCCTGTGCACTTCGTGAACTTCGTGTTTTCTGCAAGCAACGAGACCCTTAGTTACGGCGCTTTGCTCGTAGAGCTGCCGATTAAGTTAAACGACGCGAGTCATGGCGCATCTGGAGCGAATGCGAACGCATGTGCACCTTCGTGAACATGACTTGCTTCATGTAAGTAGGCGCGCGATGGTTGTACCAAAGTTTTACGAATGCACGCGCTAGCATTTACCTTCCGCCAACACGCCGACTGATTGTAATGTTAGGAAATGTAGATCTGATCAATGCAAATGTTAATCATCGCACAATTTTCGAGCGAATGCAAATGCTTCAAGTGTTCTGTGATAGCATTTATCTTCGAGTGTTTTCGTGGTGCTCCTAACATTGCTCACTTGTTCGTCACATGTTTGGAACTTCGCGGCAATATATATCTTATTCTTTCGCTGTCTTTGTAGACAGAAACTGTTGATCATTGTGGCGCCAGACTGGGTGTAGATGACAGCTGGGATTTCCAAAAATTTGTTAAGGTAAGTGAAACCACTTGACCGCCAGCACTACAGCTTGCAGTCAAACATTTTCAAGGCATTGTGAATGTCAGTCCTGACAAACTCGAACAAGAACCTCAAAAGAACCAACAAAATAAATGTTTGTAGCACATGGTACTGTAAGGTTCAAGACATGTGATACGCAACTACTAGACGCAATTCCTCAACACTGATTTTCATAGAAAATGTTCATTGTCTAACAAGCTGCACAACATCATTTATGTCGTACCTTTTTTTAACAATGGATGTGCACTAACAGCTATCTTTGACCCATGTTCTTTAGAAATTTCGTGTTGGGATCATCTCCATGGATGAAACGACCATAGAGTTTGACTTGGTGGGCCTCAACCCGGCAATTGCAAACGCCATTCGCAGAATACTGCTTGCAGAGGTATGTAGCTGCGACTCCATGTGCAAACGTTTCCAATCAGTATGAAAAAAAAAGTGCGCAAGCCATTTCTAATGGGACCCAAAAGCATTCACTTTGGGCATAGTGTGACAGAACTACGGAAGCAGTTTATAAGTTCCTTTGAGGAGCCCGAGTTGGGTTTTTCTTTTTCCATTTATCGATCGTGTCCTCAATCGCCAGACAATACCATGTGGTCCCAAAAGTGATCAAAATACAGTGGTGAAGCTGGCCAACGAGGCACAAACACAAATGACTGTGGTAGAGGGCTAAACGTGACCACCATTTAGGGCCTAACCAATGTCTGAACAATTTGCTTTTGAAACTACTGACTTGTCTTTCTTCTTTACAGCAAAATCATATGATAGCCACTATTTTTGTGCATTGTTAACTCATATAGGGCTGCTTTTTGGCACGTCTTTAAAAATGTAGAGCTGCCGGTGTGTGTGCAACTAAAGATTCGGTTATATCCTGCACGTGACGGTACTTGCAAGGGGCGAAATTAATATCAAATGGACCTTGATCAAATCTTATAAAGAGGGTAATACGTGAGGGTAGTGCTGGTCGGCTACGATAGTCTTGTGACCACCTTGCCTCATGTAAGCGTGATGCCTATCTTTCCCTCAAAACCTTGGCTTTTCTTGCATGCAGCACGGTGGGCCCTTGTGCTACTCTGCTCCTGTAGGGGGCACACGCAGTAGCTCTAGGAAGAACGTTCACAGCGTGCCAATTGAGGAGAGATTAGCCATTCACTGATTGGTTAGGTATAATTGATTGTGTTGCAAAATACATGTCACAAAATGCATCTCACACCACAGTCAAGCATGCCTAACCAACGCCGATTTTAGGCCTTGTTCTGACATAACAACAGTAAAGTGCTTGAAGAACTGGGAAATTACAAGGACACAACATGAGCACTCGTGTTGTATACTTAACTATGTCCCCATTCTTTGCTGTTATTTCCAAATCACTGTAAGCACCAACTTGTCCAACAAGAAGTGCTTTTGCGATGTACTAATTGGCCTGCCTTGTTTCGGCTTTGAAGAACACCTTTTGTCGCGCCTTGCAGGTGCCTACAATGGCGCCCGACAAAGTCTACCTGTACAACAACACTGGCATAATTCAGGACGAGGTGCTGGCTCACCGGATTGGCCTGGTGCCTTTCAACATTGACCCCCGAATGTTCGAATACAGGGAAAGTGGTAAGATGCCAGAATTGTAGTTTAGGCCTGAACAGTAGTTGCGTACATTGAGCTGCTTCTCTTCTGTGTGCTCAGTGAAGACCCTCACGAGCATGAACCCTGCTAGAGTTTGCGCAACATTGTAGACCGGGGCACAGCTGCCACTGTGTAACCTTTTTGAGCTTATAAGCATTCGTTAGCTGGTGGGAGTTGAATGACACTGTTAGTGAGAAAGAGAGAAAGCTCTTGGTTGGAAACAAAATAATTAGCCATTGCGTATTTGCCTTTTTGCTATTTTGCAGGAATAGGAGATGAAGTAGATGAGGCCCTAGGAGAATGTGGGCTGAAACATATGTAAAGAAAAAAGAAAGAACAAAATGCAGATCTTGTAGTAGCTAATCCAAACAATAAATGTACAGTCTCAATGGGTTATGTAAAATGTGCAAAAAAAAAAAAGAAAGACAAGAATACTTATGGGCACAACACTCACTTTGTTGACTGAAGGGTCAAAGTTTGCCAAGAAAACCAATAGATTTGAAGTCTGCAAGTGAGAAGTTCAGTGATTTTTGCTGTTTTGATCAGCTAGGAGCTGTATTTGCTCTGGAATTGTGGTCCACGTCTGGCAGTTTTCTGGCCAGAGATTGTGGAGCGATGCCTGTCGAGGTATTCCTTCGCGGAGCTGCTCAGCATAGGCACACATCTCTCAGTGGCAATACAAGCTGCATAGTAGCTCAGATACTCTCTGTTCAGCCTAGCTTGATTTCATTCAGTGTTAACTTTGTGTAGAGCAGGCTACACTGACACAGAAATGAGAGTGAAGGCATAACTTGGATTCGAATCGTTACAACTTTATGACCTTGCGACTTCAAGAGGCATGCAGTGTACTTAGTGTTGTTGTCATCGTTTTGAAAAGGATGCAATCGGCCTGCGCAAAGAAAAACTTTTAACACTGTAGGATTCGTATGTTCATTTTTCAGAAAGCGACGGTTCTCCCGAAGACACGGTCGAGTTTGAGCTGAAGGTCAGGTGCACCAAAAATCCGCAGGCCCCGAAGGATGCCACCACTCCCGACGAACTTTACAGGGATCACCTTGGTAAGGGATGGCGATTGGCTTTTGTACTCGGGTCCTGCAGTAAAGGGCATGAAAAAGAGCAACACTATCTATTGCGGCTTTTTTTTTGCAGTGTACACGAAGCACCTCAACTGGGTCCCCCTTGGATCTCAAGCAGAAATTGTGAGTCAAAATTTTGCCACTTGAGCATCATTGACTTCTTTATAGTTATATGAACTCCCGAATGTACACTCAAACCTCAATATCGCAAAGTTGCATCTTACACGAAAATAAGTTTGTTATATCCGAAAATTTGTTATAAAAGATATTCCTTACACTATCTACTGCGAGACTGTTTTTAATTTACTTCATTATAACCAATATTTTGCAATATCCTGGTTCATTATATCAAGGTTTTAGTGTACACCCTTCTGTCTCGAATCATGGCAGATTGACCGTAAATGCATCTAATCGACATTAATTTATTTCAAGTCATTTCGCTACCGTATTGCATGAAAGGGGGTGGTTGTGTGTTGAGGTGTGCACTTTTTTTGTAATTAATCAAGTCGGAGTGTAAATATTCACGTATATTATTATGTCGCCTGTGTGGTACTTCTTTCATAAAAGGAACCTGATTTTGAATACCCAGTTTATTATTAGTTGTATTCATTATTTGCAAAATAAAAATTGCACTTTGACATAGCTGCCAAGATGCAGCACATCGAATGATTTGTCCAACAGGGTAGTGCCTTCACCAAAGCGCTCGTTTCCAGCAATACACACCATGTTGAAGTTAATTGAAAACGTATCTGGTTGACTTTATCCATTGCTCGGCATTTCTTGGGCCATTGTTTCACAGAGGTGTCGGAGGGATGTTGCGTGTGCAAATGTAAACACCGTGCCTGTAAGAAGTGCAGAACTGTGCTCTTGTCTGCGCCCTTTTTCTTAGCTGCAGTGTTTTGTTCTTCTCATTTCGCATTGACGCGATGCAGTTTGCGACCAAGCCGCCTAGGCCCGTGCACGACGACATCATCCTAGCAAAGCTGAGACCTGGCCAGGTAAGGATCGCATTTATTGCTTTTGCAGAAGTAACAAAAAGGAGGAAAGAAAAACCTGTCTCAGTTCAGATTTAGCGAATGAATCGGATCTTAAGTGGTTGTAAAGTTTGTAAACCTGTTTCACTGTATATTGCTTACAGGTGTAAGTACTTTAACCCATTGGCTTTCGCAGCCAGCGATCTGCCAGTTGTCCTGGCGAGGCCAAAATGCTTTGACCCGCAAATCGCTGGCCATTTAAAAAATAGTTGTTTTTGACAATGTTTCATACATGGCAACGCATTGTTTGCTGTTTGCTGGGTATGTTCTCTACTAGATGGACCTATTTGTTCGTTGTTGGAGCAGTTTGTAAGAGTGCGTGTGTGTATTTTTTTAGCAGTGGCAGGCGCATGTTTTCGTCTATTTTAAGACACGGTGTCGTGCAATACCCACCCTATCACGGCGTTACCAATGCGCCTACAAGCTGCCGAGTGGGCTAATTTTTCTCGTCAGATCTTGCCAAAGTAATTAAACATAAAACCTTCAAGGTTTTGGTTGCTTTGCTTGGTGCATAATGAAAGTTCCAAGAGCCAGTCAACGGAGAAATGCGAATTTGCTCTTCACAAGCCTGTATGCTTCAAAGTTTTTTACACGTGAAAATCGTACCGAAACTGTTGATGCAGAAAAACATTGCTAACGGAATAAAAAAAGCTTTGTTATTCTATGGCATTATGGCCGACATTATTGGAATTTATACGCACCGACCCATGGTGTGTCTGGGCGTGAAAATTTTTCAGCAGAATACCAGGCGGAATCGGTCATGGAGAGCGTGCAAGCCTAGGGGTTAACTAGCGTTGTGTTAGTAGTGGGCACATGTGAATGGCCAATTTTAGGTTCAGAATGAATTTGAAGCGAATGGCAAGTTGGTGAAGTGATTTTGAACTGAATTCAATGTATATTATATCACATATTATGAACAAAAGTGAGCGTATTTGTCATCAAAACATTTTTTTTAATTGAAACAAGGCATGCGCAAATGTTGTGCTTAAAAAGGATGTTGATGTTACTTTGGATGATAGCAGGATTTGACTTTCAGTAAAATGCTAGCCATAACCAGGAAAATACATTACATTTTAAGAATTAATATACTTACAGCATGTAAGTGAGTATAAAAAGCTTTTAAACTTCAAAATGATGAATCAGCCCAAGCACAGTATGTTCACCTAACCTTGAAGTGGGGCTTCATGGCAGTGCGGATTTGTTCTGGACAGGTGTACTCACAGTATAGCAACCATCGACTGTAGTGAAACCACTCTTACAGGATGTTACATGCGATTTTTAAATGATACTATATGCCTATTACATTCGATTTGTATATATGTGACACATGCAACTCGTATTTATTACACGTCTATTCGGTCATTTCAAATCCTTCAGAATTAAAAATAAATTAAATTCGTTTTGAAGGGGATCCGAAAATACCGTCATATTCGTTCAAATGTTCGAAGTGCTCTAATATTCGCGCATGCCTTGTTAGGAGCATGGTTTACATGGGTTGTACAGTTCATCATTAAAAGAGAGAACCTTATTGCTTAATGAAGTTAGGAGCACTTACCAACAATGGTTTGCAACAGTTGTCGACATTTTTATGCCCGACATGTGACATGCTGTGAATTTCAGGCAACCTGCCACCATTTTCTGAATTAGTTGAGTCTGAACGATGTTTCAGACAATGTAATGTCTAAAGAGAATGCGAACGCGTTTCTTCTTGCTGTAAACTGGGAAGGTCACATTTTTTCGTGTGCTCTGGGATCGCGAATTCACATCTTCCAAATGTTTGCTTGTCTTCACTTTGAAAATTTGAGAGAAAATGCTGCAGGGGGTGTGCAGTACAACAGGGTTTTACAGGGGTGCCTTGTGGATGAAGGTAGCACGAGTTGCTTGCTTAAATTAGACTGTAAATGTCTGGTATACCGGTGCCGGTATAAAAGTATGGCTGAGAATCAAGAATCTGTTTTCTTTGTTTGACGTAAGTGCATAGACAAATTTATTACTCTTATCTAATCATAATTAAAGGATGCTACCTTGAAAGCATCTTGATGAAAAATTTGTCCTGGTCTGGGATATTTTTTTCTAAATTAAAGTTTTGTAACCACAACGTGTCTTTTCTGGAAACTTCGTAGGATTATTTTTGTAGCGTCGTGCTACAAATGACTTGGGAAAAAAAATTTTTTTTTTCATTTTACGAAAGTTATACTACCTTGTGATGTTTTTACGTGACATATTTGCAATAGTAAAACCAAAAAATGACAAAGTTGTTGAGTACATAAGGCTTTGGAATTTTGAGAATTGGTTGAACAGCGGAATGTCGCTGGAGACAACATTTCGACACGTGGACTAGCTTTCAACAAGTGTATCATCAACCTGATGAAAAAGTCTTGAAACATTGGCTCTAGCAACATTCTTCATTCAGCAGATCCTTAGCATTTGCCGTAGAAAGGCGTCATTCCAACATTCTCAACACTGCAGTGCAGGTTGGGCGTTGCCCTAAACTAAATGTTTCCTGCTAATATTTGGTTTGTAGCTTTTCCTTTCTTAGCAAAGACTAGAGAAGCATTAAAGGTATGAGACTATCCTTCTGTTGAATCCAAGTATTGCCAAGTCATCCAAGCTCTGTAACGCCCAATTACATTGGCGAATTCTGTGTCATTTTGATCCAGCGTACTTTGGAAATGATCGTAATGTCGGTAAGTAAATATATAAAAAAATATATTTGCTATTTCAAGCAGTATAGGTGATAATGTGTTAAAATCATTAAGCAAGCCTTAGAATACCGTAATTACTCGAATCTAACGCGCACCTTTTTTCCGGTTAAGCGAGTTCATAAATCGTATGTGCGTTAGAACCGAGTACGAAAAAAAAAAAATACGGTCATTCTATTGCCATCGGCATTTACAAAATGGCCGTCCCTTACGTGCGTCGGCATAGCGCGTCGGCCATTTCTGCATATGTGTTTCCCATGTGCGGCACTTCGTACGTGTTCTGAGGAGTTCGTCATGTTGTAGTGGATTTGCATCGACGGCATTAGCATCGACGGCTCCAAAAACTCGACGAGTGCACTACGATGCCGCTTTTAAAAGAAAAGTCATCGTGTGTGCCGAAACGGACGGAAATTGGGCCGCATCGCGGTCGTTCGGAGTTCCCGCAATGTGCGTGCGGGACTGGCGGAAATAAAAGCAGAAGATTGTCGACAGCAAAGATAAAGGCTTCAGTGAACCGCAGCAGGATCGGTTTTCGCAAATTGAAGAGCTGCTCGGCGAGTATGTGATTGAGCAGTGAGCGGCACAGTGGCCTGTGACGACAGAACTGCTCCATGTGCAGGCTATGCAGTTAGCCTTAGAAAAAGGGCTAATGCGGAGCCAGTTTAAAGCGAGCAGGTGCTGAATAACTAACTTTATGAAGAGGAAAGGCTTTTCCCTCCCAAGGCGAACGGTCATATGCGAAAAGTTTCTGTAAGAGTACTATGAAAAGCTTCACAGTTTTCAGAGGTTCGTCCTAAACTTGCAGCACAACAACGGCTACCTGCTTGGCAAACCGGGAATGACCATTAGACGCCTCTTTACTTCGACATGCCTGGCACCACAACCGTCGAGAAGAAGGGGGCGAAGCAAGTTCGCATGCTGACATTGGGCCACGGCAAAACTAGAGTGACGGCAATGCTCCGTTCCACGTCAGATAGGCACAAGCTTCCCCCGTACCTCATATTTAAACGGAAGACGCTCCCGAAAGGAGTCTTTTTCGTGATTGGTGTGATCGTGCGGGCCAACGAGAAAAATGGGTGGGCGTTGCAATCGATGTCTTACTTTTTTTTTTTCGTTGTGGAAACCGGGTGCGCGTTACAATCGAGGGCGCGGTAGAATCGAGTAAATACGGTAAACTTCAGGTGCAAACGCAGTGCACGCAGCCATCACACGGTGTGTGCTGGGCATGTCCGTGGTGGCCGTTCTCATAAAAAGCCATGTAGCGAGAATAGGTAGCCAATTCTTTGTTGTCTAGCATGCTTCAATGCGTAACAATATTCGTGATAGTGAACGCAGTTGTTTAAGAAATGATAAGTACTCAGCTTTCGATAGTAACTTGTTTATTTTTGAAACACTGCTACTCAGGTTAGACACTTCGGTACATTGAAGTGAGGATGGGGAATGCACTCGCCGGCAAGTGCGCTTCGCAGGGAGTGTCGCAAAGCGTTTCTGTGCGACAGCGTCCGAATGACACTAAAGGTGAAACGCACACCCTCAAAGAGCGTGCGAGTTGTTCCCGTGTGGTAGAGTTGTAATCTTGCAATGCGTTCATTGCTTTAATCTTTTTCTTTCTTTTTCTACTTACGTGGTATGTGCAGGAGATTGACTTGAAGCTGCACTGTGTCAAAGGAACAGGCCAGGTCCATGCCAAGTTCTCGCCTGTCGGTGAGTAGGGGTCTTGTGCTCAGGCAGGACGGCTCTCAGCGCCTCTTGCCAACTTGACATTTTCGACTTTTCACTTCTCACAAAGGATAATTGCAGAGCTTTAAACCATAGTTATGAAGTACTGGCAAGCCACGGAATGATTGGTAATATAGCGAGTTTTGTTTTCGCTTCTCACAATGTGACTGTTGTTTTTTTATGATGCGGAAGGCAGTCCTATGGGGGAAGCGCGCTTTTAATGCGAGAGCAATAAATAGCTCATTATGCAGGAATTCCGGGGTCGACAATAGCAGCGGAAATCTGACAGTAGCAGCGCAGAAGGTGACCAAAAGTGATGTAGCATTTGCGAAAATGTCACGCGGTCCTGTTTCTGTATAGCTTAGCTGCCTTCTATGTTGGCTGGTCACTTCTGTTTGATTGTGAGCGAAAGAAAGCAGCGTTGACCGTGAGTGAGAATTTGAGCTTGGTGCAATTAAAGATTGGAGCCAGGGGGCATTTGCACTTTGGCTTTTTTTGTAGCGCATTTCGGGTCTACAAAGATAAGTGAAGGCAGACTAGTGATTGGATGTGTGCATATAACGTGTGTGTGCGTGCAGGTGGATGTCTCCGTCGTGTTCAACTCTTGAAAGCGAAGATTAAGGTACCCCGCTTTTATTCTTGCTTCAGTCGCCGCGGTTGTCTTTTATGCTGCTGTTTGTTGCGGATACCGACATAGCAGCGCAGAAGGCAACCAAAAGTGATGTAGCACTTGCCAAAATGTCACGCGGTCCTGTTTCTGTATAGCTTAGCTGCTCTGTGTTGGCTGGTCACTTCTGCGAATGGTGGGTTCAAGTGCAGTTTGTTTGCACTATGACTCGAAAAATGTAAGACTCGGCTCTTTCGATATGAATACTCGTAATATACAGGTTCCAGCACATGCAACCAAAACCTCATCTCCACTTGAAGGATGACAGGTGCCGTCAGTTGTTGGGCAGAGCAGGACAGCAAACTTGCTTATTTCGAAAAAGGTTTATACTTGACCCCTCCCTGTTTCACAGCCACAGCATCTTACCGCCTCCTCCCGGAAATACGACTCCTTCGCCCCGTGCGGGACGAACAGGCCGAGCGGCTTCAGGGCTGCTTTTCCAAAGGAGTCATTGAGCTGGACGAGGAACCAGGCGGTGAGTCGTGTGAAGCCCTGTGCCGTCTTCTCCTAGTAGTACAGGTGCTATAACTACTTGAAGGTTTGATTCTCACTTGAATTCTCAAAAAAAATTCTTTGTTTTGTCTGTAGGGTGAAGTATGTACAGTGATAATGGTATACTGCTTTTTATCTTCATTGTAACTAAGTCCCAGGTGACACAGAAGTAGATTTGGTATATATTTGATGCTCATGATGAACATATATATGTCACACTGTCGTAGCAGGAGACCCTTTTTTTTTTGTTACATCAGTGCTAACTCTGTTGAATGTTGACTATATCAGAATATTACAATGAGTAAAATTTATGGTTTTATCGGCAGTGTAAAATGTCGGGAGCGTTCTCTTGTGAACTAAACAGATGTGGTGTCATGCCATCAAGTATACACATGAAGATGTACTCTTAATTACTGCGAGCTTTTGTTGTTGCAACACCGATGTGATGAGGTGTGCTTGTAGTTGGGATGTCGTTTGCTTGTTGTGAAGAGACAGTTTCTTGATGCCAGTTTGTTTGCTATTCATCTTTGAAGCTCTATGTCATATGGTCACTCCTAGATATGTCTCAACCATCTGTTTGATTATTATTGAAGTGAAAACTGAATTTAACGCTACTGGTGCTCTACCGGTCACATACGGCACATTGAAAAGGGTAACTTTCATTGATCAAAGAAGTGTTTTATTTGGTGAAAGAACAACCTAATGTAAAAAAATGAAAACGCAAAAGGCCGTAAAATACCAACCAAGTGCCCCGCCCTCCTTCCCCCCCTCCCCGCCCCCCCATACAGAGAAGGATATCTGACCAGATTTGGGAGGGGGGGTCCTCACTCAGAGAAGGAAAGGGCGTCAGCTTGGCATATTGCAGTATGTACTTTAGGAATATCTGTAAGATAATGTTCAACACCCTGGGGCACACTTTTACGACTCTTAGGTACTTTTTTTAATCTTTAGGGAAATATTCTTACTATATGCTCAACTAATATGTAGCAGTAATTAAGCATACAGTGGAACTTCGATTATACGTCCCCCGGTTTCGCGACGACCCGCATTTTATGATGAATCGATTAGGTACCGGCAAAATCTCCGGTGGAGTAATGTTTTAAAAACCTTGCTTATACGACGCAGTTTTACGCCGACCCCCGCATCTTAAAACGACTTTCAGGTTTCGTCCAAAAGAAAAAAGAACTCCTTTACTCGGATCAAGCGTGGACCAAATATTCACGAGTGCAAAATATAAACTTGCATTCCCCTAGGTTGACGATTGGAAAAGTAGAGAGCGAGACAGATGTCTTCTTCGAATCAAAAATTTATTCTCCTGGAAGGTCATGCGGCGTGCACACGCCGAAATCGCGTGTGCAGGTATCTGGAGTCGCTTACCTAGTCAAGCTTCTATCCACACAAAGTAGCTCCAGCTGCCCAAAAAGCTGATACTTTCACGTTTTCGGTCCATGGAAACATTCTCAGGTCGACATACCGCTGATCTCCTGCCTTTGTTGCACTCACAGTCGCAGTCTTGCGCCTACATAAGGGCGCGGCACAGCTGTTTTCACTGTAAAAGATTACTTTCATTTGACGTCAACGTTTATACTAACAGTGGGACTTCACCAGTTGCACTTCACAAGGCCACAAATTACAATGTGTATAGCTCAGTCGCTTACGAAGGCATTCTACGCACGCTCGTTGTCGATCGCCATTATGTGATAGCAATGACGCTGTGTCTGACTCTTCTGACGGGAGGCTAGTGGCAACACGGTTTCAGTTTCGTTTTCAGGTGCAGGCAATTTTAGGGCTCTATTTATCAGTAGAAATGTGCACGTATGATTCATTTGTTTATAAACTTGAGAATAGAGATTCACTCGCACCTCTTTCAACTAAGCTACGGTGTCATTAGCTGTCGCTGGCTAGAATGATTTGATCTATCTTTCTAGCAGAGGCACAAGGTCGTGCCGTGGGCTTATTCAGGTGGTCTATACCCATTTTTGGGGCAAGGCTGAGTGTCATTGCTATATTTTTAGTTTTTCGACTGTACGACGCCCGGATTATATGATGGTTTTGCATGGTCACCTGAAAATCGTATAATCGGTGTTCCACTGTATTCTTACCTTTAGTGAATGTCTCATAGGTTGGGTTGGGTAATGTAGAACACAATAGCTACGCTCATGTTCATTTGCCTCATCTAAGATAGCTGTTGCAGTTCTGTGAATCAACCGTCGACCATTTTTTTTCAGTGTCGTGATAGAACGAAACAGTCGTGAAATTCAAGGAGCGCTTGCTTTGGTTGCTTTGTAGCTAGTGTCACTGAGCTGAAAGGTTACGGGTTTGACTCCCAATCTCTGTGGCCTCATTCTGGTATGGGTGATGCTTTTTTTGTTTTTAGTTGTACGAGTGCCAGTGACAAACTCGCTGGTGTTTGTAAAAAAAAAGTGTCTGTTCCTTTTTGGTTATGACATGCTTTTGTACTGTGCATACTAGTTTGGGTCGCGAAAAGCGAGAGTCACTAGTAGTTGGGCTGTCAATGGGGATGTGTCAACTTCTTGTCTTCTCAAGTAACAGTTGATTTCTGTATCTCATTACTGCTTCAGGTCACAAAGTTGCCAGGGTTGCCAACGCAAGAGCAGACACTTGTAGCCGCAACGTGTTTCGGTTTGATGATCTCAAGGACGCTGTTGAGCTGTCACGGGTCAAGGACCACTACATCTGTGAGTGGATTTTCTTTCTTTTATTCTAACGACATGTCTTGAGAGCGTCGACATACTCTAAGTGTTATTATTACTATTATTTTTTTTTTTTTAGTTTGAAGGATTCACTCGTGTGCTTAAATTTAGGCGCACGTTAAGAACACCAGGTGGTCGAGATTTCCGGAGCCCTCTACAACGGTGTCGCTCATAATCATATTGTGGTTTTAGGACGTTTAACCCCAGATATTATTATTAATATTATGTGTTTGAAGGATTTCTGATGCGTTATCAATGCTGCCACCAGTAGAAATGACGCCATTCATGAAGTTCGCACAAGCTCTCGGACCACCTATGCTTTTTGGCTAGGGCGTTCGACAAAATTGGAGCATCGCGCCTCCTCCACTTTGGTTCAACCTTGGCTGCATGCGGCTGGTGGTCGGCTTTTCACAGTCTTCTGTGTTCCACACGCAAGGGCAAACTTCACTGACTATAGTCTCAAGAAGATGCTTGAACATCTCGTAGAACTCGCTGTTGGGCTAGTTGGTGCATGTCTTGATTAAATATTCAACGTCGCTCCGAAAACAACCACACACAGAAAGAAACAAATATAGACACCACGGGCGCTCTCTTACAACTGTTTATTCCTTGAGGAAATAGGCTAATATAAACCCACTCTTCGTCGACACATGCACAACATGATCAGCCCTTCTCTTACTTACGCTATCGGACACATGCTCTCTAGATAACGTGTTTATGTTTCATACAGGTTTAGTGATGTTTCGCCAACACACTTATTACCACGTTTCTTTATGTGATATGCCTCCAAAATTTCCCGTGCTAACTTGTTTGTACTTCTTCACAGGATCCTAATCTGCGTGAAGTCTGGTGTGCATCCACAAGCTGTAACATGAGTGCTTAGGTGCGCACCGTCCTTAGTCTTTACCGTGAGAGCGTGTTCCCTCGCTCGATCATTGACGCAGCGCCCCGTGTGGCCAACATAAGTATTCCCGTCCGATAGGGGAATTTCATAAACGACTCCAGTGGCGCACTTCGTGAACAGCCGTGCATGCCTCTTTTTGCAGCTTTTTGGCTGTTGAGCGTGACATCCATTGATGCGAGGGCACAAGTTCGCCAGTGTGTTTGGGGTGGTGAACACCAGTGGTACACCGTGCTGACTTGCCACCTTTTTTAGGTTGTGGGACACCTTATAAATATTAGGTACCACCTCCGGCCATTCTTCATTCTTTCGTGCTTCTGCAGGGCCTTTTTTTACCTTCTGCAGAAAGCATTCTACAACCACATACAAAATCGAGCGAGGGAAATTTGATGAATTTCCCCTATCGTACGGGAATACTTATGTTGGCCACACGGGGCGCTGCGTCAATGATCGAGCGAGAGAACTTGCTCTCACGGTAAAGAATAAGGACGGTGCGCACCTAAGCACTCATGTTACAGCTTGTGGATGCACACCAGACTTCACGCAGATTAGGATCCTGTGAAGAAGTACAAACAAGTTAGCACGGGAAATTTTGGAGGCATATCACATAAAGAAACGGGGTAATAAGTGTGTTAGCGAAACGTTACTAAACATGTATGAAACAGAAACACGTTATCTAGAGAGCATGTGTCCGATAGCGTGATTAAGTAAAAGAAGGGCTGATAATGTTGCGCATGTGTCAACGAAGAGTTGGTTTATAATTAGCCTGTTTCCTCAAGGAATAAACAGTTGTGAGTGAGTGCCCATGGTGTCTAGATTTGTTTCTTTCTGTGTGTGGTTGTTCTTTCGGCGCGACGTTGAATATTTAATCAATACTTGAACATGTTTTGCTTAGGGGTCATCAGTACTACAGCGTTCGGGGTACAGATTCCCGGCACAGTGCTGATACCTATTGACAACAGGCCGCAGTTGGATGAAGTCATGCTAGTCAGTATAGCGTGCTCATAAGATGCCATGGCAAACAGCTACAAATACGTTATTGCAAGTCTTGTGTACAACAAAGTTGCATGACCGACTGTAGTACTAACCAAATGTCATCCTGTGGTGTGAAAGCAGTGATGTGTGTGTGTGTGTGTGTGTGTGTATGTGCAGTTTCTAATATTTTCCTGATCTGTCTAGTCCCTCCATGCCCCAGTAAAGGGTAGCAAATCCAGTCCTTTATTTCACCTCTGTCGCCCAACAACTCTGCAGGAGTTTGTTTCCAGCACCCGCAGTTTGTGTAACCTGTACAGAATATTTTCGCCTGTTTTTTTTTTTCTTTGTTTCATTGTATAACCAGTTAGCTCCATACAGTCAGTGTCGACAGAGAAGACGCTGAATATTTACGCTGTCTCAGAAGGGGGCCTTGAATTCCCAGCCTTTTCTAAAGCTTGCTATCGAGATGTAGTGTGCAGTTAGACCAAATACAGCAACTAATTGTGGAGAAACACTGAGCCGCTAAAACTTGTCTCTTGTGCCTGGAAACCCTTTTCTCGATACGATAACATGTACAGTATTCGTAGATTGAACCACATCACTTTTTTCTTTACTATACTGACTTCATCGAGTTATTGGTTAAGGTAACCGCACGATGTCGCTAAAGGTAATGTCAGCTACAATGCTACTATTCGTGTCAAAGTTTTTGCAATATGACAGGAACTAAAGATGCTGGAAGCATAAGTACATGCATGATATAGCCCTAAATTTTCACGCTTCAGTTCGCGAGTACTGTACTCTGTATGCTGAAATGTATTATGCATTTTTTTAAAAAGAAGAGAGGTTACTAAAGTAGAACTGAGTTAAAATGAAGTACGAAATCAAGTTGCAATGAGCAGTTCAAAAATCTCATACCTTGTCTTCCAGTCTCAACAACTTCCGTGGTCTGCTACACCTACCAAGTGTTCGAAGTTTTTCATCATTGTACACTGCTGAATAGTCAGTGTCCAATGCTGAATGGTCAGTGTCCAATCGTTTCACCTGATGTAGTTACAGACTTCGATGCTTTCTTTTTTCCAAGCAAGAACGAATCACCATTTCTTTCTGGTATCGACGAAGTGACTAGAAAAGAACAGGTGTCATTGTCATTTTGCCTTTTCTGAGGTGCAATAATTTAGCTGCAGGTATTGAAGTCGTGTAGATAAGTTAACTTACGCTAGGTCGTACTTTCGCTTGCTCGTATTTCACGTATTTCTGGGGGAAAAAAATGAAGGTCTCCGTCGTGTCGTTTTCAGTTTCTGTGGAATCCACGGGTGCCTATGCACCCGACACTCTCGTCGCGGAGGCCATCAAGGTGCTCATGGCCAAGTGTCAGATGTTCCTGGATGAACTGGAACACGTACAGACTCACGACTGACTGCGTGCGGATCACGTTACAGGTGTGGATATTTGTCATATTTATCACAGAGAGTCGTCGGTTGTAATAAACGAGGACTGGTACTCAATGCCCAACAGCGTCGCTTTTTTTTCTTCTGAAGAGGAATTTATTCATGCCAGCACTAGCAATCTTCCGAAAGGTCGGTACTAGTTAATGTGCTGGGAACCATAAAGAACTCCTGCTCAGCAAACGCCACTTATAAGACTGTGATCAAAAATCGAAACACGTGCGGCAAGCGAGACAAGAGGATGCATTCTTAAGAAGAAAATTAAAAAGAAACATTTGCTAAATGTGAAAGCAGCTTTCTGGACAGACATTCCAAATTTAGTTGCAGATTGTGCAATTGTGGACATGGTTCATAATTCTGTGTTACCGCTCCGTCATGTTCTAAACAGCTTCATTCGTCTGCCTTGGTTTCCAAATCATTGTTGCATGCTTCCCCTCAAAATATTACAAATAGCTGGGTACAAAGATCTCTTTAAAAGAAATAGATCGTTGTTTTAATGTGATGTTTCGGGCTACAAGGAAGGCAGCCAAAAGTTACGCCTTCCTAAATGTGTCGAGCCCCCAACCCTCCACCCCTTTTTTATTATCATCTTGCTACTTCCGGAACACTTTGAACGCTTCCTTCTGACAGCATGTTCGAGCTATTCGGCTTTGTGGCTGGTAATAAAAAGAGTTCCAAGACAAATACGGCAATCGCTGTGAGTATTTGCAAATAAAGACGTATTTGTAATCCTCGTATCTCATTTTTAGCATATGAACACATGGTTTTGGGGTTCATTTTTTGCGATTTATTCAGTGGTTCGGGCCATGAATAGACAGTGTAGGTTTGAACTTGTCTTGTACCCTTCATTGTGAACATTTTTTTTTTATTTCTTACAACCTTTTAATTAAAAAAATGTATTGTTCTTGCTTAACTTTTTCATAGAGAGATACACAACTATTTTTAGACACTTAACATAAAGCAACACACCTATACGCATTTCTGCAGCTTTCGGTGTTCCTCGATAAAAGCTTCAAGCTGACTCAAAACACACAGTTTTTTGGTGAAATCGCCAAATGCTTACTTTGTTGCTTCTGAAGCGATTGACTTGTTCACTGACGAGCATGCATATAGCTCAGAAGGCAGGCAAGGCTCTCTCCACATTTGTGTAATATAGTTTAATAAGTACAATGTGCATCTTTTCAAACATCAAACAGGCACGAACAATGCAAAACAAATAACTACAAAAACATCAAACTTAACAACATATGTTACAGCAAGAAACGGGGACTCAAAAGAATGTTTCCAAGAGGAGCCCTGACGATTCCGTTTGTGCGTTTTCAGCCAATCGGTGCTATCGCGTGGCTTGGAAAACACTGCTTTTTTGCCAGGTTCAAGCCATCTAGTGCTTGCAGCGTATGTGTTTTTCGGTGCCACTTTCAATTCATTGCTTCTCGGATAATGTGGTTTCGTTTTGCCAGTCACTATCACGTGATATCTCTGCCTCATTAATCCCACGTTCTGGCAAAGACAGGAACGGCCTTCTTGCTGACATTGCTGCCAATACTTGCCCGTCCTTGTTTCAACAACGTGTAATTAATTGATATGAAATTAATAATGTATAAATTATGTGGAAATTTGTTAACCCGTCCATTGTGTAATGTCTTCTTCGGAAGCCCTTAAAGTGGAAATGAGCTGAGGATTGGTTTGACAATGAAAACTCCATTGAGGAAGTGCTATCCAGGGGAACAGTTAAGTCAGTATGACCTGCAAATGTAAATGCTCAATTTCCTTTTGTAAGTGTTTTACGGCCACCTCTGAAGATACTGGCTGGAGATTATAAAAAAAGAAAAAAAAAGGAACAGCGGGAACACATCAGTTTGAGTCTGCAATGTTTTCTTGTTTTTGTTGATTGGGATTAAGAATTCAGTAGATTTTTAACAGATACCGATGATGTAGTTCAAGAAGGTAAGCGCGAGCACTGTATCCTCCTGTGTTGATAATGCTGTGCATCACCTACAAATGGCCACTTTTTGTCATACGACTTTCGGAGCTTGCTAACTGGCTAAATTGGTAAATACAAATTTTATCAAGGTATGTTACTAGCATGGTGTACTACTCATTTTTATTTGATGTATCACCTGGTATTTAAGTGGATCAGTGTGATGGCACGACAAAAAACAAAAAACCGTCACTGTAGTTGCTGAATTCTCTTCCTAGATAAACATTGGCCAGTGTCAGATTACTCAAGGTACATGTCAGATTGAATGCTCGAAAAAATGTGGCCCTATGTTGTATAGCAAATTCACTATTTATAGAACCTATGCTGTAGGCTTCAAGCAAACTTCATGTTGAGCCTGATCGCCGTTCAGAACTTTGGGTGCTTATTTTTGATGGACAGCATGTCGGGGCTCCTCTAGGAATAATGCGTGTGACCTCGGAGATGCCATGATACATGTGCGCACTGAAGCCTTAAGAGAAGCGTGGATTCGTGCGTGGTCGTTCCAGAACTGTGCCACAAAATTTTCACTTCTTGCACAACTAGTTACACACAATGAGCGATGTAACAAGCATAGGTTTCTGTACGGTCCAAGCTCTACAGTTCCTAGGACACGTTGAAGCCTGGCCAAATTTCATGTTCCTGGTTGTCCTTTAAGCGTCCAGTTCGTGGAATGTTTTTACGCAGATAACCCAAAATGGGAATGCTTTAATGCGTATGCAAAAGGCATGCATGCAGTGAATAAAAGTAAACAAAAGATGCGTTCATCTTTGCTCTGCAGTCTTTAAGTGCCGATGTGTCAACGGCATCTAGAACTGTTTGCGTTAGCGCAAATGTTGCAGCTCTCCTTGGCACTGGCTGTGACTACGTACGGCTCTTTCGAGCTATCTGACCAGCACCGTCCTTTTCCCATTTGGCTCCTTGTAGGTTGATGAGCCCTAGCTATTCTCCTTCTGCGGTAGATGAGTGAGAATACATAGTCGGGACGAATTAAGTATCACGAGTTGTCCGTCACGTGTGAGGTATAGCACGTCGAGAGCTTTCCGCAGGATTCGTTGAAGAAATTTAAAAGTTGCCATGAAAGCGGGCGACTTCAATCTGTGCTCTTCGAAGCAGGACAATTATTCGTTGCTTTAAGAAGTTCAAAAAGTGCACTTGCTGCACTTGAAAGGCTTTCAAAGGCATTTGAACCATCTGTGAAAATGTCTCAACAAAGGCAGCCAGTGAGTACTTTCGACTTGGACACACTTTTCTGGTTAGAATGTTGCTGAAGGCATGTCTCCAATTTAGAGACCTTGATCTGCGTGTCCTTACACTTGAGGCATGTTTATTGAAAGTAGCTACACCTAGTGGACAAAGCACCTTAGCAGAACCAACTCCTTTCATCGGGAAGTTGGAAACAGCCTTTGAACACGCTGTAACAAAACTACACCTTCATCAGCCAGCTAAAAGTGCACTTCAGCAAAACTACTCTTTCATGAAGGTTGTTAAAAAGATCCTTCCAGCACACTTTAGCACTACTCCTTTGTAAGGGTGTCCGAAATAGCCTTCTAGCTCACCAATAAAAAAAAATCTCCACCAAAGATTAGAAACAGCTTTCCAGCTCACAGTAGCTAACATACTCCTTCATAAAAGTGTTGGAAACAGCCTTCTAGCCCACCATAAGAAAACTCCATCAGGGAGTTAGAAACTGTTTTCTGCACAACGTAGCAACACTACTACTTCACAAGGGTGTTGAAAACAGCCTTCTTACCAGCCATAGAAAAACTTCATTAGGCTGTTAGAAACAGCCTTCTGGCACACTGTAGCAAAACTACTTATTTATCAGGGAGTTGGAAACATCCTGCCAGCTCAAAATGCCGAGGCCTCGCGGTCAGCGTGTGGACTGCGTGTCATATCCCGACCTTGACTAGGTCACAAAGCAGTTCTTGCCACAAATTGAGTTCTGTGCACATCTGACTTCGGCACTACTCTGTTCTCATTTGTGTTCGGTGCCTTCGACGAGAGGTGTGACCGTTTCTTACTTCTACACAGCACATTCGCGCACGGTTGCAAACCGCCAATGAAGCTGCCAAATTGTTCTTCCACAAAGGGCACACAGTCACCGAGCGATGTCGCCACTTTCGTCCGAATGCGCACCACCAATCATCACATACGGTGTCCAAATTCTCCAATTGGTGATGTCGCTTGGTAGTCGCGTGAGAGCTTTATGCTAGCACTGCTCAGTTCATTCCTTAAGTGTCCTAGATTCGTGCTTAGAAGTGGCTGAACACGATCTCGGGCACAGACTTTCTGGAAGAGCCATTGCTGGGGTTGCTGTCCTTGCTGTTGTTACTCTCCTTGCTGTCCTTACTGTCCTTACTGACACTGCTTTCTTTGCTCTTGGTGCTTGCCCGGCTCTGTCTTTCGGGTGTCTTGGGTACTGAATCATTCTGCACAACAGACAACAGTCATCATGGAGTGTCTTTCTGCAAATACATTTGTTAAACCTCATTACAGCCGGTGTGATGTAAGCAATTATTGGATATAACAAACTAAATGAAGAGTTAGTATTGTCTCTGTTATGGTGTAACACAGACATATTTGATGTCAATACAAAATATGATGTTATATTCTACATCGATAATGTTTGCATCAGTTACATTGTGATAAGATTCGACATTGCTAGGAGCATTAATTAAAAAATTTTATAAAATCAACTTGTACAAGGCAGGATGGGGAGACATTTCTAAATGGATGTTAGACATAGACACATGTTGTGCTCTGTGTTTTCTGTGCCTGCATTCAATTCTGCCTAACAGCTATTTAACAGCAATACTAATAAATGTCAACCAACAAATCCTGTCCCTGTATTCTCGTTTCTTTGTACTAACACCAGGAATAGCCACTGTGATATTATTAAAAATGTCTGAATTGATGCGTGAAAATTTTTATCTAATCACAGTGTACTCTGCCATCGATACGCTTCATACGCTTGAGCAAGACTTTATGTGTGAATTGTTCAGGAAGCCGGCTACTAAGCTACCCAACTGTGTTAGTGAAGTTTCATTTTATTTTTAACCTTAAAATTGGGCCAGAAGTAAAGGTAGATGACCTTCAGTTTGTAATGATTTGCAATTTTAATTTAGTTGTTTAGGGTCAACGATGTGAAGCCAAAGTTGGGCCCTTCAGCGTCTGTGAAATTTTAATGTAACTCGTGCATAAAACGAATTTAATAGCATTTGAGCTAGGAATCTTTTATTACTACGACCCCTAATGGTAGTAGCACTGAACTAAAGCGACGCTATTGGCTTGTAACGGTCATTCTCACGTTTTTTATCGCACAAAGGACACAAATTTCTTTTAATATCAGCATGCTTTTCTCAACCATAAAAGTTTATTGACAGTCAGAGGTAGCCTTGCAACCTTTTTTTTGTATGCATGTATGTTTATTTATGAAAACAATAAAGCTTAACCTCAATGTAACTGCTTCACCAGAGAAAGTCCTAATGTCCGCTGATCTGCTGTTAAAGAACCACTGACACCAAAATCGAAACCCTAAGATGGTTGCTTTTCGATTGTTCTGCATAGAACGGCACTTTTGACCGATTGCTGTTGGCAGACGTCAGTTTTAAGCTATTTCATTTTGGTTTTAAAGTAAATGCGAGGGCTTATCTGAGTTGGCAGCACCTGGTTACATTGTCACTGGTATGACGCAGATTGAGGCCCCGCGTGACGTTACACCAGTAAAGCGGGTATATTGTCAGCATCACAGAAGATTTATGGGCCACACGCAATGCCACAACTGGCTCCCAGCAGCAGCTATTGTCGGCCACCCCTTTCACTCAGTTGTCGGGCTGCTCTCAAGGTAGTTCTGGCTGCCTAGATAAGAAATGGTCGTTGTATTTTTCCAGAGGATACACTGTTAACAAACTTTATGTACCTGAGCACTCACATTCTTTGCGCACAGGACTCGGATTTGAAAACTGCGCGTTTAACGACACCAGAGCTTGTGTGCACATAATCTTAGGCGCTCTCTCACAGTGAGGCTCTAGTTTCTGATGGTTTTAGGTAGCCTTCTTGAAATGACACAAAATTCTTCACAATTGACAATGCTAGCATCGAGTATACAATTAGTTGGAGTGTTTGCAGTTCAGTTTTGGGATTACCAGACACAAAGCCACAAATCCCAGGAAAAAGAAAAAGATTTGCAGACTAAAATTTTGCTGTCGGGTTCAACGTCACACTACTAGTGCTCTGTATGTATTGCATTCTTAATAAAACTTTTGTTGCATTTAGCTTTTTATAAAACTACCCTTTAATTTTTAGTGCTGCTCATTGTCATCGTACTTTATTGGATCTTGGAACTGTATAACCTGCGGGCACAATTGCACAAAGCCTGCTTGAGCAGCATGCATGTTAAAAGCACCACAACTCACGTTGAACTTTATAAAAAGAACGGGTAAACAAACAAGACAGAGGATGCGACGAATTGGATGCAACATTTCTTTCTGTTTTAAAGTCGCACTGTTACTCGTAAGGACATGTGTAATACAATTACAGATGTAACTATACATGACACAGTAGAGGTGCATTACAAACCTGCAGGTCATTCACGTTGCCGTAGCTGTCAATCCTCTCCATGCGACAGAACATAGACATGCGCCGGTTGTTACGGTCGGGCCCGCCACCCATGTTGGAGTTACCCGATGCCGGCTCGGTCGGACCGAAGCGCACCCGGAATCTGTCGGACCAGGATTTCTGCACAAAGACAAAGCCATATTTAAGAATGAATTGACGGTGAGATGGGCTGGTGGCTTGAGTTGCATCTTGGAAACTTTTTAGCACACAATGGACAAAAACAAGTATTGTTTCTCTGTTCTCAACCATTGTGCACTAAAATAGTTTTTAATATGCATGAACAGTGTTAGCTATTTGTCAAACCAGAGCTGCTAATACACAGGGCTGGGCGCTCATAACACTGTCATAACATTACGGTCACAGCAACAGACCGCTATACATGTGGAATTAGCTTCTGATTCTCCACTGTCATGTGAATAGCAAATTCTTGACTATAAGGGTAGCTTCGAGCTTTATGCAAGCCATTGAAATGGAGGTGTGCCTTTGTGAATGCTGTGATGTGAAGGATCATCGTACACTTATTTCTCTTTATTCACCAATGTGGCTAGTTTCCTTCTCTCTTTCCCTTTTTCATCATGGAGTAATGGGCTAATTTGCCCTTTTTGATTGTGGAAGTGTCTGGCTCGGCTAAAAATGACTTACTGATCGCTCACGTGCTGCCTTTATAAGTGTATTACACTGCACGAAGTAAGCAGTGTTCTACTGACATGCTTACTTTAGACACAGTTAAACTGTAATATGAACTTGGAAGCATTTACGGTGCCAAATGGTATGCTGTTATGTAGCCTCATGCGATTTAAGCGCCACTGCTGTGACACAGCCTCAGACAGCACTAGCAACGCTCGCAAACCGAGAACTGCGTGTTGGTGCATTCTATGTAACAGTGTATCGGTCGGTATGCAGTGCGCGCGTGCCTGCAGGCATTGCGAGAAGCGCAGTGAAACTCACGGGCTTGTCCTCGTTGTGGTGCTCATTCTTGTCGGTGACAAAGGACGGGTTGTCGAGGCCCACCTTGTCGCCAGCACTGAACATGGAGAGGCGCCGCTTGCCAAGGGCCAGCTGGGAAGGGTCCGCATTGGACATGAACCGCCGCCGGAAGTTGTCCGACCACGACCGCTGAGTGATGGAATTGGAGTAGAAGGACAGTGAAGAAGAAAGTTGTGGAATGACATTCTACGATGCTATTGATGCATTATGTTTTACAAAATGTTCTCTGAAAGATGTGACTCGGTACATTGTGACATTGTGTTTGCCATACAAATAAAAAGAAGAGGAATCAAGCAAGGGGGCCGTTCCTATAACTGTATAGTACGGTTTCAATGAAAAATGAAGCCAAGAAAAGCTTTAGGAAACATTGTTTATTGTTGATAAGAGAAGCGTGGCGACACTGAGCTCAAGAAAAATGAATGGATGAACAAGCAACAGTTGTCAGTAGGATTTGCACCCATAGCTTTCACATGGCATCTTTTATCTACCAGGAGGTAAAAAAGAATGGAAGAACTGCACTGTAAGTTGTGAACCTTTGCACAGGAGAGGCAAGCAGCCGTAGAGATGGGGGCTATTTTGATTGTCTGTAGGCACCGTGCGGGTAGAAGATTTCACCAGCATGTGGCTATGGCAATAATGTACTCACCACTCGGGTTTCATCCTCGTCGCCTCGGTCCATCATGACGGACTGTCTTCGGCGCACGTCGTGGAGCAGGCACAACCCGAAGTTGTTCATGATGCTGGCCCGTCGCTGCTGACCGGTGCCAGACCAATCCAGGTTGGCATCCGGCATGAAGTTCTCGTCTCCAACAATCACCAGGATGGTGCGGTCGTTGTAAACATTTTTCTGCGGTGGACAGAAGAAAAGCAAAAATTTGCACCATTGGATAGCAAGAAACAGTGAAGGCATGGGCAGCTATCCTGTCAGCGTAGCAGTAGCCACAGGAAGGAATGTTGAAGAAGTCAAGATTAAGTCAAAGATGAAAGCTCTTATAATCAGCTAATAGAATGTTGACTGAAAAAATGTCCCTAGTAATGGCAGGATATATACTATTCCTTTTATGGGAGATGAATTCAAAAAAATAAATATAACCAACATGCTTACGAAGCAAGGACATGGCATTCCAGTTATGCGCAATAGAAGTTTAGGAGTGGCAAGTTTTGATGTTAACAGTTAACAGGATTTGTTACATTGCGACACAAATGTACTAATACTTTGCATTAATATATGCTAATACTGTCGAATTTTGCAAATGCCATGATATGAAAAAAAGATAATAGACTAAAGATCATCTGGCACACAAATGTGTCTGTAAGGACACGTGGTTCCTCTGATAGCAAATTGACGTTTTTCTTGCCCTAGCGGTACTGCTAAATACATCCATGCTCTTACTCATGATATCATCTCTTTGGGTGCAGATTGATGGTGTTGAGATAGATGTACAGTCGCCCAAACATTTAGCTATCGTGCACGAGCAGCAGCTTTTTTCTGTGCATCTTCGCTGTATCATCGCATTGAGTTCTAAAAGAGTGAAGAAAAACGCATGTCCACAAAGCACATGCATACAAAACAAATTTACCATACATTTTTTTCAAGGTATGTCGCTGACAGACTCCACTGTGCTCCACTGTGCACAATAGTTACAAAATGTTACTAAATTGGGGCGGCTGTATGTGTTTTCTGGGTTAGCTTCTGTCTCATTTAACATGCAACACACAAACATTGGCTCCAAGATTTCATGGGTGCATTTATTGTGTAGATATCGCTAATACCACAAGCAAGTTCAAGCCATTTATCAACTCGATAACTGCAACACTGAGCCATATGGAAGTGGCCAATGGCATATAGGACTCGTTACTGGACTCACCCTAAGAGTGATAGAGTAGACAGTGCTCGGAATGCAGACAGGTCCGAGGAATTCGTCCGAGTTGTTGACATCAGTCGCCACGCCCTGGACCAGGATAACGTCCGTCATGGACGGTCGCACCAGGTAGCTGTTGACAGCGCTCAAGTCGGGCAGGAATGCACGATCCAGGTGCATCATCAGCTTGTTCTGAGACCAGTTCTGCATGGAAGAACAACGCACGGGGTCGTGTGGCAGTGGTGTCAAAAGTGTGCGAGAGTTGAAGCTGCCCACAGCACCTTCATAGGCGTTACAGTGTGGGAATCATGTGAAGAAAAGAATATTGCATGCTACGCAGAACAATACGTCGCATATTCAAGCTGATGCCAATGCATCACAAAGTAGCTGAACACAGCATTTGAAGTAATAAATACGCAAAATCGCTTGGTAACCGATTCCACATTCCAAATGAAGTCTGGAAAAGTGTGTTACAAAATGTGTTAGTTTTACGTAATGGTTCTTTCTCTTTTAGTTTGTGATCTACTTTTACAGACAGCTCTACTCTGAAGTTTGGTGGAGTTTTTAAGGTTGCAGGTATTTGCGGCACCTGCATGCACTGTAAAAACCCTTATAAAGCGCATAAAAGATCCTTTACATTCACTTTAAAAAATGTTTTACTTACACACACGGCACTTGTTCCCAAGTCACGACCTGTTGTTGAGCGATTGCGGTGCATGTTCCTTTCGTCTTCATCTTTCTTGCACTCGTATGGTTTTCTAAAATGCTGTGCCAACTAGCCCACCTGCTTATTTGTCCCATTGTCAAAGTCTGCTCACCTTATCTGCATCCATTTGTTGTAGTTCAATGACTCAAAAACTGAATCAAGGTTGAAATACAATGCTTTTCACTGAGTATGGTTGCAAGTTGTCTAAGTTACTTTAATGAAGTGATAGTTACAAATAGTCACTTCTTGCCCTCTTTCTTGGTCCCTGTGAATTCAGTTTTAGTATACGGCTTCTTTGAATGTATCAAACCAACTGGTCTAAATGTCTGCTTGTACAAGTTAGTTGATATAGTTGATATGTACACACGCATGGTTTCACCCAGAGTTGACGATGGCTTGACGGTAAGCATCGGCTATATCAACAATTACATTACCAACAACATTAGTTGCACGTAGTCCTGTTCTCGTTTTGAGAGCTGCCATCCGCGTTGTCTCACCTCGTACTTGGGCTCCAAGCTGAGAATGCTGCGAGCCACCTTGAGCGCGCAGCTGCGCCACAGTCGGTACTCGAGCGACGGAAGCCTGTTGAAACGCGTCAGTGCCTCGAGCATCACCGCCTGGCTCAGGTGGAAGGCCCGCACGTCCGTGTCGCAGGTGGCGCGCGTCTGCCGCCGCTTGCGCGTCAGCACTCCCAGCTCGCCCAGGATGGCTCCCACGGTAAGCAGGTCCTGAAGGTGACCTTCGCTCAAGAACCAGTGGTACGAGTCAGTGTTGGGTAGGCTTCCACCGTCGCTCTCGGTCACTGCGCCTTCCACCTGTGAGTGCGTGAGCAAAAATCGTGGTTGGGCTGTTGGAACCCACTAAAAGCATAGCATCTGTGGAATATTCGTATCACATCCGAATATGTGCAGGCTGTATCGCAAGCTATCACTGTCTTTATGAGCACTTTGTGAAGTGGTTGTGTGCGCTAACTTCATAGCTTGAACTATAGAAGCAGCAGCTTACTATTTAGTATGAATTTGTCTTGTCTTACAATTGAAATAATTCCACATTTTTTTCAAGGACATTAAAGCATAAAATGCTTGTACCTCGCAAAGCATTACACCGTAGGACAATCAATCTTCATTAAAAACATAACTTAAGTTCATAAAAACACTATTGAACCTTTAAGGGCATAACAATAATTGAATGATTGATATTCATGTTCAAAAGCGAATGCCCGTGGGACAGAATGCTTACATTTGTGAAAACAAGGAGCAAGCGATAAAAGTGCTCAATGTTCTCTTCGAGTGGGGTTTAAAAGGCGTGCATCACTTGGAGCTTAGCAGTCAATTTACGCATGCACGTTGGGGAAGTGCAGGTGAAAATGTCCGAATGTCTCGATTACCTTGACGACACCACAAACAATGACGTAGATTCCACTCGGCTCGTCACCCTCTTTGCCTAGGCTCCATCCAGATGGGAAGGTCTGTAGCGTTGCTCTCTCCTGAAGTTGCACGAAACATCGCATTAAATGAAAATGATTCTGTAAGGCTAGGAACACTAAGTAATACCAAGTCATAAAACATCCTATATAATTTCGAAACTTACGTGCACGGGCTACAATTTCTGCAAAGAAGTAATGGAAAAAATAATGGGTGCAATGCTAGGAGTTTTCTATGCACGATATCTGCCACACTTTTTGATGCACACAGAAACTGGCAGTGCTTGGGGACTTGCGTAACCATAGCCCCCAAGTCGACAGAATTGATCGTTAGAAGTCGCTGTCAAGTAAACAGAACTGACTCATTTTCTTATCTGATATAGTAGAATAAAACTAAAGGTGCCATAAGATGAGAAAGACTGAATTCAAACTTTTGTGGGCTGCAGTGGTTTGTTACCGAGTTAAATTTTGAAGAATACGCGCTGCCACCTCTCGTGACTGCCAGGGTTGAATACTGAGGATATAACTGCACTACTGTTAACGTGTGAGCAAAGCGATCTCACTAGGGCATCACCTTCTCACTTTTAAGTGATGGTTGCATCTACCCCAAATGTAATGGGCTGTTAAAAGGTACAGTTTATTGGTATATTTTCATTTTCAGCTGACACTTGATGGCAAAAGACAGCTGCGCGTAAACCTTGAAAACTGCCCTCAAACACAGATCACCACATGTTCGCGTTACAAGCACACGACTTCATCATTAGGACTGTAGGATAACAGCAGCATTCTGCAGCTGCTATAAAAAGACATTGATGCAGTGTAACTAGGACTTAGATGTAATGAATGTGAGCTCATTGGTACGAATATATCTGTAGAAACAGTGCTAGTTCAAACACGGACAAAGAAACATCACCGAGGAACAGGTGCTTTATCGTGCGTCCACAAGTATGTAGCCTATAAAATGTGGTGGGGGTGTGCTTAGAAAAGAAGATAGTGCACTCGCACATGGTACTGATGATAAAAGCAGAAGGATGCATCGTTGCAATTGTTGTAGGAAGCTTTATTCAGCGGGTGCTTACACCTATCAATCCTCTGCACATTATTGTGAAAGTCTTCTGTTTTATCATCAGTACCATATGCAATAGCACCATCTTCTTTTCTAAGCACACCCCTCCTTGACTTTTCATAAGCTATATATTTGTGCACACACAATAAAAGCTTTGATGGCAGTCAGTTCCCGTCCTCGTGTGACGTTTCTTTGTTCATTTTTGAAATAGCATTGTTTTACAGGTGTCATCAAGGCATCAGCCGGTTTAACACGATGAAATTGTGAAAAAATTGTGGGGATTGTGTCTTGATTGACGGGAGGGTTGCTTCGTGACTAGACAGGTAGCTGTGATGTGAATCTGCAAAACGACGTCTATCAACTATTAGTTCATGTTTTCTTGTGGTACAAAAAAGAATCGACGGCACTGACCTGGAAGAAGTTGAACATTTCCTCGTTGCCCTTGATCCAGTTGACATTTCTGAGCAGCTCAGTGGGAGGTGCTGGTACAATGCTTGTGGGTGCAGAGTGTAGGCGCATCATTCTCTCTTCGATGGACTGCATTAGAACCACACAGTATTTTCTTACAGCTTTGTTAAGCACAGGCTATGAGAAATTAAATTTTCTTACAGCTTTGTTAAGCACAGGCTACGGTAAATTAGAGTATAAGAAAAATTTTAATGCACCTAAGTGAATACAAGTTAGCAATTCATAATGATATGGTTGTACATGGAGCTAATAAATTGGTGCTATTAAATACTTGTGGCCAGCCAAGCAGCTTGTTAATAAACAGCTGAATCTAAATGGTCCTGAATATTTCAAAAAATTCCATAAAAAATAGAGGCCTAGGAATTATATGGCAGCACTGGCTTTTAAAAAGAATGTTCGATGCTGACATGCATTGCTAAAATATGATATATCTTACTGACTGAGATACGATACACCTCAATGCCTTGAGCAATCCAGTTTAACGCTTCAACTAACAATATTTACAGGTGACATGCATTCAATGAATTTTGGTATATGTGTATACAAAGCATAAGCATCGTGCCCTCGGGTTTCCAAAATTTGGTGCATTACTAAGGCATTATAACTGTAACCACATTTCAGGCAATTTATTGTGAATCTACAGTCTGTCTTTGAAATTTATAGAGAGCAGGATCCCGTTATGCAAAGCCATGCGTGGTTTTGCTGGCTTTCTTGTAAAGGCTGTTTAGGACAATATCTGCTGTGAAGGCTGCTTGTTGAAGATACAATAACCAAATTCGAGCTCTACCATTACTGGGAAGGGGTGATCAAGAGAGGACTCACTCACTGCTTAAAAATTTATTTTCTCCTTCCACATGGTTCATAACCCTTCAGCGCAAACTATGTAACCTTCGAAATCAGAACTGCAACAAGGATCTTGTATATTTCATACCTCCATAAGTGCATGGAAAACTCCATCGTCCAGCATGCCAGCCTCTTTTAGTTCAATCAGCTCATCACGGGTTGTGTTGAGGACGTGGCGCACAGCTCGACGTGTCTTGACTGCCACGGCCACCTTGGGATACTTCTCCTGAAGTGCTGCCAGCTCACGGACGATCTATGCAAGTGTCACAATGATGCACTCCGTATTGACACCGAGCATCTATTGCTTATAGCAATTAAGGAGTATCATGCAAGTTACAGTGAAGCAGTAGTATGACATTAAGTATGGTGTGCACTTCCCCACAATTGAACATGGAAGAGATGAGCATGGCTATAACGAATTGTCGGATATAGCGAAGCAAATATTTTAAAGTCACTGTTTTGTCAGAAGGGCGGGACAGTGAATGCTATCGCAAGTTGGGATGCTGTATGATATAAAGTTAGCAGCTGACTCCATTCGACATGGCCCAACTCCAATGAAATTCTGGCTTAGGAAAAGACAGTCATTGTAGTGAGGGGAGTGGCCTTTGTGCTGTCTATCACTTCTTATGCAAACCTTCAATGCAAACCTATAGGTGAAAACACAGAACACAAAAAGTATAAGTGTACACTGGTCCCTATCAAGATAAGACATGCACGACTGTACGCCATCGCTCAAAGAACACTTTCTGTCGGAGCCACGCAGGCACCCCTCCCCCCCTAAAACCCCTCAAGGGCAAAAAAAAGCACAAACTCAACAACAACCTTTCTTTTTGCTCAGTGCACACTTGGCCTCAGACTCCGCAAAGCTTTACTCAATCAGCCTTACTCAAACTTTTACTCATGGGCACATCTTAGTACGAGTGAGTGACACCTCTTGACTGGCTTTGCTGTCTGCTTGACTGCAATAAGCTCAGCTATCGAGAATTTCATCTTGAATCGTATGAACAGCTAGACTGCTTACGTTTATTAGCTTAGTTATAGAAATGTAATAAGTTCGTAAGTACAATGAAGAACAACATTTCGTGCAAAGAACCAATGACATCACGAAAGAAACTGCTTGTGTGATTTGGTCTCGTAGCAAACATTTTTTTCTCTGCTCAATTATATTTCTTCCACGCACCTCCAGTCTGTTGTCTCCGCAAATCTTGCGAAGCTTCTCGGCGATTGGCTGGTAGTCCACCATGTGGTCCAAGAACTTGCTGACTTCGTACTGGCCCATCATGAAGCCACGGCCGATGTCGTATCCAGCCGTGAGTTGCTCGTTCACGCGATGAGTCACCACACCGGCCACCTTTGTTCCCACTGGCTGTAAAAATATAAGTAACGAGCAAGAATTTAGCCAGTCATTTTGAGAATAGGTGCGAAATCGTGTGTATTATTAGCTCGACATATGAGAAATCTGAAGGGCATCCCACCCCCCCTCCCCAGAATATTGGTATTAGTGTATTAGCATGTTATATCGGCAATTCGCATAAGTGATACAAGAATCATGGGGTATGTTTTGCTGCACAGTGTTAGCTTTTTAACTATATGCTTCACCTCACTACATGGCTGTGCTGCAGTGAAGCTGACTTGATGCATTTTGAAGCTTATCATGTTTACCCGCATACTACACTCAAACCTAATGATAACAAAGTTACGTCTTACACGGAAGTTCGTTATATCTGAAAATTTGTTATAAATGGCTCATACCTAACACTATATCTATTGCAAAACTATTTTTCATTAACTTCGTTATAACCTGTATTTTGTTATATACCGATTCGTAGTATCGAGGCTTGAGTGTACCAGCTCTCATTAATAGCTAACTTTTCTAGGACTGTGAAGATAATTCTAACACGTTTCTCTTGTATTTACTGCTAAATCGCCACTGAATGCCTTGGCTGATGAATGCACACAAAAAAGTCCAGCTTTGCCACAAAGGCGAAACAATGAACGCGATAGCAACAAATTGGAAGGTCGCACGCAGAGTGGCTAGCAGATATAAATGCGCCCCGCGTTTCTCACGCACAAATGACGCACGAAACATGCTTACAAGTACAGATTAATGCGAATAAGCGTCTCAGTTATTACTTCACTGTGTCTGAAAAGCGCGCACTTTTCGCCAACGGAGACTGTGCAACAGCTGCAGTGCCCTATGTGCGCCCAGTAGCTACAACAGAATTGTTCCGGTGAAAGCCCACCGCGAGATAAGGGCGCCTGAGTGGTCCACCCGCCTCCTCTCCGCGGGGGCAAAGTACGCGTGGGAGATGAGAGCGCGCGCCGTCGCGTCGATGGGGTGACGCGCGCTCATTGCGCCATCTTGCTGGTAATGCTGAAAACACGATAGTTCCCCCGAGATGCCCGTCAATAGTGGTAAGTGGTAGATATAAATAGCTCGCCGTTTGAACGTTGAAGGAGGTGCTCCTTCGTAGCTCAGTGCTCCTTCGTAGCTCCCCACTCTCATTTCAGAGGTTTCACGTTCTATTCCGCGCGCCAGTCTTTTTCTGCATTATTTTTCTTTCTTGCGTTTTCACACACACACACACACACACACACACACACACACACACACACACACACACACACACACACACACACACACACATATATATATATATATATATATATATATATATATATATATATATATATATATATATATATATATATATATATATATATATATATATATATATATATAAATGGTGAGTGACGGTGACGCTGAAGTCGACGCAGACGCCAGCAGCAAAATCCAGCCGAGAGTGTCCATATAATTGCCATATACAATAATATTGCCGCTTGATCGGCATGATTATCTACAAATGACGCGAGCACTGATCTTAGTAGTGCGAGGAGAAACATGCTTGCAAGGGTGTGGCGTTTGGCTGACAGTATCGTATATCGCAAGTTGCGGAGAACCAAATAACGTTTCTAGATAAACGCGGGGTGCACTTTTATACTCTAGAAAATTTCTGAGAAGACATCGTAACTATTCGATATAGACAATAATTCGACATAGCAAGATTTTATCTTCACAGGTTCGATGTACCCTTGTTCGTATAATAGCTGTACAAAAATAGCTCTCCGCTCTTCTCCAACGGGTGGTATACTTGCCGTACTGCTTTCTCGACAAGATATACTCTTCCTCTAAGTTGAATCGAGATTGCCGCCTATGACACCACATTTACTGCAAAGCATAATCATATCTCATTATGTATGGTAGACGCGAATACAGTAAAAAAAAGTCGCAGTTTCACCGCAAGGGCGAAACATTGTATGCGATAGCAACAAATTTTAATGTTATACAAAGTGAGGTTGGCAGCTAACTCTCTTGGATCCAGTCTCACGCTGCTCTACAAAACGATTGCGTGAGAGAATACTGCCACTCCAGGGGTACTTTTCGCTCACTCACTTCACATTGAGAGTTCAACCTGCTGATGACTATCTCGCTACCTCATAAATGAAGAAGAAATAAATAAATGTAAGCCACCTTACCCCTTCGCGTCTTTTCATGCTCGTTGAAGACGGGTGGGGCGTTTCCTCCCTGCTTTGATGGCAGGCCTCCTCAGCGAGGTGATATTATCGCATGCACCCTCCTAGCAACGGAGATGGGCTGTCTCGTTTAACCTCTGCGTAAGTCGCGTTCGTCGCCTCCGCTCGCGCGCATTTACCCGAGGGTGGAACGTACGATGTGCGGAGAAATTTTATGAATTTGAATTTTATGCTGGACACGACGGCGACGGCGAAAAACCCGTCGATATTGTCCGTATAATTGTTATCGTGGTAAATAGATGTGATGAACAAGCACACTGACCAGGAACACGCGGAGCAGGCGATGGAAGTGGAGCAGCCGGACGACACGGCACAGCCGAATGGCGACGATGTACGGCGAGTACCACGATCCGGCGAGCTCCATCTCCAGCTCGATGGCGGCCGATGCCACGGAGGCCCACAGCACGACGAAGTCCACGATGTTCCAATAGCTCTTGAAGTGCGCCCGCAGTCCGCGACCCAGTAACTGCGATGAAAAAAATAAATAAAATTGGCCCCGTATCTGCATGTTTCACTGCAAATGTCGTAGAAAGATGATAGCCTTGCTTGTTGAGAAAGTGAACTAAACGTTTATTTGATGTTCTGCGCGAGAAAATTGGTGAATTGTATTCTGGAAGCGCTGCGTTAGAGAGTCTCGATCCGTGCAGCGAAGGCGAACGAGCGCATCGAGGCACGTTATGGTCCCTAGATGAAACAATTTTCCATGGAAGCGACACCTTTTCCTTTCCTCCTCGCCTCCTGCATTTCCGATGGAGGCGGAAATGTTGTAGGCCCGTGTGCTCAGATTTGGGTGCACGTTAAAGAACCCCAGGTGGTCAAAATTTCCGGAGCCCTCCACTACGGCGTCTCTCATAATCATATGGTGGTTTTGGGACGTTAAACCCCACATATCAATCAATCCTCCTCGCCTATGTTCCAGGAGCGCCCCCTAGAAGGTTCAATACTCTCATCAAAAACGAATGTTTGGGTTCAGTTGCAAGATCACGTGCAAGGAATGCACAGATTACAGACGCGGATTTCAAAGAAACGGAGTTGTAAGTGAGAGAATGAGGAGGATGGCTCGAGAACAATGAGTGACGCTACCTTGGAAGCTTGTTGCATCTAGGGACCTTAAGACACGTTAGACACGAGCGCCATCTGGAAGTTGTTTCGAAAACGAAGGAAGGCGTGTGCCCCCGCGGAGAAAGGTACACGCCTCGCCTGTCTCGGAGGCGATAAGGAGTAGAACGCAAAGCGATAGGCAGGGGCCACCACCGTGTCGTATTACGAAGCGTTGGAAACACTTGCCTTTTTGAGCATCGCGTTGCACTGTCAAACAGCGTGATAAACGCTACGGTTCTTGGAATTACTTGTGTGTGCTTTCTCAAGTATAAAGGCACACATACAAAACATCGACGTGTTGTTATGGTGCCACAGATATGCGCAATAATGGCTTTTTAATGACAATCGCACAAGTATGAACGCTGAACCTTGAGCAATATTGGTGGGTGCTGCGGATGGGGTTGGCCGTTTGAGGTATCGTTTGATGCCGTTTGCGGTATTGTTACCGCGGGCAAGCAGACAAATGTTCAGACAGACAGACCAAAATTTCTGCGTCGAAGAAAGGCTCTCGTCTTTAAAAACACGAAAGGGTCGTCAATGTGACACGCATGAATACTACAACTAAAGGTGTTTGTGCTTGAGTCCTGTTCACAAGTTGACTTTCCGGCGTTCATGAACTGAAAGCTGGCTTTTTCACTTGCAGTGTTTTACTGCGGAGAAGCTATTTTTCGTGAACGTTCTTTTTGGGTGCACAGAAAACATTTTGTGCCGAAGTTTGCATCCGTCGCAGCTGAAAGCAGGTTTATTAAAAAGAAAGCAAGTAAAGTTTAACAGTACTTGCTTTATTAAAAAAAAAAACGTAAGTTCGCGAAATGGCAATTAAGGGTGCACAAGATAGGTGCACAAGGAAGGCGGCATCGCAATGTACAAAATCTCTGTTTGCCTTCTATTTTCTATTCTCCCTCTCAATTAGTGCCATGTTATTAAAAAAATAAGTGTTGAGCTCAATCGCCTGATTTTTTGTAATGCTTTTGTGGATGAGCACTTCGTGGCGAAAGAATTTCACGGGGGCATGTGCCCGCGTGCATGTACACATTCCTTGATGTTGCGAGCACTTCACGCCATACGCGTATACTCCAGGCAGGGATTAAATAGCTCAGACCTCCGAGACATTTGCGCTGGCGCTCTACGCAACACAGGGCTGCCCACTGGTGGCGCTGTCGCGGTGCGCCGCAGGCGCCCCCTATGAGCCGCACGGCCTTCGAACCTGCCCGAAAGAAGAGCTCACCTTGAAGACGAGTTCGAAGAAGTAGAAGGTGACGAAGCCGAGGTTTGTCCACCGCAGCACCCAGGTGGCGAAGCACTGTCCGCAGCTTCCCACTCGCAGCACGAGCTCGGCGATGGTGCAGGCCACGTCGGCGGCGAGCACCAGGGTGAGCACGAAGTTGAACGTGGCGTGCTGCGTGGCCACGAAGAAAGGACGACGCCACATCTCGGCGGGCATCTTCTCGCGCCAGCGGGTCTCCGTGTACGCCTGCTTCTCCGTCACGGGCTCTACGAAGTGGTCTTGCTGCGGAAACAAAACGGCGGGTCCCCGAGGACGTGTTTATGTTTTGTCTATCCCTTGCGGCATGCGACTGTTGGGGGACACTGCATTTGACGACGGAGTCGTCGTCACCGTGCTGTTTTGTACAATAAGTGCGTTAAGTTTCCTTCGTCCCCCACGCGCACTGCACTATGGAACCAAGAGAAGCCATGTGAGGCGTCGTTCTTGCACGCGCTGGCTGTGAAAGGAATGGTGCGCGCGTGCCCAGACAGGGCACGGGGTAGGGGGCAGAAGGGAGGGGGGGGGGGTGAGCGTGTGTCACTGCCAAAAGTAACCCCCCCCACTTCCCCAAATTTTCGCTTGCCCTTATTTCCTTCCAGAACTCAATGCACTGGTTTCCCGCCTTCCTGGTCTCCTACAGATCTCGCTTGTCGTGGGCACCAAAATGCATTTGTGGATATTTTATTGCATTCATCTTTTCTTTGTTTGAATTTCGGTCTATACGGTGGATTTACTTCCCCAAGATGCACGTGCTGTGAAAGTGGGATTGGATATGATATCTTCGAACGATGACCACTCACCAACCACTTGTAGACCCTGTTGACCTCCCAGTTCTTGCGCAGTTCATCCACAGTGATAAACCTGCAGAAAGCATGGGAAATCAAAGTTGTACGTTTAAAGCATCACACAACTTTGGTATTTTTCGCCATTAACTCTTCCTGTGCGTTTGTTTTTTAATCGCTTGCCATAAAAGTTCTTTTCGTGCATTACGTTGGGGGTTTACAGTGAGGCATAAATGCAATTGTTGGACCTGCGCTGCATAATGATTTTAATGCAATGAAGCACATGAAGAACATTGAAACATATATGCTACCGTTGTGTTTGTGCAATGTAAGGATTTAAGGTCTGATCACACGTACCCGTTTCAACGCGTCAGCGCGTGCCTCTTCCTATGGAGAGAGACGAAATTGCACTTTATTGGAAACGCGCAGAACGCATGGGACGGACGCTTGGAAACGGTGTGTTGAAGAAAATAATCGCAAATTTCATGGTCGTTATGCATCACTGCACCTTACCAAGAATGCTGAGAAAAGAGTGGCAGGCGTAGCGTAGATAAAAGGCGTAGTTATTAAAGCCTGCAAAGTATGTGGTTGTGCCAAAGTGAATAGCGCGCCCAGAATCTGTTACCACTGACCCAGAGGTCATGCGTTAGAATCCCGTTCAATGAACTCTGTCTTATAGTTGTGCGTGATTTTGACGTCATTTCCGTGACGAAAATACGTCACCAAAATCTTCGTGGTGCCCGGCATAAAACACTTTCGTGTTAAAAAACAACAACCAAATTTCCTTTTCATATCGGCAATGATGCCGACCGATTTAGAGCCAGGTTGTTGTAGACATGCAACTACTGCGCAACTGCCGCTAGCGATAATACGTGTGACGAAATTGTAATGTGAATCAACTTGATGACAGTAGGCGGTACTTACTGGTCAGGCTTGTCAGCGACGGCATCGGCAGCTGAAACGAGGACAGACGCGCTGTCTCGTAGCAACAGGCCGGACTCAAATTGACGCCAGTAGTGCACCTGGGAAAAGATAGAGATACATGCAGTGTTGACATTACAAGCCGACGGCTCCAATAATCACAAATATCAGACGAATAACAAAACAATGTGGGCAGCTTGCAACAATGGTGCCAGGCGGGACTAGCGGGAGAGCTTGGCCCACCTTGTTTATTAGCAATATCCTAATTAGAATTGTCTTAATTAAAGGTAAAAACTAGCAGTGGCTCTGCTCGGCTAGCTCCGTGGTTCGTCCATCCATCCGTACGTACGTACGTACGGACAAACTAGCAAACGAGCTCAGTTGAACCAAGCGCGAGCCCACTAGTGACACATTTCGCGCGCATGATTGCTCGTGATATAAAGCATGCTACCCATTACACAGAATACAGCCATATGCGAAAGCTCACTGACACCGGCTTTATCGATTCAATTGCAGTAATCCACAGTTTAATCTTCTCTACCAACATCATAAGAAGATCACAGCTTATCCAAGGGCTGCATCACGATAAGTGGGGCGAAGAATTCGTCAGTCCGTCCGCGCTTCCGTCCATCCGTTTGCTCTTTCTTTCCGTCCGTCTGTGCGCCCGTCTCTGTGTCTGTTCATCCGTCCGTCTTTCCGTGCGTTCGTTCCTGAGTTTGTCCGTGCGTCCTTCCGTCTGTGCATCTGTCTGTCTGCCTGTCTGTCTGTCTGTCCGTCCGTCCGTCCGTCCGTCCGTCTGTCTGTCTGTCTGTCTGTCTCTCCTTCCGTCCATGTAGTGAACACTCCAAGTACAGTCATGTCGCATCTTTTGATCACGTATTCATCATACAGAAGTACCGCCATCCAGCAGACATTCCAAGGAGTAAACGAGAGGTGGCATGGCCGGACTAAAGGAGCGGCACGCGCCCACTATCTTGCGGCCTGCGCTCCGTGTCTAGTTTCCGCCTTTCACCGCCGCTAGTTCATGGCACTGTGGCCCAACCCTAAATAAACCTGTGTTTACAGAAAATGTTTAACGATTTCGACTACTTCGTACTCAACTATGGGAGAGCCCTGAGCCGTCCCGCTAGGACACAGAAATTTTAGTCTCTTGCAGAAACCAAGGAGATTGCGTCCAGCGAGTTTAACGTGGCAACCTTTTTTGGTCAGATAGTGCACTGTCACAGCGAAACCTATAGAAGAGCGGCCTTTTTTTAACACTCTTAGAGCAGCTGCTGCAAGCACACTTGGGGTACCAACTACGCCATCAATCACTGCGTGACAGGCAGGCATTCACTATGCCGCATTTTTCGTCATTCTTCGGAGAAGCGTGGTATTCACTAAACACTTGCAACTAATTTCGGGCAAATTTTGTTTTTAATGAAGTGGCTGACGACGATGAAGAATAACGCCTGAAGTAAGTGTTTTGTTTCCCTGGGTAAGTGTGTGCCACAGTTAATAAGTGACGAAGAACAAGATTTTGTAGTGGGTCTGGAGCATTAGACGACCCACTCGTTACGTGATTCGCATTGTGTGACGCCCGGTTGCTCTTTCGCTGTTATATAACGCTTTATTACTCATATTAACGTGATTCCTTTCCCGACATCAAGCCTTCCTAAGGCAAGTTTGCAAACAAGTCCCAAGCACCGGAGAGAACCAGCGTTGGAATACTCGGCTGGCGTGCAGTGGACCCGGGTTCGAGTCCCATTACGTTCTTAATGTCATTTGTTGCTTTATTTCGTTTCGCGTGATAGTGGTTATACGGACAGCGGCGGCGTGACCCGTGTTTGATCCCCTAACAGCTTTCGTTGTAAAACTGACAGAAGGAATTGCAGAATCTCGTCGTGAAGTCGTTCACGGCGTAATTTCTGTCAACAGGGCCTCATCAAATGTGAGGCCCACGATACGACTTTATGCTCTCCCATATTAGAGTACCTAGTACTTTAAATCGTTACCCACTTTTTCCGAACACACCTTTTTGTACACGTGCTGGGACAGCTTTGGGCTCTGTCATAGAGTGTGCATCACAATTTATTGAAACACAAGTAGAAACAGAATGAACATCGCCAATCAAACAGAAAGGGCGTTTTTTTTTTAAATGCTGGAGTGGAAGTTACTGCCCGGGGAGTAAAGTCTTGCCATCAAAAGATGGCGACTGCGGGCGCCATCTTATAGGGGCATAATAAACTGGCGGTGAAGGAACGAGGCATGTTTTATTGTACGTGTACCTTTCTTGTACATAAGCAAAACAAAGAAAACAAGTAAAACCTGTGTATAATCACTAATGAGCACTAAAACACAAAGTTTTCTGTGTATCCGAATGTTAGAAGTTTAAAAAAAAATTGGAGCCCGCATCTTCTTACGGGAGGAACTCGAGTAAATGCGTCGCGGAGGGGGGGGGGTTCACATGAATGTTGCGCAGTCGGGTATACTTAATTATAATTGTGTTTTATAATTCCTATTTGTTGAATGAAGGAGAAGCGAAGACAAGGAGTGTAAAGTGAAAGTGTGTCTTTATTGCTTAATGCCGTCGTCGTAATGGACGGAGAGGAGACGCCCTCGACTGAACTCCGAACGCGCGCTCCGCCGCTATATACACGCTGCCATAGAGTTTCTCACAATCATACTTAGAGGGAAGTGTGGCGCCACCGTCTATGCGAATTTTCGAAGGGGCCCCGTAGGAGCGCTGGTAATGACGGTGGCTGTGTTCCAATACTCACCGTAGACGGCTAAATAGACAGCTAAATGGACGGCGGCCATCTTAAGTCCTATTCCAATTTTCACGTAGCCGGCAAAATAGACAGCTCCGAGAAGACCGCATCGTAGACAAATACGATGCAGGCAACTTTGCTGCCTAAACAAGATGGCGGCTCAGCAAATCGCTCAGATAGATCGCATATCGCCGGAATGGCCGTCTGCACACAAGCTGACGCTTCCCCAGACGCTTAATGTGAGTAACGCTTATTTGTTTTTGATTTTTTACACGAAATAAGCCAGAAAATACAACTGTTACGTTTGTTTATTTAGCTTTTTCTAACGACGCGAGGTGGCGCATTGTCGCTTAAAGACGTCTAAATCTGTTCCGATTCTCGGACAGCATGGGCTCGATGCTGTCTTCTAAGCAGTCTGCGTAGACTGTCTAAGTGCTGTCTAAGAATTGGAACACATCCGGTATATGTGTCTACGAGGCTGGTGTTGAGCGAGACTTCGGCTCAAAAGTGAATACGACTGCGTAAGTAAAGCTTTTCTAAAACAAAACGTTCATAAACGAATCTCATTCACGCGTACTATATTCTAAAATAAAAGTCCACTTACCTTGAAGGCACAACCAAACGGCGACATAATAAAACAGACGACATAAAAGTGGTGGAGGGAACGCTCGCTTTGTCGTCCGCCTGCCAAGCTTAGCGGCCATTGGTTACTTCTCACGCTTGGTAAAACTGTACGTCGACGCAGAAGCTTTGAGTGTTAAACAAAACACCTTTCCGTGCAATGACAAAAATAAATAGCCTATTACCTGCTCATTTGGTAAGAAATACGTAATTGTAACGTCAAGCCAGATGCGTTTTCGAGGTATACAAATCCGAGCCAAGTTCAAAACTCACATATCTTGTTACACTCTAATCTTGTCGTTACCTTGCGTCCAGCAGCTCACTAGCGCCAGATTTCCCTCTCGGTAAGTTTGCGAGAAACTCTATGCACGCCGCCCGCTTTCGTAGACGAGCCGAGCACACTCAGTGTGGTTGTGGACGGCGCCGACGCCGAAGCGTGACATCGTGCGACTAAGAAACGCTTCAAAATGGAATGAATCGAATTCTTCATATTTCACAGAATGCCACGCATGCATGCGTACTACGGAGGGGCCGCTTGGCTATATACTACACACGGAACCAACGTTTATAGATACTAATTCAGTTTCGAAACTCCGCCGCCGAAGCCGGGCGCGTCTTACTCCTAGGGGGTGTGAGGGCGCTGCGGTCGACTTTTGCGCGGTGCCGACGGGCCAGCCGGTGCAGGCGAGCGCTTCGGTGTGCCAGTGGCCATGGTTTTCTGGGTCGTGCTGTGGGGTTGCTCGTTGTTTTCTTCTCGTTTTGTGGTTGTGAATTGTGTATGTGCTGTTAGTGAGTGACTGCCGATAGATTTGCTCGTTGTTTTCTTCTCGTTTTGAGGTTGTGAACTGTGTATGTGCTGTTAGTGAGTGACTACCGATAGATTTGCTCGTTGTTTTCTTCTCGTTTTGAGGTTGTGAACGGTGTATGTGCTGTTAGTGAGTGACTGCCGATAGATTTGCTCGTTGTTTTCTCCTCGTTTTGAGGTTGTGAACTGTGTATGTGCTGTTAGTGAGTGACTGCCGATAGATTTGCTCGTTGTTTTCTTCTCGTTTTGAGGTTGTGAACTGTGTTTGTGCTGTGAGTGAGCGACTGCCGATGATAGATTTGCTCGCTGTTACGAACAGTCAACAAAGTCGCCGGCGTTCAAGGCCAGCCGCTCTCCCCCACGAAGTGCTGTCCGATTCCTCACCGTGTCCCAGGCTTCACATGTGAAATGCCATAACATTCAGCCAACATGCCGACGTGTTTTGTGCCTGGCTGCACAAGCGGATATAGGAGTAACCCCGACAAGCGGCACTTTTTTGCCCCACCGTCGAACCCCGAGCTTCTTGACAGGTGGCGAAGAGCTATTCCCCGCGCTGATAAGTTGCTCAGCAAAACATGCAAGGTGTGCGACGTTCACTTTCAGCCGGCAGACACCACGAAAATATATAAGCATATCATCAATGGTGAAGGGGTGGAGGTTGAGCGGGGTGCATGGGCTCTGAAAAGTGGTGTCGTTCCGACGCAATTCCCGAACTTACCCAGCTATCTGTCTTCTGCACCGAAGAGGCGGTGGTCGCCGAAAAAGAGAGCAAGTGTTTGTCGGCGTGCAGAGACTGTGTCTTGCCACCCACCTCCCGAAGAGCCAAATGAGCTTCCGAGTGATTGCGAGAGCACTGATCTCGCGTACATTATCGAGAACAGTGCCTCACTGCGGCTAGTTCGGAATTGGCAGTTGTCAATTGTGGAAGATGAAGCAGAAAACAGCCGGCAAGCAGTTTTCTGCGAGACAGGGATGAGCGCAGGTGTTTTCTCTATCATGAAGAGCGTTGTGATACGAGAAGATCTTACGTATACGTTATTTCAGCGAACGGAAAACTGCTGCAAGAGTCACTTGTTGACGTGCGGGTACGCTCCCAGAAAGACGTTGAAGCGATAGTGCAACTTGTGCACAGTATGAAATTCTGCCTTCGGTGCACCCGCAGTGAGGTCAGCGGTGCGAGATTTCGGCGCACGTTAAAGATCCCCAGGTAGTCAATATTAATCCGGTGCCATCCACTACGGCGCGTCTAAACGCCGGCGTTGCGTCGGCGCGTTAAACCTTGCAATCAATCAAAACACGAATGGATTTGGGTTAGGACATCTGATTGGCAACGAAAACATTTCCCTTCCTATCAAGGCCACGCGCGCGCTTTCAGTCAAACCAAACGAGGGCTGGGTGTGCAGGGCGCAGTTAAATCATAAGCTTGTGGCCTCGAATGTTCCGAATGCGTAGAAAATAATACAGTGGTGCGTTGCGACACGCATTAAGAACATCACACACCAGAGTGGAGCGCTTAAGATTTAAAAGCTGCAACGGGCGTAATAAAATCAGACGGCTTGCTAAGCCCGCTGCGCAAGCGCAACGTTGGAGCTAGCAGACGACGCTCGCAACGATAGCGCAATTCTCGACTGCAGCGCCGCGGTGTCAGGAACCGCAGCGGGCCGGCTGCGTTCAATGGCCGCGGCGGCGAGTTTCTAAACTGAAATATATTTATAAACGTTGCACGGAACAACTAGAAACTCCAGCTGAGCCTTTTTGTGTTCAGAACAAATGCCGGACGATGTTGCGTACGATACACTCTACTATGGGATAGCTTCGAGCTGTCCCGGTATAAAAAAAATTGGCCTGCTCGGAAAAGTTTATTTGCGCTATGTACAGAGAACAAAAGTTTAATGATATTTCAGTAATAAGGGAACACACACGTTGGTACATATATGTACCAAGACAAACATCACTACGTTGCAATGAAGACATCATTGCCCTAATATACACGGCAATGTTGGCATACATGTACACAAGAATTCAATGCTATATCGATATAGAAGTAATGGTATAACGATACAATAGATGCAATGAAACACAATTGGTTACAAACGAAGTCATGAATAACTAGTCAACGAGAGCTACTTAGCGCTACGTCAGTCGCAAAATGAGTTGTATATAGCTTTTCGTGTTCAATGCTGACGAAAGGGCACGACCAATGCCGTAGAAAATCTTGCTTCTCGAGGTAAAAAAAAAGAGCTCCTCAGAGAGGAACGCGAGGATCTTTCGTCTCATTCGGCCCAGTATCGGCCACAAAGAACGCCGGCAGAAATTTGCTGCTCCAGCCTCGCATTGGTTTCGCCAAAGGCTGAACAGCCCTGCAATGATTAAAAGAGCCGAAAAGCGCCCGCGCGGAAATCGGCCGTTGGACACGAGTGTTCGCACACCTTGTCCCCGAAAACCGCCATGGACCGCGCGCCAAAAAAGGCGGGAGACCACGCATTCAATCGACGCATGTCGATTGGTCTGAACCATGACGCAGTTGGGGCAAGTGGAAGTGCGAACCACCTGCCATCGCTGCAACCTATCTCGAGTAGGGAGATAGCTCCAGACAGCCGCCAGACAAAGTCCCGGAGATGTCCTGGTAACACTGCTGCAGTTATTCGTTTCAAAGGCGGTTCATTATAGATTGACGGTGGTGGGGCACCAAGGACCGTATAAGGGCGGCCATTGTGTCCACCACTTTAGATTCAGCCACCTCTATTTCTGGGCACATAGCCTCCGAACGTCGGTGAAATGCCAGAAGGGCTCGATACAAAGACGGCAATTCAGTTGATTGGGGACCTTGGTTAATTTGGCTAGCTGGCAGTAATGCACGTAGTGATGGGCCCAGATGGTAGCGAGCCAGTGTCTGATCGGGCATGCCATCATTGCTTATGCAATATAGTGTGGAGGCACAAAGTAGAGGCCGTGACGGAAACGTTGGGGAATGCGAAACCGCCATGCTCTCATGGTTGAGCTAATGCCGGACGAGATAGCCATTCTGTACCACCAGACCAAATAAAACTGATGCAACTTTGCACCTTCCTGCAGACATGGAGCGGTGGCTTAGCAGAATGGCAAAGGTACCAAAATTTTCCGAGGTACACCGCTTGAGATAAGTATCGGCGTTCCAAGAAGCGAAATACAAAGTGCCTGGCTGCTTTTATATCACTTTGAAGAGTTTGTATAACGGATGACCAGATGCTGTCTTGTACACCAAATGCAGTGAAAGTATTGCCCTGGTATTGCAATGTTACGAGGCCCCTGTAAAGGCGACGTGATGCGGATACGACCGCTGGGGTTGCCAATGAAAAAAATATTGGCTTTTAGAAAAGTTTAACCTTGCACTGGAGATAATGCCAAAATCATGGAAAGTATCAAGAGCATGCTGCAGCGACTGTTCATTAAGTACATATAGAGTACATATAGAGTAATATCATCTGCATATGCAGTGACCTTTACTTTAGTGTTACCAGATAGGAGTAAGCCTCCAATCTGCGGATCACGTTCAACGGCCCTTAAGAAGGGTTCTAATGCAAGGATGAATAGAGCTGGGGAGAGGGGACACCCTTGACGCACCGCACTCGTGACCTTAAATGGGTTACTCCCATGAAAATCTATGTAAAGGGTACTTCCTGATTTAGGGCACATCGCGTGAATGAGGTCAATGAACTTATCCAGGAATCCGAATGCATGTGAAACATTTAGTAAGAAAGCCATGTTCTATAAAATCAAAAGCTTCCTCCTGATCTAAGGAAACCATCAGTCCTTGCGCACATCAGCTTGGGTGTACTGAATGATGTCACGCGTTAGTCACGTATGGGTGTGGATTTCTCGGCCCGGAGCAAGACGGACCTGGTGGGGAGCTATAAATGTTGCAAGAGATTGACTGATTCGGCGCACCAAGAGGTTGACCAAGAGCCTTATTTATGCAGGGTTATAGGGCGCCAATCTTCTGGTCGCGTAGACATTTGGTCTTTATTGGGGACTAGTGTTATACGGCCTCTGCGGAAAGAGGTTGCAAAGGTAGTATTTCAGAAACACTTGCAAATGACGCGTGACATGAATGAATTAATGATAGGCCAGGACTGTACATAGAATTCTGCAGGGAGTCCGTCAGGCCGTGGGGCTGAAAACCCGTTTTCATTGCTGTCTAATGCGCGCTTTATTTCGTCACTATGGCGGGGATAGTAGAACGTCACGTGACGTGCTGGAATTATGTGGTAGGTCTTTTAGCAGTGGATGCGAAGAAACGGATCCTGAGTAACTGACACCAGCAACAGATTGAGCCATTGACTGAAAGTGTTGAGTGAATGCCTGAAAGTCACCCGTAGCCGCAACAGCTGGTGCGGTAGAGTTTAGCGAGTGGGCAGGCGAGCCTGGTGGACGAAGCGGAACTCTGCGTGCATACCTTAGCACCTAAGCGTACTCACACGGTGCACGTCTACAGCGCCAAGCTGCAGCCGAGAGCGAAGAAGCGCGCATAGTACGTTGGTACCGTTCGACGAGCTCCTCTTGCCGTGCACGCATAACTGGAGAAGGGCTGGGATCACGGTGGGTGTGCTCAGACAAAGTAGCTAACGATTTAGAGCACTTGGTACTCTACTCGAAGTGCGTCTTTGTGTGACTGTTTTTCCCTTGTTAGCCTCGAACAGCTGGCAATTTATAAGTCGCCAGGGCCCGCCTCGCCGTGTTATTTAATCGGAAACAACTATCTCTTATTTCATAGGTAACGTAGCGTTTACACCAATAGATCAAAGCTAACCGATCGCTAAGCGGGCACCACCCAGGAAAGACCACGTTTCCGAGATCCTTGGAGGGAAAAGGCTGGTTTCATTCTTACTGGCAAGGCATTGCGGGAGCTTCCACTCGAACAATTTTTGCAGCGTGTATACACTGGCCGAAGTTGAGTAGTTTCGCGTGGCTTACCGTGAGCAGTTCTGCGCAAGCGCGATGAGCAGTGCATGACGTCACACGCGGCGCAAGGCTGGCGCACTTGAGAACGCCTGGAAGCTCTTGGAGGGACATATCACTTGTGGGCTGCCGCTTGGATCACGCGAATGGCTCGCTCGCTAGTGAGACGTCAACCTAGCAGCTTCCAGGCCTTCTTTGGCGCTACAGCTGTGCGCCGTGACGTCATGCACTACTCTTCGCGCTTGCGCAGAACTGCTCACAGTAAGCCATGCGAAACTGCTCAACCTCGGCCAGTGCATTCGCAACTTTCGGCTGCGGTGGCGCCGCTATACAGCAACCGGCGAAAGCTGTTATGCGGTGATAGAACGAAACTTGCCTGGCGACAACGTGTCAGCCGTGCTTCGTCGTCGCTCTGTCGGACAACTTCGTGCGCGTGCGGGAAATGAAGCACGATAAATTTTGTTGGCGCAAGGTTGTGGAACCCTTCAGCTTCAGTAAATGGCAAATAATACAAGAGCAATCGCGTGTGCTGGGGGCTGCAATGGTCAAACCGCACCGTGAAAGGCGCCATACGCGTGCTTGGTTTTCTTTTCGACTGGCGATGGAAAAAGCTATGGAAAAAGTTTGCAATGCAAACATGCAATACCATACCAGTTTTGCAACATGTCATGTGAACGAAGCCACCGCAACAGCAGCAAGATCATGAAATGTAAATCATAACATACATGTCATGATTTTCATGTTATGACTAGTCAAATATACTCGTCCTATAGGCATGTTATGTCATACCAAGTTTGGTATCTATACCATTATTGAAACGGCCAGGAGAGCTAAAAGTCGTAGGCGGTTAGACAGACAGATAGATAGATAGATAGATAGATAGATGCGCTCAAAGTCGCCGAAGTTCGCTAAGAAATGCTTCGCATGTAATATACTCGTCATATAGGCATGTTATGCTATTCGAAGTTTGGCATCGATACCATTATCCAAACGGCCAGGAGAGCTAAAAGTCGTAGGCGGCTAGATAGCTAGATAGATACGCTCAAAGTCGCCGGAGTTCGCTAAGAAATGCTTCGCATTAAAAAAGTGGTTGACGATTTAGAGTGCTTGGTGCTCTACAATGGGAGAGTATAGAGTCGTCCCATTGACCTGACTGAAGACAGGGCGTTAATTTGAGCTCTGTATTTAAAAAAAAAGGGGGTAACTATTTAGAGTACTTGGTACTCTACTATGGGAGAGCGTAAAGTCGTCTGGTGGGTGGTTTAAGAGAATTTTATTTCCGGATATATCTTACCTAGCTTATGTGCACACAGAAAAATGGACAATGGTGATCAATGCGTATGTACAATGCAAGCTGTTATATACAGCGAAAAGAACTTATTTGCGTATGCAGTGATGTACAATGCAAAGATTGTACAACAAAGACAGGACATTCATGGACATCGAGATGATTTAACTTAAATAAACAGGAAGGCTATATGAACAAACAAGGGGCGTCACTCACAGTGTAGGGTGATGTTTTAGCATTCACCTGTGAGGACAGTTTGCTCTCGTGCTCAAGAACAATATTGCACAAAAGCGACATGTTTCTAAAGGAGAAGAGCAAAATACACCCGTGGGTGTGAGCTCTGTGTTTAGAATAAGTGGTTAACGATTTACAGTACTTGTTACTCTACTATGGGAGAGCACTAAGCGGGGGGGGGGGGGGTTAGAAAAAGTGGGCAACGATTTAGAGTACCAAGTACTCTACTATGAGAGAGCCATCCCTACATTATGACTAACTAGCTTTATTACAGGCACACGCGTTGCAAGTCGCTTACATTGCACATTGATCGTCTCAACCTCAATGAATGTGCTGGTCATACGCCAAACTGTCTGTCAAATTCGTAGGCGATAAAAAAACTACGCCATAACTATTCTCATTTCATAAATGTAAGACACCAATAACGAACTGTCTTTATTTACAGTGAATCTTAAGTTAAAAAGGAAGACGAACTGAACACGTGTTGGCCGTGTTACTAAGTGGCACTCGCTCGGCGCAGCTTCATTTTCTCATCACGCAATACGGCTGAACGAAAATTGTGAACAGCTTTGCTAGTGAAAAAAAAAAAATTGGCCCCGTATCTGCACGGTAATCTGCAAATATCGTCGAAAGACGATAGTCTTGCGTGTGGAGGGAGTGAGCAAAACATTTATTTGATGTTCTGCGCGAGAAAAATCGGTGAATGGTATTCTGGAGGCGCTGCGTTACAGTGCCTCGAGCGTGCAGCGGAGGCTAATGAGCGCATAAAATCACGTCACACGTGAGACGTGAGCGCCACCTGCCAGTTTTCTTCAAAAACAAAGCGCGTGGCTTTGAGACGAGTGTGCGCGCCCGTCTCAGAGGTGATGAGGTGTAGAACGCAAGGCGACGGGTAGGTGCCACTGCCGTCTCGTTTTAGCAAAGTGTTGGAACATTCTCCTGTTCGTGCAACCGTTGCATGGTCTTCGCAGCGTGATAAGCGCTACGGTCCTTAAAATTACTTATATATGCCTTTTCTAGTAAAAATGCACATGCAGAATACATACGTGCTGTTATGGTGCCCCATACATGCGCAATAATTGCTTTTTAATCGACAATTGCACAAGTATGAACGCTGAATCTTGAGCAACATTGGTGGGCGCTGCGGATGGGGTCGGCCATTTCAAGTACCCGATGCTGTTAAGAGAGGACAAACAGACAAATGTACAGACATACATACACAAATTTTTGCGTCGAAGGTCCCCAAGAAAGACTATCGTCTTTAAAAAAAACACAGAATACTATCCACGTAGTGAATGACGATGAGTAGGGTGAAAGCTTCGGAGGGGCGGACTCGCTCGCTGGATTTCGTGCCGACCGGTTGTGCCCCCGCGATCGCCGACGACAGCGCAGCTCTGGCCGACTGGCTCACCCTACGCCATCTCCTGCCACCGACAAGAGCTCTCGCCGAGTGGTGCCCCGTCCTCGGACTCCTGCGACCGTGTCCACCTTTCCTATCTTCTCCTTACTTCCGTCGTTCGCTGTCCCTGCGCCTCGCTCTCTCCTTCCTCTCTCTGTATCTATTTACCTTTTAATCCTATCCTCTTAATCCCTCCTTTACCCCCACCCCTCGTGAGCTATTGTTTAGGTGTCCGCCCCCCCAAAGACAGTTACGGGGCCCACCTTTCTCATTTCATTTAAAATCACTCCCCCCTCCCTCCTAGTTTCGGAGGGCTTTATCGGCAAACCGTTAATAATAATCCGCTGGCCGCGGCCACCCGTCATCTGTCTGTCTGTCTGTCTGTCTGTCTGTCTGTCTGTTTGTCTGTTTGAAGCATAGATGGACGAATGGACGGACGCACAGACAGGCGCACAGACAGACGCACGGATGGACGCATGGATGGACGGAAGCAAGATTGAATGGACTGACGGAAGCGCGGTCAGAATGACGAACGTTTCGCCCCATTCATCATCATTCACTCAGTGGATATGCTGTGATTTTTTTAAATGCGAAGCATTTCTCAGCGAACATCGGCGACTTTGAGCGTTTCTATTTATCTATCTAGCCGCATACGACTTTTAGCTCTCCTGACCGTTTCGATGATGGTATCGATACCAAACTTGGCATAGCATAACATGACTGTATGATGAACATATTTAACTAGTCATATCATGAAAATTATGACACGCATGTCTTGAATGTCATGAATTACATTTCATGGTCCTGCAGCTCTTGCAATGGTTTCGTTCACACGGCATGTTGAAAAACTGGTTTCGTATGGCATGATTGCATGGCGAACACAAGCGTCAGACCCTAACATGAAAATCATGACATGCGTGTCATGTAACAACATCACTACATGCCACGCTCATGATGCGCTCGCGGTGGTTTCGCTAGCGTCACATATACCAAATTGGGTGTTACAGTACGTGAATGGATGACGAAGGTATGTGACTGGCGCAAACAAGACAAACATGAGATACGTGTCATGTAACAACATGACTACATGCCACGCTCATGATGCGCTCGCGGCCGCATCGCTAGCTTCACATATGCCATATTTGGTATTACGTGACGCCAATGGATGACGAAGATATGTGACTGGTGCAAAGATGATAATCATGAGATGCGTGTCATGCGAGGACATGACTACATGCCACAGTCAAGGCGCCAATACATTTCGTCGTGACGCGGTGCGCGTGCTCGCCGACGTTCATTTCGTCGCGTCACACCGGCGTTGCCACGCCAGGTGCCGGTCCTGCCATATACACGCAGGCGCACGCCGCGCTGCGTTGCTTTGACGCATGCGCGTTTCAGCGCGTCTGCCATACCTCCGTCACGAAAAGAGGCAGACGCAGTGCTGTCTGGGTAACGCATCGGCGCGAAATGCAGCGTGTCGCATTTCGCGCCGGTCGCCGCCGGGCCGCACCGACAGACGCTATACTATAGAGTGCTCGCGTTTTGACTATAGAGTGCTCGCGTTTTAACTATAGAGTGCTCGCGTTTTGACTATAGAGTGCTCGCGTTTTGACTATAGAGTGCTCGCGTTTTGCTAACGTAGCGTCGCTGTGCCCAGCGTGCGCTCGTCAACGCTACATTGGAGTATATTGGGCCCTTCATGATGCGCTCAAGGCCGTTTTTCTAGCTCCAGATATACCAAATTCTGTGTTACGGGACGTCAATGGATGACGAAATATATGAGTGGTGCAAACATGATAATCCTGACACGCGTGTCATGCAAGAACACGACAACATGCCACGCTCATAGCATGCTCACGTTCGTTTCGCTAGCTCCACATATACTAAATTTGGTATCACGTGACGTGAATAGATGACGAAGGTAAACGATACATCTAAACATGATAATCATGGCACGGAAGTCATGTACGGCATCATTTACCTCCACCTCGTCATGTTGTGCTGATTTTAAAGTGACATATCAAGATTTCTCATTCGTGCCTCGCACATCATCAATTCTCACTGTATGTGGGATCTGCCATTTTTTTTTCTCAGACAGACTCACTCGGTCTGAAACTCATTAAAGAAATTCAGCAGATTCCATGTATCTGGGAATCGACGTTATGCGAAGCATGCGGAGAAAAGGTGACCATGTTGCTATTTTTTTATTGAGCGACACGTCATGAAATGACGCTAAATATATGTGCAAATGTTGTAAGCAGAGACATATGTTGAAGAGTTGCAGATGTTTATAAAACTAGTTGTTTGCATTTGCGCAATGATGTCGACTGGAACATGCGTATTAGCAACGCCAGAAGCTGATGTGAAGCGCTGATGCTCGCGAAGATGCTGGCCCTTGACACTGCTACATAAATCAACACTACAATTGATGTTAACGCGACACGACGGCTGTATCTAAGGAGTACACATGTAATGTATATAAAATTGGGTAGCACTGCAACCACTATTGACGTTTAACGTAGGTTAGCGTCTATTTTAAAAGTAGTTTCGAGACCTGGCGTAGCTCTGGGGTAGAATGCTAGACTACCACGCAGAATGCTTGGGTTCGATTCCTACTGGGACCCTGAAATTTATTATTTGCATTCGTCGAGGGGTGAACGCTGGCTATGTGAGTTTTTTCTAAACACAATTTATTCTATTCCTTCGTTAGGTCGACGTGGCTGATGTCGGGTATTGCTTAACGCTCACCCGTTGAAATATCCCCTGTGTGTTCTCGTCGATCCTGGGTCGATACTAAGTGTAAATCACTCATCATGACACATACCCGTACGCCAGCGGCACATACCCGCCCGTGGGTATGTGCTACAGTCCGGCGGGAAGTGTTTGACGACGTACGCGACAGGATTGTGACATTATTCATACATTGACCAGCGCGTCATATTCGTCAAACCATCTTACCCCCCCACGCTAATTTTGGCTCACGCCAAGTTAAGGGGGTGACCACGAGAGCACTAAAACGTAAGCAGCTAGATAGATAGATAGATAGATAAATAGATAAATAGATACGCTCAAAGTCGCTGAAGTTCGCTAAAAAATGCTTCGCATTTAATATTACTCCCCCTGGCTCATCCGCACTGGACTCACAAGCCGATCTGAGTCCGAGTGAGCGCACTCATGAGCGAGTTTGCCGACATGTGGCGCTTTAGCCCCATAAAACGCCGAGTTCAGGGACAGCGCCAGGCCATGCAGCACGCGTTAGAGTCGTCGTGCGAGTAAAAAACCCGGAGGTCCAGATGCAGACCTCCATCGAAACAATTCGGCGCTTTCTCGTGGCCACAGTCATGCTACATCACGCAGGGGCGTCGGGAGAGGGGTGCAAAAGGGGGCACTCGCCCCCCTGAAGCCACGTCTGTGCTTGCTCTCACCTAAACTACAACGGTGCTCTCATCTTCTCCCAACCGCGATGCAACACTGGTTTTTGCTCCCCCCCCCCCAAAAGAAGAAAAAACACGCGCACCCTCACTCTTCATTTTTTGTGCAAACATCAACAGAATGGAACGATCTTCCTGCTGACATCGTGCACCACTCCAGCATCGCCCATTTCAAAGAAGCCATCGAACAAATCATCTGTTTGTGAATGTCTACCTCCTCATGTAACACCCCTTGACTGGGGCCCTTGAGGTATTACAAATAAATAAATAAATAAATAAATAAATAAATAAATAAATAAATAAATAAATAAATAAATAAATATTTGGTCTGGTGGTCCCATGCCGTGCGCTCCCAAGCGATAATGTACTTCGTTCTACCGAGCACCAGGCCGGAAAGACATTGTATCAAGACCGATTGTTGGTCTAGTTGGTACTTGCTTAATTACATCCTTTAGCCGAGAAATATCACAAACACAGAGTAAAGAAACACACGACAAGGACAAGTGGCACTTCCGGACAAATCGGAAGTGCCGCTCGTCCTAGTGTGTTTCTTTTACTCTGTGTTCGAATACTTAGCAACTAAAGGATGTCGCCAGGCTAGAACATCGCTGATATTTATTTCGCCGGTAGGCAGCCGGCGACAGAATCCTGCCGACGACCTGCCGACGACCATGCGCCACAGGCGACCTTGTTCACAAGTTGAGCGAGAATTCGTCGGCCTCGACTCGCGAAAGTTCCCATTAAAGGCTTAGCAGAGAGCGTCGCGACGGCTTACCTTCTGGGCGGAGATCATGCGGATGCGCGCCTCGTTGAGCATCTCGTCCTTCTCCTGCTGCGACGGCTGGCACAGGTGGTGCTCCGAGCAGTCGGGACAGAGGGACACGTGGCTCAGCTTGCGGAACATGTACGCGGGCAGGGCGCTGTTGCAGGCCCGGTTGTGGTCGTCCTGGCGGGGAAAGAAGATCCATTCAGCGTCCTCGGAGGTGTTTCCGGAACGACGCGCAAGGAACGTCGTGACGAAAGGAGGAGAAAAGACTATAGTGTAGTGAACGAACAGTGTACCGTATTTTAGGAGCACGGAAATTTGAGCGAGTTTGTACTGATACATAGTGATATTTAGGAGAGCTTAAATACAAGATACAAATGACAAGGAAGAGGCACTAGAGACAGACAAAAATACAAGAGATAAAATACAATAAACAAATACAAGAGCGTTCGTTTGTGTAATCTGCCTCTGGTATTCTATCTGTTACGCGCTGTTATATACTACCATGGAAAGTATACCATATATCATCATCATCATCATCATCATCATCATCATCCTAACTACGCCCACTGCAGGACAGAAGCCTCTCCCATGTTCTGCTAGTCAACTTGGTCCTGTGCTTGCTGCTGCCACTTAATATTCACAAACATCCTAATCTCATCTGCCCACCTAACTTTCTGTCTCTCCCTAGCCCTCTTGCCTTCTCTGGGAATCCAGTACCATATGTACACCCGTCAGCAAAAGTATGCAGACCACTAGCGATCGTATAGACATATTCCATGTACGAAGGCGTGGGAGGCTCTCCCAACGCGCTGCGCCAGCTGTCACGTCATCATAGAGGGTGGTGGCGAGCTTTGGGCTGGGCGGAGTGCACGCGCCGCTAAAATCGCATCAATATGTCAACGACGCCTACCCTTCGTTCACGAACACACGGAACAGGTCTATGCAGGGATCCTCACCGCAGTCATTTATAAACACACAAAAAAGGTCTGTCCGGGGCCTCCTCACCGCGTCCTGTCCGCTGTCCTTCGGGTTGTACGGGTTCCCGATGGCGGTGTACTGCTCGACGTACTTCCAGTCGGCGTCCGTCAGGAACACGTCCTCGCGGTGCACTTGCAGCGAGCGCTTCTGCACCTCGCGCAGGTGGCGCACCGCGTTCACCATGTTCGACTGCTTCCACGCCGACAGCGCGTTCATGCCTGCGTGTGTGCGTAAAAGTTAGTGCGAACAGCCGTGTGAAGACTTTTATTTTTAAGCAAGAATACGAAGAAGAAAGGAAGGACAAGATGGAGTACTGTCGATGCTTTGCTGTTTTAAACGGATTCGATTGACGTAACGTGTAACGTGATCATCGGTGTTAGGGGACGACTGCACACCCAGCCGTGCTACAATTACGGAAAATTCTGGGTAGAACGGCAAGGCATGCGAAGCGCCCCAGATAAACAAAATAATCTAGAAGGAATGAAGGAAAGCTATACGCACAAGGAGAAATAAAAAGAAAATTGAAGCGCAATAGCTGCCCATCAACTTTTTCGTGTTGTTCGTGTTCCCCCTTGTGCGTTGTACTTCTCCAGCTCCGTGCAGAGGGCCGAGGCCTGTACAATAAACCTAGGCGTGCCCTACTGGCTTATGATCATTTGAAGCCTCTTACCGAGAATCCTCAGGAGAAAATTGGTTGTCGTGGCGTTGACGAGTAGAGTCAGGATTACGATGCCCGAAACTTGGATCAGGATCTGCGCGAGAAAAACAAATAGAGAGATAGAGTTAAGGGGAAGAGGGAGATAATATCAGTTAGATTGACACCGGTTGCTACTTTTGAAGACTGTGTAAATTGCTTGAACGGGAACGAAATATAGCGAGACTCAGTTAGCCTGGATAGTTTAATTGAGCACAGTAGAGAATATCCCATGGTAGGTGGTCGATTGGCTTTAAACGGATACGTTGATTCGAGTGTAGGAAACGGGACTTCTATAGATTTGAAAATATGAAACAATTACGGCGCTTCTTCGGGAATAAGAGAGCTAAGAGCCTAGCGTACTCTTGGTTTTCCGAAAAGGACACCTCTGCTCTCTGTCTGAACTGACGCAGACGATTAAAGATGCAACTGTCTTCATTGTGATGAGGAACCGTTCTTATAAAGACGTGAATGTGATGTCGCTTGCATCGTGTGAAACATTCAATGCCAACATATACGAACGGCCACTTGAAACCTAGTGCCATCACAGTGGACAACGGACCCCCCAGCGTGCATACCTTGTTGCCAATCTTTGCCCTGTCGATGTATCGACTCTCGGCGACGGACAGTGCGAGGGCGAGGCCAACGGCTCCCCTGAGTCCACCCCAGGTCATGATAATGGCGTCCTGCCACATGAGGCCGTAGCCGAGTCGAGTCAGGATCGGACTCAGCATGCCGATCATCAACAACCTACGGAACAGCCGTACCAACAGGGGTAGCAAGAAAAGATGTAATATCGTATACACACAGAAACGTCTTTAGCGCTGCAGAGATGAGAACGCAGCAAAACAAAACAAAAAAAACCATTCCGCGTACAAGTAGTATCCATGCTCCCTTCCAACCCTCGGCGTCCCCTCTGTGCAGCTCAACCACTTGTGAGGTTACAGCTTGTGCTCAACCGCTTGTGCGGATACACAAGTCAAAGGAGGTAAAATCAACCGCTTGTGCGGTTGATTTTCCCTCCTTCGCCTTATATCTGTTTTTTTCCGAAAGTTAAACTTTGGGGTTCAGTGCATCGACTAAGAAAAAGAAGATGGCTTATTCCTACGAGTCCTATTAGGTACGATTGTCGGCGGGACTGTAACTGGGGGGAGGGTGCAAACCTAGTTGCATTGTGACTGGGGGAGGGGGCAACTAGCGTATCTTGGGTGAGGGAGTGTGCTAGTGCAGTTTGAAAGTGGGGGAAGTGCCCCTTTTGCACCACCTGCCGACGCCTATCGTATTAGGAGAACGCTTAAGGGTGGCAAGAGCAGCAAGGCAAGGTGTACTATCATGACTTTCTCTCTCCTATTCGTATGGGTCATGTTTCGATGAATAAGCAATAAAATATGCGTGAATGCTCACCTGAACACGGTGATGGCGATGTAGGTGATCAGAATGAGGAAGAGGTCGTTCTTCTCGATGTAGGACACCGACCGCTCCGTGATCACGATACCTACGATGATGAAGATGAGCGTGTTCGCCAGGTACGACAGCATCTCCCAGAAGCTGCAGGGGACCAGAACGATACGCGTCGCGATGAAGTAAATCATTTCCAATAGGCAATAACCAAACTTCTATAGCACTCGTAGTGTACGTGGCTCGTTTGGAAGCTGGCGAAGATGTTCGTCCAGCAGCGAATATCTTCTAGGCTTGCTATAGAACTCTTTAAGATTTCGAGCTGTCCCAGGGGGGCAGTCACCCACGGGGCTCTGCAGTACCCAAGGATGGTGGTTAACCACGGTGACGCCATTGCAAGCTGTTACCATAGATGACCTAAGAGTGCACTCATCTTTGGGCGCTCCATAGTAACGTAAGATGGGTTACCATAAAGATTGTATAGAGATGAATTACTATAGATAACGAAACTACAATGACGTCACCTCAAGGTATTCCGATGGCTGACACAAGGACACTCAGCTATGTATATTCTACGAGTACTCTAACATGGCAGCTAAGAGTGATGACGTTATTTCAAGCTATATCACAATGGAAGACAGAAAATTGCGCTCACATACTGACGCCCTACAGCATCTTAAGATGACAGCTGAGTACGATGACGTCAGTATATAAGCTACTCCCAACGGAAACGACAGAAGGGCACGCCACTCACCTGTGAACGAACTCCTCGACCTCGGGGCTGATGCTGACCTTGTTGGCGCTGATGACGACACCCAGTGCGACGACGGCCAGCACCCCCGACACCTGGAGGACGGTCTCGGCCAGGTAGTAGGTGATGTAGGCCGAGCTGAGCGTGATGGTGATCTCGATGACCGAGTCGTTGAACACCTTGGACAGGTACCACACGGACAGCTTGCCCACCACCAGACCCAGCAGGGGACCGCCGAACGAGATGCGGCAGAACATCCACGCGATGTCGGCCGCTGTTGCGTAAAGTGCGTGTCACGAGACAGCCGGAATGTTTATTATATGTGAGAGCATGCAGTGATGGCACATTTAAGAGGAAAATGGCTTCCTCATATAAGTAAAATTACCTTTCAAAAATTTCAAAGTCATCACGCCTGCCGCGAAAAGACGCGTAGCAGGCGAGTAAACGCACAAAAACAGAAAAATGTGGGTGGCGCCGCCACCTTGAATTATCTGCCGTGATGTCATAAATTTTAAAGGCGCCCAAAAGGCCTCACGTAGTTCCCGATCGCTAAAAAAAGTGCATTGTCATCTGAGAGGGGCAGACTCAAGACGTCGTCGTCAAAACACGAATACTACTTTAAAATCTTTGAAAAGCATCTTAGTCGCTGAATTGGCAGAGCGACCGCCCTGGAAAGGCGTTGGTCCCGGATTCGAAGCACGGACCAGGATGAATTTTCAGGAGACTAGGAGCCTTTTCTTTCTGGGAAATCGGTATGGCCTCGTGCTACAACAGGGTCGTTGTATTCTTTCTCTACCTTACTTTTAAATCTCTCGCGTCACCCGCCGCCGTATCAGTGCGAAATTTAATCACGAAACTTCTATCTCAATTTCCTGCTCTATTGATTAACCTAAGATGGCGAAAACTTGATGGCATTATAGTTCTCAAAGTACCTCATCTGAATCGATTCACTGTTTCCCTTTAGCGTCCTTTTAACGTACATTCTTCGCCCCGCCGCGGTGGTCTAGTGGCTAAGGTACTCGGCTGCTGACCCGCAGGTCGCGGGTTCGATTCCCGGCTGCGGCGGCTGCATTTCTGATGGAGGCGGAAATGTTGTAGGCCCGTGTGCTCAGATTTGGGTGCACGTTAAAGAACCCCAGGTGGTCGAAATTTCCGGAGCCCTCCACTGCGGCGTCTCTCATAATCATATGCTGGTTTTGGAACGTTAAACCCCACAAATCAATCAAATCAATCAACGTACATTCTTCACCTTTGTATTTGCGCTAGTGGCACCGAATGGTGGCATGCTGTCCTACCGCACTTACCTGTACTCTACCAGTGCTACAGCCGTATGCAACCCAAGTCCGGAGAGGCCCTGCCCGGATTTAAGTCTAAGTGATCAGCTGCACAGCCGATCACTTCTGCGGCTAAAGAAACAGTCTCGCTCATGTAGATGTTTGGCGATACTCATCAACGTCTGGTTCACCGACAGTCTGACTTATGACGTCATTCTAGAGCGCGTGCTCATTGGTGCACAGCTGTGTGTACAGTCGTATGCAGGGTTGCCCATCGTGTGGGAGGGGCGAAGGCTCTGCACAGCGCCCCATCCTAAGTTAAGGTGGCTAGGAGGGGTTTGGGGGTTAGGTAGCTAGAGGGGTTGCTGCCTCCCCCCTGCACTCCTCGTGCGCCAGCCTAGGTCTGTGTGCATTCATTATGAGGTAGAAATGCTGCTTCTCCTTAATGTTATACCCAACTGTAGTTAGCACTGGCTGGAGCGTCGGGTAAGGAAAGAATGATGATGGCTAGTGTGGGCTACTGGCTAAAATTAGCTTAGCATTCGCAGATGTTACTTAACGCAGGCAAGCCGCTGTTACAACAGCGACGTTCTCTCCGTTCAGTACATATCTAGTGGTGACCTCGTATGACAACGGACAACAACATGGTGGGGTTCTGTCTGAGATTCTTCAGTGGACACCACTCTTTGTCTTGCATTCACTGTGCTAGTTTTCCAAAGCGCTGATGTCGTGGTCACCCTGCCTTTGTACATACGCACATAAATATATTTGCGTGTAGGCTTCATGACGTCCGTGACGGCTGATGGGAGGTGATCCTGTGCGTTGCGAACTCTTTTTCGTCACTTGCGTTTGTAGAGACGTTCCTATTATACTGGTGCTTTGGTTCGTGTACTGCCATCAATTATTAATTATGATCAAGCTTAGGAAAGAATTCGATATTCCTGGATATCGGGCTCCAACCTAGCCACGACGCTCATGGTCCCGCATCTAAACATAATCATAAATGTTGTGGAGAAATTGCCAGCTCTGTCCTCGCAGTGAAGGATAATCTTTCATCTCCATTGTATTCCATGGGAAGACTCGTCTTAAGTAGTAGAAACACAAATAAGCCTCATCTGTCAAATGCAGGAAGCGGCCTACCTGTCATGCTTCTTCCGGGCACGGCGAGCTCAATGAGCACCTCGTAGATGACGATGGCCGATCCGTCGTTGAGCAGAGCTTCGCCGTCGATTATCGTGGTCAGGATCTTTGACGTGCCTGCGGCAACGAAACGCGCGTTGGAAGTTGTGGCAAGGTATGTATGCACAACGCTCGTTGTGGCACGTTCACACCTATGATAATCCCGACAATTCACCGCGAACTGAGATTAAAACAAATAAAAAAGAGAGAAAGAGAAATGTGAAAATGCAAACACGTGTTTCGTAAGCTGTCCTGGAGTGTAACTGGGGTCTTTTGGGTAGTGTAAGCGTTGAACGCTACGGTGCAATTTCCCACGTGCCACCACAATTATGCACTGATAGATGCATCGCAGGCACTGTAATAATAATAATAATAATAATAATAATAATAAAGAAATTGGTGTGAGCCAGCTTGCTGCGTTGCAATGGAGGCGTAGATGTTGCTACAACTGGTAGCATGAACGAACGGTGCACTGCCATTATGGCTAATGCAATACACTGAACAAATGGTTGCCAATGAAGCAACTATACAGCCAAGCGATGAACATTGCCAGTGGTTATGTAACGATTATGTTTATTGGATGTTTGTGACTCATAAAACTGCCCACGGCGTTTAGTGTGTCCGTGTGCATGTACACGAAAAAAAGTGCTAGACCTGAGTTGTGATGGTCGGATTTATTGCGTGGTTACAATTTAACCTAAAATACAAAAAAAAAACACCACAAGATATGCGGGAAGTCGGCTTCTCCTTAGAAAAACTGTCCCTGTGGAAAAGCCCGCTTCGACGACTGCGTTTTAGGTGGTTATACAGGAACAGAGGTACAGCTTTATACCGTCTTAAGTATATGCGTAAGTTACCCGCGTTTGAAGTAAGATACGTGATTTTAGGGATGTTTCAGGTTATGAGACATACCTAATGTTTTGCGGCGAAGCGTACTCAAAGAAGCCCTGCAACACTTTTTGAGCGTGGTAAGAAAACGCTGCCGACCGGTAGTAGAGGCTCCCGACAACACGCGAGATAAATATTATAGCACAGCATGCGGCCTGGAATTCACAATAAATTATCAAAGTCAGCTAAAAATAGCTTTCTATTCTTTCGACAAATCACGGAAAATAAGCCCAGTAAGCCCATCTATCAGCCATTGGCTGATTTGAACATGGCGCGCTCGGTTGTTACAGAGGTCGCCGCGAGAGGCCGTCACTTGTCCACGCGTGCGCGCGTGATCTCACTGAAAAAGCCGCGTATTTGAAGGGAAAAAATGCTCAAGGTCACGAGGCGCATGAAATTTTTTTGTTTGCCCCTCCCATCCCTCCCTGTTCATCTTCCAGCGCTTTCGTCGGGACGAGAGAAGAGAGAATGTCATTGCAGCGTGTGACGAATTTTTGTAACCCCACTCGTACTAGACGGATCATTAAAATTTTCGTGGCGTTAGATTTGTGAGGTGATACGCTTTTTCCAGTGAATGAATTTCATGGTTACTCAAGAAAGTGTTTGTGGGCCCCTTTTGAGAGTGAAAATGGGGACACTGCCACGAAGCTTTGTACGTGCTTTTCAATCACACACGCGGATGCACACTTTCACCGTTCGCATTCCGAACGCCCAGACATCACGTCAGTGCGCCGACAGGTCTTCCGATCTACCTGTGAGCAAAGCAAGCCCGTTGCTTTGCTAACGGGGCCCTTGCCCAGTTTAAAACTTGCTCGTCAAAACAGGCGCACCCGCAGTATGAGGCTTTGTGAGGAGAAGCCAACTTCGCCGTCCTTTTATTTTGTAATGGAGTTGGGAAAAGATAATGATGCAAATAGAGATGGTACAAGTGACAATTTCGCATGTAAAATTTAATCGTGATACGTGTGTGTTTCTATCGTCCACCGGAGAGAAAAGGAATGTGAACATCAGGAAGACAGGTGCACATATTCATACATAATGTTCAGAATCAATAAAAAAGGTCAGCGCTCGTCGCGTCGTTTGTACTGGTGTCGCCTTCTTACTGTGCCCTGAAAAAAAAAAGAATTTCACCTCGTCCAACTTTCGCTTCTTGGAAGCACGATTTCCTTCGATTCGCAGGACGCGTGTGGCTGTGTCCAGGATAGATTGGCGTTTATCGACGATATGGCGTATATCGATAGCAAGAGGCAGATAGAAGGGATATCGACTCACCGACGTCCCTGAGTAGAGCCACCACTGCCACGGGGTCGGTGGCGCTGAGAATGGAGCCGAAGAGGAAGGCGCTGTGCCATCCCCACTCGTAGCTCACGAACAGGTTCACCGACAGGAAGGCCGTCAGTCCGGCGCAGATCACTGTGGGTCATTGGTTGTTACTCAGTGCCAGAATATCGAGGCAGACCAAATATTGATGAGCCGATGTTGATTCGATAGTAGATCGCATGTTACATTTCCAGTATTCTCTTGCTTGTTCGAATTTTCTTTGTAAAAAAAATTGTGTGAAATGAAATGTCTGATTTGGCGAAACCTCGCCAGGACTGAAATGATCGCGGTAAACAACAGAGGATGCGTACAATGAAGACTAGAGTTTGCAATTCGAACAAAGAAACAAACAAGCAAACAAACAGACAGATTATGTTTCGGCTTCAGTACGTCAGAATTGTTCATAATCTTTGTGGTTTTTCGGCGACACGTCGTTTCTTCTCAAACTTTGCTTTTTGCGGTCGTTGTCTTTCATCCTTCATATAAAATCATTCAGTTGAAGCCGAACTGGCCTAGACTTATGGGTGAACTCGTTGTTTGAAAATCTTGTGCAGAAACGTTAGGCCAGCTTTGCTTGGCGGACACTGATGAAACAGCGAAATTGGCGGTGTGTACTGGGATTGAATGAATTGAGAATTAAGTGGGTTAAAGAAGTAACTGAATGAAGAGGGAGGAGTAGTGGGGGCAGTAGTGGGCGTAGTGGCGAGTTGTGGAAGTAGTGAGTAGTGCGAATCGGGGGAGGAAATGGCGCACATGTCTTATGGTGTGTTTTACCCACTTTCTGTGAGTAGATCCCTTTAAAATCTACGTTCTGCGATGCTTCCTGGACCCGAAAGCCAGCTTCAGTGTTAAAATAGAAGTCGACCAATCAATCAATAAATCCAGTCGGTGACTCCACTCACTCACTCACTCACTCACTCACTCACTCACTCACTCACTCACTCGATCAATCAATCAATCACTCAGTCAATCAATCAATCAATCAATTAATCAATTAATGTGTGGGACTAGGCGAATTGGTAATACTACGTGGTGGTGTGCGGTGTGCTACAGTAGACAAGGCAGGATGCTTTTAAGCAGTGCTCGTTTTCTTTGCTCATTCCGCGTCCATTGCCTGCTGTTGTGCTGTTTTTCGAACGCTGATCACAAAGCGGCGGTGGGGTACGTGTATTGATTGATCGATTGATTCTTGTAGAGGTTAGCGTGGTGGTTAGTTAACTCACGCAGTCCGGGCACGGCCATGAGTATGCACTGCGTGAAGCATCGCATGAAGGTGTGCGCGTCCATGGCGAACGCCGACTCGAAGATCAGTATGGGCAGGAACATGTGCAGCAGCAGCTTGGGGTCGATGCGCGCCAGGTAGGTGTATATCTGCAGGGACTCGTACTGGCGCGACACCAGACCCATCAGGGCGCCGAACACGAACAGCACCACCGTGTACGGAAGCTGGATGTTCAGACGCTTCAACAGGAAACGCACCAGCGCTGCGTGAGGAGAAAAACGATGAAATGGTTGTCATGTCTTTCGGATTTGACCGCACGCCGGAGTTACGGCACGCCTATGGACACGATTTGTATTCGCATACGCCCAAAGGGTACATACAATGACTCCATTTTAGCTTTGATTACATGTTCTGCCCCTTCCGCCTTCTCCAGCAACGTTGTGCTGCAGTGTAGTGCAGCCTACCAAGCTGAGGCCCGATTAACCTCCCTGATTATTTTTAAGGCTAAATATGTATAGTCAGACACAAATTTCAAGAGCCGGAGCATGTACTACTCACAGCCGGATGCACATTAGCGTGCACCAATGGGTGCGAACTCCAGACTGACGTCACGAACCGGACTGCCGATGAGTCCGCCTTCGGAGGGAACTTGCGATAGCATGAGGGAGATTGAAATTTCTTCTTTAGTGCAGGCGATCGCCTGCGCCGCTTTAGTAGTCTGGGTGTGGCCTTTCCGGACATTTATTCTTCGGACTTCTAAGTTGTATTCGACTGTAGATGTCTCACGAAACGCGAAAATCGACCATCGCCGGCTCCAATATTGATGATGCAAAAAAAAATCATCATTGCGCGAAGACGGCACCACATGACGCCATCGTGAATTCACAGTTCGTCGAAGTTTGTGACGTCACCATGTCGTCATTGTCACCAAGTGGTCACCATGCTATCATTGCCTAGTTGAAGCGCGTGATTCGAACGCTGTGCGTTCCAATTTCACAGGCGCAAAGGGTTATTTTGCGTCTGCTTCAATTCGATTGAATTGACGTCGTAATTACTCAACTGCAGTTCAAGGTAACCATTAATTTAGCGTGTGATTTTCTTAGCTTAATTGTCTGTTGGATTCATTTGGCTGTGTCCAAAAAGGAACCGAGCCTAAAAAGAAAAATTCTAGTTGATCTCAGCGACACAAGGTGACGCCACTAATTAAGCATGATACGTTTACCTTTTCGCTTCCCGTCGGTAATCTGGAAACGGGCGATTATTTGCAGATAATCTTAATCTCTTTACTGGCATTAAAGCATGTCACAGTAGCGACCGTATCGTACAATATGGTTTATTTACCCTTTCCCTTCAATACACGGAAACGGATAGAGGATGGAAGCCTTACTTCCGAGTATGAAGCTGACAAAGAGGAATAGGATGGGTGCTGCCGCCCGGAAGTATTCCTCTTCCTCTCCCTCCATGAGTGGCTCGTTGCTGCCGTCCGTTTCGTTCGTGCGTATGAACTCGGCCATGTTCTCAGCTACGTGCTCCAGCAGGCCGCCACCGCCCTCTGTGGTCGTCGCCGTGGACGCCATCTTGGACGACCACTACCGCCTCCTGGCGGTCTCCTCTGTCACTCCAGTAGGCTTCTCCTGCTACCCGCCTGCAAGAAAAATCCAATCAACCAATCAATCAACCAACAATCACCCAACCACCCAATCAATAGATCAATCAATCAATCGATTGACCAACCAACCAATCAATCAACCACATAGTTAAATGCAGGCGTACTCCATCCTTTGATTACGTCGTCGTCGACAATGAGCGCGTCGGGGCACACTGGAGTTACTTGTTGAGATATCGATAAAATATGCATTGGTAACACGCGTACACAGTGATGAAGGTGGGCGTTGTGATAATTCGATGTGATTGCACTAATATGCGCGGGGTGGCTTCGAATGCAGTCGGCAGCGTCCGCGTTCGGATGTTAACAGTATGCAAAAAGCGTAAAAAAATTCTATTCAGTACTTTGAGTGGGACGAATTTACACTTGCTATATGAGAGAAGTGACTTTCCAGATCTGTGTACTGTTTTTAAAGAATTAACAACGACGGACACGGTATTGCGAAGAATATTTTGTGGGTTACCGTTCTGCCATTGTCGTCCATTGCGCTTGATATCGAACGTATGACTAGGGAATTCACTATCGAACTAAATCGGGTCACCATTCAGTGCTTATTGACGATCGTCAGTGGTACAGTATGCGTCCTTCAAATTGGCACTGCCGTGCTAGCAGCATTTTCCAAAGCAGATCCACTGACTGCGGATACCAGTTTAGTAAGTAATGAAAAGAAAAAAAGAAGCATTGGCGGCGGAAAGGCGTCTAAAGCAGGTGACAGGAGAGAAAAAGAGAGAGAAAGAGAAAGAAAAAAACTTGGTGGCGAAAAGCCACTCGTTTTACCGAATAACTCAAGGATTTATTCCTCAGAATTGTAGGAAAAACTCCGTATGAAAGATATCAAAATATGATAATCATAACCAGGTAGATATGCATGGGTGAGCACAAGTGTCTGTACACCGCATTTCAGGTCACGCGAAATGCATGGGTAATCTTTTGTAATGTCGTCGTCGCCGAGATGGAGGGATTAACCTTAGGATTACGCATGCATGCATGCACTACTGAGTCGAGTCATAATTAACGGGGCGAGAATCGCGAACGTGAGGCCGTCTGACACCGTCTTGGAGCTGACAATGCCGGAATGGATAGATGTATTATAGATGTCCTGAAGTGTAGATGCATGCATTGAAGTAGGCTGTGTAAGGAAGAATTAACCTTGGGATTACACATGCAGCAACCTCTGCACAGCTCAGTCGAGTCACAATCAAGGAGGCAAGAATTATGGATGGATACCAGATGGTTTGACACCATCTTGAAGCAGACGATGCGGGAGTACGTAAATGGAGAGATAGATTTAGTGAGAGGGAGATAGTGTTTACGTTGAAGCAGACGACAGATGAACTTTACTTTGACGGACAAGATGGAAGGTAGAGGATTATCGATAACGGTGGTCGATGCACGCTGCCCACAGAGCAAATAAATATCTTGTCAATGTATATTTCGCAATGACGCGTAATTCTGCGAACTTCGCACCCTAAAAAAAAAAAACAGAAAAACCTCGTGATGCTGGAAGGACGAGTTTTAGCGAAAGGACGTTGAGGAATTGTAAGCGGACGACACGAAGATCTGTTTTGGCGTCCTCTGAAACAATGAAAGGCTCGCCGATGTCACGTTTATTGTCGGCGCGTTGATTGTCCGTAAAATACCTCTGGAGAAGAAGAAGGATGACATGCATAGTGAATGCCTCCCTATTACCTATTACCGTTCACCTATTAAGGTGAACGAGCGCATCGAGGCCCGTTCGACACGAGCGTCATCTGAGAGTTATCTTCGAAAACGAAGGAAGGCGTGCGCGCCTGTCTCGGAGGTGATAAGGTGTAGGACGCAAAGCGACAGGCAGGTGCCAACACCGTGTCGTCTTAGCAAAGCGTTGCAAACACTTGCCTCTTAAATGCGAAGCATTTCTTAGCGAGTTTTGGCGACATTGAGCGTATCTATCTATCTATCTATCTATCTATCTATCTATCTATCTATCTATCTATCTATCTATCTATCTATCTATCTATCTATCTATCTATCTATCTATCTATCTATCTATCTATCTATCTATCTATCTATCTATCTATCTATCTATCTATCTATCTATCTATCTATCTATCTATCTATCTATCTATCTATCTATCTATCTATCTATCTATCTATCTATCTATCTATCTATCTATCTATCTATCTATCTATCTATCTATCTATCTATCTATCTATCTATCTATCTATCTATCTATCTATCTATCTATCTATCTATCTATCTATCTATCTATCTATCTAGCCGCCTATGGTTTTAAGCTCTCCTGGCTGTTTTGGTAATGGTATCACTACATAATTTGTATGGCGTAACATGACTGTATGGCGAGCATAAGTGACTAGTAATAACATGAAAATCATGACTTGTATGTCATGATTTTCATTTCATGGTCTTGCTACTCTTGCGGTGGCTCCGTTAACATGAAAACTGGTACGGTATCACATGAATGCATGGCGAACATAAGTGACAGATCCTAACGTGGAAATCCTGACGTGCATGTAATGCAAGCCAACACTACACTCCACGCTCATAGTGCGCTTGCAGTCGTTCAGATGGCTTTACATATACCAAATTTGGTATTACGTCACGCGAACGGACGACGACGGTAAATGATACGTCCAGACATGACAATCATGACATGCGTGTCATGTAAAACAAGATTACATGCCACGCTCATTGAGCGCTTGCGCTTGTTTCGCTAGCTTTACATATACCAAATTTGGTGTTACGTGACGTCAACGGATGAACAAGGCACACGACTGGCGCAAACATGATAATCATGACATGCGTGTCATGCAAGAACATGACAACATACCACGCTCGTGATGCGCTGGAGGTCGTTTCGCTAGCTCCACATATACCAAATTTGTATCACGTGACGTGACAATACGTTTGGAGCATACGAGCAGTCGATGGAAGAGAACGTTTTATGCGTCGAAAGATATGAGCATGCTCTGAGCGATGCAGTTTGAGCAGTGTGCACCCGCAAAGAGCTTCGCTGCAGTTCGCATGTAGTGAGAGTCACTCTTGCGCATTTTACAGAAGAATAAAGAAATAAATTATTGTAATTTTTACGCAAGTCTACTGATACTGCTCTAAGCGTAATAAAAAACAATGGAAGAATAATTTAGTAATTCTGCTATGTTGCTTCCAAGCAAAGTACTGCAAGTGTGCCTTAGCTACGTGTGCTGTCACGCATAAAAATTGTGCACCAGCCACTGTACGAACGGAGTAAATGGAAGACAATCCGACATTAGCCCTCTGGCCAAACATCAGTGAGGGCAGGAGGGCTAAGGTTTCTATGGAATCGCGGCGTTCTGAAAAATGAGGATAATTCGAATACCATCGTTAATTCGACCACAAACGTAGCCGATATGAGATATTAGTAATGCGACAGCGTGCCAGAAACTCAGAAACTGTGGCTCCAGGAACAAAAATACCGTCGTCGTGTTGTAGTAACATGCGTCATGCATCCCCGAAATTTCCGTTGTGTCCTGTATTGCTCCTATGCCGCCCGTGTGGAACGTTCTTTCGCGCTACTAAGTATATCCTGCTCCTTTGCTGGAAGCAGACTATTACGTCTGGCTCTGAGCCACTTCTTGTGGATGCGTCCTGACTTAGGAAAGGCTCGTCGATACCATCTACATGCCAAGCGGGCCCCCACTTCAACAAACCGTATATACAACATGGTACCACGGCCAGAAGCCGTGATGGTACCCAGCGGCCGTGATGGCGCCACATCACAGGCGAAGCTAGAGTAACACTGCATGGCTCCTTGTTAAGGAGTATACGGTTTCTTTGTGAGCCATACCCTCCCGAAGTAGCCATACATAGCAAGTCTAGGCGAAGCGAGAGGGTGGGGTAGAAATCACTCCCCCCCCCCTCAGCACTCGAACTTAAGAAGTTTAAATGTATATATGCGCACGCCCACAAACACTCACATAGTAGTACATGGTCGGAGGACAATTTTCGAAGTCATGAAGTATGCACCTGGTCCGTAACACCGCTATAGTACCCGGACATTTACGTACAACACCGAGCTGTAGAATCGTGTGTGGCCTAGCTACGTTAATGTCGAAGGACTGAATTACGCAGGAGGATGAATTTACGATCCTGAACTAACAATTAAGCTAGTCAGCAAGGAAACAAGCTTTCAGTTCTCAGACAGCCTTGCCGACGCACGACTGCCCCTGGGAACGACATTCCTTCTGCCGGTCGAGGGTCTCCCCGCTCGCTGATCGACTTGGAGAGGGCGTAATTGGACTAATGCCGATGGCGGTCGGCCCTCGTGACTTCGAAATTACAATTACACCTATCCCTCCCGGCCTCATCTGCAACCTCTCGCAGCAATTTCGTCCAGCCCTTTTGACTTCCCTGGTACATTGATATCGCCGCCCTGTTCGATGTTCTCCGAGGGCTAGCCGCTATGAATAACGAGTGCCCCTGCTAAATATGACTGACGCAATGCATGGAAAAGTGACGGTTGCAAGCGGCACGCGTCGTTAGGGCCGGTTAATTCGACGGCGGCTCTTCTAAAACGGTGTCGGAAGCTCTGACAAAGTGTACGCTGACGACGCATTTCTTCTCCCATTATACCTGGCCCACCACCCCTACACCGTGTCAACCTTCAGCCGTGTTCCGCCCAGTTACCTCCTATTTCTCTTTACTCGTAAACTGCTCCTCCACGTCCGACCGAACGCGCCCATTTTCGCAGCTTCGTCGTGGTGGGGAATTTGCTCTGTGTCGGCAATGACCCGTTGTTGCCGTTATAGGCTGAAGGAGGTGAGACGGGTCTCCGGCGCATGGGAATCGTTAACGCATTCGCTCGGTCGCAGGAGTAACAGCAGGAAGAGACGCGACCTTCTTGGTCGTCCGTCTCTATTCGCGCACAAACATCCAGCCTTTTTCGTGCTTGTTCTTTTTTTCTTTCTTTGTTCAGGTCACAAAATATTCACAGTGAAAGTAACGCGTCCATCTTTCGCTCTGCCTCTTGCACGGAAACAAGAAGCTGACTCACTTTTCACCAAATTATGAATGATATTCAACGAATCGGAGAAAAATCACAGTGATCCAGGAACCAAAGTCGACGAAGGAAACAAATAAAGGAGTGAATAAAGGAGAACAAAAGTCACAGATCTTAGACGTGGTTTCGGTGCGCTATCCTGCGTTGGGATAGAAAGATGAAAGGGTTTAAAGAAAATGGGGGAGAGAAAAATAGCGATAGCCCTTGTGGCACCCACTTCTCTTGCCCATTTGTCTATATTGCAGCGAGCCATAAAAAAAAGAAAGGGCGTAACCTTAGGGAACAAAGATGAGTGTGTCAGAGAACAAGGTGGTATTAAGAACGCCTTAGACGAAATGAGATACAAGGAATGGACGTGGGCAGGGCAAGACAACACGCAGGCAAGACAACCGCATGTCGTTAGGAGTCGCAGACTGGGTTTGATGAGTAGGAAAGCGCTTCGAGGGGGAGGCATAAACTTGGGTGTATAGACGACATTAACAAGTTAGCGAGCGTAATGCGCCAGCATAAAGCACAGGCTCGGGCTGATTATGTGAGCACGGGAGATGTCTTTGCACTTCGGTTGGCGTAGTCGGGCTGATGATGATGATGATGATGATGATGATGATGATGATGATGATGATGATGATGACAATTGGCACACGCACTTCAAGGTGTACGCCAAGCGCCCAAGTACACGGACAGCGTTGTAGATGCTCTCTGAATCATTGATGCTCGTGATCGTGGCCATGGTCTTGGAATCATGGCTTCGCCTCCAGTCGGTTCAATGCTACAGTACTTGAAGACGTGGTATACATATGGGCAGAAATTACAGTTCACGGTACACACCAAATCGAGAACTGAATGCACGTGCTGAGCGTAAATCGCAAGAAGCAGAAAAGGCTCCCCCCCCCCCACCCCCATCGAGGGCTCTTCCTCATACTCCCCTCAATCTAGGCTCAGGTCGCCACCGCGCACTTATGGTGATAGCGCTTGGGGTGACCCATGGATATATAACAAGCACCAAATTACCTCTCAAGGCTGTAAGGAGCGCCTTCACCGCCCCATTCCCCTTTTCGCCGTTCAAGAACACGGCTGAATGCTGTATACACGTGGGAAAGGCCGCATCGATTACTTCTAAACACATTGACGAACAAACAAAAAAGACAAACGACACACAAGATGTGTATTTACTATTACAACGCGTCTCGTTTTCTCGTAACCACGTGCGTGCAGCGAACGCGCGAGCATCAGCGCAGCTTCCCATTAGCTGGACTCGGAGTCGTCTTCCGGTAAGAAATGCGGTCCGAATTGCGCCTAATGGTGGTGACGGAAGTAGCGTGCATACGCGGCAATTTGATTCTTCGTTGGGTGAAGGGATCGTAATACCTTCTACACTACGGACACGGTGGTGTGGGACCTGCGCCGTAATGTCTGTCACGCCTGAAGGAAGCGAGAGAAATGGGATGCGTCTTGCGTACTCACGGTGGTACAGGTTACTCGCTAATAGTCACGGATTGGTATGATTGCCTGATTAGTTAATCTTGGCACCCGAGACGAAGAGAACGAGATAATGTTAAAAACGAGATAATGTTAAACGAGATAATGAACAAAACGAGATAATGTTAAAAAATTTGGTCCCTCCATATTTTGCAATAGAAGCACCTGTAATTCATTCCGTGGGCCCCCACGCAGAATTCATGAGCCCACTCCTTGCACTCCACTCAATGAATGCAGACAGAACTCGGACCTGTGTTGCTCCGAAACTCCTAGCAGATCAAGCGCCCCTGTTTTTTTTTTGTGATAATGTTCTCTTTTGTTGAGCGCTTGCACTTCATTACATTATCCAATGATTGGAGGCTAAATATGTTCTGACGCATTTCATTCGTCTCCTTTTGCCGTTTTGATGCAGAACTGCGCAGGCATTTTGTGGCTTTCAACTTTGTCAGCCGGGCTTTGTTTGTGAGGTGATGAATTTCAGATTTTCTATCACTTCTCGTTTTTTAAATTTCGCAATAAAAAGTGTCATTAAAGTTCGATTCGAAGACGTGTTTTTGAACGGCTTGACTTGGAGATTCTTTAAATTTTTTTTATGCGCTTCTTGAGAGCATCCTTGGGAACGCGGAGCAGCCTTAATGTATACCGCGAATGGAGATTCCTGTCCTGAACAGTACTCAGTATTTTTTAATGTCGTTTCCCACTCATTAAGCTCTATATATTATTTTCTTGTGTGTCCTAACCATCCTAATATGTAAATAGTACAAGTAAATGTTTCACCTAACAAGACGCTCTTCAAGGCATTTTGATGTCTTTTTGTCGTGTTTTGCCCCTCCCACACTCCCGAATTACAAACGAAAAATTCCGTTTTGGAACCGTGCGCCCAATGAACCAAACTTTCGGGGGTATGTTGCCAGTTGAAAGTAGCGCATGTCCTGTATACACAGTACGTCTTACGTACGTGTATTTTGCGCTTACAAAAGTTATGAATCGGTGCCAAATAGCCTGATCTCATTGCTTTAAAAGCTATCGCTTGACTTTGAAAACCGTTTCCGGGTTCTTTATTGCTTAATGACATTTTCGCGCCACTCTGATATGGTGATCAATCTTTGCGCTCCTGTGTACACACATAAAGAAAGCCGGAGTTATGCAAAATACCCAGTGGCACGTGGGGATAAGCGCGTGCTATAACAGCTGCGACGAGATGCAATGAGCATATGGGAAGGGGATCTCGCTTATTAACCGGCTCTTATTGAGGTTGAGACAGGTTCCGCAATGGAAGAAGGCCCGTGGCGCTCTGTACGAATACCGCATTTGCTTTGCGTTTAAGCTGAATTCACTTAGTATAAGCGGCGCACCCACGTCTGCTGTAGCGCAAGCCAGCTCACTCTAATCACAATTTGTTTTTTTATTCACGTTGGCACAGCGTATGCACCGTTGCCCTAGCGGTAAAGTCGCAAAACACTTTAGTTGGACTCTTGCAAGCTTTTCGATCTCGGAGGCTTTTGTTCTGGCTATCCCGGTTTTCCATGATCATGCCACAACGCTCCAGCCGTTCCGCCTTCTTTCACCCTACCATGACAGCAGAGGGCAGCACGAGAACAGCCCCGCCGCGGTGGTCTAGTGGCTAAGGTACTCGGCTGCTGACCCGCAGGTCGCGGGATGGAATCCCGGCTGCGGCGGCTGCATTTCCGATGGAAGCGGAAATGTTGTAGGCCCGTGTGCGGTGATTTGAGTGCACGTTAAGAACCCTGGCCAGGTGCATGGTCGAAATTTCCGGAGCCCTCCACTACGGCGTCTCTCATAGTCGTGTGGTGGTTTTGGGACGTTAAGCCCCACATATCAATCTATCAACCAGCACGAGAACATGAAAAAGTGGATTCTGCCATGATCATCTGCGGTCAATGCGTATATGATAACGATCAAAATATACGGTCCATGTCTATACAACACACCGTAAAATACACACCCTAGATTCATAGACATACAGCGTTCTTGGGGAAAGGGGGCTTCGTTCAAGCAGCATGTAAATGTGGTTCACCGTTTTTGCGAAAATAGATGCACAATAATAATACTAATACTTGGGGTTCTTAGTTCCAACACGCTGCGATATTATTAAGGAGGACGTAGTATAGTGGAGGGCTCCGGCAATTTAAACCATCTGGCGTTCTTTAATGTGCACTGGCGTCACACAGTACATGGGCCACTGCACACAATTTCGCACCCAGCGAAATGCGACTGCTGCGGTGGGAATCGAACCCGCGACCTTCGTTCGGGTCAGGAGCAGTACACCGCAACCGTTGACCCACTGCAGCGGACAACGAATGTTAATACCATGAAATTTCGTACTGGAGTTCTTAAAATTTGTGCACTAATCCAGAAAGGAGAAACAAGTAACGCAAGTGCTTAATAAAATGTTTTATGCTCTATAAAAAGATGCATTTACATGAACCGAGTAGTCAGGGGATAAGCCAGAAATGTTTCCTGGGTGGGGGGAGGGTACAACGACCTTTTATGTATGTTCGCGCGTGCGTTTCTTTATGTGTGCGTGCATGCATGTGTATACATGAAAAATTGACAAATTAAAGGAGGGGGGAGGTGGATGGAACCAACCTACAACCGGAGCCTCCATCCCTCTCGCTATGCCAGTGCAAAATAGCTTTCGGGAGGCACCCGAATTTCATATTTCTTGACATTACACTTCGATGCGACACAGCGGCGCGGGATACGGCGGCTGTTTCGGCCGGAAAGGGAATACGAAACTGCGAGGCTGGCTGCAGGACATCATCGGCTGTCGGTGTGATTACAGGCCCGCTACTATGTTCGAGCCACCGTGCGCACGCTGACGGCAAGGTACGTATACGTCTTACGTTTTTTTGCCTTTCCGCATCTCATTTGCAAGGGCAGGGGTCTGATTCGAGGCTGTGCACGCGCGCGCCGCTATATAAAACGTTCG